>NC_072024.1:20069996-20704148 GCF_027791375.1 Indicator indicator | reverse complement strand
TGCAACAAGCACGTTCTAAAGTAAAATGCACATGCCCCAGGAGGAGTTAAAACAGGAGCAAGGCATGCTTGTGAGGTGCCCCAACATTTCCAGGCATACAAATCCTTCCCAAGCTGTTTGCCAACAGTACCTGTTTGGGTTTTTTTCCATGTTTGGTAGTTTGTGGTGTTTTGTTTGGATTTTTTTTTTTTTTGTGGGTTTGTTTGGTTTTGGGGTGTTTGTTCATATCTTTTTCTAAAACAGGATCTCTGAAGCCTCTGTTAGAATAACTGTGCAAATGTTTTCTCTAGAAACTATGGAAATAACTACTGACTTGTACACACAGCATCTCTTTGCTGTTCAGAAACTCAGCTCACTTTACAGGGCCTGTCTTCCTTACCTGGCACTCAGGAGAGTGGTGCTACCAAGCCTCTTGAATACATTCAGCTGTGACCTACGGTAGAACAGCCTGGTACTTATGCATTCTGCACACAGAACAGGGAATAAGGCATCGACCTTGCCACTGCACAGACTAAAGTCTAAATATAGCATGATTTCAAAGTATTCCAATGTTCTTTCCTCAGTTAACTGTTAACTCATGACAACAGACAAGTTTTGTCCTGAGGCACAGCTTTTTCCCTTGTCCTCTTATTCCAGGTTGGAAGAAAATGGGTAAAGAGTCGAGATGACATTCAGCTTCTCTAGGCAACTGGCTGGTTACTGTGGGGGGAAAGGTAAAATGCACTCAGGACAAGTGATGCAGTCAGTTTTAATTTTGTAGGTAGGATCTTCTTTCTGTCTATGCTTTTGTTTTTGTAAGTCTACTCACTCAAGATAAGGTGCTGAGGTGCTTTAATTGCAACTGTATCAATGTTCGGGATGGCGCCTCTGTGGGGCTCAATGGTGCACCAATGACCTGCAAAACAGATTGTGTGCTCTGCCCTAAAAATCCTAACAGGGAGCAAAGAGAAGGAGGGAGAGGATGAAGAACTCTCTGCAGCACAGCTATATGTAGAGGTGTCCAGAGAGCTTTGCATATGTTGAATCAAATGTACTGACACAGTATTTACAGAGCACTGTGCTGTTACTATACAATAGCAGCTGGTGCTAAAAGGAGATAAATATAAACATTACGCCCCCACCCTTTATTAGATTCATACAAATCCCAGTCTCTGCTTTAAGTGATTTATAATTTTTCCTCCTCTATTGGTAGGTTTAGGGATAGTGAAACACAATTGGTCTCCTCTGTCCCCCTACAGCCATTGCAGAAAATGCCTTGAATGCTGTACACAGTCAGCTGAAGCAGACAAGTTTTAAAACACTGGCCAGCTTAGTGGACAGCTGATTTTCCCTACATAACTATCAAGAGGATTCTGTACGAAAAATAAAAATAGTATCTTCTTCACCATTTTGCAGCGTTTAATTCCCATAAGCAAACAGCTCAATTCCACCACATTTTCCTTCACAAGTATCCATGACAGCACAGTGATGGAGTGGTTCCTGGTGAGATACTCAGCCCTCTTCCTCATTATGTGCAAGAGCCTCTCCTCACAGCTGTATGCAGAGCCTTGGCCAGGACTCCTCTATGCTCACCTGAACTGCTGTTTCCTATCTGGGACTCTGCATTTGTTTTATTCATTTAGCATCCAAACCTAAACTCTTCTGTTACACTTCAAAGCATCACTACAAAGCTATTTGGGATGAAGACTGTGGTAGCAACAGAGAATTTCCTCCTTCCTTCATGAAGGTACTTGGTCAGTGCCTTTCTTCCACTTGTCAGAATGTCTTAGAGCATATCAATATTTACTGCAGCCATAGAGTGCTCCAGCACAGCACACCTGAGCTGCCTCTCTTTAACTAGTTCAGGTATTTACAGAAGCATGGCATGGCAATAGGCTTAAAGGTTAACTGGTTGAGCACTTTGGCTGCTTTGACCAGTTTTGGAGCCTGAGATGGAGTCACAAGTCTTGTGCTGACCAGTTTTGGAGCCTGAGATGGAGTCACAAGTTTTGTGCTAGATTAAGCACAAATGCCTCATACTGCCTGGACCTAAACTGTGTGGATCTTGGACTTAAACACTCACTACTTCTTCTGAAGACTGTCCTTCAATGTAAATACTTTATCAAAAGTCCTGCCAGGAAACCAAAATTATACAGTCCTAGAATATTAAAATCATGCAAGAAGAATTCCCTCAGTAAATGCTGTGCTGCACAGTCAGTGCTGATCTGTCTGAATTTCCATTTCCTAGGATTCAGGATTATGACAGAAATTTTCTATTGTTTTAGCCCACATTTAATATCGGCATTGAAACACTTAAAATACAGGATCAGAGGTTACTTTCAAATGAGAATTTATGAAGGGCTATAAATCAAAAGGTGCCATTGTTACTATCAAGTATAACAAGAGTTCTATTCTAACACACAAAGATCAATTGTTTTCCCACATAAAAAGCTTTCAGCAGGATTTCACACATGATTTGAAACTGTAAGGAGCAGGCTTTTTTACCAGAAAAAAAAAAGTAAAGTGTAAGTTGCTCTTGGAAATTAATTAAATAATCTTTTTTTATTATTACAAAGCACAGAAAACACAAGCAAGCAGCTGTAATGCACTACAATATTTAACTACACTCACTTCTGTACCACATCGCTTGCCTCAACTATAAGTAACTAGGACTTGGGGAATACCTCACAAAACAAAGCAGAATATTGTTATGGGGTTCACCAGAATTAAGAATTTTGCCTTTCACACATATTTATGCAGAAGTAAAAGTTCTAATTAAAAGAATTACAAGTTGAAGAGCATAGTTTATTACAAGAACAGGAACAGTACTTCTACCTGATGCTGGCAGTTTTATCTATCCTGTTGCTGGAAACTCTGACAATGTGAATATGGAAGGTAAAAAAATTCCACTTTTCCTGAATGCACCATGATTACAATACACAAGGGTTACTATAATACTCATAATAATACACAAGGGTTAATAATGACACACAAGGGTTATATTCCTTACTCGTTTCTTAGAAGTACTTCCATATGTCACAGTAAAATGTAACCCTATGATTCTCCTTTTATTATTTAACAACTTAAGTGCTTGCATGAAAGAAAGCAACATTTATGCTTCAGCTAAATGGCTTTACTACTTTAATGGAAAATATAACATTTCTACTTGCCCAAACACCCTAGTTTAAGCCATGAACATAACATATATGATTATGTATTAATTAGTTCAAATGTTGATCTCCCCAAATCAAGAATTATTGAAAGAAGAGAGCTAGTCATGATTTAACTAACAAAATGCTCACACAAAAGAACCATGGACAGTCTTGAGTGGCACTAGACATATTTTACCATTCCACACTGAAAGTACTTGGTTCAAGAGCAATCCCTGTTGTGTCACACACCATACATAATCTCTCCAGTTTCAAGATGCAGTAAGCTGCAATAAGTGGATATTCTGAAAGGACTACACAGAACCAATTTTTGTCTTCTTCCTGAATAGTACTGCAGCTTCCTCAGGTATATTCAAGTTGAAACTGTCACAGACATAGTCTGACATAAAGCAATAATACTGATGGTATGCATGTCAAGGACACCTCATGCCAGAGCCAGACTTCTAAATTATTAAAGGCACAATTTTCTCAGGCATCCTTTTCATCACAAAATTCTGGGAACAGTTACCTCGGCCCTCTCAGGTGCACTTATCTATAATTCACCACTCAGAATTTCAGCTGAATGGAACATTTCCAGTGAAAACCATGACTTGCTGCCACTGTCTTTTTACATGCAATAGAATGGACAGAAGTGGAGGGCAGCACAGCATGAGCAGTTTTGGCTGGAGGTAGCTAATGGCTAAACAAGCAGTACATGAAATATACAGTTCCTGAAACTCAGTATAAGTTCCCTTCATTAATCCAGAATTCGAATGCAAAGCAACCAGTCAGTTACTTTGAATAAAGAAGGAAGTAAAACTGTTTTTTGTTTCGAAACAGCAGATGAAAAACATCATTTCCAATACGGGCTGAACAAAACAGTCAAAATACATGATTTTTCTTCCAGGAAAGTCTCTTGAGAGTAATTCCTAATCACCAAATTGCCGAGTTTGTCCATTGTAACAATTAGCATCTATGAAAGCTGGAAAAGTTTAAAGTTTTCCAGCACTTTTCTTAGCCCTTACTAAACCACAAAGTAAAAATGACAGCATCTTGAAAACCAATGCCATACAGTCATGCAGATATAGAATCTGAGCATTTTTCCTTTGAAGTCTTTTGAGATACAGTACATTCTAGACAGCTGGTGTGACTTTAAAACAGTATTTCCAAAGTCCTATGCCTAAACTTGATTTTTGCAGACCTTAGCAATGCAATGATCTCATCCCTTCTGTTCCCATGTAATGAAACCCTGATACCTAAATGGCAGAGAGTCCCCTCTCCTGTCTGTGGCAAGAAGGAGCATCCACACCTAGATCTATCCTTGTACCTACCCAGAGAGGCTGAATACTACTTCAAGCTGTATTCACAGCAGTTTGAGAACTTGGACTATTTCAAAGATGTATGTTGCTCTGAAATTCGAAGCAGATTACTTGTATGTGGAGTGCTACAGATTTTGTAAATGAGTCTAACGTCCATTTTACAGATCAATCAAAGTGCTGATAGAAACAAAGCAGTCTCAGCCAGCCATCTTTAAGTTATTCAGTAATGCAGGGCAGCTCCCATTCACCAAGTAGCCAAACACCAGTTTTATTTGATCTTTCTCAAATCACTGTATTTCAGAATTCACATCATTATGCTCTGTATCAGCCAGAGCTTTGATATATAATTCAGTAAATTATCTAGGAATAAGTAATTTAGAACATCTAGAAAAATCTAGCAAAATTGTGGATCAAAAATTTGAATGCCTATTCAGATGTAATCCAATTCATGGGTCACATTCAGATCTCTTTCTTACCATGGAAACTGAGATTTGATCTAGTGGCTGATGTGAGTTTACCTGTGTTAAAAACTCACACTCAGCCACAACACAACACTACAATTTTTGTGGCCTCTGGTTCTAACACATACTAGCAGCACAGTCAGGAATGTCTGTGTTACGCTTCAATGCACACTGTCCATTGAATTTTAGACTTCTCTTCCAAGGCTTAGCTGTTTAGATTGGTGATAACTTCCCTGACTCAATTCACCATAACTCCACCTTTTCGTCCAAAAATCAACTTTGTATTTTATAATTCAGTTAACTGTATAGTTAACTGTATAGTTAACTGAATATTATCTTTGCCTGCAAGTCATCTCACAGTTCTTGCTAGGAGGTTTCCAGATGTTAAACTCTCTTATGGTTTACAGCTGTTTCAGGTTTTGTTTTGTCATCTGTTATAAAACTTTTTCTAATTCCCTTTAGCCCTTTTTTTTTTTAAATTGCAGGAACATCTCCAATATTTCCATGAGAGAACCTTGTTCAAGGAATTTGCGTTGTGTCAGAGTGAAAAATACAACAACCATCAGTAAAATGTTTTGCTTTCTGTGTAAAGACGCTGGGGCTTATGAAGAACATGTACTTAAACTAGGAGCAGGGGTTACCTCATAAAATCAGAACAGCCTTTTCACTCTTTGAAATGTACATAGTTGTCTCCATTTAAGCAGACATATTGCTGCAAACCAGACATATTGCTGCAAACTCATTATTAGTACGGAACACAGTAAGATTTAAAATTAAATATACACCTCTGTCTTTCTTAGATTAGCTATACATTTGTAGACAATTCCTTCAAATATACCATTCCCCAAACATGGCCGATTTTGTTAGCACAGCTTCACATTTTATACTGAAGAAAATAGTTTGGGAATCCAGTCTTTCCTTCAAGGTTCTGCCTTCCTTCTCCTTGCACAAGCTTGGAAATAAAATAACTTCCAGGTTTTTAGTTAGTTGGAAATGGTAACACGGTCTGTTTCCTACTGGTTACACATTGTTTTGTTTGTTTTTAACATGTGCTTTTATAAAATCTCTTTTCAGAAGCTCCTAAGATTCTTAAACATTGCAACAACTTTATTCTCCAAGAGTATTATTGATGTCTATGAAAATTCTGGGGGGTTTTTGGAAAAAAAAAAAAGAGAGAAAGATAGGACTAACTGTGATCATATTCACTTCTAAATGTTACTTTTTAGAGCCAGATAATATATCGTATACACAAGTTTATTAGCATTATCAGTGTTTACAGAAAATAATCTGAGTGAAAGGTTAATTTTTCACTCAGTCTAAGCATGGGCCCCTAAACATACACTTCTGAGCTGCCAAAACCCAAATATATTCATGTTCGGACATCAGAAGTCAAACTGCAAACGAGAAACTATTTTCAAGGATGGTTGATAATATATTAAATTACACCGAGCAAAGTACACAAAGCTGAGGAAGATCCATTTTAACCTTTTCAGATAGGTTTTTGATACAATTAACCCATAGCTAAAAACTTTCCTCTAAGTCTGCTAGCCTAGTACTCTAAGTGATTTATTTAGGCAATAAGGCCATTTAGGATTCTTCCATTAGGATAACTGAAAGAAAGTTGCCAGCTCTTTAGGTGATGCCAAGCTACCTTTTATCAATTGCTGGCTGAGGTTTATAAAAAGGTCAAATTATTGAGTGTTTCTCTAGGCTGAAACTCCCATATTTTCCCTTCTCCCACAAGGATGAAGTAAAACTCTGAGCATGTTGCCTAGGAGGATGAGTATGAATAGCAGACTCCAGTAGTAAACTGCAACAGATTCCCAGTTGGAAAGTAGATTTAAGTGAACAAACTCTCACATAATAACTTCAATCAATATCAAGTCTTTTAATGACAGACAGTTGTATGTAAAGGTCTAGGCCTATTTCATCCTCTTATTTGACAGACGAACCCTTCTGGAAAAGTAAATTCTCTCTTCCTTAGTGAGCCACTGAAACCTTGGACCTCGCTCTGTTGTACAAAAGAATTAACCGGAATAAATATTGGGCAATACCACTGCCTGTTAAGAATAGCATTTATTACTGGATTGTGTTTTGCTCCAGGAAGTCTATAGACAATTAAGGACCCTGCCACCATAATGTTCATAGTAGCTGCAAATCCACAGTTGGCTCCACATGCTTAATGCTTAACCATATCTGGGAATGCAATTTTGTCTTAAGAATAAAAACCAAAAATAAACAAAACCCAACAAAACAAAAAAACCACAACAAAACAAAAACCCAACAACAACAAACACCACCAAAACCCAACAACAAAACAAGACAAAAAAACCAAACCCAGACAATTTTTCCTCTATTAATTACATCTACTGCAGAGAAAATTATGCTAACGGTGGACTTCTTTTTGGATGAACCATGCTCCTTTTACTCACTGTAAAATATCAGCCAAACAGAACAAAAACTGGGACAGTAAAATTTGCCATTATGTCTCCACTTAAACATCTCCCGGCTCAGCACAAGCTATATAATAATAGACTGTAGCCTTTGATAAACTGGATGAACATATTAATTAATTTTGCCTGCCAGCTCACCTTACTTACACATACTGACTCGATATTAAATAGAATGTCAGGTGTTCGCCTCTGAAAAGACACGGGCATGCTTATTAATTAGTTTTGCTTGCCAACTCCCTTTAATGAGTTGTGGATTACTGAATAGACCAGCATTTGGCTTTTCAGTGAGGTTACCTTGTACTGAGCCTAACACTCCATTGCTAGACTATTATCTAGTCTTTACTCTTGCCAACATAAGATACAAATGCTCATACTGAACAGAAACATGTTTGAATACTTAGATTACCAACATACTAGAGGGTGCTACTCCATTCTTCCTTCCTGCAGACTGGTATCTTTAAGCACATTTGCCTACTTTAAAGATATTTATTCCCCCTTTAATTTTATGCTTATAAATATATGAGGATTATGTACCTCAAATTACGTTTTTTTAAGGTTTTGCACACCGAATGGGAAAGTAAGAGCATTGATGTTCAGGCAGAACATCACTATCATCTTTGGTTTGTATGAGTACGTCTCTGTTGATTAATAGAAATGCTATCTGGCTTACTTTGCTTTACACACTGAGCTCAGAACAATTATTTAAGGTTCTATACATTACTATGTTCTATAAAATTCCAGAGTTCCTCCTGATGCTCAAATCCAAAGTTATCTTGAACAGTTTCCAATAAGTATAATGAAGCCTTAAACAGGGAACAATTGACTTTAAACAGACCATCTGCTCACACCATTACATATCATTTACAAACTTTTCCTATCAAAACCAATGACCATAATATGAAAGCCTTTTAACAACTAATGTCTTTTAAATAATTATATGCATATTTAAAAGCACAAAAATCCATTAATATTAAGCATATTATAAAACTTTATTGGTTTAAAAGACTTTGTCTTAAACACTGAATGTCAAGTTAATATCTTTGCTAGAAAGTACTTAAAAATTCTCACGATATGCTGAAAATTATCTTGCTTAAGGAGGAAAACAGAAATTTTATCACTGACTTAAATAAAACAAGGGTTAAATCAGGAGACAAAACTTAACAAAACCCAGTTCCTGTATGCCTAAAAACACTAAGACAAGTAGCCGATCTTTCCCGTCATTTCAAACTCTGAACTCCAGCCTGTAATTTCACACAGTGAAAAGTGGCTGAAGTTTTCAAAATACATTTTATTCAAAAATATTTTTCTTGAAAGCCCTTCCAGCAAAGAACAACTTCAATTTGTTTTTCCAAAGATTCAGAAATAAAAACTGCTATAATGTTAAGTGGCATGAAAATCACTGTATAATTTGGGTTTGTTTGTCTTAAAAGCCATGAGCCAAGTTTGAAGATAAATGCTGGTCTTAAAATAGTTTCAACTGGAAACTGGTACAGGCATTTACAGAAGGCCAGCTAGTTACTCATTTGATACACCTAGCTTAACTGTCTCAGCTGTTTTTAATATCTCAGATATTTAGAGTCATGCCGAAGTATTTGCCATTAACAGTTAACATTAAATCTGCCACCAAGATTTAATATTCAATGCAGTTACAATCAGACAGTTGTACACGTAATATTAAATTGAGCACCACCATTCTATAGAGCAACCTATGGAGATAAAGAATATATAGTTCTGCCAAAAGGCTCAAGTTCAAATAGGACAAATAAGACTAAGCAGATAAAGAAGGTACAGTTCTGCCAAAAGGCCCAAGTTCAAATAGGACAAATGGTAACACACGACCTGATCAATACCAGGAAAGTACACAGTCTTCTCAAAAGACTTTGGGTTGAAGAGGTATCTCTGTTAATAAAAGAGAAACTGCCTGAGGCCACCAGGAGGATTTTACAACCAATTCAAAAGTAGAGATCTTTGAAAAGACCTCCAGGAAGTGGTTGAATAGGAGAAGGGGAGGAAAAAAAAAAAAAAAAGCAGCTGAGAACAATAAGCAAATAAGCAATAAAAGAACTATGTATCAGGAAAAAATGATGTAGTCAAAGAAAGAAAGTAAAGACATTTCAACAAAGAATGGTTTGATATGAAATCAAAATCAAAACAGAATACAGCTTTAGCATCATTTCAGATTCTCTATAGGTTTAATTCTGATATGGAAAAGTCCACAAGCAGGAACAGTACACTGAATTTTAAACGTGGAAAATACAGATATTCATATCAGGGATACATTTGCACATTTGCATAGCCATGTAAGTCTTAAATACTAAAGAATGCAGAAATAGCTTATAGTGCCTTCCAGTTCTCTGTATTCCACTAGAGACTTCCCAGAATAAATGTAGCAAAGAAGTGGATGTGATACTTTGCCTGCAAGCTTGAAAACACACACGCATCTAGATTACACATAGATTAGCAATTTTTTTATGTTTGCTATTTATAATCTGCTAGAATGCCGTTTTCTCATGGCAGAGGAGTTAAACTGAACACCCATCTCTCCTAACATGCGTTGCATTTTCCCAGCAATTGGGGGCTCAGAAGTGAGTATCTGGGACTGGCTTCCTCAGACTCCATGCCCTCTTCTGTCCCCAGACAGCTTGCAAGCCCCCTTCTCATGAAGATCTGACCCTCTTTCTGGACTAAAGCTGAGAAAGTTTTCAGAAAGCTCCAGTACATACAATAATTAATTTTAGATTTTTTTTCCTGATTTCTACAACAGATAAAGCAATGAAGAAGATAATTTGTAATTGTATACCAAACAAACGGGAAAAACCCCTAACGAATTACATAATGTTACATTGCCACACAGGGAATCTCCCTTTTGTAGTGTGATTTTTCTGGTATGAGACAGCAACTTCAGTCAGTGCAGCTTAAATCCATTGTCCCAGCAGACAAAATGCATCAAACAGCAGTCACTGTGTCTCCACACATATGCTGGGAATGTTGCTCACATTGCAACATCAGCAAGAAGCATGATTTTATTTCAGTCAGCCACCGCCACTCACCTGTTAATTCAACAAGGCTACCACAGCTTCCATGGCCACTTCCAGCAGTATTAGTTTTTTACAGAATGAACCTTTGTGAAATGTTTCAAAATGAAAACAGGCTCAGGTTGATTCCCCTCCTTGTGCTTCCCAAACTCAAATGAAATTGGCAAAAATTTCTTAAAGCTATCATGGCCACCTCATGCAACTGAATCCTTTAAGACATCTAGGAAGACTGAAGAAGTCCCCCAAATAAAACTCAGGACTTTTAAGCAACAACACAAGTTTAAAGGCTCAAAATAAAAGAGGAGAATGGCCTCATTAAATTGTGATGAAATAGTGACCCAATCAAACCAGAAATGTAGGGGATTCCAAGCTGGGTTCCAGATTCATAGCAAAATTTTAAATACCTCATTTAAAATTTAGTTTGCTGTCACTACATGAACATGACTAGATAGAAAAGATGACAGGCTTGCAAAAGCACTCAGTTGATTGTCCAGGGAAGGATGCCAGCAGTCACCCTCGCTTGGTGAACAGTGGCTGCAAATGACTCGTGAGAGCGCGGCTGGCATCATCCCTGAAGGGATGTTTCACGACCACAGAGCAAGGTGAGGTGTCCCTTGTAGCAGCTGCTGAGCATGTGAAGATTTATAGGAGAGAAGACCAGGAGAGTTGCAAAGATTTTTACATCCAGGAAATGGTATCGATTGCCACTGCAGAGCAAGATGGAATACATTTTTCTCCATAATTTTAAGCTTCTAGCTGCAGCAACATTCATGTCAGCATCAATACCTTTGGAAAAGTGGGGCAGCAGAAAGCACTGCCAGCATCTCATGGCAAAACATGCCATGCTGATATCCCTGCTAAACACGATTAACATCAGGGATTAAAAATAACATCTAGGTTTGGGAAAAAAAAAAACCAAAAGCCACTGATTTCACCTTAAGAGTCTCTGTGTTGGTAATGCTGAAATAGTTATTGTCGTAACAATTATTTTTAAATCATTTAAAATGCTGCTGATCTTTTATCATGAACACTCTTCAGGGTCAAAGGCAAAAAATCCATTTCTTCCAAGACACATACTTAACGTTAAAAACAAGCCTTGATGCAACTTCTTCTCAGCTTGTATAGAGTATTTTGGAGCAGCTGTGCACACACATTAATGAACTGGGTTTTTTCTTCCTCCTCTGCTAAGAGGTCACTTCAAACAGTCCATAAGACAATTTGAGCTTCATGACTTCTGCCATCTAATTTCTGCCATATCATATTTAAGCAAATGACTTCAGCTATACTTTAACATTAAACAAACTGATCTTTGTAGAGCTCATACACTTACTCAGCTAAAGCTGTTTTCATTTTCCTGCTAATACAACATACCACTCATATCCATCTACGATCCTGTCTGCACAACAGGTTTGAATGACAGTTCACTTCTGTAGTTTCAGGATATGGATTTACTTTTTGTATTGGAACAGACTAGCTTTCATGTTTGTAAGCAGAAGGTGATCCCAGAGACTTCCTTGGGGACAAAACCAATGACATATTTATACCTTTTTCCTTAGCTTTCCAGTAATTTTTTACAGTTTGTAGAGTCCTCCAGCTACTGTAGCTTGAAGCAGCACCAAGGTACAAGGTCAGCACCAGAAATACGCAAATCAAACTTGCTAGGGTCAACTACAGTCCTCCTATAACAGCCTCACATATCACTGTACAGCTCCTGTTTGATGCACCCAGAATACTGGTAATCACCAGTAATTTACTTCAGCATATTACTTCTTAAGCCTGAAAAGCAATTGTTCTGAGCGCTTAACTAAGCAGCCTGTTCTGCAGCTCATATCACATCTAATGCACGTTAATGAACCAAGAGAGGGTCAGCTCTGTCAGGCTGCCCTTGCACCCACTGAACACAACTGCACAAGCTCACTGACTTGAGAAAACAATAGAACAAAGGAAAGGCCCAGGGCCTTCACCGGCCCCATATGAGGTGTACAGTCAGTAGCTGAGCACACCTGAACACTTCAGTAGTTCTTTGAACTTACACCATATTTCTGTAGGGAACTGGGGTGGCTTTAAAGTTGATGGGGAGGTTTTTAACGATTTTAATTTTTTTTTAAGGAAAACCAAGACAGTGTGCATAGGGAAAATAACAGGTTCTGCTGTGGCTGGACTCTTCCCTGCTGTTTTGCCCTTTTCATCAATTTTCACTCACGAATGGGAGTGATTTTCACAAGACAGTCATCTTTCTGTACTCCAAGGTTTCCAAGGGTTAAAAGTCAGCTGCAGGACTATAGCCCAAGAAAAAACATCTATTCTGGCTGCAGTACCATGAGGCTACAAACATCAAGCCGGATGACCTCTGCTCTCCATGTAAAACCATGCAACAGTCATGACCTTGCTGGCAAAGTAGAATGATGATGAAATGCTGCAATCTTCTACTACTTTAGGGATTTTTTTCATGAATGCAAAAACACTTCAGGGTGTAATTAAAAAACCCAAACAAACAAAACCAAACCCTGCCAGTGGCTCAGAAAGGAATCACCATTCCTTTAAAAGTCTGAGCCTGTGCCAGGAAAGGGTGAGGGCCAATACACAACTAAAGTGAGACAAGCATGAGGAAACCCATGGTGTTCAAATTTGCCAGCTGAAATTCCAAACCAAGGGAATGACTTAAAATTGCTAGAAAGTTTGTGGGAAAAAAAGTACAAATAGATGTGTTGTATTGCTTAAATAAAGAATTAACTGAGTACAGACTAATGCTTATTGCTAAGCGCTAAGACTATAACTTAGTTGCACTGTAATTTTAGAGTGTTACCATACAACCGTCTTCCTGCATTGAAGCTGACATAGAATCACAGAATCATTCACACTGGAAAAGACCTCATGATCCTGAACAAACAGTATTCAGCCTATAGCTTCTGAGGGGCTACACCCTCATTTAGGAAGTCAGAGTGAAATTCTGCTGCAGTTAATAGGATACTCATTGAATGCATTAAGAAAATTCTCCTCTCTGATTCTTTTGTAACTACTTCAAGGGCAAGATCTCCTTTTCAAGCACATCTGTAAAGTGGGCTAATTCCCTATTTTCCTTCATCTCCAATGCTAATCAGACAAAAAAAAATATTCATGGCATCCTTTGAACTACTTTATAAATTTGGTTGGTTTTCCTTCCTACTACTCATTTTTTCAGTCTTCTTGTACCTTAGAGGACTACACCTAAACCGTTCTCATACTAACAAAGATGATTCCTCTGTGGGAAGCAGTGGGGAGGATAGATTGACACAGATGCAAAAGGAATAATCAAAGGAGTAGCACAGCCTGTGGAAGCTCAAGTTTTCGTCTTTTAACAGAACTGACTCAACTCAAAATCCACACAGGAAAAGAGTATCTGCAGTCTCTAAGGAATTTCATTTGAAAGCAAGGAGGAAACAAGGGCTACTAAATGCTATTATTACTGAAATAGCAGCTACATACACCCAGCTATTTCTATTCTACAACAGAAATACTTTGCATTTAATACAATCTGTGGTTGTGCTGACAAGTTCTGAACTGGCAATAAGGATGGGACATTAAAATGCATTGTTTTACCAGCTCCAAGGCAAGGACAAGGAATGGGATTGCTAATGAGCACTCAGAGAGGCAATTTTTTCTTTAAAAGTTAAAAAGACAGTTACTCTACCATACCTCAAGCTATGCCAGACTATGTCATCTAATAAACTAAAAATAGGTGATGTCAGGGGCAATCATTAATTTTCCAAGATGTATGGGGACACCTTCTTTGCCTTTCAGATTTTGGGGATCTGCAATGGCAACCTTATTTTCTAGAACACCTAAATAGGTGTGGGGAAAAAATAACATACTAGAGATACAGTAGGAAATTTCTAGACATACTTAGAAGGCAAGTCAGAAACCATGAACATATCACATTAAAGGAAATCAGTACTGAGGAAATGCAGTTGTTTGTCTTGGAAGCACACGGAGTTGACTGCCAAAAATACATCTTTGGCTTTATTTTCCACTCACCTCACTGCTATAAATAGTAGGCATGTCAAACACCATCAGCCTTTGACTTCTTGGAAAACAGATGGAAACAGTAAATTTGATCAGTCTAGATTTGAAGGGTAAGAAGCTATTGCATAAGGGGAAAGGAGGCAGGAAATAATTATTGCTTCTGACACTGTGCTTCTCCCAAGTCTGTTCATATTAGTTAACATCAAAAGAAAAATGACCAATCACTCAGTCATGCTGATTCCACTTGCAAGGTTACTAAACTTAGACTTGCAGATTGAAAACCATTGCCCCATTTGATCCAAAAACTTTTTTCAACAACTAACACAATCCTCCTTCATGAAGCATATAAATGCAATGCTGAATAAAATAAAAATTTCAAAACTTCAGTTATTGCAAGGAACAGCATTGTCAGCATCTGTGCAATCCACAGATGACCCTTACAAAGACTTCAGCAGCAAAGTTTTCCAATTCCCATGGCTCAGTTGGACACAGCATCACTGCCAGCAGTGAGACTTGGCAAAAAGTTTGGGAACACCAAATTATGGGGCCAGTCACAAAAGGATAAACCACTGCATGTCAAATGCTTCCTTTCATAGGACACTGACAAAATATAGCACAAAACCCCTTTGCTCTGCCTGACATATTGCAAAGACAAAGCTTAATTTCATCAAGGGCAAACTGGCTACATCGATTGGATTATTCATTTGGGTATAATGGACTTTCCTTTCTTCCTGCAGCTTTCTCAAAACAAGAGCAAAATGAAGATAAATCAGCTCTCACTCAAGGCTGACACACTCTAGATATTTATGGATTCCTAAGCCCTGCAGTACAATAGAAGGGAAGCATTCATTACCTGATTTGTTTTTTCCTCTGCAGCACAGTTACTCTTACCCAGACTCCTCAGAAAACAGACATGCTTTGAAAAGCAGAGGCTGCAGCAGAGCTCAGTAGCAGCTCCATGCTTCTCTCCCCCTGCTTTGGGTCTTTCTTTGCCAGGACTGATAAAACACATAGCTATTTCCTTTCCAGCACAGAAGCCACTTTGATACATGTGTATGGAAGTGCACACAACAGAACACTTCTGTGATCCTTCAAGCAAAGGGCTAATTGACTTTTCTGGGGGAGTACCACTCACGTAACCCTACTTTGCAGCTTCAACAGCTGATGTAACTGCCAGAAGTTTATGAAACCTAAAAATTACTGCCTCCATCATCATGTGCCCTGTTGCTAGTATGTTAAAGATCTGGCTTCTTCCTTTTCTTTTTTCTTTTTTTTTTCCCTTTTTTTTGTTTGGTTTGGTTTGGTTTTGCACACAATAAATGGGTTATTTATGTCAGCAAACTCAAACCAAAGTCAAATTCAAATCACTGTTTCTAAGAATGAGAGTGCACATTTGTCAACTGCACCATATAATGGTACCACCTTCCACCATTTATTACTTTGCAAAAAGGGAATGACATACTGTATTGCATCACTGCATTCAGATCAAGGAGAAGCCTGTGGCACAACACGTTATGGCAAAAGTTAACCTATGATAACCTCTTTAGAAAGAGGGAAAGAATCACTTCAGAGCTGCTGGGCCAGACCTTCCTTTGACTTAAAACACATTGTAGTTGCAATTGAACTAATTATAATGAACAAACATTAGACCTGTGCAAAACAGGTGCAAAATCTCACATCCATTTATTATTCTCTTCATCTAAATGTGAAGTGCAACACCAGAAGGTATGTCTGAGGTAAGTGGACATTGCCTGCATGTATTTAATGCACTGTCTTAAGAGGAAAGGGAATTCAGATGGCAAGAAAATAGCCTCCTTTCTAACTGTGCTGCACCTGCTGCTAAAGATAATCATTGAAAGGAAGATGACCTCTTGGGTAGTCGCATAAATAAACCAGCACTGCCTTCAGAAAATTTCTGATGCCACCTAATACAAGAGGCAGAAGACATTCACTCACTTTATTCCTTTCCTAATGTTACTTTACAGCAATTCTGGTTGCACATAGAGAGGCTTTTTGCACACCATTTAGGATTCTCAGAAAGGCAGGTGTGATCTAGCTTACAGTGACTTTAAAAGCTTCACAGGGAAAATGCATCATGCAGTATTCGTATAGTTTTCTACAAGTCAATGAACAAAGCCAAAGTAAATCAGCAAGTGGCACAACATGCCAAAAGCCAGAAACAAAACAAGCGATGAAGTTGTACTTATCACTTAGAAAAATCTAAGCCATTCATTTGAGATGCTTATGTTTGGGTAACCTTTGGAAGAATGTTTGCTGTTCCATTATACAAACAATGGAAATAGTAGATAAGGAAAATTACTGCAGTCGCCAAGAATGCTCCATACACTCCTTTCAAATCATTAAACATGTGGACTTATTTTATGGATGTGTAACATATTGTGTACAGCAGGAATGTCAAGGGTACAGAATAATTTCTTCTAATCCTTGAGTTTGCTGGGGTCCCAGAAGCGTGATGCAGAGAGCCCTGAAGCAGTACATCTGCGTGGCACTGTGCTGATACAGCCATTGAAATGCAGACATAAAGCCAACTTCAACCTCACTAAGGCCAAGTATTACAACTTTAACAGGCATGTTACATAGGACTCTGAGACAGCCCTTTATGCCAAAGCAAATCTCCTTGCTTCACACCAGTTATTAACACACAACCATCTTGCCTAGATTCCTTCCATCTGTTCACAGTCTCAAAAGACCTACTATGACAATGGTGCTTAATGTGAACTTGGGTCAGCCCCAGCGTTTCCCCACAGAACAGAGCTGCAAAGATCCAGATAAACAATAATTGCTTCCGTGCTTTTCTCCAGTGAGGAAGCTGGGGCAGGAGTCATCCCCGGCTGCAGAAGGGGAAGGTGCAGGAGGGGAGGCCCCAGTGTACCCCATGTGCTTCCCACTGCTCTCAGCAAGGCAGGCACTATCTTGACCTTTCCCAGACACATCTCCAAAGGTAAAGGCAGTATGACTTCATCTGTGATACCTGTCAGGGGTTCAGCAACTGCAACAGCAACTTCAAAATGAAGGAGTGTCCAGAACCCACCTTCCTTCTGAGTTGTGCATCCTCCCAGGGAGACAGGCAGAACTTTGCCACACAGCTCCCAGGTGTGGGCAGGAGCTGTGCAGGGGGGTTGTGAGGACCTGAGCAAGCCATCAAAGGCAACAAGTGACAGAAAAATGTTGAGTTATCACAAGTTCTTACCAACTCAGCCACACTCTGCACTGCACACAACTAGGTGAAACATGAGTTTAAAGCTTGTTGGTGGGTTTTTTTCCCATGCAAGGTAGGAAAAAAGTGCTGCAAAATGCAACCCTGAGAGGCCTTCCCTGTGACAACAGTAAGAGCTTTTTTCCTGGGGAAAAGCTGTTTTCATTGTTTAAACCAACCCTTCCATGTGGAGAGAACATGTACAAATAAGGACGAGATGTAGCTTGGCTTCTGGCCTGGGCATGTTGGCAAATTGGCCCGAACTCCAAGTTATGTTTTGACACCGCAAATACAGCCAAGGAGTCAGACAGCATGGCGATCTGGAGACAGGAGGAGCAGGCCTGCTCTCACAGAGCTTTTCAGATGCTGCTCTGGAGATTTCCAAAGTATTTCACCTTAGCCACAAAATCAAATTCTTAAAATATACTTTAGGGGAGCTGGCATCAGAGCTTTATAAAAAAAATAATTTCACAACTACACTAACATTCATCCTAACCTTGAATTTAGAATAATTTACGAAAACCATGAACATAGATAAAATATTTCACACATGATTAAGTGTATCCTTTTAACAACAGCTAAAATGATGCTATTATCAATTTCTTTACTTTCATAATCTATTTTTGACAGTGTGGTTTTATAGATTTCAATCTCTTACTTTATAGTTCCATTATTTTACAATTCTATTTTAAACTTACATTTGTCTGAATCAATTATTTTTCACAACTTTCTCGATTTGTTTCCAAATTCTTTACATACCTGTAGCTAATTTCACATCCAACTACACAGTGGTGCAGCTAACTGAAATTCAGTATGTACAAACAAGATTAACTTCAAAACAGAGTATTAAGTTATTAAAGGAACAGAAGCTACAAATGCTAAAGCAACTGATTTAAGTCTTTCTTCATCTTTTACCTCAGACTTAAAATTACAGAAGTTTTTCTAGATTTTAATAATGAAAAACAAATACACCTAACACTTGGCTTAATTGCTACTCTGTCCTTAATTCCTACACAACACATTTGAAAAGTGAGTTAACTTGTGTCTGTCTTAATTAAGGGCAGTTGTGAGGATTAAAACGTCAACTCCTATACTAGAAATACTACCCTTTAACTGCTAATCGATACTTTTTCTTGCATTTTTGCAGTATCTTAACTACAGCTAAAAAAGAAAACCCTAAACTTGCATTCTTTCCTGTTAAAAGTGGGCTCCACTGGCTCATGTAATAATGTCACATCTGAAATGTTCTCATGCTCCACTAGTCCATTCCTAAAAACCTGGCATGTCATGTATCCCCCAAACAGAAAACTTCTGTTTGGTGACCAACAGAAAAACTTCTCCTATGATGCTGTAACAGTGTCACCAGTGTGCAACATCTGGAGCTGCTGTTTCAAGCCTGGTTGCACCTGTATCACTTTTTATGCACATTGGAAATTACTGCTTCCAAGTATTTTAGGCGAGAAATCATGGAAGTTAAATCACTAACATATTCTTGCAAGGAAGAAACACATTTTTGTTAAACAAAGGGAACACAGATGAAAAACTTACTGTAAATAAGCATGTACTACATAAAGTTGTGGGTAAAAAAATGTTAAGCATTGAAAGGAGTGGATTCCAGTCTCATTTGGTATTCATCCAACCAACTCATCACATTCTAGCAGCTGTCCTTTATAAGGTATCACTAATGCTTGAGTGGGCCTCAGAGACTCAGATTGCATGGAAAATTATACAACTGTCATCACAGCTTTGCCCAATGGGGGATTCTGCGTGGCTCTGCAAAATGACGAGCTAGAGCCTGCTTATTTTCTGTACTACCAGAATAATGAAAGTGAAACTAATCTGAATATAAATATTTTTAAAGAAAATTCAAGGAGACACATATTTGTATTTTTTCATGTGAAATATTTCCATAGATTTTGGGGAGGTTCTTTTCATGAGCTCTTAAATGGTAGCTTTTCATTAGAATATAATCACTTTAATGTAGGCAATCCCTTCAGCATATCTGAGATCTGGGATCTACACTGCAGCTATGGTTAGAAAAGCCATCAAAGAAAATTGAAAGAACAGACTGAAGCCTTGTAATCCATAATAATGCTATAAATACATTCAGCATGCAAATATTATTCTACTCAACATTCAGTTGACTTTTAAAGCTCCACACTGAATTTATACATGAGTTGAGAAAACCCTGGTAAGTGTATCTTCACAACAGAACTTGCCAAGTTCAAGGCCTTTAAAAGAAAACTTCAAAAACACACTTAACTAGAAGTGATTGATTCTACCAGTCCATAGGTGGTACATCACATATTAACATGGGAAATAAACTGCTGAGTAAAATCCTGGATAACTACTAATTCTTCTCTAAGTACTGTCAGTAAATTCAGATGGGACCACGTTTTATTAAATTATAATGGTAAATTGCTTGCTTCCAGGATGTACTTTTTTGCCTCTGTTCCAGTAACTACTTAAGCCATACCCCACAAAACGGCAACAACTTCATGAAAATAAAATTTCAAGGAACATACAAGCCAAGGAAGAAACAGTTCTACAGTCATGTCCTTTTTGCTGTTTCTTTTGTGTTCCTCCAGGACACTTGCTCAGCAAGAGTTTCTTTGGTTTACTGAAAGTGCTCTGCAGTAATACTTATTCTGATATTCCTCATAAAACTGTGTAAAATGTGTAGCACTCCAAACTATAAAATATTGTGGAAGTTCAGTTAACTGTGCTTCACAAAAAAAGAGGCTGGTTGCAAAAGTGATTTTCAGGTATAATGGCAGATTATGAGATTTCATAAAAGATATTCTATGGGGAATCCACAGTTTGATGCACATGCCACAAGTTAAAGGTCTATGGGAGCCTCAAATATGTATGCCAATAATTTATTTGTAAATTGTGTCTACTCAAAGTAACAATTCCATTTCCATATAAGAAACTGTTACTTTTTTTCCTCTAATAGTCATATCTTCAAGAATATTTTCTACCCTGCGCATGGATACAAGAAAAGCAATGCCTAGGGACTTAAAGCTAAACATATGCTTGTATTAAAATGAGCCTTTAAAGTTTTCCTATTGAATTCTTATGGATATTTCCTCTAAAATGGAAATGTCTAACTTTGACAAGACATATTTCAGAGAGATTCCCTCCTACAAGCATTTTTCCAAGCTAAACAACTAAAAAACCAACCAAACAACAAAAAAAAAAAAAAAAAAAAAAAAAAAAACAAAACAAAAAAAAACCACAAAAAACCCTGAGTGTGACTGGGAACTCCTATTATATGTGGTCTAACTGAAAATTAAAACCCAGCAGAGCCTTCATGATTCCAGGGCTATGCTGATTGCCATTTGAAGCTGGAAATGTTTTCCCCTAATGCACAAATGATGAAGCGCACGTAAGGAGCAGAGGAAAGTTACCTTATCTAAAGAATCAGATATAGATTACTGCTGGAGTCATCATGCCACACTAGTTGGATCCACACGCTCTGTTCTGATATGAGGAATAAAGTTTCCCTGATGTCATAAATTGAACTGATAATGCCATTAACATCTCCTTTGAAGTTCACATTGACCAAGTTACCGCTAGAATGAGTTGGCAAAACTTTATTGAAGTCACTGAAGTCACCTTGGCTCACCCAGACTGAAACTTCAGCTTCAACACTCTATAAACTGCTGAGGGATATTTAAGATGCTGAATCCCTAAAGGGATATTTATAAAATCCGTGTTTATTTTGTCATGTAAATACAGAGGTCATGCACTTCTGTCTGGAATTCCCTAGGTGCATCAGGCATATGTCGGAATTGCTTCATATTCTCTGAAGAGTTGATTCTCTCATGTGCAAAAGCTATTAAGCCACTCTCTGAAACACTGACTGACATCTGGAAATCACAGACAAGGGTTTCATTTTCCCACCTCAGCGCTCCTACTGAGAGCAGTTTCCAGGTAGGAGAAGAGGTCTTGTCTGAAGGATCAGAGATTTGAACAAGACTAGACAACAGGAGAAACCTGTTATAAAATGTTCCATTTGCCAATAGCTGCTCTAGAGTACAAGACTGCACATGAAAGCACTACTGGAGCTGGCTGCTTGTTTCCATACAGAATTAGCTTAATAATCTATCACTGAGAAGGTGCTGTTCACAGCTTTATAGTTTATAATGCTTAAGCAATACTGAGGCTATGTGATTGAGTGTAGGACCATGAAGAATTTACTTGAAGGCAAAGCATTGATAGCTGCTCCTTTGGGACTCTTCAACTAGTGTAATTTAGAATATCACACTATGTGACTCCTCAATTGACATGTTTATGATTACACCAATAATTCAAGACTTCCAAGCATTTCAACAGAGGTTAGTGAATGATTCATTTAGAAAAGGAGAGAATGGAATAAAGCCAAGACTTTTGTCTTCTTGGAAAAGAAAACTTAAAATTAACATCTTGGCTATTTTACAAGACAAGACAAATATTACAGACTCAAAGACTGCATGACTTTCAAAAGTGTGAATATTTCTTGGAGATGCAAATACAGAGACAAAAATAGAATTTTACTTGCACGGAAAGAGAAAGAACTGGTGAACAGGAAAATTGCATGAGGAAAGGGAAACACTATCTGTGTTTCATGTGAGGATATTTGCAATGGGCATTGAAAACTAGACTAGTGACTGAGGATCAGGTAGAGACCTCTAAAACCACTTAGAAGAACAGATATTGAAAAGTGATTAGTGGTATTATTAAAGATAAAAAAGCAAAGAGTTTAATCATACATACGAAAGCAGTCCAGCTGACAAAAACATTGATACAGTCATATATTGATAACTTAAGCAAAACTATCTATGGTAATATAGTAAATCAAGAGCAGGAACTCCAAAATATATAAAGATAGGTTGCATATTTCATATTCTCAAGATACCTACATATCTAGGAATTCTTCTGAAGCAGCTAGTGTGCTTCAGAAGCCTCCTGATCCCCAAGAGCATGTATGTTTAAGCCTCTTTACACTTCCATAAAACAGGAGCTGATTTATTTGTCTGCCTTTTAAGAAAGAACTAATTTAGCTGTTTGAAGAAACAGCACCTTTTATTTTTATGTCAGCTTTAGCTAGAGCTACACCGTTTTTGTCTTTCTCTGAAAACTCTTGTTTTATTATTGTGGGGAATAATGGCAGCACCATGAGGATGGTGTTCAGGTTTGAAACAAAACCTTTCTTTCACTATCTGGAGAGCGCTTATGCAAAGTCTCCTGATTCAGCTGACATGAAATACACTTACCTTCTGTTGGTGATGTCTTCAGATGTCTGCAGAGCCCCTCTGTTTCCCCATAGGTCTCTTTAATTTTTACTACTGCTTCTGTTCCTCGGAGTTCCATGAGGGAGCGCAGCTCTTGCAGTGTGCACCCAAACTCTCCTGCATGGTTGGCCTCATTTCTTTGGTTCTTGGAGTAAAAATCGCTATTTGTCATGTCACCCATTGTTGCTGATTATATTGCTCCGCTCGTTATAGTTGATACAATCTTAAAATTGTTTAAAAATTGAAGGAAAGGAATCTAGAATTCCAATCTAAGAAATGAAAAAGAATCCAGTGTGTGTCCGGTGAGCGATGTGTTGGATGCCTCTGGCATGCAAGATGTCCCTGACTGACTAGTGGTCCACAGAACAGCTGCTTTCAAGGCTGCAGACCAGCTCCACTCCATTCACCATTTCCCATTATGCTGAACCCAAGCTGTAGAATCTACATGGTCATTTCTTCCTCTGGACCTTTGGGAACAAACAGAAAGGACTCATTACAAGAGTGAGCAGTAACACTTCACAGAGGTGATTTCAAATATATTCTCTCTATTTGAGTGGTCATTTAAGGAAAGCTGTGCAGAAACACTAGAGAGATACACTGTAAAATGCTGCAGGTAGCACAAGCCAGCATCGACAATAAAGATAACACTAGCCCTGTGTTAGATAATGTTCTCTGCAGCTGAAGCACCAATAGTAGTGTTGCTTACTTTAATCAAGTCCCAAGAGCACCCGCTAAATGAGATGGCTCATGAATATTAATAAGTGATTAGTGCTAGATGTACCTCCCGTTTATGCTCTGGTTCATACAGCCACATCAATCTTTCATCTCTGAACAAAGACTCTCTCATAAAGTCTACAAGGTAACAAAAACCAGTTAAACACTGCTCGTTTGCATAACGGGTTAAAGCAAAGCTGTTTTCCAGCTCAAGGACAGTAAAACTGGTGGAAAAACTAGAGCCACCATTACACATTCAGAATACATTTAAATAAATTACATCTTGCAGCCCTGCCTTCTGTGAAAGCAAGCACAGTCCAGAAAAGAGAGAACAAACTTGAGTGTCTCAGCTTGAACAGCCAGAGCTATGCCTCATACAAGGCAGCTGTTGGGTTGCTTTCCCTCAGCACTGCCTATGAACCACTCACCAACTCTCTGCCTTGACAGCTACAAATGCGTGAGCATGGAGCCAACATACACACAGGGTGGGGCTGGGTTTTTCTTTTTTCTTTTTTACCATGTGCAGTGTTGAACAAGTCACATTTGGACCATCTGGAAAACAATTGATTACTTGCTAAAACCAGCCTTTAAAACCCGTTTCCCCTTCCCATATTCTAATGAAGTTGGTTTAAATACTGCTGAAACCAGCTATTATATTTGGCACAGAGAGTTTTAACAGAGATTAAAGGTTTCTTTTTTTGCCTCAAGCGGGTTAGTGCGTGTGCACTGTCTAATCTATAGGTCTATACATGGGAAATGAGTACATAATGGACTTAAAGAGGATCCCAAAGTGTTTAAAGTCCCAAATTTTATATTTGTGCAAAAATTTTAATCTCCTACTCACATACAGTTAATATAACACATAGGGTTGATATTTTCACCAATCCATCTGCATGGCCATTGCTCTACATCTGAGAAAGATCAGGCTCACCATATACATTGATTCCAATTTGCCCACAGTGACATTTGCTTTGGGGCTGTCTAATATACCTCAGTCAATTACACAGACCAAACCTCTAACAGTCCTCTCATTTACAGATTAAAAACTCTCAACAATACTTTGATTTCTGCAGAGGGGAAACAAAAAAGAGAGCAAAGGGAAAAAAAAAAAAAGAAACAGGAAAAGGAAGTACCTAAATTTCACCATAGTATTACAGAACACAATTAATATAGCAGTCAACTGCTACATGCTGCTTCTACCCATCCTATCCATTGACGTGTATTCTAGAGTTAGAAACTTCTGCCAACCTTGATTTCACATAATGCTTTTCCAGTTCATGATAAGAGAAGATTTTCAGCACAAAATGCAGCATTCTATGGCAGTAAATAAAGAGAATCTGGAAGTAGTAATTAAAAAGCTCTCTTATTTGCCAAGCAATAGCCAAGCAGATATTCTGCTCTTTCAACAACACTCAACTCTCAATGTTTGAGTGTTCGATAGCGTTCATAGTATCAGTTCATTTCCAGATAATTCTCTATCTATAGTGTGCAGAAAAGGCTGCCTTACTATGGCTTTATCTTGTTTTACCCAGACGGATCAGTATTCTGAACAGAAATAACATTAGCCTGTAGCATTATTGTAAAAAAATTGCAGGATAGAAATGTCACAGATGTCCAGTAAAGCAGCCTTCATCCCAAGAGGCACTGAATCATCACAGCCTCCATAGATATGCCCTCCCTTTCCCAAAATCAGCATTTCAGAGTCTTTCTGCATTCATCTATGATAAGTTGCTGCTGACAGTCACATCAAAAAGTAGATTCAGATTTGATCATGAAAAAGAATACCCAGAAAAATGTGATAAACAGAGGCATCAATACTAAGAATGAATAGCTGAAATGGCAGACTGTTATTTACTTCCAGTGGGCAAAAATTAATCTATTCCTAAGGTAAGTAACTGTTCAAGGTCTTGAACACTGGGCATCTACTACAGCCATGAAGTAAAAAAATCAAACAAAAGAACCCAACCCCCCAAAAAGCAAAACAAACAACCAAAAAAACCCCCAAACACCCACTACTAACACAAACAAACAAAAACCCCACAAAAAACCTAAAACAGACACAAAAAATCCAAACAAACAAATAGACCATACATCTAAGAGACAGTTTAGAGGGCTTTGTTAGACCTGTGTGCTTTTTAAATATTCCTCTAATAAAATAATTTTTTTCTTTAACTATCACATAACACCACTGGGAAAAGACAATTATCAGTATTTTCTGAGGAAAACCCATTCCACCAGTTATGCAAAAGGGTACTAAACTCAGTGTCAAAGATATTTTCTACACGAGTTTTCTGTGGGATGTGCCTACCACTCCCAATCAAAGCAACTCTTTTGGCTCTATCATCACTATACATTAATCTGCTTCTCTCTTTAGAAATTCATTGTCATTTGTCAGCCACAGCAAGACAGTGTTGTTGGGTTTTAGCAGGTTTGAGAATTTGCCTGCTTAATTTTTCATTTCACCTTCAATTAAATATTAATTGATAAACAACAAACAGGAAGTTTACACTTCCTTTGGTGCTTTAAAAAACAAATCGGCGCTCGTGCTCGTCATGACTCACCTAACGTTACAACACCAGGGAATCACCATCTCATGTTCTTGAAAGGCAGATGGTAAAATACGGAAAGCAGAAAGCACAACTAACATCACTCACTGATAATGGATCTCTCTAATCCTGCAGAACAAGATCTGCAGGTTTCATTCGATCTGTGAATCTCTTTTATGAAAAGTCCAGGAACCTTGCCAGGCTGCTTACCGGGTTAGAATGATTGACACATGACCACCTCACCCTTCCTGAGTGCTTAATATTGCTTTAGCAAAAGCTGAGGAACAGAAAACTTGGAAACTGGCACACGGCAGTATTCTCCTCCCACCAGTGGGGCTACAGGTTCTGCTCCTCCAAAACAGATCAGATTACTAGAGGTGGGTGAAATTTAGTCTCCTTTACAGGAAACCCAAGTTTTGCACTAGGTTTGGGTGCTGGGTTGTTTTTTTCTTTGCTGGTTTAGAGGGGGAGGAGGTTAAGGAAGGGATTATTTTACAAAACACAGTCAAAACACTAATATTTTCAAGATATATAGTACAGGGGAATTACCAAGAAGTTCTGATTATAAAAAAGCAGGTGATTATAAAAAAAACAGGTATACACTTTAAACCAAAAGCCAACCAGGAACAGCATCCCTGAAAAACTCTCTCTGATTAGATTCAGCTATACCTTGATCTACCACAGAACTGAGACTGATCTCCAACATGGACACCTAAATCAGGGGAACTGAATTTCATGCTGCGGGTACCTGCTTTCACTGGTTATAGGGCAAGGCTGCATAATCAGTTTACAAAAAAAAAGATATCCAATGACATTTGAATGGCACTGCTATGGTCTATACGCTGTCTGGGCAATAATGTCTCTAGAAGTCAAAGAGAACAAGGCTGACCAAATCTCAAGCTTCAGGTACAGAAGGTACATTGCACTGGGGGTGAGGACTTCTCTCTCTTGAGAGGAGCCCCAAGTGTGCTTGGGCCAAAAATTATAAAGTGCTTCAGCAGTTCTAATCCTCCCAGGCCACAAAGAGCCACTATAGCCAAATCCTGAGAGCACAGCTTTTGACATCACTCCAGCATACGATCATTATCTCTTCAGTTGTGCACACTTGGTCCCATGATTCTCCAGGATAACAATTTATAGAGAAACCAGTCCTCTATGGACATATTCAGCAAGAGAGACATAAAAACTACAGTAACTGAAAGACTAATTTCACACACAATGTTACATTGCTCTTCCAAATAATTTCTTCTAGAACAAGCTTTAGGAACAAGACATTTGGGTAAAAAAACAAAAACTCCGAACGTGCAGTTTGCAAACAACAGTATGCTGTGGACATAATGACAACATAGCGGGCCACCTAGATTCATTTCAGGTAGCAAAAGATTTGACATACCATAAAACCTGAGTAAAATACTATTCTTATTTTTCTCATTAAAATGCCATAATGTAAGTTTTCACCTCGGTTTGGGATTTTATTTGTTCAAGACGTCAAGATTTTTGTTTGTACAAACGCACTACAGACTAGAATTATTTGTTGATCTGCTGATTTTTTTCCCCGATGGCTGTGTCTTGGGGAACAGGCTCCCATTCCTGTAGAGCCCAAGTCAAATATTTGTCATCTTCTAGCTGCTTAAAGGAAATGCCTGCCAATTAAAATGGAAGCAATTTGGATGAGCTAACTGCAAGCCTGCTGGGAAAACTTTCTTTGATTTCCCTAATCAGGGAAAGTCTCATCTCGGAAGCTTGTAAATATTTTCACAGCATGTTAGAATTATATCTAAGTAGATATCATCACCATGTAGTCTTACATCTGATTTTGTTTGGACTTCTATTGGCAGAAAAATTAGCAATGAGGTACCAAACCAGATTTCACCAAAACAGAAAACAGAACTCCAAGACTTGTATTTCGCAGTCCTTAAAAGTCTGAACAACAAATTTATGAGGACTCAAAAAATTTAGGATATGTTCACAATTTGCCTGTTTACTTTAAACGGTCATCTAAGGTTATGCTAACTCTGACCACAAAATCTGATGATGAAGGACTTGCTTGCATCAGAGGAGGAAGGAGGAAAAGATAATCACTTCTTAATGGGCTGGCAGAGGCACAGTCAGGGCAGAAATATTACCAAAACCCAGCTACTGCCCAGTTATGTCATTGGAAAGAAGGCACATGCAGCTGGTTCCTCTGAATTCAGCTAAGGGAATTAGGTGTTTCCCCTTTTCTGCTATATGTAGCAGTACTGTACCACCTGGGTTATTGCTTGGCTGTAGACTAATGCTAGCTGGTCCCTTAGGACTGTAGAGACACCCAAAGTAAGGAGAGGAATGAGGATTGGAAGTGTCAAATTTTAGTGAGCAGCTGGTATTTAAACAGATTTATCTGTATTCGTTGCATTGGAGATATCATTCCTTGATAACACAGGACTGGAAGCAGATTTAAGGGAATTCTCCCTTGAGTCTGAGCAAAAGCATTCCAGAAGGTTTTTCTGAGACTACAGTTCCTCGGACTCTGATGTGAGGAGTGGGTACTAACAGGCTGACAACATTGCAGAGGATGAAAAAGTCATGGCAGACCTTTGCAAGGTGAAAACAGTAGAGAAAGAAAAGTATAAGGTGTTTTGTAGAAATCTGCAGATCCACAAAATAAATCAAGCGTGGCCCACTTTGTACAATTTCTTATTCTTTTCATGCCAAAGACAAAATGCCCATCCAGCTGTGATTATAATCTTGGTGGACCAGAATTAAAAATGGATTGTCTATCCAAGCAGCCAACAAAGCTAATCAAACGCACCAAAAGATGTTTGAACTCATTCTCTTAAAAGGAATACTGACTTTGAAGTTTCATTATCAGGAGTGCAGAAGAAGCAGAAGGAACTGAGGAAGAACACCCTTTGAATAAAGCAGGTTGGCACCTTCACAAGTGTGAATTTTGGGGTTTTTTTTAATACCAGGAAGCTGAGAATACATAAAGAAAGAGAAACTAAAACTGATAGTTAAATGTTTGAAAATATTCCTGACTTCATCATTACATTTCTTAATGAATTTCAAGTTGTATTAAGGCAACTCATACCTAATTCATTTCTGATGAGCACACAGGAATGAGACATTTGAATATTCTATCTAAAAAATTAGAATTTCTTCTATGATGCCTCCAATCAGTTGTTCTTATACAGAAATGTATTTCCCTTGATAATATGATGACATAAAGACAATAAAGTTACTAATTTTATAAGATTGCAAAATATGAAAGGTTTTGTTTTAAAAAACAAGGCAACTACCTATTATAATGCCTAAAGCAACAATTTTTTTCAGTCCTTTCAGTGTGAATCCACACCTCGAGTCAGCTTGGACTTCTTTACCAGTTTTGTTATTGGATAGGATAAATAAAAATGATTCTATGGCTCCTATAAGATACTGTTGGTTATCTGAGAGTGAAAAAGGCACTGTCACAAAGTAAATCTCTGTTAAAGAGGTAAAAAATATCATTAATTACAGTCAAACAATAAGACTAGTTAGTTAGGACTTCTACCAAACAGAAGCAAACTCTCAAAAATGTGCTAACCTTTTTTTTTCCCCATTCTGTACTAATATACTAAAGGAACCTTAAAATAACAATTATGAGATAAAACTAGCTCCAGTGCCCTGTTAGAGAGCACAGTTATTCAGTCTACAATTTGATCCAAAGTCTGTTTTCCACCGTTACTCATGTAAATGGTTGCAGCAAAGCCAAATGAACTACTGACAGGAACAAAAATACTATTAAAGGAATCAATTCAGTTCCATTAAAGTCAATGAAATGACTCTATCAATGACTTCTGGGGGATTGGATCAGGTCCTGCAGATGAAATCCTTCCTCCTCTGACGCCAGAACTGCACTCTTTATGAATGCTGTTAGTAGACAGACTGCAATAAGAAACCAAATCCTGTTTATTATCGTTCATCACTGAGCACTCCTCCGAGTTACAAGATATTCCTGGCTTTGCAATGCAACACTGTCAACATCTACTGGCTTCAGGCACTGCTCTGCAACCAGAGGGGTAACCAGCAGTATGTGCTCCAACTGGGAGAGAGCCCAATGCAACACTAGAGATGCTTAATGAAAAGTGGTATCGTGTGCAAAGAGATTTTTCTAGTAAAGTCTGTACTAGCCATAAGTTTGAAGAACTCTCTTGTTTCTTGCTAGTATTAACACAAATTTGTTTTGTTTTGCCCTTGGTGATTAAATGAAAGGTTATTTTTCATTAGTTATTTATTCTCCCAAGACTCTTAATTCCCCATTGAAAAGCAGTTATTGGATTTCTTTTATTCACTACCTTCCTACACAATACATACTCCTACTCTTTGGGATTGTAATTTTGGCACTGAACAAAGACCCATTCTACATCTCTATAAACTTTAGAAAATTCCTGTTTTCATGCACAGCTGCATTGATTTTTATACAGAGACTAATGCAGCAATGCAGCACAGTTATTTCAAGGAACTTCCAAACTATGTTACTGATGTCATCAGAAAAACAAGCCAACAAAAAGCTGTGGATATTCACCCTTCAGATGTTCAGATATCATCTATCAAGCAGATATGAAAAAGATCTAAGTTAAGTGATCTAAAAGCAATAGCTGATTAGCTAAGGAAAATATCCCAGCACAGAGCCAAGATTCAGCACAGATTACTGCATCAGTTATGGAACCTGGAGGGGAGTGTGGGGGAGAGGAGAAAAAGCAAACCATCAAAAAAACAAAACCAACCTTTCTTTAGCAGAAAACACACAAACAATACATTATCCAGTTCTGCAGTAGAGAGATCTACTGATCAGGACCAAGCTCAGCAGCATCCTCTCCAAGATAAAATTTTCATAATTTCTTCCACTTGGCTTAGGTGCCCACCTCAGGTAATTTTACCTTTCTTTTTTTTTTTTTCTTTCAAATATTAATATTATTCTATACTCCACTGCAGTATCAACCCCAGGGATTAGGTCAAAAAACCCTACACAAAAAAAATTCCCAAACTCACAGACTCCAATTCAGGTATTTTCTTCACTTCATTAAAAGCAAATTATGGAAACATAAACAGTAAAAGGACAGGGCATTTGACATTTTTCCTTCATTCATGCATTTTACATATCACCAGATCTCTTAAACCTAGGATTTTAATTACCACATGACCACCATCAAGAACACAAGTCTGAAGCACACATTTTCAGGGGATTTTGAGAAGTTTGCGCTTTTACAGTATTTCTGCCTGGTATTCGATTATACTGCATTTTGATGAGCACATTCCCCAGAATATCTTAATAGAAATAGGTTATCTTGCTCCTTACAACCAGGATCTTCAGCTGGACAGGCTGATTAAATACAGTGGACAGTCTTACTTTACCCCACGCTACCAAAACTTTTTGGACCGTTCTTCAGTCTCTGAAGGGAAACTGAACTAGGTTCCTAACTTTAAGCCCATCACTAATCATTTAATTATAAAAATATTAACTAGTCTCTCTATCTAATCTTCATACCTTAAGACTAGCTCAAAGTTTTAACACTAAGGCAGAAACTGCCACTTCTGCTGATAAATACAAGTTATCTTAACCTCGTTTTCCCTTCCTTTCTCAGTTGTTTGAACAGTATTTTACAGAGAATTAAAAATTAAGAGTAATGAAGAAAATCTTATTTATGTCTGAACCATCAATCAGGCTTTTAATCAATAAACTACAATTTCTACCCATGATGCATCTATGGCCTGTAAATTTCAGAAAATCAATACTGGAAAGTGCTTCATATTGCTCCTCTGCCAATGCCCTTCTGCCCTCCCCACCCCCTACCCTGGGGACTGCAGCCACTCGCTACTTGTTTTGAGGGTTCTTAAATGGTAGCAGAAATATTTGGTATTCTGAACTCTGGAGATCAAAAGGCCCAAACCAAATCTTGCTTGGTCAACTGGCACTTCTTTACATCAGCTCAAATTACAATGATGAAACCAGAATGAAAACTGAATCTGTGTCAGCAAACACAGTACCATAGGTCAATGGTTTGTGTACCTGACAAGTTAGTGCTTCTTAAAATAAAAAGAAGATACAAATTATAGCTATCGTGTGAAAGTCCCAATGGCCGACTATTTTCAGTAAAAACATCTGTTTAAATAGCAATATTCCTGGTCTGGATGATTACTTGGGAAGTATCACGGTTTATTCTAGAACCCACTGGAGATACTTTGCAAGACACACCATTTACAGACAACATTAAATTCAAACATTTTTCATAGAAAAGACCTTTGCTATTTGCACATCTAATTCCAAGCTCCTACAGTACGCTCGGTGTCGACATTCACATCCCCAGAAAGAAGTTCATAACTCTTCATAGCAAGGGAAACTATCCAAGGAAAACAAAATTTAACAAAAACCAAACAAAACTGATAGAAGAGAAACCGACTCTTGCAGGGGAAGGTTCTCCCTTCTCATATTTTTAAGGAGTTACTCAAATACAAAAATCCTCTGCTAGTAGTAGGGCCAGTCAGTGTGGATACACAAAAACACAGTGGCAGCTGAAGGCAGACATAGTTACTGTCAGTCAGCAGTTGCCATATCACTGTTCAGCAGATGAAATGCTGGAGCATGATGCAGATCTCCATGAGAAACAACTGGCACAGAGGGGGAAAAAAATTATTTTAAAAAAATCACTGAAAAAAAAAAAAACAAACACAAAAATCCCACCTCAAACAAACTTACGTTGTCACTCCTAACTTCTGCCATCTTGGTTCATTGCCAGAGGCATCTCATTATACTATTAAGTAAAGATAGAAAGCCATGAAACTATTGCTGATGCTTTTAGTGCAGCACCAGTTGTTAAAACAAGATTCAGAAAATCTAGCTTCTACTCAAAAGTACTAGAAGTAGAATAAAGAAACAGGAAGAACAGAAAATATGACACAAAATCATTTGGTTGTTACAAAAATACAACATGTTGTTATTTAATGAGAGAACAGGAATATATACAAGTGGAGTTGGAACACGCACGTTTTTCATATGCACCATTCCCATATTGGTTATAAAAGAAAACTGCTAGAATCTATTTTTCTGAACAAATGTGTGTTTTCTTTTTGTTAACAGTAAAAAGAACTTCTGTATCTTTTTCTTTAAAATAAAAAAGACGCCAACAAAAGAGGTTTTTATATAAGCTCAGGTTATTTTGTGTTAGAAATGTGATTCAATTCTCTAAAATATGAGCAAAGAAACCAAATTATAATTGACAGCTGCATTTGGTGCTATAAGGACCATCAAAGACAGAGGTGGTTGTTGTTGTTCCATGCATATTCCAAGGCAGGAGACCATTACCATGTTGCCTGGTGAGAACCACAAAATGGTTTAGATAGTACAAGGATATCAGCCATCCTAAATACTTTGTTAGGTAAGATTTTTAAGTAAATATCTATTCTTAAACCACACACCTCATTGAACTGGACCCATAAATCCAGTAGCTGCCAGTCTCAGACCAAGTGGCCTGCTCTGTGTCACTCAAACATGACACCATGCTTCCCATCATACAATACAGACCTGTAAGAACTGCACACATTATAAAACTTTCTCTTAAGCTCAAATTGCTCTTAAATTAATCCTGCTTCCTACCTAGTTCCATCAGCCACCTAACAGTGAAACAATCCATGCCTTCTTTGTCTGCTCCTCACACACACGGTAAATAGCAGGATCCTGCATAGTTCACTGTACAGCTTCCCTGCATTCCCAAACCAGTCTCTATGCTTGTTACGTGACATCCCCAGTTTGCATGCATTCAGTTCATCTTCTAGGAGTCAATATAAAGTCCAAATAATAGTTTGCAACTGAAACTTTGATTTGGTTACAGTTTCTTTCCAGAGGTTCAAGACCTGGAAGACAGCAAACATCCATCCAGACCATCTCCCACCCAAAAGCAAGGCCCAAAGCTCACATCTCTCCCAGCTTGCCAGGCAGGTCATTACCTGCCTTGTTTTTCCCATGTGCCATAGAAAACACATGATTATTCTTTAATTGAGGGAGAAGAAAGGGAAGCATTCATGTAAGAGAGAATCTAACATCTATGATGAATTTTTTGATTTATGAGAAAATCAAACATAAACACATGTTCTCCATAGTGATTTCTAACTACGAACATCTTAACCTTAGTAGAACAGAAGCAGAGCCACTGGAGAGGTAATTCAGCACCACGTAAAGCCATGTAAATGTATGAGAAAGGAAAAAAATATCCCTGCAGGACTCAGCCGTACAATAGAAACTGTCAGCCAAGGTCACTCTTAAGAAAGAGAGCAGCCAAAAAGGAGATTTTAGATCTCAGTGGGCATTAGCTGAAAGATATACAATGATGTTCTGCAGTGATTTTAAATAGGACATTCACAAAGGATTAAAAGTATATGTGCATCACTCAGCTCTATCAAAATACCAAATTTTTGCTAACTATTCCCTTACAATTTATCTTCACATACAGAGAATCAAGAAGTGGTTTTGGAAAAGAAATGATAAACTGTGGTTCTACAGCAATCACAGACTCACACTAAATATCTTGCCCACAAAAACAGCCTTACTCCTTTCTGCTGAAAACATCTGAGGAAGATCTGAAACATTTAATGCCCCTGAAAGAAGAATAAAGGAGTGAAGTAAACCCAGGCTGACATGCCGAGAAGATGACTGCAGAGGGCAACCGCCACCATTTGACTGCAACTGCTTCTCATTGGCAAAACCCATGGCACCTGCCCCACGGGGAGGCACCTTCTGGAAATATGAGTATCCAGAAAAGCTGAGACATACCAGGCTCATTAATCCTAAAAATTCACCAGAAATAATAAAGAGACATTTCAGAAGCAAACTGTTCTTGACATTCAGCTTTCAGGAAAGCATTAATTATAGCTAGCCGTTTTGAAAGGTAAAACCTATCACTCTTCCCTCAGAAATGTATATGGTACAGACACTACTCTTTTTTCTGCTTCACAGCAGCAACATTTGGAAAACTACTTAACCTTTCTATTTTTATCTGGGTGCATTCAAATTACCAATAATGTACAACATGCTGTAACAAAACCACTGATGTAGGGTATAATTTTCCCTCAAGCACATTATCCTAGCTGGTGGTTCAGAAAAATAGGCTGATAAAACAGCAGCAGACATCAATTGATGGATAAAAAGTGATCACAGCTATGTAGAATGCTGCTGCCCAACCTTAAAATCATACAATTAGCCAAAAAAAAAAATTATATATATATACATATATACAAGCAGTAGGACAGGACATACTAACTCCTGTACATTACTTCATGCTAAAAATCCTCCTGCAAACATGTTTTTAAATAGACCATCAGATTATCACCTCATAATTTAGCTATTGACACACAGATTTATTTTAAAGCCATCACTAGGCCTGGGACTTTTATTAAATATCGTCTTCCTTGTCAAGTTCAATCGGGATCTCATCCTAGCCATGATGAGCTTTTAATTTTCTGTTCTATTAATAGCAACTTAAAAATAAAATGTTCTCTTTTGAAACTCTAAAGCTGTAACTTTCTTTAGGAGCTGCAAGAGCAAAGAGATTAATCTTCCCACTCTGCATCTCTTAAACCATATTAGCTATCTGCATATATAGGGAAAAAGTCAAGAGAACAAGTAAAAAAAAAAATCAGAATTTTCTCTCAGAATATCTCGTGGCTGCACAGCAGTAATAAGGAGTTATCTAAAACCAGAAAACGAATACTTTAAGAATTGCCATGTAGCTTCTGAATCATTCTGAGCAACTCTCTTGCCTATCATCAATAGATAATAGGTTAATTAATGACACAATTAGCTGGAGGATACATAGACTCCAACCCAGCAGAACCCTTCAGCAGATACTCGAATTTCAGCACAACTGGGGTCCTCATTAATTCTCCAGCAAACGAGGGATGATGGAAAGTAAGATATGAGTATCATGGCACTCTGTGGTCATCTGACACATGGATCAGATTGTTCCAGCTGCTTTTCTGTTGTTGCCTCCCTCAAGTAATGGCAGAAAGAGAAGGTACAGACAAAATCACTTAGAAGCACTCTCTAGGGGCTAGTGTGAACACCATTAATACAAAGTACATGTGCTGCAGTACTCACTTCTATCACCTTACTGCAGTGCTGCTTCTCTTGCAAGAAAGACAATCTGTACTATCAAGTCCTAGGCTAGCATCAAGATCTGAGAGCCCTGGTATCTGCTGAAAAGCAACAGGCCACTCACATCAAGCTGATGTCCACTTACATCAGTGCAAGACAGGCAAGAGACTACAGCACACAAGCAGTGCTGGAAGGGCCTGCACTTGGGCCGGACCTGCCCAGCTTCCCAGTTTGCAAGCTGCCTGGATTCAGTATGCAGAGTGGTGTACAACCAAGGCACCATGCTGCTTTGAGATGTATTTTCTGTAAATGCTTGTGACCTTTCTTTTAGGATATGGGCCTTGCCACAGCTATTCATGCCTATCTTTATCTAAAGATTGGAACACTGAAATGTGTTTTAATGAGGGATAAACTGAGACCATCTGGATGTCTCAGCTGCTACAGAGCATGATTGTTTGCTGATTTTAACCATCTCTCTTACAGAGAACATAGACCTGTGTCACACAAAGTGCACTAGCTCAGCTTGATTTTTCCTTGTAATCAAATGTGTTGATCTAAAATCTATTTCCAGCAAATTACTTGTCTGCTTTGGGAGCAACTCCCTCCTCATCCCTTAACCACAGGAATGGGGATAAGCAGAGACAATTGAGTTAAAAAGGTATTCTTGTAAGAGGCTGACTGCGAACATCCTCAGTGAGATCTTCCAGTTTGGAATATGGCCACCATTTATTCACAGACTACATAACACTTAGTTACTTTTTAAATTAATACCTGGAATTTAATTTTCTTTTTATTTTGCTTGGGCATTTTCTTTACACATATGGTGTAAAAAAAATGGTGGCAATTAATTTGTCACTTTTGTATGGTGTTGGCATTAGCTCAATTTCACAGGATCACAGGATGTCAAGAGTTGGAAGGGACCCAAAGAGATCATCAAGTCCAACCCCCCTGCCAGAGCAGGATCATACAATCTAGCTCAGGTCACAGAGGAACGCATCCCAGGCAGGCCTTGAAAGTCTCCAGAGAAGGAGACTCCATAGTCTCTCTGGGGAGCCTGTTCCAGTGGTCTGTGACCCTTACAGTAAAGAAGTTCTCCCTTGAGTTGAGGTGGAACCTCCTGTGCTGCAGCTTACATTGCTGCTTGTCCTATCACAGGGAGCAAATGAGCAGAGCCTGCCTCCTCCCTCCTGACCCCCAGCCCTCAGATATTTGTAAACATTTATTAAATCCCCTCTAAGTCTTCTCTTTTCCAGACTAAAAATCCCCAGGTCCCTCAGCCTTTCCTGATAAGGCAGTGCTCCAGTCCCCTAATCATCCTCATAGCTCTCTGCTGGACCCTCGCCAGCAGGTCTCTGTCCCTCCTAAACTGGGGTGCCCAAAACTGAACACAGTACTCAAGATGTGGTCTCACCAGGGCAGAGTAGAGGGGGAGAAGAACCTCCCTCGATCTGCTGGCCACACTCTTCTTAATACACCCCAGGATCCCATTGGCCTTCTTGGCCACAAGGGCACATTGCTGACACATGGATAACTTGTTATCCTCCAGGACTCCCAGGTCCCTCTCCACGGGGAGTGTCCTTGAGTACATGTTTCAGTACACTGAGTAGTGGATAACTGTATTGCTATTCAACTTAAACATACAATTTTTTGACTCTGTGTGCATTCTGCAAGCCAAATTATGAGTCTGTTTGGGGAGGTAAAGTAACAAAACTACTCCATTTTCCAGTAGTTTTACTTCTCCTATATCCACACAGCAGTCACAAAAGGGGCAGCAGAGCACAAATGGAGCAGCAAAAGCCTCCTCCCACAGCTCCAGAGAGGAGTGAACACTGCCTTTTTCAGTATTACCTAGCCAGTAGCTAGGCATCTTATAGTTGTACATCTCTCAATCAAGCTATGCCATTTGTCTGCAATTATCCAGCAATTTCAGCCTAGCCCAAGTCTCTGATGCTCCTAAGGCGGAGTTTCCATGCTACCTGCTCCTTTCTGCAGCAATCCTAATAAGTGGCCAGCAGTGGGGTGAAAAGATCAAATTGCACTTCTATTTGCCAACCAAGATCTGCACCTGATCACGCAGACCATAATGCTATGATTTGAGTCTCTCACGTTGAAACTGTTCCACTTTGCAGGAAAAAAAAAATCCCAAACCATCATGTAATTAGTAGACAGCAAAAGATAGTGTGAAAATAATTCTACAGACTAATAAGTAGAATATTCTCTAGACAACTGAGAGATTTCTGCTCAAATTAATTAAAAGAAATAGGGGACTGAACCCAGACTTCCTGTGTTCCCACAGATTCTTCCACATCAGAAGACTAGAGGTGCTAACGTTCCAGATTCTAACATCTTTAGCAACCATCACGACTTGTTTGGAAGAAACCAAAACTGCATTTGGAGGTGGGGGGAAGTGTATGTGAGTATATGTGTAATGACTTCCACCAAAATAACTCAGACAACATTCCCCATTAATGATTTTCAGTTGAAATATTCTGTTTAAATTGGTCTAAGTGCTGTTAATTATGCGTTCACCAGAAATTACACCTTTAACTTCAGATTTCAAGTAGATCTGACAATTAAAGGAATGTTCTGGCTTTTGACTATAAAGTGACTATTTGAAAATTAAATTCTTCTGTTCATTTCCCATAGAGTATTAATGTTTAAAATGAAATTCTGGGATGAAGTATCTTGAGACATTTGGAAGAAATACTGCCCCAAGTGCCAAGATAGATTGAGCATTCCCATTTCTAAATCCATTTCTAGTACATTGCTTTATTGATCTGCTGGACTCTTAATTCTTTCAGGGATAAACATTACTAGAGGAAAAACAGCTCCTACAATATTTAAATTCCCACTTCTAAACCAAAATGGTTTTGACAAGTCTCTGAATTCCTGATGGCACAACTAAACTTTTGAAAGTCACCCATCATGAATGGCCATCACAGATTTACTAGAAAGCCAAACTGCTTAATCTAACACCAGGCCCACAAATGTTTGACAAGTAAAGGATTCCAAAAGAAACACATTACGTCATTAGAGATGTGGATACATCTACAAAGGAACAATAAAATTAAATCTCTCCCTCCACAGGTAGGAGTGCTAACAAGGACTTAGCCAGATTTTGTCACAAGTTCTGCAGAGTTCCATGCTAGTGTTTGAACATGTTAAGCATAGCTGAAATCAGTGTTGTTATTAATCCTATCTGTATCATGTTGTGTACAAGATGCACCAATTTAACACAATCAAGTCTTAAATATTGGGACCTCCATGATTAATCTTACAGCACTGTTTGACTCAAACCCCCTGCACTGACAATGCTTGAAACCTGCAACTACATGAAAAATGTGATCCAGTTGTTTCCAAGGTTTCCATACCAATCAATCCCTATATATTTCCAAGAGAAGCAAATTCACACCTCCTGACAACATACTTGTTTTTCTTAGTTATGTTCTGTGGACCCATCTGAAATAATTCACACATCGGAGCCTTAAAATTACTGTAATTCTCATATTTTTAAGCATGCTCTGACTCTGTTTTTTAAATCAGAAATCTTACAGGGCTAGAACTCCCTGCCGCAATCTCCAGAATAATGAAAGATAATTGTCAATTCAAACAACAATCATTGCATGTTTGACTACAACCCCAAAAAGAAAAGTATAAGCTTATCTCAGGAAAATAGGCAAAACTAATGAAAACACACCCCACATCTCTTATTTGCATCTGCCTAACCCACATGCTGTCACCAAATACATATCCAGTCTGCTCCAGCTGCCAGTGAGCAGCCCAGCCAGACTGGGGATTAACAACACCTCTTGCTACAGCCTGTTTAAACCTGGGGCTCTCTATATAAGTCAATGCACAGTTTTTACTGGTGAGCATTTAAAAGAAACACAGCTTTATTCACATATGTTCATGTGTCTATTGTTTTGCCTTCTCTGAAAATTAACGGCAAGCACTTCCTCAGATGTGCTCCTTAATAACCTGATGTTTATATTGCTGTTTGTAACTTCTTGCAAAACAAAATCTACCAAGTTCTAGCATAACCATTTTAAAAGTGCCTGCATTCCCACTGTCAAAATTATTTTCAGCAGTTGGTAGGACAATGAGTAGAACAGACCCACTTCCAATCTGTAACAGCAGCTCAAGTAACCTTCAAGGAACTATACAAATAGTAAAACCGTACATCTATCCTCTAAACTTATTGAACCGTTTGTCCAAAGCAGCAGCTCCCCAGTGTCTACTTATGACTGCCAAAAGCACATACACCTCATTTGAACAGACTGAAAAACACTCTTGCAGTGCTCTGTGCACTCATGATCTGCATTTACATCACAGGCAAAAGGCAACGACACAAGGAAATCTGTGTGCAGGCTCCTGTTTATCTGTTTCTCTGGTTGACCTGATCTGCCACTTGCAAGTGCAGAGGAACGACAGCCTATTTGCTGAATCCGTTTACCCGCCCTGTCATTCAAGATGGAGTATGATGCTTAAATAGGCAACAGTCAGATTAATATAATTGAGGATGCAGTTCAGAGTAGACAGGAAGTCAGACCGGAATCGCAAAGCATTTATTCCCTTATGATTAAAGCATCCCCAGGGTTAGAGCAGTATAACGACACATCTGAACCAGAGATGCACAGAAGGACCAAAAGAAGTGAGCTTTTCCTGTACAGAATAGCTCACCAGTTTGAAAGGAAGAAACGTGCATATCACAGAGATAAGTTGCCATTTTAATTGCATAAGAAACGTTGGTGGATTTGTCATTCCCTCTGACAGATTATTCTTTCCTACAGTCACATTATAACGAGAGCTACATTTCTCTTGTACAAAGCATTCATGCACCAGAACAAAATTGCAGCACACAGATGCAGAAAAACTCTTAAACAGCCTATATTCCTTTACTCTTGTGTTTATGCTTCTGTGCTCTTCCAGAATAGATTAGAAATACTGTCCAAATACAACATAAGGAAAGCAAACAAGGAGCAAATCAGTGACTGAATGGGAGTTAAAGTCCTCAGCACCATGGGACAGGCTACCAAAACCCAGATTCTTGGTGCTGGCATCACTGTTCACAGTACAGAAAAAAACAGATACACTGATTACACGTGGCATTCTCCTGCAGAGATTTGAACATTGTTATCACAGATGGCACAGTAAGAAGTGGAGTAATGCTGCTGCTGCATCCATTTTTTTAAGCCTTTCAGTCCATTCTCACTTAGCTATTTAGTATCTCAGCACTACCAATTGGGAAGTACTTCATTGTGAATCACTTGTCTTCTGACAAGTTGTCAAAAAAGCCTGAAGAAGAGCAACACAAAGAATAAAGCTGTAGTGGTGGAAAAAGGCTTCTCAAAGTGTACCACGAAACACAGAGCACTTCACAGGTCTTACAACATCTGAAAGCAAATGTTCATGGACAGAACTGCCGTGCTGCAGCTGGAACTGCATGACAGCTGCATCCTACCAGCTGATAACCACTCACGTGGTGTTAAAACTTGGTACAGTGATTGAAGTGACATTTGCCCTAGAAATGAGCCCTCCAACTCATCCTAAAGCACAAGGAATCACCAGCAGAATAGCACACAGAAACTATTTCTGTATCTGTGCAGAGTTGATCTTTGCCTTTTCTCTAGCCTAGATTTTTATTTCCCTTAAGTGATCAGCGTTGGCCTAATTCTACTCCCTTTTACATCATTGAAGCTTTGCCATCAGTTTCACATAATATTCATTCTGATAAATTCTGCTTTAAGAGAGACAGAGGTGGACCAGAGGATATGATGTATTTTTACAGCAGACTCCACAGCCAGATGACATTGCTATGTCCTACATCGACATTTTGGTTTTGAACAACACTGCAGTTTTAAAACAACTCCCTTTTTATTGTTTGCTGAACAGCTTTGGTGCACATGAACTAAATTCCTTTGGAGGAAACAATGCAGAAGCCCCACTGCAGGTTTACACCTACAGCACATTCAGCACACAAAGATGTGAAACAATCAGAGGTCCTTGGAAAGCTTCCAGCCACATATAGTGAGTACCTGCAGTTCAACAGCTCAGACTACATCTAGCCCAACATAAAACCTGCAGAGATGTAGAGACCTCGATGCTGACTGCTTCAAGCTATTGATCTGCTTCTAATGCACCAAATGACTTGCTGATGTAGATACATTTCAAACTCTAGCTCTACTTCTTATCTCTATAATCTTTTTATTTCCCATGCCATCCTAAATAATTCACTCAGCATTACTGATCTTCACAACCTTTTCTGTGTTAACCCCATATTCTTATTTAAATTTCACAGATTTCCTTTTTTATTACAGCCTCAGAGCTATGCCTCCCCCTTACAGGGAACTGATTCCAATTGTTTAAAATTCTCTCCCAGAATTAATCTTCCAAGACACTTTTAGACAAGACATCATTTTTTAGCAGTGCATCAATCAGCAACTCTGCATCTAGAAAACTTATTTGTAAGTAAGTGTTCTGTAACAGCTTATGCATTAGGCATAGGAACTATAGCCAAACTTGGCTGCCTGCAAATCCACTATCGAAATAAAATATTTTCATAAGGAACACTACAAATTCCCTTCAAATAAGGGTCAAAATTTCAAAATCAAATTACTTACCCAGAAGGATCAGCAGTTTTTTAGGCATTTAACATTTACAGAAGGAAGAACCATTACATAAGGTACGTTTGCAAACACTACACTGGTAATAAAAGGAGTTGTCCTGAATGACTCCTTTGAAAAGTCTTGTCACAGAAAGAGTAACCCCAGCATGGCTCATCAGAGACATTAACAGGAAGGTAAGTCAGCAGTTGCTGTAAATCAGCTGTTCAAATATTTCAGGCTTGATCCAGCTAAAATTTCCTTTAACAATTACATTCTAGAAGTGTTGGTAACCTCCTGTCTGAAGGAGTACCTCACTCTGCCAGCAAGCTGCCTCTGTCAACAATGATTTATTTATTTTACACACTGAGATTAGGGCAGAAGTCTCTTGACTATCAGATCTCTAGCTTCAGAACCCACCTGCACTCTTGTCCCACTCTGAACTAGGCTGGCTGATCTCTACCTCTGTTGATCCTCTGAAGGATGAAGTGAGACATCTGTTAAGCTCCAAAATTACAATAAGACTTCCCCTAGCATTTTTCATTTTAACAAAGGAGGCAGTAGGAGCGAGTTAGCAACTTTTACCTCTATAACCTTTATCAGCCCAACCTGCAGTTTGGAAGTGCCATCTTCATGTTACTTGAGTGTTTAAGTTTTAACGTAGCTCATTTTCTTCTTCTTTTCTGCAGTTGCCCCTCAAATACAGGCCACTACCAAGAAGATAATCAGATATACTGTTTACTATTTTATGGTACAGCCTCATTAATCCCACTGCAGCATAATTCACCCAATGGAAGGCGACACTTCCAAGAAGAGTGCTTTAACAACAGAAAGATTAATTAAGTAGCACTGTAATAACACTGCAGAAACAAGTGTCAAACCTGCATAGCAAGAACTACATGGATTCAAGCAAACAAGATCAAGTCAATATTTTTTCCTTCTTACCCTAACTTTTCTATCATTTTACACAGTAAATGGAAAAATCCTCTAGAAATTTGGGGCAGGTCACTTACCACTGTTGCAAGCAACCTCATAATAATTTCTAAAATGCTTTAAGGACTTGGGGACTACACCTGTAACGTTTTTTGAATTCCCAACAGAGGACAAGACTGTGCTGCTTTCACTCCTGTTCTTGCACTTTCCACTCTTACCTGTATGAATTCACTTGCTGAAATCAATTAGAGAAAACCACAAATTTCTCATGTAAAAATATAAAAACAACAAAAAGAAAGACAAGTTTGCCACACCAAAAGCACAACCCCCATAATAACTGCTAAGCATGGAGTATCATTTCAAGTCAGTGTTCCAAGACTAGCAGAGACCCATTGATTCCACAGCACAACACTCAAGAGAGGTCCCATCAGATTAAGAACTGTACAAGATCCATGAAAACACAGACTCAGACTTCTATGCATTTTTACATTAGGAAAGTAAATTCAATTCAAACATCTCTGTCTTTTTTTTATTTTCCTTTTTTTTTTTTTACCTTCTTAACAAAACCATAGGATAATTTAGGTCAGAAAGGATCTTTGAAGGTCACCTAGTCCAACTTCAAATATAGAATAGCTTGCTCAGTTCTACGCTTAGCAGAGTCTGAATATCCCCAAGGCTGGAGATTCCCACCCCTGCCCGGGCCAGTGCTCCCACATTTGAACATCTTCCTGTTGAGAAAGTTCTTTAACTTTCCTTACTGCAACTTCTATTACTTCAGACACTTTTGCTGTGTAGCTCAGAGGTGAATCTGGCTCTGACTTCTTTTATAGCCCTTCACCAAATCCACCTAAACTAGCTCTTCTCTAGACTGAGCAGCCCCAGCTATCTTAGCCTCTCCTTGTATGCCATCCGGTCCCTACCATGGTGGCCCTTAATTGGACTTCCTCCAGTTGTCACTATCTGTCTTGTACTGGAGAGACTGAGACTGGTTACAGCACTCCTGATGCAATTTCCTAAGTTTTAAACAGAGGAAAGAAGTTAAGAGTGTGAGTTGACAGCTGTTAAAAGTTTAATGACCGTATTTTGGCTCAAGCACCATAGACATAGCATTTAGGCTCTACCTACCAAACCAAATTGCTTTCATTTGTTATACAGTAGCATCATTTATATAACACCAATATTTATATGAGAGCAAATGAAGAGTTTGGGGGAAATTTGCCAAAGTCATTGGGACTAAACTGCCATTTTCAGAATTAAGGAAAAATTTTCATAATTGGCACTTGGAAACAAATCCAGTATTTTACATATAATAAAATATACATCCATTTGATCAAAACTTTTGACTCTCAAGGTCAGGCATTGCAAACAAAGTCCAACTACAGTTCTTACACATAGGATTAGCCACATAGGAGATTCTTGTTAAAAATATGTTCATTCAGTGCACAAAATATTGGAAATAAGGGAATTAACTCCCATCAGTGAAGGACTTTGATTTATTTACAAATTTTCATTCAGAATATTATCAAGCCAGCTTTCCTAAAAGGAATTTTTTGTTGTTGTCAGAAAATAAACAACTATTTTGTAGCTTCTGCAGATTGCACAATTCCCAAAAATACTCAAAGCAACATCGATCTCTGGTGCACTGGAAGTTTTATACACGAGAATGCAATACCTAAAACTGAATGTTTAGGGTTCAAGTACAACACTATCAGATTATTAATCAACTAAACCTTTGTTTCACAAATACAGCTTGAAAAATGAGGCTTACAGACAAATAAAAGCAGACCAGAGCAGCATTCAGGGATCATTAACTCAACCTTGCAAAAACTGGAAGTTCTCCAGAAGCACACTGCTGGGGAAAAAGGTCTGAAGGCACTAAGAGGTGGATAGGAATCATGCAAAGTGGTGGAAAAACAAAGGACCAAATTAATCAGTACTTTTGTGGAAGCACAAGGTTAACAAGGAGAGATCTTGTGCATGAAATCAGTCTCTCTGATGTTTAACCAAAATAAAATCAGCACTCATGTAGAAAAAGCAACACGGAGGCAGTTGGCAGCACTGATAACAACTGGTAGCATCTCTTACCATGGGAAAGGATGTTAATTTATCTCTTAAAACATCTTACAGCGTTATCATCAGATAATGATACTCAGTAGCTGGGCATTAAGAGTCAACTCTGTGGCATCCTTGGAGTTGTAGTTTGTGGAAAAAGAAAAGATGGGGACTCTGTCAGTGGAGGCACTATGGTCATGACATGTGACAAGGAAGGCAGACAAGCAGGAAAACTGGAGAAGGAAGAAGAGAAGCCCTTAAAGCTTTTCCAAATAACTGTACCCCACCACAGAAGGCAGACAAAGCCTAGTATTGATACAGGCCTTCACTGTGGAATTCAGATGGAAAAAAGTCTGCTGATACCAGTTTGCAGCACCGCTTTATCTTATAAACAAACATCCTCACTTCTGCTTCTTGGACACCTGTATATTGTCAAAACTTACCAGACACAAAGCAGTTTAGCTGTGTGGCCAGATATGAACAATTTACAGCTTCCCTGGACAGTTTTAAAAAACAGAAGTAGCAAACATGACAAAAACTTTTGTTACAGAGAATGAACTACATGGGTACATGAAGATTCAAGAGCAGGGAGAGCAGTTTGCCATTTGCAACCTGCTAGCCAAATAGATTTGCAGCAAAATTCAGAACAGAAGTCTCTTGTAGGAAAATCCAATCAAGATTGGATTTGGGCAACTTCAAGTCACCCAAACAAAGTTTCAGAAATAATGACTGAATAGCTTTCCAAGGCACCCCGAAACACATTTTTTGTTGTGATGCATGTGGAATTTGCAATGCTTACAAATCCCATTAGCAGCAATGAGAATTGTAGGACTTAATCCACATGATGCATTATCATTGAAATGCTCCCTATTTAATTAATAAAGAAAATGCAAACACTCTTTTCAGTTCAGTTGATTTTTACAACATTAAATAGCTTACAAATTGTTCCACAGATGCTTTTACTGGTACACATCAGCTCTAACACTTCAGCAAAATCATTGCTTCACCTCAGCTGAAACCTCGGCCCTTAATTATCAGCAACTGTTAAGAACTGACATTTCCCTTGATACTAACAGTGTACCTTCACCACAAAAGGTTATCATAATTCTTTGGGAGTTTCATATCTTCACTTAAGAAACTAGGCAATTACAAGCTTGCTCATGTTCTATTTTGTGGTTCCAGTAGTTTTCTTCACCTTGAGAAAATTCTTCATCATTATTCTAATTACAAGAAGTGGGAGGACACAAAATCTTTCCAACAAAGGAAAGAAACTGAGATGGCAGATGCACGGAATTTTATACCGCAAAATGACAGAAGGGAAAGTAATGAAACACTAGAACTGTCACTTACCCAGGTAAGAAGTAGCTGTTGTAAATAAAAAAATAGTCTTTTAAACTCATTCAGGTGTTGATAAATCAACACCAAGTATTTGTACTGTTACAAAATAAAGCCACAGTAGCTATAATTGTTTATCTCTAAAAACAGCTGTCACTGCAATACAAAGACAAACAGGACGTGTGCTTTTGTGATAGGTTTTCAAACCCCAGACCCAAGAAAGGGTTTCCCATGTCTCCTGACACACCATCATACATGAAAAATGCATGCAGTTTCCTATTTAGTTTACACATTAGCTGAGGACTGTGTATTTAAATACCCTACACCAAGCCATTTACATTTCCAAGAGAGCTGCCTTCCTAGGCAACTGTGGAACCCGAAATGCAGAAGTCCTAGGTGCCATAAAGACTATGGAGCAATCACTTCACAGAATTTTGAGAAGTGTGAAGGAGCATTTAACAGTTACATTTTAACAGTTTACATTTTAACAGTTTCCTGGTGGAATTCTAAGATTTATTAAGGTCCATGTGCTAGGAAAACTAGAAAGTTTTTATTCAAATAATATACATACTGACACACAAAACCAGAGTGAAATCCACCAGGACCTTCCACATGAAGGTATTTCAGATGTGCAGAACTGAGGTATCAGAGTGATCTCTTCCACAGAGGCAACCTTTGGATATATATGCCATCAGAAATGTCTTAACACACATTTAAAATACTGAGTATATCCAGGTTTCAATCTTTCCTCCAGAAGGCACAGATCTCTTTATGTTGTACTGGGATAACCCCTTATATAATCTCAAGACTTCCTTATTTTAAAATACATATAAAAAGCAAGTTTGAGATAACAAAATAGTCAAAAAAATCTGAATGCTTCTTAAACACACTTTTTTTCCCTTCTGACAACTGTCTGAGGACACAGAGTGCAGTGAGCTGTTCCTCCTTTAAATTTCAACCTCTGTAGAAATTCCTTCCAACGCTCCAACATTTGCTGCCTGGGCTTTCCATTCAAGCGGAAAGGGACAATGAACCCCTTTTGGCTGACCCATTCTCATGAGTAGTTATTAGCTTCATAGCTACAGGGAAGTTACAGAAAGGAAAAATGGAACACACTTCTAAACATAAAAGGCAATTTATTTCCCTTACATCTGAAGCTAGGAAGATTTTTATATCTGTCCTAGTGCCCAGCCCTATAAATGGGATAGGTGGCTGCTGTGGTAGCTCTGTATTTCACATCTTTTTCTCCTGTTTTGAGAGGCACCCAGCACCAGTCCTACCCCAGACAGTCCACGTGAGGCTCTGGAGTTGCTCAGGTATCTGGTTGAAATGGGATTTTTCTGAAATTAGAACACTGCCCCATTTTCAATAAAGCCTCCAAGATTCCAGGGTTGTCCCTGTTAACAAGGACACACCTTGAAAATTAGGACACCCGATAACCTTAAAGAAGAAGGATAATTAGTCACATCCCTGCAACCTTTTCTTCTAAAGAAACAGTGATAAAACTCCTATCAGAATATTGTCAGATGCATTATTATGCAATCCTAGTTACATAACCACGCTTTGCCAACTTCGGGTATTTTCAGGCAGAATTCTGTTTCACGGGCTTCCCACATAGGGACATTTTTAAAGTATGGATTATCTCTCTTGGAGGGGGTGAAAAAAAAAAAGCTTTCGAACTTGGATATATTTCTAGGTAAATTGATGAATGGCAGATTGTCTGCCAATATCTCTGATGTAACCTGAATCATAAAAAAAAAGAATAATTTTAAAATTCTTGTGAGAATCCATTTTCTGCTAATTTAGAGAAGTGATACATTTCATACAAGCATCTGCAAATCCAAACATATCACATTTTCTCCAGACATTCGGTACCACTTGAATTTCAGCTAAAACTGCACTGTGCATCTATTCAGAATTCAAGGATGAGCAAAATGTTACTACATATAGCACAACAACTTGCAAAATGTTGCTGTATTTTATAAAAAAATAACTCTGTAATCTATTTTCCAACAAGGAGCAAGCATAGTGATACATTCCATGTTCTACTAAAATATTTAGCGTAATTTGACTCCTTTAACACGTTTAGTTAGTTCAGAAATAAATATTCCAGCCTCCAAAATAAGTATCTGGATGTTGTGCTTATTGGTGTCTAAGCTCAAGTTAAAGACAAACAAAATTCACAGCTGTTCTATGTAAGTAGGTTCTGAAAGTAGGAAAAGACTGAAACAACAGTGCATGTAAAATCCTGACATGGCAAAACCTGGATTTGAATGGATTTTAAAAGAAAATGTTTAAATACAAAGGATGTAAATGTTCAAATGCAAAATCTAAGCAAAGTACAAGCATTATTAAAGTTCTTTAATAAGCTGCTTTTTTCTTCTCAAATATTTTCTTGCAATATAGAAGATTTACTGTTATCTATGAAATTTATCCCAAAACACAGCATTTGAAATAAGCTAAAATGTATACTGTGTGACAATTGTTAATGAGAATATAAGCAGCTTATTAATATTTCAGGTACAACATCATCAGTAGGCAATAAATCCTGGGAAAAGAGCAATAGTTTAGTTTTTCTTTTGCATACATGGTTCTATTATAATGAATTATTTCTATTATAATACTTTCTAAAATTAAAACATAGGGGACATTTTCAAAGCAATTATGATTTGCCTTCTGGCTGTGCAAACTAATAATGGACATTCTCTCTCTCCCAAGCCAACATATCTGCCTTATGACTTAAAACTCTAGTTGCTACTCATTATACACACCGCTTCTGTACCCTCCCTCAGAACACAAAATATTGGTGAGACAGCATAAAATCATCCTGATGGATAGCAAAGTAGAGCAAGAAAGTTACCATTAGAAGCATTAGTCTCCCATACCTGAAATTTTCCAACCACTGGGATTGTATTACTGAACCAAGAGATAAATTATGCAAGTGAGACACAGCTCCCCATTACAGCAAGGCAGCACAAATGGCCATAATATGATGTACTTACCCAAGACTACCTCCAGAGTGGTCTGAACATGTGTTAGAAAAGACACACCTTTCCTGGAAGGGGAGCACTTTTTCTCCACCCCCTATAGATTTCTCTCTCCCTCTCCCCTTCCCTGGGTGCCTGCAGACTGTCTGGAGGAAGGCAGCAGGAGCAGTGCTGAATGCAAAGCGCACAGCAAACAGGGAGGAGGGAAAAGGAGTAGGTAGCTGCTTGCTTTTATTAAGAAATCCTGAAAAATAAACTGACATTTCTGCAGTCTTCCGTTCTAGGTAATTGAAACTGTCTCCTGCAGATTTCCCTAGTTTGCAACAGAAGACAGCCAAGAAAGGAGATTCATTTGCCCCGTTGGTTCCTGTGTTCCTAATTTTTTAATGTACCGTGCCTACTCCAGAAAATAAAGCCTGGGCTATGTGCACATCTCAGGCTATTGAGCCAGAGAGAAGACAGCTCTCTTTACTCACAAAAAAAAAAAAAAAAAAAAAAAAAAAGTAAGCATGTGCAAAACTAAGCAAAACAAGACCCAGTGAAGTTAAAAGCACTTAAACCATAAATAATGACTTCTAAAAAAACTGCAAAATGCTACTGAAAAGACAGGAAACTTACTAGAGCTTCAGCCACTGCTTCTGATTTTCACTAATTTATTTTTTCATGCCGTATATGAAATGGAAGACTAGGAGCAAAGCAAGCCTTCACACCAAACCCAGAACACCATGAAAGTTATCTGTTATGGAAATATTCTGGAAACATGAGGCAGTCGATTAAATGTGATCCAGCAGAAGATGAAACTGAATCCCAGCTTCCCTCCCTCAATCACTAAAGTATTACAAAAGAAGGGAGGTAACTAAGTCATAAAAACAAGAGAATCAAGTAGCAGTAATCCACATTTGGGGAAAAAAAAACATAATATTTTTATGGGAGAGAGAATATATATGTGGATATAGATGCACACACACACACATAAAGTTCATATTGGCTATATGTTGTCTGATCTATCTCTTTGCTTCTCATTGTATTAAAATGCACCTGAACAACATATTGCTGAGTGCTCTATGCAAACCCAAAGAGGTTCAGTTCTGTAGAACAACCACATCATGCCATTTCACTCCTAAATCACCAAGCTTTCACATGACATTAATTTCCAACAGATAAACTTTCTCCCCATCAAGAAAAGACAGAACTGTGATTAAAGAAAAAAAAAGTAAAGCATCCCAAAGAAAACAAGCTTTCAGTCCATCTTCTTTTTAATTATCCTCACATTATCTCAGTAAAAGTGACAACATTTTAATGGTGCAAACTGTTCATCACTGTCACACTGCGAAAGAGAGGAAATTAGCTGCTGGTTCCTTTACATTACAGATCCCTGTGTCTATAAAACAGGACTTTTTCTCCTAAAGCCCTAACATATATTTGTGATACAATCTAAAAGAATTACATTGCTGTATTTTAAAATAAGCATTGGTGGACTTTTACCTCAGAAGATCATATTCTGGGAGTTAACAGGTTCTTGACTGATCAGAATTTAAAGTAGTATTTCACATGTACAGACTCTCCATAACAGCACAGCTGAGGTGAAGAACAGTCCCAGATTCTTGGGTTTCTGAGTGTAAAAAGAGACTCCAAAAAACACTGGAGACAGCTTTACCCAACTATTAAAATAAATTGTTAAAATCTAAGTAACTGAAACACTTAAAAATAGTACACAAACAACATGGCACTTCACAACTTGTTAAAAAAAGTAGGTTTGAAGCATGCAAATGACCCAAAGTAAAGCAAAATTGTAGCTTAAAAAGTTTTTCTTAAGTATGGAGAAGAAATTGCTGTAAGACTACCCGTTTCTTAAGTCAAAGTGATAGACATGATAAAGATCTATTTGTTAGGACCCAGCCAAGTGCCTATTTAAAAACCATGGACTTCTATTCCTAAGTCATGTCCAAACACAAACTTGAGCAAGAAAGCACTGAAACTGTAATGAATTGCTGGTTTTCATATTATATTTCCTTCTTATAGATCCAGAGTGTTACAGCAAGCCTGTCTTTGAACTAAAACTTATGCTGAACATATTTTCACCGATGTCCTCAAGTACTCTACACTGGTCTGACTAAGTACGAAAAATACAGGTGTATCCTGATACATACTTACACTTCTGACCCACAGCTACTTACACTGCAATCTGATTTCTAATCCTACAGCATATTCTGTTTTAACCAAAGCAGTTTGCTCAGCAATGCATTTCCACATGTCCATAAGAAGCTCCATCCACAGCCCCAAACTTACAGCTTGTTTCTGCCTTGTTCTGCTGAAAAGTAATTCTTTGATTTACCAAGGGTTTGCACGCATTGCAGAGCATGCTATGGAGCTTATTTAGAGCAGACAAAAAGGAACCATGAAATATATGACACATTTATTCAAAGCCCAAATGGCACCGTGACCTGCAAAAGTACATAGTGCACTGGGCACCATCAGCCAAAAACACAGCCCTGTCCATACCCATGAACAATGGATGCTTGCAGTTAGTGAGGAAAGAGCCTATCAGCAGCTGCTCCCACACAGGCAAAAGGCAAATGGCACTTCAAAGCTAACACTTTTGGCACTGTAACCATTATACAAATAACAGGTTTTGATGTAATTCCCATTTTCAAGAGCAGAACTGTGACTATTCACCAATCTGAGTAGAGGAGTCTATACTGAAGAATTCAATTAAATTGACCATACCTTATCTTAATGGTCCTTTCCATCCTGAATAACTCTTTATCCACATTTATAGGAAAACAAACAAACAAACAAACAAACAAAAAACCCCACACTATTCTAAGGGTTGCTTAAAAATTAAAGAAACAAAATGACAGCAGTGTGGTTCACAGGCTTCCAAGATATTACTTTAGGAAAGTCACTTTTCTTACTGCCCTAAAATTTGTATGAAGTCACTGAATGTTATCTTCAAGTTATATTGTAAAAGTCATCTTGTTAGCCAGGTATGTTCACATTTCCCTTTATATAAATTTAAGTTGTTGTCCTAGGTAACTTGGTAATAAACAGAGTATTGTTTGTTGCCCAAGTAGTCTGTAGGAAATATGCAGCAATAGCACCCAGATTTTATGGGGCTTTTAAGAGATCTGTTTAAGTTAGGATACAATAAACCTGTATGACATAAATCATTGTATGAAGGCACATGTACAAGGTTAATGAGAAATTATAATCTCTAAGACTTAATAAATAAGAATGAAGACAATGGAAGGCTGGAGGGGGCAGTTCCCGTTGCCTGGGAGAAAGGCATAAGCACCGCTAGTTTCTGAAGCCATAAAATACTTTCAGCTTTTGAACTGGCTTTTTCTCTGCAGGAAATCAGAAGGACGTTTTCAGCAACGTCTAAAAATCTACAATCTTATCGAAAACCACACAGGAGAAATAAGAACTAAACAAAGCACAAAACTGGGAAGCAACGAATTTTGGTAAAGGGTAAGAGAAAATGGAGGCCACCGTAACCCGTATTTCCATAAATTTAGTGACACAGTTTCAGACTTAAGAATAAAACACCTAATTTAAAAGAAACTGTCTATGAAAAGCCTGAAATAAAAAAGTTATTTTGCTTAAATCAGTAAGATTGTATCCATTACAGTTTCAGAGGTGATCTTTCTGTCAGACCTTCCATTTCTCATCTTCTGAACAATTTTGCTTATACCAATTCTCTGCAAGTAGAGTTGAAAAAGGCATAAGAACTATGAATTAGGAAAAAGCTACTAGGCGGGCACCACAAAAGATGGTGACTTTATGAAAAATCACCTCCCAACTCTGCATTTAATCAGTGAGTCTCTGTTGCACCTCCATATTTCACAGACATCTCTAGAAATAATGTGTAACAAAATTTGGACCTGTAAAGAAAATTCAACCCTATCTACAGAAAGGTAAAAGCAAACACAGCTCCACAGAATTTTTGTGCTACTGCAGCAGTATCTAAGACATAGCACTGCAGCACATTTTTAGACATGTAGATAACAATTGAGCAGTAATATTTTATGAAGGTGTCAAGTTACTGCCCCAAAGGTAAGTGATAAGTGCAAGACAGCCATTATGTTTCCAGATTTTACAGACAACTGCAAAAAAACTGTAATACAGCATTGACAATCATTAGAATACAAACTGAAGTCCAAGCACAAATGTAAAAACACAATTTTATGCAGGCTAAATCTATTTCACATCATGACTCATGCCCCCAAGTCAATGCTGTAAGGTGGTCTTCACTAAATGATCTTCAGCCATAAGAACACACATAAAGCCAGGTAGCAGTAACCTCCCCTTCTCCCTGTGCCAATTAGGAGCTGAGCCAGGTCACATTACAGGAAAGTAGGGCATGGGGAGACTTTTTTTTCCCTTTTTGTACATAAACAGGCGCACAAGCAAGACAAAACAGTCCTGGTCCATTGATTTCTAGAGATGTATCAATTTGAACTCATTAAGGGGCAAGTTCCAAAATCTGACCCAACAATATCTTCATTATGTTTTATTAATCACTAGCTGCTAGCAATTGTGAAGTCAGAATAACGAATAAAATGGGAACAAACTACACACATTTCTTTGACCTGTAAGATTGCCCAATGTCCACAGTACAGTTTGGTTAGCGTCAGATCAAGCATTCTCTCAACTTTGTTAGTCTAAATTCATCCAAATGCGTCTGCCATGACAAACCCCTTCCGTAATAGAAGAACAAATTTTCTGCTTGAGAAGAAAGTTTCAAAAGTAAACGTTTTCTGCTTTTTAAGGCTCTGTAAAAGATTTTTATCAGAAGAACCAATCTTTTTAAGTAATCCATCTGCTTTTTACGTAGGTAGAACATTGGAAGTCCAAGCTGCAGTAAAGTTATCATTGAATGACGTGCTATACTGCATCTCCTAAACCAAGATAACAGGATTGGAATACGGCATTTGTGTACTTTTGTGCTTAGGCAGTTCTCACAGTCTGAATTCATTCCCCACCACAGCTCTCCCAGAGTTACAACAATGAAAATATACAAGCTACAGTAAGAACAGCCCCAGTGTTTGTCCAAAACACAGCTTTAAAAATATCCTACTCTAAGGAGGAGCACTTATCCCAGATAAGAAACTTTCTCCTGAATAAGTCGAGAGTTCTCAGATTTTTACATGTTAAAACTGTTCTGCTGGGATCTCAGCAGCACACATACACATGTACATAATATTTCCCTATAGCAGGAAATTCAAAGTGAGAATTTTTGTAATCCAAAAATGAGCAGGGCTCATCTGGGTTGAACATGCAGGAATCAAAGACACATAAGACACTTGATAGAAATCCTCCTGCATTGGCACGTGAGGAGTCAGCAGACCAGCATGCACCGCAGAGCTCATCCAGCCTGGATTTACAAGAATAGCTGGAGCTGTGCAAGCTGATGAAAGCTTTTAGGTTCCTCCCAGGGCTTTCAGCAGCCATAGAAGACATGCAGTTTACAAAGCCGATAAGCCCTATAATGCTACCTTGCAAACAAACAGCTCCTAAGAAACATAAGCAGTAGCTCCTCACTGGACAGTTGTGCAGTCTGCTCAGATAAAGGAACACAGAAAAGTGCATCTGCATTTTCTGGCCCCTGCTTTGGTTTTGGTATGATGCACCAGTTGCATTACAAAACAGAAATCCCAAAGGCTGCTTACCCTCTAGCAAGTGCAGTACAACTGTTTCTTCCAACACGCTGCTTAAGCTTTCACCAGTCTTTGCATGGGGATACTAGGACACTTTATGCTTTATTTGGCAGACTAGCTACAACCAAGACTCACAGTGTCCCTACTGTGGTCCTTTATATCTTACCAATCAGAATGACTGTGGTTTCACTGAAATTCAGGCATAACACTGAAATCATTACACAGAAGTCATCAAAATAAGATTTTTTTATCTTTTTTCTTTCACAACACCAAGGGACAGAGAGATTACAAAGACTATGCCATTTTCACAGCCTATTTATCTGAATTCCTGCAGAAGCCAGCCTGGAAGAATAAGAGCAGCTAGTGGAGCTTGCATAACTTCCATCAGAGCAAAGCATTTTCTAAAGCTAATGTAACCTTCAGCACCCTCCTTTCAGGCCACTAAAACATGCACATACAGAAAGATTTTTCAGTAGCTGAAACAGGAAAATAAAATATCTCAGATTAGTAAAGTCTATGCTGATATAGGTATTGCTTCATAACTTTATGAATGTTTTGTACATACAAAGGGTCATTCAAGCACTACTTTATGGTGGCAGCACTGTTCCACACATGCTGAGATCCCAGAACACTTTCTCCAGAGCCATTTCTCAGACCATTTCTTGTTTACATGTGACCTGAGAAACAGATAATGGGTCAGAGAAAAATATTGTGCCCCAGTGACATATTAGTGCAAATTAGTAGAAGGAGAGTGAGTTACTCTTCACTCCTTGCCAGTATCTCATCTTGCATCAAATAATTTGCTTCAGTGGAAGGTGGAAGCCACTCAGCAGCCTGAAAATGTGTCTATTATTGGTCCAGCAGAATTGAACCTATATACACTTAACACAGAATTAAAACATTATTACCTCTTGTAAGTATGCAACAGTACAAAAAGAATCATTCTTCAAATTCCAGACTAGGAAGAGGTACATGTATGAAGACAAGAAACTATTGTGCATCTGCAAAAAAAAACCCAACCTCTTCTGCTAGTGGTTGCTGCTCAGTTTGAGTTTAGGAACAGTTTCAGTAAATGCATTCTGAACAACTGAGTTAATTTTCACTTCACCAGATGGAATTCAGAAACACTCAAAATGATAATTTCTTGCTGGGATTTGAGATTAATATGAACCCAACCATTCCATATTAATGACTAAAAATTCAATAAGTTAATAATAACATTTCTTTTATTCCTATTTATCCCCACAGATGAAATTTCATCCATATTTTGTTTAGTTGCATGAGTGTTTTTGTAAAAGTTAGCAACAGAAAAGAAAATGCTGACCAATGTTCTTTTAAAATAATTTTGAAAATCTCAGGAAAAAAAAATCAGTCTCCAGGAGAAAGAGAAAAATTTGAATACTTACAATCATGCTAAAAATACAAACTAGCAACTATCAAAAATTCACTTCACTTTTTTTGTGCATTTTGTATGTTCATATGTTTGTGAAAATGATTTGTAGAAAAGCTTTAGACATCATAAAATTGAAGTGATATATCTAGTTTGTAACCTCTACTGTGGCAACTAACATTGAAAAGTAGAAGCTTTACCGTGAAGCATAAAATATTTGTAAATATCTTTAAATGTATTTATAAATTATGAGTGGGAGACTGATACAGAAAGCTTCTGCAAGCATCAAAAATTGTATCAATGTTTTTATATATTTAATCTTATGCACAAAAAAGACAAAATTACAGTGTTGAACAGGAAAATCAAATTCTAAAGATATTCCCTCCTCTTTGAATCAGAAACTCAACATGAGAAGCAATTCAAGACAATTCATGAAGGCCTGTATCACTTCCACAGAGGCAAACTGACATAAGTTCCTTTACAATGGCGTAAAGGAGCCCTCTTCACAATTCTGATATGCTTTGGGGTGGAGTTTTCTTCATTGAGACAATATTTCAGAACAGAGAAAAAGATTAACAATGCGCTGGAAAGATCTGCTGTTTTCACTTCACAGCAGAAAATAATTATTTTACAAACTATTGAGCCTGGGTAAAATAATCTCTATTAACAAACAAAAAAAACCCCAAACAAACAACAATAACAACAAAACCCTGCAAAAACCCCTAAAAAAACCTCCCACACAAACAGAAAAGAAAACCCAAGACTATTCTTTGTTGCACCCTCAGCAAACTCAGATATTCACATACTAAGCTTACATGTTACAAGGGAAATGCAGAATTGCATCTAGACCGCTCATCACTCAAACATGCCAACTGAATTTGTGCCTACACCGTTCAAAAAAGAGACACAAGATTTGAATTTGTTATATTCAGCCCCTCTTGGTTCTATGCTGCCAGGAAGAAATTAGCCAGTAAAGGTGAAACTGCAATTTCGCACCTTAGCAGGATAAATCATGGTTTTGACCCTCTGGAAGTACATGCTGGGAAAAAAAATGCTGGGTGCTCTTTGGGTAACATACTGTATCATAGCTGAGAATTTCAGGGAAATAAAAGCAATCTGAAAAATGAATGTGACAAACTATCAAAAGAAAAATTAAATATCAAAGTCACACCATTTTGGTTACAGGTTTCAAATAACTATTTATTGCCATTTGTTATTTTTTAGTATCTTCTATTAGGAACTGTAAGGAACACTGCTTTTACAGTCAGCATTATATAAATCACATAGTCCTCTCTGTAAATTACATAAAATCTTGAACTTCACATATTGTTTCTACTGTAGATTTAAAAACAGCAAAGATGCTCATTGGAATTGTTGGCAAGATCAGTTGCAGAGAGTTGTGCCAAAGAGACTGATTTCAAGTTTCTTTGTTCCAGTTTTAAATCCGACTTCTCTTATACTTGTCTCAGCCAACATATTAGAAGTTCCAGGTCACAGCAAAAGTCAGGACTGTGACTTCAGAGCCCTTTCTGAGCTGCTCACAATATAAGAAGGAAAACAATTTGAGGAGGACACGCAGATGGTACAACATCCCACCAAGCAAGAATGCAAAGTCTTACATGCACCTCCTGCCTCCCTCACAGCATTTGGCTTCACACCTCCTGGAGCAGAATGAGAGGACCAGTGCACATCTTCACCTGCTTCTGTGTTGGGCAAAGTGCTCTGGTAAGTACAGCTGGAGGTAAGGACTACTACAGAATAAAAGATGCTCCTACCTATGGATGGGATGCTGCAAACCAGATGATTGACACAAAATTTGATGGTTTTCTAGTTCTAATCCAGTCAACCAGCAAACTTATCCTCTTAGGATAAAGCAGTAGAGTCAGTATTCCAGACATGCTGATTGTTAGACTTGAGAGGAGTGGAAGTTTGCTTAATTTGGGGTTTTTGGAGAACTAGAAAAATATTATCGCTAAATAACGAAATAGGTGTGAAAGCATTTCTAATGGAGCCTTTAAAATCCTTACGTTTTCAAAGCTAGCTGCCCCAAAGCTACTCACAGTAGTAAAATGTCCCTGGGGACTTTCTTATGCCCGCTCTCATCTGTGTCATGAATGGGTTAGAGCATTCTGGTCATCTGGCCAGTCAGCTGTTAGAAATAACGTATTAATTCTGATTTAAAAACCAACCTATTCCCTGACAACTGATGAGAAACAAGTTCATAATTACTTGTTAACAGGCATCCCAGGAAGTGGTATTTTCTTGTAGTACTCTTGTGCTTCCCTATATTTACATGTTAGTGCTGAGCCTTAAGTTGGGAGCACTGGTCACCACAGCTACCCCTTGTCACCCCATTGGAGCCGACCTGATTTTACTATTCCAGAAGTAGTGTTCTGAATAATAGCAATGATTTGATTCCCTTTGCGTCAGAATAAAACTACCTGGTTCATGCTTAGCTCCACGTTTTTTGAGAGTAGCCATTTCCATTTTGGTTTGTTCTCTTGGATGATTTTGCATTTACTTTATCTGGTTTTAAATATTTTCATTGTATTTCTCTTCCCTAGTTGATTTTGCCCTCTTTCTTGATGAAAATCTGCAAACACATCAGACACAGTGATCTCACTGCACAAACATCAGGGTCTTGTATGTCCTTGAAGTGTGACAGGAATGATGATTGCTTTAATCTCTTTTCAAGTATTGTAGGTACCAGTCTGGTCTACTGCTATACTTTCAAGCAGTCAGTTGGCTGTTCTCAAACAAAAAGAATACAACCCACCATATTCTTACTGCAGAAATTAAAATTATGTTTGGTGATATGGAAGGAAATAGCATAAAGAAAAAGTTGCAGTTGCTGTTAAGAAATGATATTGTTACATAAAAGCAGTGAAATGACAGTCCACTGAAACAACACAAGGACTGCGCTATGGTCACCTGCTTCTACACTGAGCTGATCTTCTCACCATAATCTTCTGCCTTGTCATCTTGCCTGCTAACCTGATCCATATCTTCACACACCGAAGCCTCAGCCATGAGGGAACAGGAGGCTTCTAACAGATGGTAATGGTGTAATCTGGGCTTTCCCTTCAGCTAGTAGCACTTCCAAGTGAGTCATGATGAACTGACAGATTTTACAGATTGAATGTCACCTGGGGACATGTCCCTCAGGGTCTGAGGAAGACAACCTCCCTGGTATTCAGTTTGACCCTGGGGCTGACCTCACGAGCATAGGGAGCAGGAGGTGTGGGAATCAGCTATTTAAAGCTCATTACAATATCGATGTCAAGCTCAAAGGATCTGCCAAGGCCCCTTAATCCTTCATGCTGAAAACATACTTTCCAAACTGAAGGTATTATTTATCCCAATCTTATTTAAGCAAAGCTGACTGTTTTTCTCCTTCTCCTCAGAGAAATCTCTGGAGTTATTGCTCAGTTAACTTGAAAACTGTTCAGCACTGCACAGCACCTCTTCATTTTACCCTATTTATACACCACTTAATGGTTCCTTTACTTCCCACATCAGAATGAATTAACAACAAACATTGCTGTAATCTGTTTACTATATCCTGTTCATCCAGTTTAGGTTGTACTAAGCGCCCATAACAGCATGGACATTCTTTATGTAACAGAGCTGGAACTGCAAGACTCACCATGCCTGAATGCACCCAAGCCTTAAACTGGTCTTCAACAACTCACAACCCACATCCCATTTGAGCTTCATTTATATTTTCAATTGATACTTCAGTTCACATATTCCATAGGTTTGCTATTGAAAGCAAAGTTTCATTTCTGCTTTTGCAACTTCAACGTAACATTCAGTAAGGGTTTGGAACAGCCTTACTAATGAGAAAATGAATGCACAGTAATACAACTTGTTTCTGGCTATTCAGTCACTCGTGTTTATTGTTTCAAAGAAACTGTAACGATAGACACCATAACTTCAAGGAACTGTTGCTAGTAGCCATAGAGGTAGATTTACTGAAGGAATAAGCAAATAGATTTACTATGATTCCCTTTCACACAGTAGTTTGATAATTTACAATGTCCACGTAGGGCAGATGTTCAGTATACTCTGAAAACCCATCATGATGTCTGTATTTCCCACTGCACTATGTAGAGTGTATCCAATTTTTTTAAGTGTTTTTTTGTTTGTTTTGCTTTGTTTTCTGTGAATAATGCTTCTACAATTCACATAAGCAGCATACTCTGGCTCCAGGAAGACCTTTTGTGGTCTTTCAATACATAAAGAGGGCATATAAGAAAAACGGAGAGAAACATTTTACTAAGGTCTGCAGTGACAGGACAAGGAGCAATGATTTTATATTGAAAGGGGGTAGGTTTAGATTTTTCATAAGGAAAACAGTTTTTTATGAGACTGGTGAGACACTGAAACTAACTGCCCTATGAAACTGTAGGTGCCCCATCCCTGCAAGTGCTCCAAGTTAGGTTGTATGAAGCTTTGAGCAACATGATCTAGTTGAATATGATCTTGCTTATTGCAGGGAGGCAGAAACTAGATGAGCTTTAAAGGTCCAGACTGTTCTCTGATTCCACCTCCTATACAAACTCTGTGATGAGATTTTCACACTGCTCAGAAAAAAAAAAACAAACAAACAAAAAAAAAAACCCCAACCAACCAACCAAAAAAAAAACCCCAAAACCAAATAAAGAAACTCTAAAACAAACAAAACCAACCATCCAAACAAATAAACCAAAAGCAAACCAAACAAAGAAATAAACCCAAAGAAACTTAGAAAGTTATAAATTCATTTTGGAAAAAAATCAAGGTGTGAAGTCACAGCTAAACCAAAACTATTCTATTTAGAACCTGAAATACACAAAACACAATTGATGTGTCATCAGTTATACACCCATAGGTGCAGCAAAGTAAATACAGTTTTACTAGCTGCTGCTACTCTGCTGGGAATCCCTCACTTGAGGAATCTTTAGAAAAGAAGAAATCATTCAGGAGAGAACAGTCCTAAAGACTGAAACCTCTATCAACCCTCATAAATGATGCCAGTCTTTACAAAAATATTCCACAAAAAAAGTCTGTGAAGACAACAGAGAGTCTGTATGAGGGGAAGGCCATTAATTCAAAATCTAATCATACTGGTCTGGCAAATCATTCTGTTTCTGAATACTTTTAAAAAACTGTGCTGTACACAGAGGCAACTCAATAGCTCTCGATGAGAAGACATGTCACCATTTTGCTCCTTTTCATTTTCTTCATGCTACACCAACTTCTGTTTGTCAATCAGAAAAGGACAGAATTTAAACTCAGTCTGATGGCATCCCAATAAAATCTTATCTTTTTGGTACCTCGCTTTACATAGAATCTGCAGAGATCACTGTATACATGCCTTTAATAAACCATCAGCCAAAATACCCTAAAAACTAAAAATCAATTGTTATTAAGTGGATTACCATTAGGTAATCTAGGCTGAAATTTGGGAGCAGCAATAGCTGACTTGAGGCTAAAACCCAGAAAAAAAATTTCCAAACCTCTCCCAGTTGAGAAGGGAAGCTAGCCAGCTAGACAGAAAAGTAATGCATCCTCTTGTCAGGAGTTGAAACCTTTCAAGCACACACCACAAAACGGAACCAGGAAAAAGGGACTCAAACAAAACATTTCTGAGGAAACCAATAACAAGAAGTAGGACATCTATTTCTCACCCTATGCTGATTTTAGTCCAGCTGTCACACAAAACAAAACATCAAAAAGACCATAATTTCCTTCATTTAGGTTTCTCACAGAAATTCAGGAAGTTATTCAAAGTCTCCTTCCCACTCTTCCCACCCTGAAAAAAAAAATAATCTGCACAAAGAAGAATGTCTGACTAGCAGGACAACCAAGACTAGAAATTACTCTAGGCCAAAAGCAGACTTCAGGAGTCAGAAATAGAAGTCTGCAAATGGGATTTTTTTTTTTTCCTTAGGACAAAGTGTCTCAAGAGAAAAGCTTGGTAAACCCTAAAGCAAAAGGATGATCATTTTGATGTCTGCTACACAGCTGCTCCAAGTGCCAGGAGACAAGGTGGAGAGGAGCATCTGCCCCTGCAGCACTGATCTCAACAGGAAACTCTTTACTCCTTATGTCTGGGGAGGGGGGAATAAAATTTAAAAAGTGAGGTTCTTCAAGCCCATCCATCTTCTGCTCTTATGTTGCTGTCAAATGCCTGTGTTTGCTTTGAATTACCTTCTTCACACAAGTTCAGAATAAATTTTCTGACAAGGCTGCAGCAACCTAGATGACACAGGGAATTGTCTTCCTCCCAATGTCACTCGTCTTGTTTATTTTCTCTACGTAACTGTTGTATCTGTGGGTGTGATGCAGTTGCTACAGACAGCAGGTTTCAGAGAAGAGGAAGGTAGAGCGCACCGATGGTTCCTTTTTCTGCTCCCTGGCAGTTAAATGAAGTTGCAGCTTTCCATTTACAGAGCAAGGCAGATATTAAGCGCATAGGAAATAAGCGTCCTCATTGCAAGCCAAGCTGCCCATGTCTGACCTTACTCTGAGAGACACTTCAACCAAAACCACCACAAAGCAACAGAGCAGTATTAGGCTGGTTTGAAAGCAGGAGGCATGTGGCAAGCTTTTCCAGGACATTTTGTGAGTCAGCCCACTGAAGCCAAGATGCAGTTCTAAGCCAGCCCCTAAAGGCTGACTCAGTGCTATGTCATTCCTCCACTCAGCAAAAGCATTTTGAAAGGAAAATACGCTGAACTAGAAAGGTATGTAGAAAGAATTATAATTACATGCCATACTTGATGGTACTGCAGATCATTTACCCCTTAAAACAATTCCCCAGAACTGTCATTGTTAACGAGCTTAATTACCAGCCTCGTTCTTCAGGCTTCTCTCCCCCATTGCCAGATGGCACATTTCTCACCATGTGCCTTGAAACAGACACATAGCTGAGGAGCTTATGCCTACAGATTGATTTTCCAATCGGACCACTACTCAAGTTATAATTTATCATTTCAGACATGAGAAGAAAATTTCCAGCCTTCCAGGCTGGGGCAGAGGGAAGAGTACTACATCTTGCTCATTAGTCTCTTGCAGGCATATTTGCTATTTTAGACAGGTAACATTGAAATAAGTGAATTTTCCTGCACTAGTTCTGTGGTGAACTCTCCATAGCCTTACTGGAAAGGAATATAGCACTCCAGCGACTAGCACCGAGAATTCAAAGGCTTCAAAATGGCAGCTGCCACCCAATTCCAGAACTAAACTTCCACTGACAGATCACTACAGGAAAAACTTTTTTAAATGGTATTTTGTTGGCAAGGAAGCATAGGATAAGGATTGTATTAAATATTAAGTAATGTTTTCATTTAAATACACAATCTTTTCATTTTTCATGGCATTATTTTACAAGCTTACTCTTCCCTTGATGAATAGGACTGTGTAAACATAGGTCTAAACAGAAATGCAATCTGCTCAAGTATAGCACTTCCTGAGTTCCTCCATCTTTGTCAAAACCAGGCACATTTATTGAGGTGACTTCTGGTTATATCTCACATGCATATTAATAGAGTAAATTAAGTACAAAATATTAGGTAAAGGCAAATCTTAGTGTCAGTTGTTTCTCAGAATGCTTAAGGTGAATGACATTAAGCAACCATTTACAAAAATCATATCATTCAGGAGATATAAGAACTCATTACTCACAGTCACATCACTCACATTCTCCTAATCCAATGACTGGTATTGAGCAATGAAACATTTTGGTCATCTGCTGCAAAAATGTTCATAAATAATTATTTCATTCACTAATACTACAACAACAGAAGTAATTATGCAATTAAATTAAATTATTTTTGGCCTAGTATGAGAAGCAGAATTTAGGATATTTCCCATTTGTAACAGGACAAGAGGAAACATTCTTAAGATACACCAAGGGAAGTTTAAGTTAGACATTCAGAAAAATTTCTTGCCCTAAAGGGTTGTCAAGCCCTGGAACAGGCTGCCCATGGAAGTGGTGGAGTCTCTGTCCCTGGAGGAGTTTAATACATTTGCAGATGTGATGCTGGGGGACATGATTTAGTGGTGACCTGGCAGTGCTGGGTTAAAGGTTGGACTTGATGATCGTAAAGGTCTCTTCCAACCAAAGGGGTTCTATGATTCTATGATGCATGGTATGACTATGTAGCTAAAGGCATTATACACTTCTGCCTTCAATGCACTACAATAAAGTATCAAATGTTTATATTAATACAAGTAGAACTTCTGAAATGCAGTACTGGCATTTTATTGTTTGGTTTTCTTGCAGTTTTTACTATTAGCACATGGGCAAAATTAATGGTTGTGCTCACAGAACAAGTTTCCTTCTCCATCATTTTATCAAAATGCTTCTCCTTGCAGTTTAGCATGCTTGCCCCAGGAAAGGAGGCTTTGGGAATGCTGCCTATCCCCATCTCTCATGACAAATTTAGAATTCACTTACCAGTTACAATCCATTTCATGGAGTAGAGACAACTAACAAGTTTTTAGATCCTACAACTTTCCTGAATGTCTGAATATCCCTCTGGGTCTGATTAGAAGGAAGAAACCTCATTAGCAGAGATGCTAATGGAAAAGTTGTAACATCTGTTCTTCTTAGCTTACCAAATGGTCAGTACTTACACATCTTCAGTAGCAGAGGCAGCCTTTGGTCCTGGGAGCAGTCAAGGAAGGTGAGAAGGATGGGTGGTGGTGTGGCACCAGGAGAGAAGGGAAAGGATGTTGTGCACAGACCACAGTAATATAGGTATATCATGAAGGTGGCTTAGAGACAGAGATAGAGATTAAACGCAGAGAGTACAGGGGAAGCACACAACATCATCTGCAACAGAATTGGGACATTGCAGCATAAGAATCTGGGGACACAGCACAAGGTTTGCAGGTAGCTTGATTTCAGAAATTGCTTTGCTTGCAAAACAACTTGTTTAGCCACATTGTTTATATGAACTAGAAGTTCTGTAGTGTCAGCTACAAGCTAACACACTGGGAATAAACCACTGACAAGACAGAAAAGAAACAGAACTGCTGTTAAAATGTTCTTCATGCTTCTCATGTGAGTTGAAAGATGACAACATGATCATCAATAGGTAAAATCTGGGTGGAGATTCAGAAATTTCATTTAAGGAAAACATTTCCTATTGAATTGGTTTCAATGAAGAAGACTTCTGCTTAGCTTCAGTTTGGAGCACTCTGTTATCTTTTGTCAGTTTTCCAGACAAGGGTTCCCATCCCTAATGAAAGATGTATTTACCTAATCAGCATTTTACCCCTTCACTGAGGATACCTGTGAAAAATCTACAGAAGGTGAAAACGCAAACCAAAATAGACCGCATTACCTGCTTCTTCTCCCCTGACCAACTGTTTTCAGATCACAGGAATGAAAGAAAAAAAAATTAAATAAATAAATGCTGAGCAGTAGCTGTCACAGAGTGGGAAGACAAAATCTGAAATGAGAAAAGAAACTACCAATACCTTTTATAAAACCCTACTTCAAGAAAATTAACTTCCTGTCTCAAAGCCATTTTTTCAGTCTTTTAAACTGCTACAAATAAGTGCATGACTATTTATTATTATATTTTCATGTATATGTTCTTTCCTAGAAAACCCATGAAAAATTTTGCTTGGAAATCTCAGCCTCTGTAGACATAGTTTCATAGTACCTTTAAAAATACTCCTGCAGAAATACAAACTTGCATACAAACACACACATAAAAACAAGTGAGAATTTAAAACACATGTGCCTCAAATGCTCCTTCACAGTCCTTAAAACGCGTTCAGGTGACAGCACTGAAGGCAGCACAGGAGAAATTATTCCATTCATAACCTCATTCCTTTCTCTTAAAATAAAATGGCACAACGATGGTATCTGATAGACTTACACCACTTTGCAATTGTTGCTAACAAAGTTTCTACTTCATTCATTATGTTTTATCTAATTAATGTTTAAATTAACCTCCACTAAATCATTTACAATTGAAACCTGGTCAGGTAATTTAATAAACATTCCTTTTAAAAACAAACAAAAAAATCAAACAAATGAAAACCAAACCAACAACTTTTATGCATATATAAAAATATAAATACATTTTATGTGCATATCTACATACACATCTACACACAGAGACAAAAAGAACATTCTGGGAATATTAAGAGTGCAAAACTGAGTGCCCCAAGAGAGAAATGATGATGAAATCACAGGAGTCTGATCCACTGCAACGTCCTATATCCTCTAGCAGGGCTTTAAAACTGCCCATCTCCTGGCAGGCAGAAAGCTCAAGAATTTTAAGATTAGCTGGCCCAAGATATTTATTTTCAAATACTAATCCTCATTGTGCCTAACAGCTGAGTCAGAATATATTACACTGAATGATCAAAGTCAAAGAGGAATTGTGATTCTGTGACTTTCCAAAAAAAAAAGTAAATGACTTCAGCAACACAGGCTAAGTTATAAGATGCAACCAAAGTACCCTCAAATTATCATAAACTATTGCCTTTATTGATACAAACATTCTTCAGTTCATTTTCCAAAGGAGCCTGATTACATAAATATGGACTTCTAAAAAAATTACTTTAAAAATGAGCTTCCTAGAATGCCCAGTTCCGTCTCCAAAACATACTCTAGGTCTTCCCTTGGTCATCTACTGGTCATATAAGTCAAGTATTTTTAACTTTGATTCTGACAGTTATTCAATATTTTAATGATAAATCTAGTTAAATCTTCACAAATAGGAGAAGGTGAGATTTTTTTTTATAGTAAAAAAAAAAGGGAAAATAGAAAACATGATATGAAATATAACACTGGAAGAATATATACTACTGCATTGCTTGAACTCATGATCCAGTTTGTCTGATTCAATTGAAGTAGCCTGGCGCTTTCCCACGGAACATAAATAAAATTAAGGTCAAAAAAGAAAAAAAAATATTCATCCACTCCCGCTGCATAGACTGTATTCTTAACATGAAACAGAAATGGACCAAAGAGACAATCATAAACTGCAAATAGCATCTATGTTTCATGGACTGAGTGCTACAGACAAATGAGAATGGTCTTCTGAAAGCATGTACCTGCCCAGACAGGCAGCACTGCTGAACGCACAGATGGACAGAAGAAAGCAAAGCAACACCATTTCAAAGTCTTGCAAAAACCACATAAAGCTTTTAGATTATACTAATGTTGCTTGCACATTTATAAAATGAACAGAATGACAGATTTATTATGACCACATCCTTTATATAGACTAGAGTCCTAAATTTGTATGAAATTAAATGTCTCATCTGGAGAATGATCTGACCAACAGTCCATTATAATTTTGCCTGTTTTGCTTTCCAGAGGGATTTTTCCATGGCAGAAATGCATGTGGGAGTTGCACTGGTTTCTCCAGAAAATCTTATTTTAAAAGAAAAAAAAAAGAAAGAAAAATAGAAAAAAAAAAAGAAAAAAGAGAAAAACACAACACAGAAGAGATATCTGATAGGGAATTTACATATGTTTTAAGTAGAAAAATCTCAAATCATTTATACTAGGAAAATCCTATGTATCTCAAAATACTCAGAAAAAGGAAAAGCCCAGGAGCACAAAAAGGCTTGGATTTATATCAAAGAGTATGCAGAGCTTTGCAGTATCTTCACACACAAAGAAGTGATATCTATTAGCACACGTCTAAAATATTTATCACAACTCTGTTTTACAGAAAAGTTTCAATCAACTGCTTTAAAAGGAAAAGGGAGACTAAGAAGTCCTTCAGTACCTGAAAGAAAATGTACAATAAAACAAAAACTTCTAATAATTCCAAGTGCATCTCGAGATGCCAGAGGTATTTATTTCAACAGGTTCAATCACCTGCCCTGCCATTCAGTCTCATGAGACTCTGCAGTCTGGTGCTTCCATGCTTTATCCTGTCATGTACTACCCAGGTCTTTGCTCTGTTGTTGGCCCCACGTGAGCCTGCCTTTTTGTACTTCTTGAATTTCATTTACTATATGGACTCATACACTCAAATTACATTTCTCACAGACAGCACAGTGGGGTTTGTAAAGGTATGCAAAGATGCAAACATCATCCCTTCAAACACCAGTCACTTCACAAACTTTAATTAAATAACCATTATGAGAATTCTGCAACAAAAGTCTGCTGAGTCTATTAACTGAGAAAGACTTTACTACAGTTTAGTGTAGAGATATGCCTAAAATATAGACTGAATTATTTCTTTCCTCTTCGTCCAGTTTCTTTACTATGTGTTTTTTATGGATAACCTGAAAGATTTTTCACTCAGAATTGTTTTGCCTCTTTTAGCCATGATGCACCTGATACGTACTGTGGGCTGCCTCATCTAGTGTGGCTCCACACAGTAAAACTCTGTAAAACAATGTGTTTGAAGAAACCTGCCATGACAAAGAGTTAGTAAATAGCATAGTTGTATACACATGAAAATAAAAGCTGAAATACTTTAAACAGACCTAATTAAAGCATTCCAAGAAAAACAAGTAATTCTAATGAATTCAAGTACTTTTTTTTTTTCTTTAACCGCTGAATATTTTACTGGTCATGATCCCAATTACTATGTAGGATACTGCCAACTGATGTCAATGATATCTATCCATTTGTAGCATATATAACTTTTCAAACTCTAATATAATGTATCTCAGAACCAGAGGATGTTTGGGGGAGGCCACAGGGTTAATAGGATCTTTCAAGAAAAAGGCACTGAGTCGGCTTATGTTTAGGACTTCCACTTTTACACAGCTTTGGAAGCATTTTCTCTAGACAGCAAGCAAGGCAAATTATGAAGCCTCTTGTGGACTGCTATTAAATATTTCTCTCTAGAAATATTGTCTTGATGACAATACTTAGTCATAACATCCAAAGTTACAGACATTGAATTGCAGTCATTTCTACGAGTACAGCCAACACCTGACATCAATCCCAAAATTCAGTTCTCTTGGTTTTATGAACATGCACCCCAGTAAAGGGCACCAGGCAACCTGACTTGCCATCATGCTGGCCAGTTCCTTTGCATGAACTGCTGTGTCTGAATTCTGTCAAGCTGTTTTTCTTAGATTTACTAGAGTAACCCTACGAACTCCTGATAACACACAGTTAAAGATATTCTTTTCACAGTGCTAGCAAACAATTCTGCAGCATCAGACCTTGCCCTTGATGGGAGTATTTGCCCCAATTAGGTTATTCTGTATTGAGTTGCAACCCAGTGCAATACACTGAGTTATGGTGAAGGATTCATGTAACACATTTTAATAACAATTTCAGTATCTTGTGCATAAGAGAGTATTTAATGGTTTAGACCAAATAAGATTTTAGTTTGAATGCTAGGCAGCACTGTGTTGCCCATGTCTTGATAATTCAAGCATCAAATCCTTCTCAAAAAAAAAAAAGTATCAATTTTTAGGAGATTAATATACTGACTATGTGTAATGGTGGCTAAACCCCAAAAGATCAGATTGCAGTTTATCAAAAAACATATTTTTCAATTACTTTTTTAATTGTAAGCAATATGCTTAGAAGATCTGAATACATAAAAATCAGTTGTTGCCACGAAGATATTTGAGACAAACAGAATCTAATCATGTCCAGATATAGCAGGTATATCTATAAAGACTAGAATGCACCCAATTGAGAAAACTGTAACAATTCACAGGGGAAGAGTCAAAATATTGTCTTGAGAAATTGCACTGAATTATGTTTTTGTTTTGTTCTCTGCAGGCAGATATATTATTGAAAAATACTAAAGCTAGTTTGTTTTTTTTTTTTTTTTTTGCATCAGGCTTTACAAGAATTGTCAAAATCTAGTAACTATTTACAGAAAACACGAATGGTTTTCATTTAATGTTTTTAAATATATGTAATTGTACCTGCCCTCTCCCCATGCTCCCACCCTGAAAAGCACATGCTTATCAACAACAGATCAGTTATGGGACACATGTTTGTGTGTTAATGAGATTTCTAAAACAGAGGGCTATGAAACTATTTCACTTCCAAAATGTCTTCATCCAGCTCTTGAATCACTCTCTTGCTGCATTCTGCTAATGGAATTCTCTCTCCTAGTATCTCTTGTCACTGCACACATACTCAAGGACATCCTGAAAATGCAGAGAAGTACTAATGCAGCAGCATTCACACCATCACCACAAATCTTCCTTTATAGCACACACAAATAAACACTTAGTTCAAGAACTAGCTATTTTCTTTGACCTCAGATGAAACTGAATGCATTTATAAACCAATCGGATCATACTTTTTGGTTGCCATGTGATAAAATTCCTAATCAGGAAACCTGCCCAGAACTCCTATTTGTGAAGGAAGACTAAACAAAGAAAACCAGCTTTCATTTCCTTTTGCTGTTGATGGCTGCTTTGCATTACAGTTGAAGGAGAAAGGCAGTAATGCAGGTTCATGCAGGTTCTCACATTCTGCACCGTCGAGCTTTCAAAGATGACCAACAGCACTGGCCTGCCTAAGGCATCTCTTTTCATACTGAGGCCTACACCTCCCTTCAGCAGCACTCGAAAAAAAACAGATAGTGAACAGCTTTATTGCCAGCAAGACCTTCACTATAGATACAGCTTGCATGAGTCAGTGTCCTTGCAGCGCTCTTGCTCACATCATTTGGCACAGCAGTTTAAATGTGCAGAAAAAAAGTCCTAGGACTCTGACAGCTGCATTTCTAACAGGGGGGCTCTGGCTGCAGCAGAGTCAGACCTAAACACTCAGAACCAAGCCACCTTCATGAGCAAAACTGAAAACTTCAGTCTGCATCAATTAGTTCTTACCTGTGCACTTTCCCCACAATACTCATTCATCTACAATGCTTCCAAATTACTGAAGAGAATTAGCAAGCTCTACTCCATTGTTACCACATATAGAACAAATACTCAGTTCATATAATGGAAAAAGTTATTACCATAAAAATCTAAGTGCAGTAATAAAATTTTAATTTTACTAAGACTATCAATAATAGTGATTTTAATGTGAAAATAAATCTCACATAAAAGGTTTTTTCCTACTGTTGGAGAGGAAATTATGTGTTATGACATATATAAATGGGTTAATATTAAAACCAGGAAAAAAACTGCAGAAATTTGTTTCACTACTCTTGTTTTGTTTGATCTTCAAGACATTAGATTTTAAAAACAAAACAAACTAACAAAAAAGTTCTTGGTAATTTTAAATCTGCTTTACTTTGAAATTAAGTATTTTTAAAAACCACTGTCACTGCTTTCAGCCACCAAAGTCAATGGACATGCCAGTTGTGCAATCTATAGGTAACAATGTAATGGACATGGAAGAGAGAACTGCAATGAAGTCCATTTCTGGAGAATGGGTTTTGATCGCAATTTTAAACTGAACATAGGGTGGACTAAAATTGTATTTCAGCTTGGTGAACACTATTTGAAACATTTAACAAGAATTCTTAGACGTTATCACCACACATTTTTTGAAAAGGTTCTTTCTTGTCTAATAACACGACTGCTAAAGAGCACTTCCAATCACAAAGTAACATATTTGGGCTGTTTAAATGCTCCCAATTCTAAGAATTGGTTATGCAGTAGAAACATCTCTTCTATCTATGAACAAGAATTTGTTGAAAATGCAGACCATCTGTGTAATACTTGTACCACCAGAGTTTCTGCCCAAATTTTCCCCAGGGAAATATATAGATTTCTAATCATCTATTGCTTTCTTTTGAACTATACATAAGGGATTTATAAAAAGGATTTTTCAGGCATGCCATCAGTCAGATAGCTTCAGAGAGGAATATTAGGTTCTCAAAACCATTTTTACACTACTACTTGGACACTCACAAAAGCAGTCAGTCCCTCTTGCCAGATTATTACGTAATGCACACAAGCTTTTACATTTATTCAGCATGCACAACTGTGGTTCTATTTGGCACATTTGGGGCTTTTAAATATGAGTAAGAATGCTTCAAAGAATAAAACTGAGTTAGGAAATACTTATACAAGAAGTTGAGTATGGATTAAAATTACTTCAAAAGTAAAATTAGATGATGTTTAATTTAGTTTATTTATGAAGTTTTATTTGTTCAATTTAAATATGTAATCTCCTTTGAGAGAGTTCAGCTTTGCAAAATGATAATCTGTTCCTATATTTCTTTTAGTTGTGATTTACTCTGATTAATTCCCTTGTTAAAAAATGCTAATGAAAACAGATGATGCTGAAGAAGATCCACAGGCAACAACAACCAATACAACCATTGGTCTGAAAAAGGGAGAAAGTCTGTATGACATAGTCAAGCATGAAATCTGCGTCAGAGATTTCAACGGAGACATTGACTATGGAGAAAACCAAGCACAGGGACCCAGCTGCCAGGCTGAACTAGCATGACCTCAATTCTCAATAACTCATCTCAAAAAGTCTTGCAAAGACAGACAACAAATTACATTTCTCCTATGGGTATATATTTAAGAGAGATGAAGAGCTAAAAATCAACCTTGCTAGGCTTTGATGATGAGGCTCAAGGGAGGCAAGTCATTGCTGAAGGCATTTGGGACATGCAGATTGTATATGAAGGACAGATTGATGGAGGCTGTACTACTCTGTGCACCTTGTGAGAATGCATGTAAGAGGTTTTAAAACCAGACATACAAGCTTTTTAGTTGATTTGTTTCCCTGTCAGCTCTTGTTTATGGATTTATGTACTCCTTAGGTAACATCCTCACGATTATGGTCATGGCTGTACAGGACCAGAGACTTGTGCCAGAAAAGCCTTCTTCTGATGCCAGCATAAGAGACTTACATAGCTACAGTCATGAGCTCTTACCATAAACATCTCTCAGGCTTTCTAGGGTCAAGACCTTAGAGTCTGCAGCAAGACAGAGACAAGAATTTGCCACCAATACCAGAGACCCTGAGAAACACCTTAATTGCATCAAGAATTTTTCCACCCTTGAAGCAACTCAAAACCCCTCCCCAAACCACTGTCACTAGCCTACGTATCTTCTGCTTATCAGAGTATTTCTCATGGGCAATTGCAGAACATGACACCTTCTGCCTTTCCCATGGCATCTGAACAATGTTTAAATGATACAATAAGTTTGTGGCACAGTCCCTATTTCTAGACTTCTGTTGGGTTTGTTCACCTCACAGACTTAAAAAAGAGTAGGGGACACTCCTTCTTCCTTCCTAAACTAAATTTAAAACACTTTTGTCAAGTCTTTATGGGTTCACCACCACAAATGTTTTGTGCTGTGTGACTTAATGCAGTAAGAGGTTCATTCCATGGTCTGCAGAGTCTTTTGCAGGAATTAATTCCATAGCTCCCGAAAAATTTTTATCTCAAGCCATCACAAGTGTTCCCCTATTTGTCTTTTTATTACTGTAGTGGGACTCAGTTGCTATAAAAAGGCAGATCCATGGGAAAGAAAGTTAAATCTCTGTAAAAATTTTAATTAAGACTTCAAGCTTTGTTTTGCACTGAACAGAGCTTCAGATGCAAAAAGCAGACCAACATGGTGATGTGTTGCGAGCACCTCTGAGGGCAGCTCCTAAACAGAAACTTTCTTACCAGCTGCCAGATATTTCTAGAGAATTAGTTGCAAGGTCAAACAAGAATTGCTAAGGAAGGGAGTGGGTCTTGTGCGTGGGAGTACAAAAATTGTTATTGTTTTCAAGTGAACCACTGAAAGAATAACTTGGAATGAAATTAAACCATACAGTAAACTAAACTAAAAGGAGCAACTGCTCTCTACTCGGGGTGCTTATACATATATATACACAGGCATATGTATTTTCTATGTTGAAGGACTTCTCCCTTTGATAATAAGGCAATGGTCAAAACTCTTCTCAAGAAAACTTCAAAATGAAAACTGTCCAAATGAGCAGAAAACCTTTTGCAGAGTTCTCAGTTTCATTGTTACAAATTTCAGCACTGAACATACCACTTAAGATTTTACGCTAGCATTGCAACCCCTGGGGTCATGTCTCTGCCTAAAGAGTAATAAATCCAGCACAGAGGATCCTTTATCCAGAATCATAGACCCTGATCTTCTTTGATGCTCACTGATCACAAGAGGATCTCAGGACAGAGATCATGGTGCTATCCCCCAGTATAAAGCCCCCTGTTTTAAAGGAATGATCTGTATGCATATTTCTAGTTACTTTATCATTTGCTCTTTCATAGCATTCTCATTCAGTTTTAATTTAAATATAACTATCCTTCTCTTACGGTTTGCCAATTAAAGTTCCAAAACTACTGCTACTTACCTTAGTGATAATAAAAACTTTTAAAATAACGTATCTGGAAGAGATGAAAGCTGCAGATACAGGACATGATAAAGGAGAGGAATAAGATTTCCTTAGAAGGAATCTACTCCCAATTAAGAACTTATATTCTAGTTTTCTCTAACAAGGGGGGGAAAGAATAAATTCCTAAAAGCATTTTCCTAGCAGTATTTTAAAAGATATCCTCTTAATCCAAGAGAAGATATGTAAATGATGCTTGTATGTTAAGACCTTGTGCACTCAATTTTAATGCTTCAAAGGTTCAAGGAAAAAAAACACTCCAGATGTCTTCCATTTTCTCTTTCATTTTTTCCATCCTGTTCTGATATCAAAATCATGTTTTCAGATTAAAACTTCTAAGTGTATTTCTGAACTAGATAAAGGAGGACAAGGGCAGGGAAGAGGACACTTAATTTATTTTCTTTTCACGTTAGAGTGACATGGAACTTAATGACATACAAGCTATAAAACCTGTAGTTGATGCTTTATTAATCACCTACCTACACAAGTCAGATAAATATATAATCCCATTTGTGCACTGCAGATTTTATATGTCCTTTCTTCAGGTTGTTGTTTCAGGTTTTTAAGATTTTGCAACCATTGGTGGGGGGGCAGAACGCATAAGAACAGCAGGGGAACAGCACAGTAAGTGTAATTCCTTAAAATGAACAATTATATTATGATTCTTAAGAAGCTAACCAAAGAAATAGGCAGCAATTCAATTTTTGCAGCAAAGAGTATCTTTCTTAACAACCTGAGCAGAATTTGTTTCGCACAACAGACTGACCCTTCACCAAAGTCAAGTCTGTTACCAGTCATAGGCAGCATCCTGCGCACTCAATCTTTACCCCATGCTGGGTATAAGCCAGGTGTCACCTGTACAGCAAAAGGAGATCATTTGAGATAGCCACTGGTGGTCCCTGTCTACACATCACCTATTCTTGTACCATATATTTCTCAAACAGATCTATTCCCTTCTTTCATCTTCCTGTTTCAGTCCAAACATGTACATAAATTCCACCCCTCCATGTTTTATATCCATCTCTAACTTAACGAGCACTATGCAGAACAAATAGAAACACCCAGTACTATTTTGGATGAAACAGAACAAGATTTAAAATCAAATGAACAGAAGATTCTGCAGAGTGGTGCACACATGAAAACTGAGTGCCCTGGGGACTCAACAGCTCCCCACATATGCTTAGTAATAAAACATCATCTCAAATCCCCTCTGCCCTGAAGGGGAAATCTTGACGCTGCAACAGAAATATTAGTGTGGTCCCTTCATGTTCTTTCAGATCAATCCAGGACACACAAGGAAGGCCGCTCTATCTTGCCCGCCCATGGCAGGGAGTTCTACCCTGCCAATGCAAGTAATGAAGTGTGGGGATGAGAGAGGCATCAAACATTTAGTATGAGCCAAAGAAAACAACCCATAAAATGAAGACTTTGCCCCAAGCCTATATGGAAAGCTGGGAGGTGCTTGACATGGAAATGGGACACATCATTACTTGAGTAGTCTTCCTGCTCCAACAGTTTGATTTTGTGGCATTTTCAGCCACCTTATTCAGCAATGCTGATTTAGCACTACCGTTTTATCCTGCAATTCTCTGCATAACAATTTACCTCTACAGCATTTCAGAGGCAACTTGTCCTACCATCATCCAAATGCCCTCCTCAGGTAGCGCAACAATGCACATTGCATCTGAGAATCTGCCTGCAAGCCCTCTTCCAATTTCCCAGGTTAGCTGAACCATTCATAAATAGGAATTCCTTCAAGTACTAGGGGGAGAGAGGATGACAATCTCATTTCATTGTGAAAAGCAAGACAAAATCATTATTGCATTGCAATTGCATTTCACTGGTCCCTTAATATCAAACATCACTTGATATATTTTTAGAACAATGTGTAAAATCTTCTTCATAATTCAAGCAGAGGAAAGGAAGGTAGTAAGCATGCAGTGGAAAATTAAATAGTTGTCCTCACCCAGGACAACAGTTTCTTCCTAGACTGACTCACAAAAGACACAAATCAATGCTATCTCCTGAAATTTGGGATCACGCATTTCCCAAGGAGAGTGGAAGAGTTTATTTGGAACACTGTTCTCTTCTAATTACCTGCGTGACACAAAGGGTACCTTTCTAAAAGACAAGTCGTAATGGCAGCAGTGTATTTTTATTGTGCCTCATCAGCATAGGTGTTTGTGACAAGGTTAGTTAGATGTTGAGCATAACCATTACAATATATTCATCCACCCTGTAAGACAAACAACACACATTGTATATGCCAAAGTAAACAGTCACCATACTTCTGTAAGGCATAACTCTTCTCTCAAGGTCCACTGAGGCACAGACACCTACTGCAACAAAGGCTGTGGATGGCAATGTTTGCTTTCCAAAGGCAATGGCCTGAGGTAAGCGAGACGACGAGTATGGAGGTCCTCACTGTCCCTATTTGCGAAGAAGTGCTACAGGTGTAGGTGAAAAATAGCTTAAATGCAGAATGCAGTAGATCATTGGATGAGTAGGAGGGCATAATATATCCAAAACTGTTCAGCTCCCAGGCATAAGCCTGCTTCTTGCTTGCTGCAGCCTGGTAATACCTGGACTAAATAGCAGTGGGACATTTGACTGATGAATACACATGAGCCAGCATCACCCAAAAGGCTGATCGCATGTTGTGCTTCCATGAAGATAATTGAGATTTGGAAAACTGAGACCCTCAAGTTCCAGGAGGAAGAAAAGGCTGAACAAAAGTGCTCCCCAAAGAAGTGGTGTGAGAGAAAATGGGCATCTAGGACAAACAAGTGAAGACTGGATAAAAGACCCTGGAAGTAAGGGGAGATCCTGGAGTTCCAAGAACCATGGAGACAAATGACTAGGGATGCCTAGGACAGCCTGTGTGTGAGATCAAGAAGGGTAGAAGCTCTAAACTTGTTGGATCTTGAATAAATCCCATTATCCAAATCCAGTCAGGTTGTCATTTCCTGGCTCACCTGTGACAGTTTGCTGACTCAGCTCTCCTGGGTAGAGGATGTCTACCCTGACAGCAAGCTCTTACTCCAGATCCGCCTGAGCTTGCACTTCTGGCTTTTCATATGCTGGATCAGCTTCAACTAGTCTGTTGACTAATGGGAAAAGTTTGAAGTATTTGTATTTACACTTTTCCCAGGATGCTGAAGACTGACTCTACCTGAGCTTGTGTTTAAATGTCAGTATAAAATTCTCATTCTGCTATAAATTGACAGCGCAGAGGGACTTAGCTTTCACCTAAAATAATTGTTAAGCCACCTCACTGGGCACCTCAACCACTGCTTCAAAGCTGTGGTCAGCTGCCCATTGTCTCTAGCAAGATGAGGATTCATTAATCAGACTTTGGCTGGGGTATACAGAGGAAGGAATCCTTGAAGGTATTTAAAATGTTGTCTCTCATCCGAAACTGAGATACAAAGGTTGCACTGACTTGTACCATGGAACACAACTCAAATAAGAGCACAGATGATAACTTATCATACTGAAGACAGCTCTTGTCTGAGTACAAATCGTCTGAGACAAAGTATATATATGAGGAGTGTTATTTACTTCAAATGCCTAATTTCCAGAGGTCAGGAGCTCAGAAGGCCAGTGAACTAGACAGATGACTGGACTAAAGTATCTCTTTGCTCAACATCTAACAGATAAACATCTTTCTTGCCCCATTTCCTCATTTTATGTGATAGATTTTTCAGCAAGATTCAAATCAGATTGAACTAGAACTCATTTTATTTTTAATTCATTTCATATGGTTTTATTTTTAACTCACTTTAATTGAAATGCAGGGAATGAAATTATCAATTGAAATTACTTCATCAGCTGTGACTCGTCATTCTTTAATATATAAAATAAGCCTTTATTAAATCACTTATTTTCCTTTTTGAGCCTCAAACCAAAGTGCACCTAGGATGCTGATGCAATGTACTAGACTTCAACACTGCAAATTCCATACCCTTAACTGTAAACAGATCCAGGATAGTGACCACATTTTGGCAGGTTGGGGTTTTTTTGGGTGTTTTTTTTTTGTTTTGTTTTATTTGTTCATCTGTTTTGGTGGGGTTTGTTTGTTTGTTTGTTTTCAACAGAGTGCTTTAGTTCTGGGCTAAATCTTGAAATTGCAGTTCCAGGTCAAATCTCCTCCTTCCAAGTGACTTCTCACAATGCAATAGCCAAGTGTCTTTATTAATGACTTGGATGATACAACTGAGTGTACCCTCTTCAAGCTGCAGATGATACAAAATGAGGAGATGTGTCTGGCAACACCAAATGGCTGAGCTGCCTTTCAGAGGGACCTCAGTGGGCTTAAGCAATGGGCTGACAGGAACTTCAGGATGCCCATCGAGAGGAAGTGCAAACGTCTGCACCCGGGGAAGACTAAGCCCAGGAAAGACAAGCTGTGGGCTCATTGGCTGGAAAGCAGCTCTGCAGAAGAGGCCTTGGGTTTCCTGGTGGACCCAAAGCTGACTGTGAGCCAGCAACACATCCTCAGTGCAAAGAAGAAAAACAGCCTCCTGGGCTGCATTAGACAGAGCATTGCCTTCATGCCAAGGGAGGCGAGCCTCCCTCGCCACTCTGGAGTGCTGTGCACAGTGCTGGGCTCCCAGTACAAAAGAGACATGGGCTTCCTGGAGTGAGGACAATGAAGGGATCCAAAGATGATAAAAGGACTAGAGGCTGTAAAAACTGGGATTGTTTTCCCTGGAGAAGGTGCAGGGAGAAGTTTATCAATGTGTATAAATACCTGATGGGAGGAAGTAAAGAAGATGAAACTCTTCTCAGGGATACCCAGTGAAAAGACAGTAAGAGCAAACAAACAAAGAAAATTCCATTTAAAGATTAAAAACTGTGAGGATGGTCAAACTGGTTATCCAAAGATTTTGTGAAGTCTCTATCCTTGGAGATACCCAAAACTTGACTGGACACAGCCCTCAGCAGCCTCCTTTGGGGTTTCTGTTTTAGGCAGGAGGAGTTGGACTGGATGATCACCAGTGGTGCCTCCCAGCCTAATCTGTTCTGTGATTCAGTGACTGAAATCAGCAAGCTTCTCCACCCTTTTCTCCTTTGCCATGCATGGAAAGGAGACAACAGGTAAAAAATGCAGAAACTCTTCCAAGTAAGTTACAACTATTACCATTGGTCTTCGTCTAGCTTTTCACACTACTGCTTCTAGGATCTCTCTGGTAGCCTGGTGCACAATATTTACATACTACAACCATGCAATGGCTACTTTAAAAACAAGGGAAAATGTATAACAGGAGGAACTTGTTCATATAATAGGATGCCGTAGAAGCGAATTACTCCGTACTGTGGTTACCATTGTTCAACTAAGCAAAGCCTGACATTTAAGCAGGCATCCCATATCACTTGCAACTCTTCATACTTCACTGGTCTGCAGTGTTATGACAGAATATGTCCTGCATTTTACAGTGATACCAGCCTCTTAAAATTATTTTCCTATTATTGGGCTATTTTAAAACATGCTTCATTGCCAACTCTTTTATTATGAATTGCTTCTTTTTCTTCAACTGCCAGTCTCCAGTTTTAATACATAAACCAAGATCACCTATTGAGAAAAATCACATTAAAAGCTTGCTTTTTCCCCTAGACATAAGCAAAACCAGTAAAACTTCAAACAAGAAACCCACAGCTCTTAAAATTGCACCTATGTTTATGCTTTATACAAAAGGGCACCAAACTTTAAAATGAAAATTACAATAAAATACTATGGATCTTCTTCATTGCTTTATGTCTAAATAAAAGCCTACATTTATATAAGCCTATATATCCTTTATTTATATATACTTGCACATAAAAATATCTAGCATACAAAATGTAACCTATCTAGGAAGGAATATCGTTCTATTATGCAACTGTTCCACTAAGGATATATTATCTTTGAAGACCATGTACTCATAGGGGATACACAAGGATAAATCCAATACAGTCTCACAATGCCGAGTATCCATGCTGTGCATAAAGCTGCCCTGGCAAGTTGAATCCAAGCTGAGGTTTCCTAACAGCAAGCAGAACGCCTGGACTGCAGGTGCTGCAGAGGCAGCAGAACTATCCTGGTCACACAGACCTCAGTTTGCAACTGAGCCATACTGACAGGGAGCCTCCATTCAGAGTGGATTCTTTGCTACCTCCTTGGCTCAGCAAGAAAAGAATCTTAATGAAAACATGAGAGACACTGTCTTGAGCTTTAGGAACACATTTTAATGTACGAATTAAACAAAAACATCACTCTAGGACCAAGTTAATTTCATCACAATCATCCATAGTCTTTTGTTCTGTTTTGTTTAATACTGTCTTTTCCAATTGATGTATTAAAATTATTCCGAAATGTGTCATTTTAATCCGGGGAGTTAAAGGAGGGGTGTTGCTCAGATAATATATTATATGAACATAATTAATTTTTGTTCACTTTCAACAATCAGCCCAAAAGGCATAGCAATACTTGCTCAATTCCAGTGAACTGTGATATCCCTCTTTGTCTCTCCTTGAAATCATAATGAAAATCTGGCAAAAGGCAACCTGGTTCCCTGCAAGGTTCCAGAGTCGGGTGAACCAAATAAACTGCTTTCTGCCCTTCAGAACAGGATTTTAGGTCTGACCTATGAAAGTATCTACATTTATGAAAAGAAAGTGGGTTCAATTTACAGAACCATCAGCTGCTGGAGTCCTACTGCAGTGTAATGGGGTTTCAGTTAAGTGTGAGAGAGAGTTACAAGGTCATGACTTCTCCATTTATTTCAAAATGTAAGAAAGAATTACTACATACACAGCTGACATTTGATAATATGAGCTGCAGAATGAAAATAAAGAGAAAACACTTGTAACATGCTTATGTGTTACCAGAATATACATTCAGATTTTCAGTATTCAGATATGAATAGATTTTTTTTTCTTAGTATGATTTAAAAAACGCTTGTGTCCCAAATACAACAGTACTGGAAAAGATAAGCTGCAGATTTTAAATCCTGGGGGAAGACAAAAGGGGAAAAAATAATCCTTCAAAACTGTCTCCTAGATACATGATATGAAATTTAACAGGAAAAAGCACTCACAAAAGTCACTTCATGGAAGCTCATAAAGAACAGTAGGATACCTAGTTCATCGTTACCATGTATTCTGTAACCTGTAATCCTACAGAGAAGCACAAAACTCTTCCAAGCCATTTCAATACACATACATGAAACCTTTTTATATATGCAGAAAGCATGAGAAATATCATTCAGTTTCAACTGGCAACTAGAAAAATAAAAACAAAAAATTACATTTTCTTTGAAAATGCAAGTATGTTTAACCATGGCTGTGGGCCAAAATCAATCCTCCACAGAAAGGAAGATACATAGACAAAAAAGATAAAAATGGGGACACACACATACAAAAAAAAAAAAAAAAAAGGGGGGGGGGTGGGGAGGAGGGACATTCATGCTGCATTACTATACATAACTTATCTACAAGCCTTCTTTACTGCCTTATTCACAAACTTGTTCAATTTACCAGCAGAGCAGGGCAAATAAGAAACATTTCTTCACAGGTAGCAATTTTGACTCAAATGAGAGGAACACGAATACAGTAAAAGCTGTATGTGATCAGAGACCTGCTGGATACCTGAGTCAAACAGTTATTTCAGAGCAAGGTACAAGAGCTAGTCATGCATATGGATGACCTCTCACAAATTAAATGCTAATCAGGAATGCATCTCAACATTAAAAAAAAACATGTGGACTATGAAGTAGATCTGCAATCTCCTTTTATTAAGCAAAGACTAACAAAAAGCCCTCATTATCAATTTCATCCTGCATGTATCTAATATGAACCACAAATCCCACCAACAGAAGTGTAATTTTTCCATATGAAGTGTGCCAGCTGTCTTTCAAACATCCTGACTTGTGTAATATCTCTGCAATCCTTTACCAGAGTCCCTAATGGAATGTAATCAGGAGGTCAAATCAGCAGAAGTCCTAACAAGCATGAAGCCCCTTTGGATGCATGTGAATGGGAAAATGAACAGTTTCACCATGAAAGAACACACATTCCCTTTTAGCAACTTCAATACTCACCTTCTAGAAGGTATTGAAGTACCCGGCTAAGCATCTGTTCCTGCCTGCTTAAGTGCTCCAGGACTGCCTACAGTCATCCTCTCATTAGTCCTCCAAAAGGATGGGCAATGCCCAAGCAACTGCCCCAGCTTGGATAGGACGACTTAGAGTCAGTAAATGAGAGAGGCTGGGGAAGAGCTGCTTGCTGCCCGGGACCACTGGGCAGATGAGCTGCCAGTGCCGCAGGCAGGGATCAACCGCACCGAATCTCCCTTTACATAATAGGAAATGACTCCTGTAATCTTATGTTTTCTGGTAGAACACTGGGTGTTTCATGAACAGCCAAAAGCTTATCCAGGCAGCATTCAGAGATTTGGAGCTGATTCTTTTTTTAAAATAAATAAATCGATCAAATCACATCTATCTGTTATTGTACCATACAACACAAAAAGCCTTTCTTCACTATACTATAGGAAACATCATGCATGCTTAAAAGAAATTACATAACATTCCCTCTTTCTTCAGCAGCATTTTCTAATCCAGTTCAGCAGAAAGACAGTCTGGGTTGTCCGTTTGGGTTTTTTTTTTTAATCTGTTTGCCCTTCACTTGCAAACATACACAGTGAAAAACTATAAGAAGCTCTATAAATAAACCTAGTTGAGGATTACATATTTTTCTAACAAAAAATGGCTTTTCCTATCAGAAGAGAACATTACTTAAAGTTAGGAAAGGAAAAAAAAAAAAGTCAAACTGCACTTGCTCACATTTTCCTGTCTTTTCTGCACTTCTTAAAGAAAAAAAACCACATCCAATTCTTACCAGCCATGATAAAAGCAAAATCTCATCCATGTGTTTTCCTCCTCACTGAATAACAGATTTCATCAAAATCAAGCCCCTATGCCTAAAACCCACCCAGAACACACTGAATTCTCATCCCACAAAATCTCAGTGACTGATTTCTGATGCAAGAATGCCTTTTAGCTCTGCAGTTTCTGTTTGACCTTACAGAATCATCTACAGAAGTTGCAGCATTACCTTTCAAGAGATTCACATGGCACAAACCAAAACCTAATGCATCACTCAGACCCAGTCTCCACACCATTTTCTCATCAGCTTGCGCCTTCACCATAAGCTAACTGCCAAATAAACAAGCCCAGAACAGAAAGGGGAAAGATTTCTGGTTTTATTAATATTATTATTATTATTAATATTATTATTCTCATGCTGTGGATGTCGCTACTTACTTGGCTAAGATATCATCACAAATCCAAAATGATTGCAATTACACAGCGGAGTAATCACGGTTCGGCATCTGTCAGGGCTGGCTGAGCGGAGCTACATTACAGGAGCCCCTCTGCAGACTGTACCACCCCGGCAAGCAGGTGGGGAGGCAGCGGGCGCTGCTGCCACAGCATCGCGCTGGCAGCCAGCGAGGGGAGCGGGGCTCTGCAGTGGGAGAGCGCTAGAGGAGCGCAGCACCCAGCAGGCATAGCCAGGGAAGGAAAGGTTGCTCTGAAAGGAAAATGGACTGAACCACCATGTTGTTGTTTGTGATTTTAATACTTCCCTTGGGATAATGACAAAAACGGAAGATGGCAAACTACCAGGAATATGCCACTTACTCAGAAACGGGAGAAACCTTCAAGGACAAGGACTGTCACGTCCTATCACTATCATTTGAGAATGAAGGGGGGGGGGGGTAAAGAAAGGTTGTATATGGGGGGGGAGGGGCGAGGGGACCAAGGGAAGCAACAAATCCACTGCCCCCCTAAAGCAGGGCGCAGGCTTCGTTGCTGGGGTCTGAACCTCAGAGCATCAAATGTTTCTCCAGCTTTATTAACTGATTATATACTTGACAGCAAATGCCACAAACATGTCTGTCCTACAGATTCCTTCAGCGTCACCTTTTGCAGAGGTACAGCTTGCTCTCTCTCTCGTGCTCTCTGTTTAGATGAGGACAATGTTGTTATAAGAAAAATGCCCCCCAAAATATCATTGCAGGGCTGTGATCTTTTTCCTATATTTGTGTTCCTGTCATGCCTTCCAGAAATCTAAAGCCCATACAGGTGAAACATACAAAATATTATCTTATTTATATAATCTGGACACATTAGCATACACTGTAAAACTGTACACGCATGCCAGAGTAGCTTTCTGCCCTTTTTCTTTTTTTTTTTTAAATCACAGAAAATAAGGCACTCTGCTTCATGATACTGACAATTGGAGGAATCGGTGCATTTACAGGTTCTTGCTATCTATTCTGTGTATTTCTTTTTAAAAATCTCATTTTTATCTTGAATTATTAGCAAAAGTAGGATTCTGAAATGAAAAGGCTTTTGCAATGGAATATCATGCTATGGCTGTGCAAAAAAAAAAAAAAAAAAAAAAAAAAAGTACTAAGAACAAGACAAAGACACCAATCTTTAAAAAGCACATTTTCTATGTAGTGGTTTCTATTTTTCAAAGTATATATTGATCAGTACATGTACCATGTTCAAGCTGCAGCTTCAAAATCTGTACCTCAAACCTTTTAAACCTGCTAGTTACTAAACACAGAAAAACAGTATGTTTTTCTTGAAGCGTGTATAAAACGGTATAGATAAAAGTTGGAGTCTTTTCAGTAGTATCCTAGGACAGCAGTGGTTTGTGACTTTAGACTGTGTTGGACAGACTGGGCAATTGCAAGTAAGCATACCTCCCTAAGCACTAATAGGAGTAGCTGTGCTGATGCTCTGTCATCCTGCCTTACTTGCTGCTCAGAATATCAATTCAGCCAGTTAAACCAAAAGTCTGTACTGCACTGCACCAAAATGGAAGCTATTTAAAAAAAAAAAAAAAAAAAAAAAAAAAAGGCAGGGATCATTGATCAGGAGTTCTATCTATGCTGATCAATTGGGTTTTTTAATAAAGTAAAATGTAAATCAGGGCTAGGATCAATGCAGATTTTTCTCATGTGAAACTGCCTTTATCATCAGAAAGCCACAGGCAATTACATGCGTGCCAGGACACTATATGCAGTGACTTTGTGTTATATTAAGCAGAGAGATGTGTCCTCTTTTTCTTAGCCAGTCTTTAGTACAAACTGCAGCTTAGAGTGAGGAGTGCAGGCTCAAACCTGAATTCCATCATCAAACAAAACAGTAAGAGAACAAAAAAGTCTTATATTTAAGCTGTGCTGTGCTTAGGTTCAAGACTCATAAAATGTTGGTGACCTCTACTGCTCTACCAGTAAAGCAGGAAGACACTAAGATAATTTGCTATTATTTGGTTATTACAAGTCCTCTTTTTTTTTTTTTTTGGTACAAATTTTAAAGAGATTTTTTAAAGTAATAGAAGGTTGATTTACACAGTGCCAAAATACAATAAAGAACATTTTTTAAACTGTCTTTCCTGTATGAACAGAGAAATAGTTTAAAGAAATTAAACAGTATAGAAACTTGTTCCATACATTCAGCTGTTGCCAGTTTGAGGATTGCTGCTCTCAAAGATGGTGTGTCATAGTACAGAAACTTCAGGCAGGTAGAGAACCAGAATGTCTACATTATACTTTAAAAGGAAATACTCTAATTCTTGGTTTTGATTAACAGAATAGGCAAGGGAATAAGAAGAAGAGGAAAATAATATAAAAATAAATGTCCAAAAGGAAAACAAAATCCTAGTCTGAACATATTATTATATACCAAATCCACCTGAACAATTTTTCACATGAATATTCCCAGTGCTCATTTAATGCAGAGCTTTAAAAATACCATATCACATCGTAAGAAGAAGCTAGTAACCATTTTGGAGCCTGTTCCCAGCACCTGTTCACAACACTTTCATCCTGCTGCCACCTGGGCAACAGGAGGCCAAGCACCAGTGCTGAGCTCAATCCCAGAAGATGCACCTTCTGGAGTAAGAACTGAACTACTATGGCATGGCACCGTGCACAGCTCTAGGAGCTCATCCTGGGTTTGAACAAGAAGCTACAAAAGTAGAGTCACGTTATATTTGTTCTTAAAGTTAGTAAGTGCAAACTCTTCAGTATTGCTACCAATCCTTGCTGCTACTGATGAACACCAGCACTACTGCAAGGCAATGCCAGGAAGTCCTCTGGTTCCTGAAATAAGAATGAATTTCCACTGCATGGCTCAGTATGCACTCGCAACCCGCCAAGTTACAAATCCACTTGACAGGCGAAGTACCTGCTACAGTTAGCAGATACACTGGCACCTTACAACCAGAGCTAAAAATAGCAATTCACCCCAAGAAATGGCCAGATAATAAATAGTTGCAATAGTAACTATCTTATCTCAGAATTTAAAGGGTTTGGGGTTGTTGGTTTCTTGGGCAAGATTTACTTTTTTAAACAGACCTGTGAAACAAGTAAAACTTTCCAATTTGCCTGGCTCTCAGCATGCACAACTCAAAACGGCTACAACATTAGCTGGCACTTTTTCTAGCTATTTCATCATAAAATTTAATAGCAAAACATTATAAAACAAGATCACATCTGAACAGTGCCTCCCCTGACATGAAGATTTGTCAGTGCATCTTCATGCCTATTAAAGCACCCAATAGCATATTATTTAGCTCTGTCAGAAGAACAATTTAACACCTTAACTTGGGGGCAAGAAATGGAAATGGAGTAGAAAAGGAGCAGAAAAATGGAAAAGAAAATAGGAAGATGCTTCTTGGGACTAAGTTTTAGAAAAAACACAACAATGTTTGTGGGATGTGAAAAGAATGAGACTTTAGCTGTTGAGCTTGAAATGCAACTTGGAAAACTGCTTCTCAGAGGCAAAAGAAAAAGACTACCTAATTTCTTTGGAGGAAAATTTAATTTTATATGTGCTGCTGATAGGCATCATAAGCATATTTCAAGGTCTTTATGAGACAATTAATGACAGGAAACACCAGAACATAATTTTAATTCCTCTTTCAGGACCTTGGGGACCACGATCTTCTGTCCAGTCAGGCTGTCTAATCAGAGGAACGGCACTGGAAATCAGCCATAGATTTCTAATATTTTTCTAATCACAACCCAGATAGTTAAACTAGAACAGCAGACCGGCAGCCTTTCATCTTTTTAGGTCTCATTTGCTACATTTTAACAACAAGAATTAAATCTGTTTTCAGACTCGGTGTTTCCCCAGTTTTGTAACATTCTGCAGTAATATTTCTGCAAAGAAACAGCTTGCATTTCCAAACTGCACAAACATGTTGTTATCCAAGGAAGCAACATGACCTAATAAAAGAAGTAGAGGAGAGGAACCTCAGAACAACTCAAAGAACTTGCCTTGCTGTTTCTTGACTATGAGATGTTAGTAGGTCACTTGATCCCACTGTGCTTCAATTCCCCTAACTATAAAATAAGTGTATTCACCAGTTTAAATTATAGTAGTTACAAGTTGATGGACTGGTTAACTTTTCCCAAGTCTTTGAGGGAAGCATATCTCACATACCTGAGTCTACTCAGCAAAGCACGGAAGGTTAGGAGGGAAAAGAAGCAAGCATTTGAAACACATAAGCTTGAATCTGCCTTGAACCATTCTACCACACTTATTTTACTCTACAAATTACTACTTGTTCTGATTGTGACACTATTGCAGTCCAAATCAGCTCACTTCCCAGACCAGAATCCCAACCTTCTCGATATCTGAGAGAAAACTTATCAGTCAGCACTGCAGTAACTTCCTATCTTTCAATCTCTACCCTGTGATATCTATGAATACAAAAATTTTTCTTCTTCCATTCCCTAACAGACATGCCCCAAACCAGCAGATGTCTATGAGGCTGGGTTGGCATTACTGTCCCGCTCCTTGCCACAGCATTAGTGCTCAGAAAACAAAAGCAGACTCTGAGGATCGCCCTGCTTTCAAGAAAGACAAAACCCAAGAACTACACAGCTGACTAGAGGAAGAATTAACAAGCCCCAATAAAGTTTAAGAAAACCTGGCTCATTGCCACTTCCCAGCCACAGCAATGACAGAAAGGCATCTTAACAGTCTCCTCCAGAGTGATCTGTATTTGCCAGAGTAAGCATCTGCAACATCTGATACAGCTAAACCTAAATCCACAGCTGAAATCAGCTTCTTCATGATCTCAACAGTCTGAGATGCTCCTAAGAATATGAAAACAGTATTATACAAGCACTCTGACTTCTTTCTAGTTTAAAGACAGAATTTCCCATACCACATGCAGATGAATGAAACCATTTCTTGACACTCAGAACAAATCTTAACCAATAAATCAGCCTAACAGAAGCTTTAAAGAACAATTTTGTGAGGGTGTCACAACTTTTAGGTGCTGAAGAAAGGGATAGTCAATATACTTAGGAATCACATTTAAACCCTATAAACGTGCCAGTCTTTCAAACAGGACTTGTGCCAACTGACTTCTAGCATTAATCTGTTTACTTAACATATTATATTGGTACTAGCAGGGGATCCCAAGAGTCATTTGTGGCTTTCCACCATACGAGTTCCCTTCTCTGTGTTCTAGAAAGCACTGTAACGTTTCCTCAGTCTCACAACACTGATTTTTTTGAGGCACTGGTAGACACGTAAATTCACATTGTAGAATTCTATAATTAAAAGGATCTCATTAGTTTGTATCAGACTACATGTTTCCAAAGAAACCTAACTTCCAGGGACTTTTGGAAATATTGTTGAAACTTTGTATATAAAGATTGGTTTCATGGACCCATCTCTACCTCATTGAAACTATTCTCCCAGAAGAAAAAAAAAAAAAAAAAGGCAACAATGACAACAAAAAACTCAAACCCCACAAGGTTTAGAATACAGTTCTAAAAAATAAGAATAAATAAATAAGAATAAAAAATAATTCTAAACTTCTCCTGATATTGCTGATGCAAAATACTACCACCATTTTATAGAGGTTGTTTTTCCTTCTTACTAGCTAATGTTCCATACGTGAAACCACTTATCTTCAACTTGAAAAGTACATTCACATCCAGGATGCAGTTGAAGAAGCATCCTTTACAGCGAAGCTGCATTTGACTACGATATAGATAGCTCAAGTTAAGTACCTCCTTTACACAGCTAGCTCGTGCTATGACCTTAGGTTGCATCTTAAAAAGGAAACCCAATATTTTTCTATATTTAAATTGCTCAACTGCCACAGTCATATTTCAGACAGAGTGGAGAGTAATAAATAATAGCAGAGAATTAGAGTACAAATATGTCCTATCAATAATATTAGTAAGAAAAGACATTGCTCTTTAAAGACATTACTTAAGCTTAGATTGACCAATATAGGGCTATTTCATACATACCTTGTTATCCTTAGATGGACACAGTAGCTAGCATTGTAGACTTTTTAAAGACTACATAAATGGCTGAGAATTGAAGCCTGCATCAGCATTACCTAATATATTACTCCAGTAAAAGCAAATGATTAACATATGGAGAAATAACAGTGGGACAAGGTTCAATCACTCTCAACAATTAAAAAGGGATAACATAAGTTTAACAAACTATTGAATAAGTATTTTTTATATCCCAGCAAATAAGACAATCAGGATGTGTTTTCCATAGAAATTATTCATCTTGAGAGAATTACTCCTGTTGTGTTGTGGGTGTTTTCCAATATGTTAAGATAAAAGTCTATGTATAGTCTGGGTAAAGCAGTCTGACCTGGTAAGCTTTGTTAAGCCGTGGGTATCAGTGGCCTGTTCTGTGAGTGCCAGTAATCATCCCGCATGTTGACGTGCACTCCTGGGCATCCCCATCCCAGGGGACCACATGGCCACCTCTAGCCTCCTCTGGTTGCTGTTCCTACTCTCTCAGCACCACCTTGCTGCAGGGCTACAAACCCATTTAAAAGACACAGAGCTCTTGATGTTGCTCTATATGAAAAGAAATTAGAGCCTGTCTGTCACATAAACCACTATTAAGCTCAGATGTCCCTCCTACCCTGGGAAAACGAATCCATTTGTGTTGGCTGATGTCACCTGGGCTCCTTGATCAGCTCCAGGTGGAGCTGGCAGCCACCACATCACTTTCTATGGTAACTCACAGACTGTTTCTCATGCTTTAAAGGGTTTCACTGATATTGTCTGGAATGTGTTCACATGCTCCAAAAGGTTTTATACCAGTCCTGTCCTGCCCTTTCCTGACAGGATTTGACAGAATAGCTGCAATGCAACCAAGACCAAAAAAAATTAAAATGGTGTCACTTCAACAGATCAGTTCCTCTCACTTCCACTAGAACTCCTGGGAATACTTCTCACAAAAGCCACTCCAGGAGTTCAAACAGCTAAAGAGTCAAACCTGATCTGAAACTACCTTGATGGCTGTCTGCGACTTTTATATATAAATCAACTACTCTGAGAACTCACAATTTGCATTCACAATTATATAGAGATTTGAAATAAGTGTGAAAATTCTTTAGCAAAGGGATTTCCTTTCTGAGCTTGACCATATGAAAGCTTAAAGAATTATTGGTATAGACACTGTAATAATTAATATTTACTTATAAACATAACATATAATTTATACAAAAATGTGTGCTTACATTATTAAATACTAAACTAAGTATCAGACCCAAACCTTATTCTAACAAATATACACAATATATGGAATGAAATCACACTGTAAATGAAGGTTAGCTGGACATCATGCTTGGCTTCTTTACTGAACCAAGGCATGAAGATCCATGGGCTGCTTCTTAATCTGAGATTCAAGACTACAGAACAATAGCTGCGATAATTTTGCCAGAATTTCAGAACTTTTTGAAGTAACCGAGCTCATGGGTTTGCCAAAACATAGATGTTATTCTAGAAGGAGGTTATCTAGAGCAGATTAGTCCCACATGTGAACAAAAGTGTTATTAGGGGAGCAGTGGATGACGGGGAATGGGGGATAAAAAAGGAAAGGAAAGGAAAGGAAAGGAAAGGAAAGGAAAGGAAAGGAAAGGAAAGGAAAGGAAAGGAAAGGAAAGGAAAGGAAAGGAAAGGAAAGGAAAGGAAAGGAAAGGAAAGGAAAGGAAAGGAAAGGAAAGGAAAGGAAAGGAAAGGAAAGGAAAGGAAAGGAAAGGAAAGGAAAGGAAAAGGAAAGGAAAAGGAAAGGAAAAGGAAAGGAAAGGAAAAGGAAAGGAAAAGGAAAAGAAAAGGAAAGGAAAAGAAAAGGAAAAGAAAAGGAAAAGAAAAGGAAAAGAAAAGGAAAAGAAAAGGAAAAGAAAAGGAAAAGAAAAGGAAAAGAAAAGGAAAAGAAAAGGAAAAGAAAAGGAAAAGAAAAGGAAAAGAAAAGGAAAAGAAAAGGAAAAGAAAAGGAAAAGAAAAGGAAAGAGAAAAGAAAAGAAAAACCCCACAATACCTCGACACTTTCTGGAAGCTGTTTATTCAAAAGGCAGCAACAGGAAGCAGAACTGAACAGGCACCTGAATAAGGATTTAAACGGTGTCTGTCAAACCAGCAATGTGACTGAAAGGAAATATTTTCTAGTATTTCCCTAAGTGAAATAATCCTTCAAACTATGCATTATTGTAATAACCTTTCACCGGAACCATCCATGTGCTGCAGATAACTATATTCCTCACTAACAGGAAAATTCTGTTCCTTTGGAAAGAGTTAAAAAAAAAATTAAATTTTCCTTGTGTTTCGTCAAAGAAGGATTTATGGCCAAACAATGCACAACAGTATCTCCTCTGCCCCTAATGATGCTCCAAGGTAGCCAGGCAGTACAAGAACCAGAAGACCAAGAAGAACAAATCCAAACCACTTGTATTATTTCTGGTAAGTCCCAGTGGATCACACCCAGGTTTAACCTACCAGCAAGCACAGACTATGAAGTTTGAATGACTTCTTGACCAGATTTTTAACTACCCTTTCCCAGAGGAAATGCTCACAAACCATGAATATGTTTGGAATGGAGGAAAAAATCAACAACTAGTTTTGAGCACAAAGAACAGAACACGCTATTTTGCATGGATAACAAAATCATATTTATCTACTTCACTGTGGGTCACTTGGAAACTCAGTCACAAGCTCACACAAATTCCCCTTCACATGGCTACAAAGACCTTAAGGAAGCGCTCTAGGACCAGCAGGCAAATTCAGGAGCCCAGAACTCAAAGCCTCAAATCCAGACCTCGTCCATCAGGATGACTGACATCACTATCACCTTTTTTCAGGGCTGATTCATAGTTGAGATCTCTTCGCAAGGTTATTGCCTCAAATAAATCTGTTGGATGTCTTAATGTCTAGCAATAAAACTGCAGATCACAGTGACAAAATGCCAGCAGCCTCTTGCCTCTCTGAGGCCAGCACAAACTGCCATACCGCTCCTTCTCTGGCGTACGCCCTTAGTGGGTGAATATGTGAAGATCATGCCCACAGCTGAATCCCCATAAAGATAAAAAAAAGGACAAAAATGAAGTAAATTAGTAATAAAGAAATACAAAAGCATTACCAGAAGGTTAAAAAATAGGCAAAGTTTATTTAAATCTCTCCAAAAAAGGGAACAAGGGGGGAGAAAAATCTGAAGTACTTGTAAATCAAAGCCAGAGAAACCTTATTCTTTTCTCCAATTTAAACCGCTACAAGGTGGTTTATGCACAGGCTCTTAAGGGTCTGACGACTGAAGATCATTAAGCATTCATCTGCCATTTCAGCTTAATAATTTTGAAAGTGTCCAGCACCATCAGATAAGCAGCTGCTACTCAAATTCTACTTCAAAAAGCATTACTTCCTAGAAATTCAGGAGTCTGGGAAGATTCCTTAATAATTTCTGCGAATGAAAAGTCTTTTTTTTACACAGCGTTGTCCTATGAAGATGAACTGCATACCTTTGCTATACATCTTGTTTTGTTGTCTGAGTCAGACGTTCCAGTCTCTAAAAATATACAGTTTATACAGTTATTTTCAAAAGCTTACAGAAAAGAAGGATAATAATATGCATATAAATGTGTGTGTGTCTGTATATATGTGTGTGTGTATATATACATTAGAATAAAGTAAAACTACATAATTACATTCAAGGTTAGGATTAAGACCTGTATTTCTTGAACACTGATGTCAGTCTTCAAAGATGTTAGCTGACCTTGAGGATAAAAATAAGTGTTACAGTCCTGCATTGTGTCCTCAAATTAGTTTGCTAAAGACATCTAAATGTTCTCTCCTTACATACCATAAAACAGCTGTACACAGGTATTCCATATTAAAGTTATTGAATATCCCTAACTTCATTTTGTGGAGAGGAAAATTAGGTTTCCTGAGAGCTGCTATAGCTTCCAAACGTCATTGTACCCACAGGCAACAGAGATGCTTATAGTGTTATATTTAGATAAAGTAGTGATGAGAACCCTCAGCATATTCCTTGTAAAATTAAATCCCACTGAGGTTTTCTTCCTTTTGTCATGTCATTAATTCTATCTCAAGAATTACAGTGTAATATCATAATATCTGTAAGAGATAAAATAATAAAAATCTATCATGAAACATGAAGTAAAATTCTGTATTTTCTGCATTTGAAATAATGGTAGTTTTGTAAATCTAGCTGCTGTGAATAATAGCACTGACTTTCAACTAATTAATTCTCTAAAGAAACACCTAAATGCTAAGCTGAAATACTCTTTAAAAGAAGCAATGACTTCTCCGAGACATTTTACACTAGCTGTTAGCCTTTGATTTTTCCTGTTTTATGAAAATCCTGGGGTTCCCCTTAATTAATGATCACACACACAACTCAGTGGATTCAGTGCTGGCAGCAGAACATGGTGCCACCTGAAGGGTTTGCATTCATTTGCTGTGGCATTTGGTTGTCGTGTTTTAACTGACTTCACTGAACCCTTCACTGATCTTCAAGATCACTAAGATGTTTTAGAGCTGCCAAAGAGGTTGCTCTCTGGCAACCTGATCTGTCTCCCATTCAGAGGACTCAGCAAATCAAGGAACAAAACCTTCAGTTCCCAAAAAGTAATTTAATTTGCTATGAAGAAAAGAGGCTGCGCATTCACAGGCTTAACTGGAAAAACACTCTGAGCAACTTTACACAGTGCTGTACGAGACCACAGTCCAGACTACTATTTAAACTAACGAACATCCAGAGTCATGTAGTTGTCCAAAGGAATCTGCCCTAAGAGGAAATGGTATCCCGTGGTGTCAGAAAAGGCCACTTTGTAGCTACAGATGTATCCTATGAAGATCTGAAACACCAGAACACCCATGCCACATTAGATTTCCAGCCATACTTCTCAATAACCTGAATTCTTGCCACTGATACTAGCAGAAAGCATAGCACTCCAGATATATATACATATCAAAGTACAGATATGAGATATATACGTATCAAAGTACAGATATGAGAATGACCATTCGTTATTAAGGAATTCCTGTATCTATCCTCTAACATAGTTGGGAAAACATCTTTGTGATGCCTCTTCTTCCTCCCTACAAAATCACAAAAAAATTCTGACACTTCTGAAAACAGAACTTCCTTTTACATCATTTACCTTCTCACTGCCTAACCTAATAATAAACACAATTACACAGAAATAAACTGAAAGTCTATCATAAGAACCAGAATAAGTTCATTTCCTTTAGAGTATATTATTTCAGTGGGTATCTGTAAATTAGCAGATGAATGTAAATCAGTGCTCTCAAAGGAAGAGTATCTGCTTGCCCCTTTAAGTTTAACATTTGTGGAATCCTTTAACCAAATATAACTTCTAGTTAGTGTCACAGATCTGATTATTAAAACTAAAGACCATTTTTTATAACAACACATTCTAACAGTTTAAAATAAATTACATTACCAAAAAAACCCACACAAACACAACTCTAACCACACAAATCCACAGTGTTACTGTAAACAGTCATCTCCGTTCCATCAATAACATCAACATTTATCTTTCATTTCCAAATAGCCAGATACTAAGGCACAAAATCGTTACTGTCTTTTTGTACTGTTTACACATGAAGTCCTGATGATTCTGCTCTGTTAGTTCCCCAGTTGAAGCTGGGGATCTATTTGCCTCTTATAGAAAGAGCCATAGAAGACTGACCATGCTTTTATGGAGAACAGTGTGGCAAACCACGTGAATCCTTCCACATGGTATTTAAGGAATTGAGAGGGAAAACACAAATCACACAAATCAGAGATATAACAGCAATAAAGTAAGAATCTACACCAGGATGTTTAATTTACACAAACTCTGGATCCTGTGTTTTCATGAAGGTAAAAATAATAATCAGCACAAAGGACAGACATGCTGAAATCAGTCTGTAAAAAGCAAATTACTTCACTTGTAAGAAAAGCTGCTTTCTTTTCTCTCATTCCAGGAGAGAACATAAACACATGATTTATTTGGGCAACATGAATAGAGAAAGTGATTGCAATGGAGTTCCATCAGTAGAATCTGTTACATGTGTTTGCAGAATCAGCACAAGAGGAGCAAGTTAGTGATTTCAATCTCACTGAAAGGAATGCATAACTAGGACAAGGAAATGAGGGTCTGTAAACTTAAGTTTTTCTATCCCTAACAGAAACAATCCAAATAATTCTATTAAAACACTAGTGACTTGTGCAGAACCTGCCCATTCCCCATTCGACAAGAAGAGCAGAACAATTTGTCATTGGACATACAAACATCAGCGTCAAGTCAACTTTAAGTAAAACTGTTTTACAAGATTTAGTAATAACTTTAATGAGCTGTTTGGATTTTATTTTTTCTTGAACAACTTCAGACATCAAGCTGTTAAGAAGACAAAGCACCAAGAGTGAGATTAGTCAGAAGTTTTGATTTTCAAACAAGTAGCCAATCTATTAGAAATCTGTCACCTAATCGAATCGGGCATCAGTTTTGGTTTATACTGAGCACTTCTTGAGATCATAGACAGATTCAGATCCTTTATTCCCTTCCTTTCTCACTCCACACTTCATCTGTAAATAACTGCTTCCACATTTATACACTCTAATATGATCCCTGTGGAGATCTCTCAGATCTCCTACACATGCCTTACATAAAATGTTGCCTCTCTCTCCATCACCACACAATCAGCTCAAGCTCAACGAGACTACAGAGATGTATATTTAGCTGTAAAAGAATGAAAGTTAGCAGAGCTTATGTTCAGTTATATCATCCTGAAAAATACCTGCATGAAGTACTGAGCAATTAGTCTGTGCTGAACTCCATGCTGTCCCAATTATGTTATCAGTATTCAAGCCAGATACTTAAAACTAGCTTTGAGAGTTCTACCTAAAGGCATCACAGGCATGTCCTCATCCATTCAGTGACCCCTCTCCAGTGCAGCTGCCTGCCACTGAGGTCCTATCGCCAAGACACCACCTTCAATTCTGAGCTCAGTTCTACTCCTCACACTGAAATGACCGCCAAGATACTTTGTAAAAATAGTACCTCAAATAAAGTTCATCCTCTCCACTCAACTAAAACATAGATTGAGGCTCTTTAGAGCTCTGAACTCCCACTTGCATAACTCTAAATTCTTCAGAGCACTTAAAGAAGTAGGGGTTCATACTGCCCAATAGTTTGGGTTGGAGAGGCTTGTTTAACAGCTTGCAGGGGAAATTTCACAAGGTGCGTATCACAGACAGTTTCTGTCTGCAGTAAACTTCACCAAAGCCACACGCAAGCATATGATGAAAGAAGAGATGTCTACATAGGAGGATGACCCTGCTCAGGGCTAGGAAGATCTAGATTTAATTTCAACATCCATCACAAATTCTCCCTGTAACCTTGACCAAGTGATTTAGTTTCACCATGTAGTATCCTACATATATACACAATAGATCACCTCCCAGATGTACAGCAAGAACAAATAGAAGATTGCTAAATACTCAGATAATCTTCCAGTATTGAAAGTCTTTCACAGAGAGATACAATCTCTGGCATAAATATAAAATAAATACTAAGTAATCAAACCACTGAGGAATTTTATTGCACTACAGCAAAAAAATCAGACGTGTAAAGTCATCTTCCATGCTTTACTGAACATAACCACACAGAGCTAAGGAGGACTACAGACTTTTTGAATGAGTTCTTAAAAACACCAAACACCTTCTTTCCCTGAATTAGAAAAACCTCAAAGCTGTTCAAGAGGCATTTATTCCCAATTTTAACCTACATACATTCTGGTCAGTTGTGAGAACAGAGACTTACCAAGCATGAAAATCAGTACCAGAGTGAGGTCTGAAGGAACTCCAGCCTCAGTTAGTCCAGCTCTTCTTCTAACCTCGTGAAGCGACTACTTTTCTTTCTCACCTTCCACATCCCATAGTCTTTGATCCTTGTGTCAAAATGATCCCTATTAATTTAATTCTATTTCCAGAAGTGTTCAGATATAAAACTGAATTGTAACTGCTTACTCAAGATTTCAAATATGATCTCCTAAAAACCAACCAACCAAACTTCTTCAGAAGACACACAATTTGTGTGCTAAGCCAATGCAAAGTTTCTGTATGCATTGAGCAACATCTAGAGCATCTCTTCCCATCACCACACATAGTCATAGAATTACATAGGCTGGAAAAAGGCCTTTAAGTTCAGAGCTTCTGGAACAGTATAAAAATCTCCGGTATTGGAGGTTTTTTCCTACTACCACCTTTTTACAATTCTGTTTCCGTCTTCCTTGAGCACCTTGCAACAAGCATGGAACTGAAGTTTATTTTACCTATATGCTCACTTTTTAACAGAGGAAAACAATGACACTAACAGACCTGTAGGGAAAGAGATCAAAACTACACTGATGCATGTACACTGGCAATAAGACCTCACCCTCTGCACCTCCTGAATTGTTGCCCATCTTGCTCCACAAAACCTGAATCCCAGTGCAATGTCCTTATCTCTGCCCACTGCCTTACTGTACAGGCCCACTCACCCATGATCAACAACTGTCAGCCTTCTTACCAACAAGATCCTGCGCAGGAGGACAGTGTGGAACACAGTGAGCAGGCTGCAGAGAAAGCAAATCCATGTAGCAGCAGCAAATCAGGCCAATCCTCCAAACAGAGAACAGCCTGCATAAAGGCATTTAATTTGTGCAGGCTGAATTGGGAGCTGCCTGCTCTGCACACCACTTTGAAGTGTACCACTAGTGACGTTAGCACCACAGTTTAGAAACCTCTGCTCCAAAAACATGAGACTCCTCCATAAAAGAACAGGCCTGTTGAACATTCGGAAATGAAAATTCCATAGAATATCCTGAGAGGCCATCGCCCAGGCTCCTGGTGTCTGCCTCTCAGTAAAGAAGCAAACCCTGCAGTCTAAGGTAAAGAGCCTTTTCTTTATCAAGATGACTATCCAAACATAACAGTTCTGGCTGCATGAATCTGCTTAAAGGCACAAAAAGACAGAAACAAGGGATTTTAATCTCAGTCATTTGTTTCAAAGGAATACTAAACAGGAAGCAAAAGTAAAAGCTTTATAATTTCTTCAGTGCTGATTTCGTCATAAACGGCCAGATCAAGTGCTGAGCTGGCATGACTGGAAATTGAGCACAAATTCAGAGATGGGGAAGAAAATGCTTCCTCTCCAGCAGGCCTTTCCAATGTTCATTTCCCATTTCCAAACAACTTGTTCTACTGTCTCTCCTTCACCTTTGTAAACACATTTTAATCCAAAGAATTCTTTCTGTTCAACAAAAGCAGGCATCACTCACACAAGTGTATGTTGCTTGGGATGTTTTTATTAACTTTTTCTTTTGCTCACCATTCTTTTTCCTTGACTGTGGTATTGACTGTGGAGAAAAGTAAAGAGCACTATTTTAGCCCCCCTAGTTAATCTCTGCACTGTTCTTTTTTTGTCAGTCTTTCCTGCTAAAAGACAACAAATTCATGCTCTTAGAAAAGGGCTATGCATGGTTATTGTCAGGTGACTGGCAAATAATTGCTAAAAGTTCAATTACCCAAATCTTCACACAGGCACAGATATGGAAATAACAAAGAGTAAATGGGGAAGGGGGGGAAAAGGGGAAAAAACAGAAAAGGAAAAAAAATGTTTTCTGGTTTAAGGTCCCTTTGGATTTGAATTTATTATTACTTTGACTGTGGGTCTGCTTCCCTTCCCTATTACAGAGAAATCAAATACCCATGTTCTCCTCCAATGTCTTGCCTGCAAATACCCATTCCCTTCACTAAGAGCTGTGGTGTGCAGGGAAGGTTGGAGAGATTTAAGGCCCCATTCTGCTCTGACCTACCAGGCTAAACCTACTGACGTCAGGTGAAATTAGGTCAGCAGAAAAGGGTTAGTGAAGGGGAATAAAATTTTGTATCTCATTTCTCTCCTTGAAACAGCAACCAAATCAGGAGCATTACTTTCCAGCTCCCATCTTCTATGGTTGTGGTAATTTGGATTTTCTCCTACTTAACTGAGCAAGCTTGGGGGAGGAGGAGGAGGAAAAGGTACTAATCTCTTTAGAAAGCAGCATTTGACACCAAGTGTGTAGGTGATAATGACTACTTCTAGGGAACTGACATAATACCAAGCATTTACAGTATAGTGAAACTTTGCTGTAAGAGGAGTGAAGGTCCACTGAAGCGATTAATTCATGATTTTTATTCTACCACACTGTAAGAAAGCCACAATGTGATTAACTCTAAAGTGATTCTACAGTTGCTCAAACATCTACAGTGAGAAATGACATATCAGCCCAGTTGGGTGACCAAAAAAAAAAAAAAAAGATACAGTTTGCCTTTTTTCATTTCTCCAGAAGGACTGAAAAACAGACACGTTCTTCCATGCAGAAAGAATAAAATCTACCTCAATTAAGTGTGGCAAGTAACAAATACGCAGGAAGCAAATGTAAAATGAATCACATGTTGAACAATCCCCAGCTCCCCACACATCTCTCTTCTACATAATTAAGCTAAAACTGTCCTTACAGAGGGAAAGAAAGCTGCAATAGCTTTATTTACATATAAACAATTATTCGACTGTAAACATAACTCACACACACAGGAGCTAATGGAGAAAGCATCAGCACAGCTATTGACTCCACTTCAGGTCTCCTCTTCTGATGCCAAGCAGCAATTACAGTCTTTTTCACTTTGGGAATTCTTAAACATCCCTCTCTGTATCTGGACTAATTTGTATCATTCCTATTTCAAATACACTAAGAACTGTTTCAGGTTTGGGGTTTGATAGGTTTTTTTTCCTACTTGCACAAAGCGTGGCTGAGCAATAGCACACAACTAAAAATTAACTAGGAACACACAACTTTATAGAGCCTACCATAAAATGCCACAAATGGCTTCGCAATACTGCCTGAACCATGTCCTCTTTTGAAATCCACAAATGTTTGCCAGAGAACTGTACACATTTCACCACAGCAAATCTCCGTTTGGCAAGTAAAAATACTAATGCAAGACTCTGCTAAAGCATAACTTGTTTGGAGACAGAATTTCCCTCTGATATTATTTTACTGCTCAAATATTGCTTTTGCCCAAGATATTGGCCTTCATTCTTTGCTCCCAACTTACATGTCTACGTTTTTATTGTACTGTCGTGCTATTTGGCATACAAAAGAATGAGGTTAAGCGGTAAATTATTACCTTATCTTTTCAAAATGAATTAGGCCTAGACACAAAGGTGCCGAAAGTAATTATATTAGATGAAGCATGGCAAGAATCATGAAGCTAACCTCTGCACAACAGTGACTTGGATAGCTGTAGATTTGCTGATGCTCCTGAAGTTCTTGTACACTCAGATTTCTCATTCATAAGTGATCAATCAACCCCACCATCCACATCAATGTCTTTGTGAGAGTCTCATTTCTCTGTCATCCAAAATAACTTTATGATAGAAAAACTGCATAAATTTATGTTACAGATACTATTTTTTGCTTGGATACAGGTTGTACTGGCTCCTTACAACACTGTTTTACAATGCAGACCATGAAGTATCTCGATTTTGAAGGTAAATAGCTCTTTTAGCCTGGAAACATACCAGAGACTGGACACACCCAAGCAAATCTAACAACTGCCTCCTCTCAGAGAGAGCAATGCCACATTCCCTTCCTCAGATGCAGGCTCTCTCTGCTTCCCACATGTGTGACCAGTGGAGCTTGTTTTCACCTCAAGAAGAGACATTACAGGGAGCACTACCTATGGGAAGTTTATTTCAGTCTTCCCTAAGCTCAGTTAAAAAAATGTTTTCTGCTCTTCCCTCCTTCCTTAGACAGCTCACTACAAGGATAAATCATAGAATCATAAAATGGTTTGGGTTGGAAGGGACCTTAAAGAACACCTACTTCCAACCCCATACCTTGGACCTGGAATCCTTTTACTACACCAAGTTGCTCCAGGCCCCATCCAAGCTGCCTCTGAACACTTCCAGGCATGGAGCCTCCACATCTTCTTGGGGTAAGTTGTTCCAGTGCCTCAGCACCCTCGTGGGGAAGAATTTCTTCCTTAAATCTAAACTAAATCTACCTTCTTTCAGTTTAAAACCATTAGCCCTCATACTATTGCTACCTGCCCTTGTAAAAAGTGTTCTCTTCAGCTTTCCTGTAGGCTCCCTTTAGGTGCTGGAAGGCTGATACAAGGTCTCCCCGGAATCTTCTCTCATCCAGGCTGAACAACGCCAACTCTCTCAGCCTGCCTTCATAGGGGAGGTGCTCCAGATAGTCAGGGAGAAGAAAATAGGGTTCTTTTTGTACTTTGATCAGCAAATACTCCTTCATGGATCTTACTTTCAACTACAGGACACTATCACCGACCAACTGAAAGCATGCTGGTAGTCAATTGGCTACAGGAAACAAGATAATCTTGAATGGAAACTGATGCAATATCTCAAAAGCAAATTTAAGGTCACAGTTACACAGAATTATTTTTGTTTGTTTTCTGCACAAACAGAAAAACAAAAATCCCACATCCCAACAAATGAAAAATCAATACAGCCAACAGAGGAGAGGAATTATGAAGAACTGAAGCTTTTCCCTTTAATACAAACGAAGCTGAAACTGCATGAACCACAGAACATTCACAGGGTATTAAACCAAATGCTAAAATTCCATGCAGGTACATTTGCTTCCCTGGGAAGAATGAAGAACATCTACTAAGCAGTTCTTTCAATCAAATCAGCTACTGCTCCTATGTTTTAAGATTCAACTAGGCAGCTGTTGATGAATGAAACTTCAAGTGCTTCCTTGTTTCCTTCAGCCTCAATGCCACGTTCACATGGTTCATAGGCTTCTGCCACCCTGGAGCTGTGGCTTCCTTGCAGCCTGAGCTGGACTCAAAGCAGCTTGAAGATGAGTGCACAAGCCAGTGTAAGGCAGGACCGGGACCATGACTACAGGAGAAGCCAGAAAGGCAGATACTGACTTTTTTAACAGCTGAAGCTGTGATGGAACAGCAGCCAGTGTCAACCCTACCAAACCTTACAAATATGACAGAGCTCAAGGTAAATAATTATCTTTCTCAAGAATTCCATTGATAATGATTCCTTACTGACCACAGAGTTTCTCTAATTTCAAGCTATTAAACTCCATTGTGACATCCCAGTGTAGAACATCTATATGTAATGAATATTGTCTGTACAAAATCAAACATAAACCACTTTTGCTCAGAAAACTACATAGAATCACAGAACAGTTTTTGTTGGAAAGGATCATTGAGTTCAACCATTAATATGGTTTGCCCAGGTACCAAAAAGGGATTTTTCTATATCTCTCAAAAGTTATAGCCTCTTTTTCAGTCACTTCTCACAGCTTTTTACTAATTTTCCTACTATAGTAAATAAAACATATCATAGAACATAAAATAGAATAGTTTGGACTGGAAGGTACCTTTAAAGATCATTTGGTCAAACTCCTCTGCAGTGAGCAAGAATATTTTCCATCGGATTGCTCAGAGCCTTATCCAGCCTGACCTGGAGTATTTCCAGGGATGGGGCTTCTACCACCTATATCGGGATAGTCCAATTATTAATGAAGTAGGTGGTCCCAGCTGTTAAAATAACATTTTGTATCATGTAATTATCATTTGGATAAGTTAAAAAAGATCAACAACAAACCAAATCAACAAACACCAAACTCACAAACAAGCCAACCAAAAAGACCAAAACAAACCATGAATCAAGGCAGGCCGGTTGCAATGGTTTTCATCACTGCAAAACTGCTGAAAATGTTCCCTAAATCCTGTTTGGAAATGATACACTTATCATTGATAGCAATATAGCTTCCCAAAAGCCAAAGAAATGCCTCACTGTTGTTTAAACATCGAAGCAGTTAGGCAGCAGTTAAGCTATTACATGCATTTTGGGAGTTGCTTTGGTTAGCTGTTGCAATTTGATGGGGGATTAACAGGTGTGACGTTTAAAGAAATGCTTTAAATACTGTGGATTACAATATTGACTTAGAAATTTATGGCACTGGCACTGTAAAACTGCTGATAAGACTTCCTTCAATTCAGGAAAGTAATTCTGATTAAAAATATCTCTCTTTACAGCCACACATTACTTAGGTGTGGGTGACTCATTGTATTGCATGTGATAACCACAAACTGCAACCGTGCTATAATGCATAAGAACAAATCTGATCCTCCTCGAGACCAGTTCCTACGTTCCTCAGAGCAAACCTGAACACTTGTCCACCCTACAGTTTGAAGGCAAATCTTTGAAAATCAGTCTATTGTCACTGTTGCCCAGAGCATCTCCAGTTCTGCCTCCACTATATGAAGTCACAATATGTGACATCAAAATAGGTTAAAGCATCTGTAGCTTCATTTTCCACAGTGCTCCACTGATAAACAAGGAATTAAATTTAAGATAATTTGGTTTAACTTGTACTTTATATTAAGAAATAAGATCTACCAATATCATAAGAAAGAGTGCTGGAAAGACGTGGGAACTTATTTTCTCTGAATCCAAACTTTCTTTCATCCATTTATGCTACATGTATCTATCATTGTTCAAAACAGAGGAGCACATCAAGTATATCGGTCATTTTCACATTATGAAGAAGATGAAGTTACTCCTTTTTCTGAGCACCTTTAAATATTTTATCAGGACACATATTTCCTACAACAAGCACATCCCAAATAGAAGGAGAGCTGTGAAAAGAACCAGAACATAAGAAGTACTAAAGGAAATACTTATGACAATATTGGTGCACAGACTTGGAACTACCATCTGCTCACAAAGAAGTGAATATTCATGAATGACTGGTCAAACTGTGCAAGTGTACCACCTCAATTACTTCACCAGGACTTCTGCTTGGATTGAGTCATACCTGCAGCCTATAAACAACAAAAATAGTACTGTAGAGGGAGTACACTAAACCTTTAAATTATATAATTCACAATTGGAATGAAAAGGACAAAGTGATTATTAAAGGTGTATTGTTGCACATGACTTCTTCCTGCATTGAGAAGTTTAGATAATTTCTTAGTAATCACTGAGGAACCAAATCCAGTGTAACAGAAGTTCCATCAAATCCATTCAGTGTTCATTCAAAGCTGTAGTAAATTTTTCTCAATACAGTCCTTTATTTTGACTATTTATGAAGAAAATTGCATTGTTCTTTTAGAATATTGTTTCTGTACTTTAAAAGTAGATGTATTATTACCATAGTATTTTCTGTTCTTTGTAACGTTAAATTTTACACACCACAAAACAAACAGCAACTTCAAGCCAGTACCCACAGCAATAAAAATAACACGACTGTTAACTTACACAGAACATTTTCTTATTCAAAAATACATTTTATGAAAAGTTTAACTTCTCTCGTTGTAAGGTTAACTTGTGTGATTTTCTTTTCCCCAGAAACCTCACCCCATCCAGATCTTCTCTACAAACACCAGTGAAAGACCTGTCCTTTCCCTTTCTTCTCCATCCTTCCAACTAGGGGGAAAAAACAAACCAACCAAACCAAATCAAACAAACAAACAAAAAAACCACCACCACCCCAAAACAAACAAAACAAAACAAAAAAAACCCCAGTTTTAAGTCCAGTTGCTTTTGTTTCAATACATATGCAGATCTTATCTTTTGCCTTGCTGGAGCTTTAATTTTCTTTTAGTGCATTCGGATCATGTTATCTCCAGGTACTGCAGACATCTGTGGCTTGAAGTCAAGGGTGAGTTTTGAAACTGCCAACTGGTTTACTCCGTTTCACCGTTCACCACTGTGAGCTCCTTCGTTTCTTCCCTGATGTACTTTGAAAGTATGTTCTTTCCAAATAAACCCAAGTGATACTCTCCTGTTCAAGTTTTATGGATTTTTTCATTTAAATAGAGAGGTGGAGGAGGTATATAAACTAGCATTTTCCTATCCATTTTATGTAAAGTCATATCTAAGATGATGCCTGCACCACCAAAATAGCTGTTCAAAATGAATCATTCATACCAGGTCTCAACTTCTTGTAACCAATAAGGATTGAACTACCACTGCAAAACTTTGACAATGCCTCATAATAAGAGAGAGAGCTTTGTAAGCACAGTGCAACGTGCCACCATCACAGAGGTCAGGAGTTCTACAGCAAAATGAAAGGATGGAAAACAACTGAAGCTTTCTTAAGTTTAAAACCTTACTTTATCTTGGCTGGTGAATGGTAGTATTAGTGTGTTTATGAATAGGCACACAAACACCCATGTGTATTCATAGGCATGCATGTGCAACAAACACCATGCTTAAAAGCTCATTTTATGTTCTCAATATTCAAAATGTTTATGATGATTGGGGGGGGGATGGCATTGTCTGTTTCTGCAATTTCTCTATCACATACAGATTGCAATAAAATTCTTTTTTTGGGGGGGTCTTCTTCCTTTCTCCTTTTCTTTAAGTTTTCTTTTTACCAGTGCATATTTTATCACAATTAATTCAAATTTCATGAACACAAGACAGAAAATTCTCTGATTCTTAATAATCTCATGTCTTAACTATTGCAATCCTCTCCACTTTAGACCTTGCAAATCCCAATTTGCTATCCCTTAATTCTAGTCTGAAATACTAAAACAGTTGTGCTCTTTATTTTGATTGCATCAGGATTGACTTTTTTCCCTTTTGTTTTGGTTTTTGTTTCACAGCCCCATTGAAAGACACTTGCCTGGTAGGGTCCTGCATGAGCTGTTAATCCTGAGCTATAAATACCTCTGTTCTGCAAGGATGTCCTAGACTGCCCATTTACCAGTTTTCAACAACCAGGAGCTAATCTTATCTGTTCACACAAGGCAATGCCATTAAACTGCAAAATTCACCAACTGACCTCTATCAAATCTCTATTCAACATTTAGTGGTCTTCTGATGAATACAAATGATCCACTTCTGATCATTATAAACTTGGATGCAGCTTACCTGGTACTAAAATTCTTTCCATAAAGGAAGGATTGACTACTAGCCCCTTTCAGAAACTGTAGGCAACTATTTGCCTTTCCTAGTTTTCAGGAATGCTACTTCATGAGATTTGAAAAAAAGCTTATGAGAAAACCAAGATTCAGCACCACATTTAATCCCATCACCTTGCAAAGTATGTGCTCTGTTTTCATTTCAGTCCCTCCATAAAGCACACTGACAAGCAGAAATGCATGAACTCTTATAAGAAAAGGGAGGGGAAAGAATTTAGCTGTTGGAAGTTATGTCTATGCCCACTGGGTCCAGATTTCCTTTCCATTTCAGTGCAGTTTCTCAAGCAACACTGGCAGAGATGTTTACAGCGGTGAATCATGCTATTCCAGCAAGAGTATGTGCCATTTCTCTGGGGGCCTGTGGGATGAGGGAAAGAGAAGGAATTCCTCAGCAATGAGGTTTGGGGGGGAAAAAAAACCACAACCCAAAACAAAACACCAAAACAAACACAAAAGGGAAAGAAAAAGAAAAAGGGGGGGGGGAAATAAATAAATAGGGAATCAGGCTAAAATCATGAGATTAGGGCTGGCATCCCACCCAAAAGGTGACAAAAGTAACTGGGCAGGGGCCCTATCAAGGTCATTTCTACAACTTTTCCAGTCATGCCATGAACTGTTCCACAAATAGGTTTCTCCTACCTAAAAGAAGCAGGTTATCAAGACTATTATGTAGACTAGTTGCAATTTACCAGGGACTAGGTTTGGTTCTATCAATAAAGAATATAGAAAATTACACTTTGCTCTTTTTGTTTTGTTTTGGTTTTTTTTTTTTTTAATCGGGCATTACTCCTCAGCAGCCTTCCTGGCAAACCTCAAATGAATTACTGCACGCCAGACAGCAACAGTTTTACCTACGATACCACTTCATCTCTGATACACGGCTCACACCAGATGCTCCAACAGAATTCAGCCTGGAGAAAAGAAAACTATTTCTCCTTTTTTCTCCTACAGTTCTTAAGCCATACATCTGCAGTTGCCAAGGCCCCTTTTTGATGCTGCAAATCCAGTGCAATTTACATTTGCCTTCATAGGTACACATGCATCTTTTTATCACGCTCTAACATTTCCACAGTTTTCATCTTTGTTCCAGATGATGTTGACAGAGAGAAGCAACTGCCTAATACAGATGAGGTGTTGGACAGCTGTTCCTGTGATAAAAAGTTGTGTTTTGTTGTTGTTTTTTTTTCAAATGGAGAATGGAAAAGTCCATTTAATAGACAGAGAGATACCTATTAACATTTTCAAAGGCAGTAGATGGTGTAATTTATAGTTCTCTTCTGTGCTGACCTGGACAGGACTCACAGTACGTGACTTCCATGAAGATTTAACAGGGAGTGGTAAACCTCTACTTATGTTCCCATCTTCATAGAGGTCCTTCAGAATACAATAGTGTCTAAAATACAGATGCAAAGGTGCTGCAAATTACATTAAGAAAACGTTCACCAATTTCAGAATAAAGTGTGCTCTTTTCTACATTTAAATCCCACTCAGATAAGTCATGCTGAACTGGGCCCTGGCATGTTCAGTGCTCTTCCACTTTAAGGGAATGGTTATAAAAAGACCACCACAAACCCAAAGCAAAACCAACCCTTCAAAATGCAGTCTTACACCACATTCTCCTCAGGTAAATTTAGAACCAGTTCAGTACTGCTACCATGAACTGGCACTAAGCGATTTGGACCAATATAAACTAGAAGCAGCAATTTTGATATCTATCAGATGATTACATTTTGCAGGACAAGTGAATCATATGTAAAAATTCCACAGCAGCTAATCAAAAACAAAACTTGAGGAAGCAGCAAAAAGATCACAATGAAGAAATATATTCCACCACAGGTGGCAGGAAATTGTAGCTACTGATAACAAGTGTTATGGGACTCAGGCAAAGAAAGAAAATTAGCATAAGCAAGAAGGCAAAGCAGTGATAGCAACCAAAAAAAAAAAAAAAAAAAAACAACCACAAAAAAACCCCTCAGAGCTCTCTCAAGAAATCTATCATGAGAATCATATGAAAAAAATAAAAATAATTAAAAAGTAATAAATTATAAATTTGTCCTTTCTTTAAGACCTTGCATTTAAAGATATTCTTAAATATTTGGTGAGTTTATGTAGCTGGCTGCAGACCATGTGTTGCTTGCATACATGAAAGACAAAGCATCACTTCACTCAGTGGTGAAGCATTGACACGTGCAGAGAGAGATTACTGAGAAACTTCAAACAAGACCTAAACAGACAGTGTCAATGATTGAGAACCCACAAAATTCAAAGCCAGTATCTCAGAATACTATAGAGGCATGTAAAGAACAAAGAGGTGAGGAGCTCAAAATTGGAGCCATGTCTAAAGCACAGTGTGGCCAGGATACCCAGGAAAGGGTGGTGTGAGGGCTCTTGTTTTGCATCAGTCAAATACTCTTCTCCAGTTTCATCTGCTTTTCTGAAAGACTCTTAGCTTGGGGAAATAGATGTAAGAAGTGCAATGGATTACACAACTCTGCAAAAGCTGGGAAGTACCAAAAACACCCATTGAAGGAAGGCAGTAATATTAGTGGCATAGATGATCTCTCCAGGGGAAAAATGGATAGGATTGCAACAGAAGACGATGGGATCATCAAACTAAAAGCCAATAGAGCATTTGCTTGCTTTGTTGATACAAGAGCACACAACAGAACTCTTAACAGCCATGTATAACAGCAGGCAGAACACAAACTTTAAATTTAAAGCAGCTAAACGAGATCCATGAGCAAAATACACATTCTAATGAAATCATGGGGAAATGGAAATGGTATTTTGCCTATAAAGAGCTAAGGCTGGTCTCAGCAAGGAGCTGCACATACAAGGTAACTTTAAAAAGAGGGGTGAAGAGCACCAATGTCACAGAGGAGATTTTCTAGCACCCAGGAAAGCAGTAAAACAAGATCATCTGGAAAAGAAGCAATCCAATCTCTGCTGGATATATTCAGTTCACAGCTTCCCCCTGAAAACAGGAAATTTGACACAGGGATTGGGGAGAAAGCAGAGGAATCAGCAAAGAAGGAACAGGGGGAGGGATGGAGGGAGGGCAGATCAAAAGACAAACCATGCAAAAAGGAAATGCTTCTCTCTGCCTTTATGGGGTAAATTTGTACCAGGTCGTATGCTATGTACGTGTCAAGCAAGATTTGGCACATATAGTGAAATATAGTGAATAAAGACAAAAGTTAATGCATCATCTTTGCAAGATTTGGTTTCTAGCATTTGAATTGTACTCAGCACTCTGTGGTGTCATATTTAGAAAATACACATTTGTATGCTTTGATTTAGGAATTACTAGCAGAAAAGCATTAATCCGGGTTCTGAGAAATCTAGGAAGATCCAGAAACCAGTAAAAAGCCAGTAACATGCCTACAAAATCTGTACCATAAAAGAACCTGCCAAGAATAAAATCTAAACCAACAAAGAGTAGACATGAATTTCACATTCATGGAGGGTGTCTGTTAATTGATTGAAAGCAATATATGGGTATTACCAAGGATTGTTCCAAAATGAACAGAAATTTGTCACTTGCAGCTGTTGTCTGGAGCACGTTTATCTTTACTCAGAGAAGGAGAATGTACCAAATAGCACCTATAAGGAGCTCCTGCTATGCCACACAGAGGTAGCCATTGCAGACATTCTGAAAAAATGCTTTTCTTAGTGAGATTACTAGCAATGCTGTACACAAAGACCTCTCAGTGAATACAATTTACTATTTAATTTTGATCAAATTCCAATCCTCGAAGCAGTTATTCTGGTAACAAGGAAGCAAATCCACTTTATAAAGAGGACAGATGAAATTAAAATTACCCCCATCATGCAAAATTAAAACAGATTATTTACAAAACAATTATAAAATAAACATGACCCCCGAAAAACTCAATTATTGCTACAAAAGCTTTATCTTTCAACTAATATTCAACATGTGCAAAATATTAATAAATCAAGAGTAATGCAGAGAAAAAAAATAATTACATCAGGAAAACAGCATGAAGATGTGATTTAAAAAAATAAATAAAAAAAGAAAGAAAATTGAGATCTTTCATTTATGTCCTAATCTATAAAAAATTCCACGGAAAGTTAATTTCCCTGAGATGCAAAGAACCATGCTGCTGAGCTCCCACAGCCACACACACAAGTCAAATCATTAGATTAGGGCGAGGCTGTCATTTGGCCCTAAAGTCAGTAATGAGATCTACTGAGTAACTGGTCCCATTTTCTCGAGTCACCTGAGCATTTAGTGAAGTCTGCCTGATTATTCACTCTTCCTAACCTTACTAGAGTTCTAAAGCACAAACACCCACTGCATTCTCTATTGGACCAAAAGGGCATGTATACAGTACGGAAAGGAACACCAGATACTTGCTCTGATGGGTTTTGTGATGCTAGTTCACACCAATATAGATGAAAAATATTTAAACCCCAAAGTAACATTAAATAAATAAAATATAAACATTCTATATTAACTTCATGTTTGATACATTCAGTTCCAGCAAATTATTTGAACAGCACATACAACACAGAATGTGGCAGGAATATATTCAATTTCTTATGTTTAAAATATAAAAGTAAAAATTAGATCCTTAATTCTATGCCATTAAAATTCCATTAACTTTCTTGGCTTTTTTGTTTCCATATTGTACTTCAGTATATTGCTCAGGAAAATCATTGTATTGCGACGTTTACTCAACAGAACATGTAAAAGCAGGTTTGAACAGACATGCTGGACAACCTCTGAGGGCCACAGCTTCCATCTCCTCTAAAATGGAGATCATAATCATAGAATCATAGAATCAAGAAGGCTGGAAGAGACCTCAAAGATCATCGAGTCCAACCTGTCACCCTAAACCTCATGACTATCTAAACCATGGCACCAAGTGCCACGTCCAATCCCCTCTTGAACACCTCCAGGGATGGTGACTCCACCACCTCCCTGGGCAGCACGTTCCAATGGCCAACCACTCTCTCTGTGAAGAACTTTCTCCTCACCTCAAGCCTAAACTTCCCCTGGCACAGCTTGAGTCTGTGTCCTCTTGTTCTGGTGCTGGTTGCCTGGGAGAAGAGACCAACCCCCTCCTGGCTACAACCTCCCTTCAGGTAGTTGTGGACAGCAATGAGGTCACCCCTGAGCCTCCTCTTCTCCAGGCTAAACACCCCCAGCTCCCTCAGCCTCTCCTCATAGGGCTTGTGCTCAAGGCCTCTCCCCAGCCTCGTTGCCCTTCTCTGGACATGCTCCAGCAATTCAACATCTTTCCTAAACCGAGGGGCCCAGAACTGGACACAGTACTCAAGGTGTGGCCTAACCAGTGCTGTGTACAGGGGTACAATGACCTCCCTGCTCCTGCTGGCCACACTATTCCTGATGCAGGCCAGGATGCCATTGGCTCTCTTGGCCACCTGGGCACACTGCTGGCTCATGTTCAGCTGCTGTCAACCAGTACCCCCAGGTCCCTTTCCACCTGGCTGCTCTCCAGCCACTCTGACCCCAGCCTGTAGCTCTGCATGGGGTTGTTGTGGCCGAAGTGGAGCACCCGGCACTTGGATTTGTTGAATGCCATCCTGTTGGACTCTGCCCATCTGTCCAGCCTGTCAAGGTCCCTCTGCAGAGCCCTTCTACCTTCTAACAGATCAACACCTGCTCCCAGCTTGGTGTCATCTGCAAATTTACTGATGATGGACTCAATCCCTTCATCCAGATCATCAATAAAGATATTGAACAGGACGGGGCCCAGCACTGATCCCTGGGGGACACCACTAGTGACAGGCTGCCAGCTGGATGTACTATTGTGTATTATATTAAGAAATAGACAAAATGATGGTATTTCAAACTTACTTCTTTGACCAAAAAAAAGAAGCATAAAAACCTTGGAAAGGCTTTTATTTTAGGGAAGACTTTATTTTTTTAAATAGCTGAATGACTAAGTTCCTCCTCTAGTAAGTCTGTCTTTGCTTTTCAGCCTCTTACAGACATTAAAATGTCTGACAAATAGATTATAGACTACTTGTTTTAAGAGGTTTTTTGGGGGAAAATGAAGCTTGAATCGCTAGTATTTTGAAAGACAAGCACAATATTTCCTCTGTGCAGCTTGCAGCACCTATTAAAACATTTATGAAAGCAACAGTGCCAAAACACTGCAACCAAAGACCAATGGCAGTAAGAAGTGATGCTCAACACACTGCAATAACTTGATGCTGCAGTTGCCTACACAGTCATTATGACCATGTTTTCATTCTGCTCTGCACTGGAAAAGAATAGGCACTAGGTAGAACAATTTTATACAAGTTAGATCATTTTTAGTTAAAAGAGCCTAGCAAACATTTACATGTGTGTGAGAACTATAGGTCCACTTATCACTCTAGTAGAAATTCATCTGGAAATTATTAGTGACAAAAGAGAGCAAATCCTTGAGTACTTTCTAACCACTTAAATGTTATGTAATATTTTTAACATAATAAGTTATGAAAGTGCAGTTTTGTAAAATAATGTGCTTTTCTAAACATTACAGTATAACAGTTACTTTCAGGTTTTCAGCATGCAGTATAAAAACAAATAATCTAAACCAAATTTGTACAGTCTTCTTCATAGCAGCTATAGAGAACTTCAAGCTATATGCTACAAAAATCTTTCTTGATTGTTTATAGAAAACTTGCACAGCCCTTTTATCTTTATGCAGTTGTTATTAATTTCTTCGTGTTTTCATATCAAGTTTTAACACTGCCTTACTTCTGCACACATTACAGGAAGAGTGTCCTACAAACAAAAAGACACCCAAAACAGTAGGATACTCTTGTTATGTTTCTGTTTCCTGTGTTTACATGTTAAAAAAGAGCAAGTATGATTCTTTTTCTTTCCTATTAATATGCTAACCAATCTCATCACCCTACTGAAAATTTACTTATTGCTGTCATAAAGCAAATTTCCTCAGGAATCTTGTAGCCATAACAATCAAAAGTAAGCTTATATTTCACTGCACAAAACTCTGTTTAAGAGTAAATACTTATTCATTTTTCGGTATTGGTTCTATCATTTCATAACCCCAAGACGTAATTTAGCAGGTAGTGAGTGCTATTTCTCTTTCTTTTATAGCAGTTTCAATATTATACCTCGTTTCCCTTCTTGGTTAATAAACCTTCAGTAACAAGAGAGGTAATAAATGAAAATACATATTGTACATTCATTTTATCACCTCTTAAAAATCACTAGAACCACTTAGTGTTCAAGAGAAAATCCAGAATAAACACCATCTTTTTTTCCTTCCACTTAAAAAACAATTTTCGTACATTCAGAGAAAGTTGGGCAACTTCATTTTACCATGGTTATAAAGCTCAGACAAGCCAAGCTGACTGATTTCTAATGCAGTTATAACTAAAGAAATGCCTGAAATAATCTGGTGCTGCCCTTCACCTGATAGCCTTGGATTCCAGTTAGTCTGAGTGGAACACCATGGCAATTTATTGCTTGCAAAACTTAACAGCTAAAAACCCCACCATCTAATTACAGAAAGGAAGAAGTCTCATTACTGTGAAGGCAAAAGGTTTTCATGGAACTGCAAAAGATAAGGTTCATACCATATATAGCATGAGGCATATGTATCAGCACTTCACCTCTACCTAATAGTTTAGTTTTATCGAGTTTTAGTTTATATAACACAGCTCATGATACTAAAAAGAAAAAAAGAGTTAATCCATCTGATGCTACTGCTGGAAATTTCCTTTATGTATTCCCATACCTGGGTTATTACAGACTATAAGGCTGACACTTTACATAGTTTTATTTTGCAACTTCAGCTGAGGGTATATCTTATAACGAACAAATTTATAACTGGGGAAAAACAATGACCAAGTGTGGTGGTTTGAAACTGTCTTTTTAATTTTTCCTTGCAAAGTTCAGAACAGAGAAAGTGAAAGAATGTAAATAAGTCACTATTGGGTGTAAGAAAGCAAAATAATGATTGTTCTAAACACTTCCATTGGATAGATAGAAATGTTTAAGAACTATTACCCAAAACAAAGTGGGCACTCTGCACATTCTGCGTTCGGCAGTGGGGGCAGTTGCTGGGCTGTCTGGCTGCTGTTTCTTCTTCTCTTCTGGCTGAAGATAACACGTACTGACCTTGGCAGCTAAGTTAACAACTTTCTGCTTAACTAACTCTGCTTCTCTGTCCAGGGGGGTCTGGGGGGAAGCTCCTGGGAGAGAGAGAGGCCCCTCTGGGAGGGTCCCCTTGGGCGGAAGCAAAGGGAGATCGGTTGTGCTTTTCTGTTGATTGTATATATTTGTAAATGTTGTGAATTTTGTATATTTGTACATATTCATTGCATTTCATCGTAGATTTTAGACTCTGCTTGTAAATACAGCTTTTCATTTGCTTCCAGACTGGGCTAGCCTGGTTATTGTCGGTGGTGGGGGGGAATTTCAGCTCACACCGACACACCAAGTCAATTACAGGGGAAGCATCTAGGAGTCCTCTGGTATGGGAGAGACTCTAGATTTCTGCTAGAGCTCCCTGTTGGTAGAGATGTCAATAAGCACTATGGTTTCCACACTGGCTCTTCCATAACACATTATCAATGCAGCCTAAATCATGTGTTTGCCACATTTAATAAGCCCACTCTTCACAAAACACAATGTAAAGAGAAAGCGGATTGAGCTATCCAGCTCCCCTTAAATGATGGAAAACCATAAGTAGCATTGTTATGTGGAAGAAATCTGTGGTGAACAAGATGGTCAAGTAAACAGAGCAAACGTGTTCCCTGGGCTGGGGTCACTAAGACCAAGGCCAAGATCTTATTGATCAATAAAAGTTGAATTCCTCAGGAATTTTCCATTTGCTAGAATGTGTATTAAGTTGCAACAGTTGATTTTTAATTTTGAGGAGAAAAAGAAAAAACAACATACTGTGCTGTTGTCTTGTAAAAACAAATGAGTGCTTCATAAACAGGGTTCCAAGTCACATAACCAGCTGGGTTTTTTCGTGTTGGTTAATCAATCTTGATTTCAAAACTGGAAGAAAGAAAAAGAGATAATTAGACTTGACAACCCCCAGAGAATTAAGCAAATTAATAGAACAAACAAGGATCCCCCACAGGAGAAAGAGATCCAAAAGCAAATATCCAGTGTCATAAATAGTTACACATATTTTGGAGAAAAATGATGTGATCAAAAAATTCTAACTCTGTGACCAAGTATTCATATTAATAGCTTGAAACTGTGAGCCTCTTTCCCATAATATTTCTTCTCTCTTATCCATTTATCAGCACTGTAGCCCTGTGGCCTCTCATGTACAGAAATAAATCGTATTTTTAATGCACACAGTCCTTTGGAGACTTTCAACTGGTTGTAATTCACATCATCTTTAAAAATAGCTAGGACCCTGAAGTCTGGCCATAAGCCTTCAGCACTTTAAGCTGCTCTAGAAACACTACTCAGTGTTATTAAAATTCAGTACTAATGGGAATGCTGAGGAGGGAGGACCAAGGGCTGAAAGTGGAAAGCAAACAAAATGGACAGTACTCATCATTTTAGCTTTGCTATCTGCTGCTCTGCCTCGTATCAGAGGGCAGAAGGATAGAAAATGCAGAGCAATGCTTGGTTTGTGCCCCATGAGATCATATGGGAGAGCCCCTGTGGAGAATGACAGTCTGTTTGCAGCCTCCTAGAGCCAGGGGGGCCCAACGTACAGCTGGGAGGGGGTTTGTATATGTCTGTGTGTGTTTACATGTCTGTGTGAGAGAGGGAAGCACAGACACAGAGTGTGGTAGAGGAGAAGATTCCCCTGTATTGGATCTGGCTCTGGTGGAGTTAATTTTCCTCTTGCAAGCTCTGCATGACATAAGAACTTGGAAGTGAATAATTGAGAGGTCTTAAGGTCAACATAATGATGTTGTCATGAATAAATGACATCTTGACTTGTCTAAAAATAGGTAGTCAGGAAGGTGTACTGAAATCACAGGCAGCAGCTCTGCAAGCAAGAGGTCCTGCTGGACACAAGCGTTCCATATATGAACACATCAACACTATACCATAAAGACAAATCAAAACAAATAAAATTTTCACATTTTTGTATTAAAAGAGAATGACTGTGCTCCAATATGTTGCTATTTTTGACCCAACTCACAGAATTTTACTCAGTTACTCATGTCAAACAACAGCATATGGTGCAGCCGGGGGCGATCTTGGTAGAGAAAACATCCACTTCTGACTTAAAAGTTCCAGCTAATGATCAGCTCATCATACCCCTCAGTAAATCATCTCTTGATTCAGCTTGCAAAACAGGATTGTTTAATGCCCTTTGTGTGAAAACATTTTTTATTATAAATTTAGTTCCCCCAGGTCCCAGGAAGACCACATCTGCTTTATCTTTGATGAACGTAGCAGAGCAAGCTCCCACCAGTAGGGCTTTAAAGGTGACAGATCTTACATGTCATTGACTTTATTCAGTCTCCACTTTATTCCCAAATTAAAGTTTAAAATATCCAAATATATTTAAGCTCCATATTGCTTGGATTTGGAGTACTTGTTTTCAGATAACAACATCTCTTACATACTCTTAACATAACTTAGGTAAATTCAGTTCGTATCACTTTATCTGGGAATTCCAGGACACAGATATCATTCCTTTTTAAACTATTTCTCAAATTCATTTTGGAGATTGAGGTGCCACAACTTAATTTCCTAGGACCACACAAATGCATCTAGACCTCTCCTCTCATGTTTGTAGAAATCAGAATGCAAAGACATGCACAACCTTATACCACACCTAACATGGGATACTGAGACAGTAAAGGATGAACACACTGAACTAGGGCACTAAAACCCAAGAACCTACTCAGCCTAGTCTTAAATCTTACTCTTCAGATCTTGCCTAGCAAAGTAACTGACTTTTAGAACAGGTTTCTCACCAGGCTTTTATTGCCAGAGTATACCACCAGGTGGCAAGATTGAGGAATAAAGATTTTTTTCCCTGTAAGGCATTCAGCCAGCGCTGCTCCAAGCACCTCTTGCTGGGGCATGGGGACTGTTTTGTAAGGACTTCCATGAGTGCCTAACAACTTCACATGGGTTTGTAAAATCCAGGATTTTAATGTTTCTTCATTACTCTTCATTTAGTCAAGTTACTCACAACTACAATAATAAAATGCAATACAAAATTTCTGGTACATGAAAGAAGCAGAAACTATGACCACCAGCTGTACTTGTCTAAAGAGCTTGGTATTCCTACCATTTTCCTTCAGTTTTCTCTAACACCCATTTTACCCTTTTACTTAGTCTAAAAAAAATCTTATAAGAATGTAGGGAACCATGGGAATACAACTCAACAAAATGGCTAAAAAAAGAATTTTACAAAGGGAGAAGACCTCACACAAAGTATACTTATAATTAGGTTATTTTTTTCTTATGTTATTTTAATTCCTTGTGTTATACCCCAGTTTTCTATAAACCGAGACATGGGACAGCTACCTCTAAGACCCCCAATATCAGCAGTAAAAGTGGACTATAGAAATAAGAATTCAGTTCAATGGACTGTGTGTTCTTTTACTGTATAATTTTAATTCAAACATTAGGAAAAACCCTGAAAAATCTATCACTAAAATGCCTCACTCCTAGAACACAAATCACACAATACAAGTGCACAGTCCAGCATTCTGTGTATCTAGACGTAGACCCATACGTATATGGGTAAATAAAAGACATAAAATTTTAGTTCCTGGCACAAAACAGATTACCAAGTTGCACAGCTTAACAAGTTGATGAACAAGTCTAGCTGACTCTGAGATATACAACACAAAAACAATGATTCTAGAAATACTTTATGGGCTTTTTTTTCTTCTATTTGTAGTGTGGCACCTGCTTAATGACATACAGCTACACTTCACAACTGTTTAAAATATTGTCATTATCCCCTGAGCTAGAAGAAATTAGGTAGGTGTAAAATAATCAGAATGTCAAGCACATTAAATGTCAAGCATAAATAAGAACCAAAATTGGAATCTCTCAAAGATGCTAGTACTCCCACAGTTGGGCAAAAAGTGTTAACTTCAATAACTACCATCATTTGGGACTTGGATTATTATACAAAACACATAAAATTCTTTGCCTTAATGACATCTAATAGTTTGAATGCTGATTTGACATTAAAATGTAAAAGCAAATGTTATCAAAGTCATCAGAAAAACTTCCTGCTCCAAAATATTTTTTTATTTGGGACTCTCCAATTCAAAGACTTCAGGGTATTGAAATAAAAAAATATTTCTAAAAAAGGCAACAACAACAACAACAAAAATACTACAATCATTTTGCAGGAGAAAAAGCGAGAGATGAGTAACATGTGAGCCTTTATTACACAGGAGGGCAACAAAAATAATACCTGAAAAATAAACTGCCAGGTTATAAAATGTTTCTTCAGCCGTTAAAACAAGACAGCTTGTTCAATCCATTTTTAATTCCAGAATTCAATCACCATCAAAATTAAAATCGAGCCCTCTTTCCCCAGTGAATATATACTAACTCAATTTTTTAAAGGGATGGTATCTAAAATCTAAATTAGATTGGAAACTCTTTCAAGAAGGGTTTTACTTTCAACTAAGATCATGCTATGCTAGCAAAGCATAGTCTCAAGTCTAGAAATTTGAACTGTGGTTAACTAAAATTAAAGCACTGAAGAAATACGTAAAAGACCACAATGCACATTTTGTTATGATTAGGCAGTAACACCTACTACTAGATGTTCAAAGAAAATCACACAAGCATATTTTGTTGTCTTTAATGAGCTTCTCCTTTATTATTCACATTTCCCTCCTCGTTACCTATTTAATTTTCTGTTTGAACTGCACAGCAAAAGCACCCTCACAGGACATTCAGTAATTGGGAACGGCTCTACATGATGAGTTTCAGCTAAGAAATTCCCTGAAAAGAGTCTGTGGCATTGGAAAGGACATGACTCCATCATAAAGAAGTTTACATGGCAACAATGTGTTACAAAATATTGAGGTATTTAGATACTCAGTGTTGAACAGATTCATGATCTCAGACAGATGCAGAATGGCAACTTTTCTAATCTCTTTATCTCTCCTCATTCCAGCTCTGTATAGCCGTTTCTTTTCAACCATGGGGTACTCTTCTGGAAACAGCAATAACAGAATCAATTGATTGATAAATGGATCAAGAGAAATGGGACTGAGGTCACCAAAGCACTTTGTCTCAGCCATACAAGTGTCAGCCAGTAGTAATAATAAAATATATTTGATTTCAAGTAATCAAGTATCGAGGTTAAAAATACCTCCACATAACCACATCCTAGCTGTGTGCTGAGTAAGAGAAGGAAGAAACAACTAGTTGAAGCACGTTTTCCTTCAGCTACAGAAAACCTCTAACATGGCATATCTCCTCCAGCATGTATTTTTCCACGTCTCAGGATTTTCAGATAAGAGCAAACTCTCAAACTCACAAACCTGTATAATTCTACAAAAGTTTATAGAATTAGAGAAACAAGTTTTACCACCCTGGGTTAAAAATAAAGGCTCTATAGACTGTTCAAGCCCTTGCAAACCTGCCAACTTAAATCCATATTTTGAATACAGAACTAACCAAAAAAGTACTAAATAATCGGCGTTAAAATGACACAAAAGAACTTGTTGGCTTTCTTTACCTCATGAAATAGTAAGAAAATACATAAACCCCGAAATTATATATGTAAATTGTGCCAATATCATATAACTGAGCACTTACTCTGAGGTCTTCATAAAAACAACGTACCTTTGCTTCCTAGAAACTATTGTGAACCAGACCCAGACAATATAAGTGTGTGTTCATATTTAAAAATAAAATAAAATCCTCTTCAATGTTCAAGAACACTCTTCAAAGCACTTACCCTATAAAAAGAAATCTTACTGAGAGAGCACATATACCTGATTTATTTCAGGAAGCCAAGCAAAAATAGCAAGAGTGCCACCTATCCTTCACTGGAAATAACAAAACTTCCCATGGACTGACCTTGCTGGTAAAAATCCTCTACAGTGAAACCTGGCAGTTAAGAACATAGAAAACTCTCTATCTGGGCAGAAATTTGAGTAAAAAATAAAATACAAAGGCGTGTTGCATGTAAAAGCAGGATAAAAAAAGAAATAGAGGAGGAGGATTTTGGGGGTGTGGGGGGAGGAAATCTCTAAGGTATCAAGATCATAAAATCCAGAAGACTAAAACCCAGCTAAAGTAATGATATTTTAAAGCCAGAAGCTGCACTTTGGACTTCCAAAATTATTTTATAAAAATAGGTTTGTGTGTAACATGCAGCTAGCAAACCTGGTCTAAAACAGGCTGCTGAACACAAGCAGCAACTGCCAATCAACAGGTGAAAGGAAAGATTCCTCCAGTGCAGACAGACTGGAGCAGCATGGTGGGGTGGGATGGCTCATTTTCATGTTTTTAAGATTATAGTGGATGTCCAAATAATACAGACTGGTAAGCCTGGTACTTTGATCCAGGAAGTGAGAAGAAATCATTAAATCTAGGACTAAACACATAGGTACACCTTTTCTTAAGAAGACAATTTGGTTTTCCTTTCTCTAAAGGGAAGTCATGATTTACAAGCTGCTGTGTGCACATGCAAGAGGGGGAGCCTGCTGGATTTGGGTATCTGGATATAATAAACTCCAAATATTCATAAGCTTTCATGAATGCCCTTCACAAAGAGTATACAAAAATGAAGCCACTACAAGAAAATCCAGAAGGCCTTTGCTTCTAAGAAAAATCTGGTTAAAAGATGGGAAGGAGAGCAGCAGCAAATGCTCCATTCTCCCACCTGCAACAGGTCACCAGCAGAGCTCTCCAAGGAGCTGGGCCGAGCCCTGGAGGCTCTGTATATTCACATATTAACCAGAAAAGGGAGCAGGCAGCAACGTGGCAAAGCCAAGTTAAGATGCAGAGTTATCAATGTTAGAATGACTAACCATGAATTTAAAACTGCGACTGGAGACTGACATATGAATTTTATCACAGATACTCATGAAATGATGCACATATGAAAAGCAATCCCAACATTATTGCTCAAATGGATAATTTTTGAGCAATATGGAAGTGAGGTTTGGAGATGGCTGTGGGTAGTTGACCTTACCTGGAACAACATCCCTTCCATTTTCACATGTAAAACATTTGGAAACAGTCACACAGAGCAGAAAACAGGCATATACATACCCTTACATAGCAAGCACCATTGCCTGTTAGGCAGATGGAAATCTCTTGACGGAGAAGCAATGGATTTTAAATCAAGTGGACAGGCAATTGTGACAGCTAAATAGTCAGCACCACTAAATTTCCAACCACCAGAAAGCACTGCTCACCAAGCAAATCTTCAACAGAAAGATGATTTATGGGATTAAAAAAATGCAGTGTCATGTCAGAAAGTCATGGAGATTACTTCAAACCAGTCCAAATTCACTGTTTTAACCCCACAGAAGTACTACCCCTCTAATGCAACTGTTCTGCTGTGGGAAGAAGTTGGAAAGCAGTCCAAATGAGTACTGCAGCCTCTTCAAAGAGCAGGACATGAACTCAAAAACAGATAATTAGATATCAAGTTCCTCAGAAGAAGCTTCACAGGCCAGAGTCCCTATGGACTGATTTATAGAAAAAAGGAGGGTGATAATTTATCTATTGGTGGAGTTTTGCTCTAGTGGTTTCTATAACATCACCGAAGTCCCTTAATGTAATTACAGCTATATACTCATTCAGGGACTACCAACCAGTTCACCCTCATTCAGCTCTGATGGAAATCACATCCAACACGTTTAAAACTGTGCTCCATTTACAACAGTTTAAAAAAAATATTTTTTTTCAAATTAAAAATCTGCTTTATATTCTCTCAGAGATGTTTCAAAAGCATGCTATTAATAAGTATTGAAATGAATGCAAAAAATGGCAGAAAAGCAGAAGTGTGACAAGTATTTTCCTTTATTGCGTACATATGGTTTCACTCAAAACAATTTTTCTTGCAAGTAACATGTATATATAATACAATTAAGTAGTCCTACTACCAAACTGACTGTAAGTTTATAATGGGGCCATTTTGATTTAGCCACTGTAAAAATTTAAGCTGGAAGGAATGAAATTCAAATATATACAGAAATAACGTAGGTAAAATCCTGGAGGAAAACTCCCTTAAATATATTTAAGAATGGGGGGGGGGGGGGGGGGGGGAAATGAAAGCCCCAAAGCTTTGTTTCTGATTCAACCCATGACAGTTGTTAATGAACATCAAAAGTCCAAGGAAAGAGCAGGGAGGCTAGGATCCAGCCTCCACCTCATGCAAAGGTGTGCAAGACAGAATCATAATTGGCTGCATCACACAAAGTTACTAAATATTATATGTTGAACAGGAAGGTCAGTTTTTGTCCTTCATTTAATGTTTCACATGTATTTATAAAGGAGTACCTTGGCCTTTTTCCTAGTCCATCATCCACAAACACAACCACCTGCACTTGTACAACAAACTTCACACAAGATTAAAAAAACCCAACGAACCATCACACCAAAAATTCCAGCTGTTATTAGAGGTAAGAACCAGAACTTCACCAGGTTACAGGTCCATAAACTGTCAAACACTGAGTAGCACTGGTCCTGGGTGGGATTCCATTAGTCAGTACCTCCTTCTCAGAAGCAAAATAAGTTACACCAGTTCATATTTACCTTAAATTTGCAATCTGAAGTGCCTTAAAGAAGCCTATCATGCAGGAGGGGCCACAAGTCCAAAAGGTTTGTTTGATCAGCTATGTTGCTGTCAGTTACTACAAAAGCAACCATCTGCAACAGTATTTTAAAAGCCATTTTTAATCCCACTTCACACTTGGATGAAATAAACAATTTCAATAAAGAATTCTGTGTAAATGGCAATTTTTTGCTTGGCATTTCCTTGGTTTTGGAAGCTGTATGAGCCTTCATGCTTGGTGCAACTGAAGTGGAACTGGTACATGATAATGTCATAAATACCGCAGGAGTTCCTGTGCATCAACATCAGTAAGAAATGCATACGCAGAGAAATGACCCAAACTACTTGAGGTTAATATTACTCCTTGCACCCCAAGGACAGAGAGAGAGAAAGGACATCAAACCACACTTCTCATTCCCAGAGGAAGGCCTGTTACAAATCTCTAAGCTCTTGATCTAGTGAAAGCTGGAGCTATTTCCCATGGAGGAGCAAAATCACAGAATACCATACAAGATCAGTTGTGTCTTGCTCCTGAGAGTGGCAGTAGCTTATGATTCCTCCTGAATCTTCAGCTGCCCTAAAGAATGGCATTTCAAAGGTGGTGTGACTCGGGGGAAGACATCTTAGAAGCTCACACGACTGAAAAGGCATTTCCTTGCATAGATAGGTAAACGTTGAAACTATATGCATGTTTAATGACCTGCCCTGGGTCGCTAACCCCACCTTGTACTTTTATAGTTCCGGAATTTATGGCAATTAAGGAAAGAGCAGGTGGTAAAATAAGAAAATGGCTCAATAGACAAGTATGTTCTTGCAGCTGGGAATCAGAGAAAGCACAATGGCACACCTACGCTCTTCAGGTTAGAGTGACACTAGTCCTTTGTCAAGCAAGGATCCTGCATATTTAAAGAAAAATAAAAGAAAGAAAACACTTGAGGAAGAAAAGCAGATGCATGAGGACTCACAGCAAGTGCTCAGTGGCAAAAGAAAGACAAGTACTTTCTGCATTGTCTTCCGACACAGATAAATATGACTGGTTTTCCTTGTTTTCAGAGACCAAAAGCAAATATATGAAAATAATGTGGCAACTTCTTACACTGAGAAACAAATGGGGCAGGTTAGTCACAAGCTATATGTATCTAATAACTTTAAAACATCCTGTAGCACTATGCTACAGCAATTTTCTGCAGCACCATCACTATTTGCAGCCTTCCAAGATAAGGGTGTGATGCTAATTTCGGTCCTGCCATAGTAAGAAACCAAAAATATTATTTTCAGTATTTATACTTAATTACAACATTAAATGTTCACTCTTCACCTTCTGATAATAAATGCAACATGTTCTCATTCTTATCTATCCCCCAATAGCACCAGAGCAGCTAAAAGAAGATGATAAACTCAGATATTGTAATGAACAATAATAATATCAGTATTTCATGCAAAATGCCATCCTGTTCCCTACTCAGAATTATCCATCTTCAATATCACCTTCCTAAGCCAAAATAAATCAGTCAGAAATAACAGGTTCATTTATTTCCAATTAATTCAACCTAGCTTACAGTAAAGGAAAAAAAAAACAGAAAGAAAGTAAATTTTATTTGCGTCTGAAACTCAAAGCCTGTTCCAGATTTCTAGTACTTGAAAGAGTCTCTCTACAAGTAATAACACCTGCCACATAGCCTCTTCCTTTAAAATTAACACCTAAAGCTAACAACCATCTTACATATCCTGCAGGATTACGTTATCTGCTTAACTTGAGAATGTGCTATACGTGGGGCAAAGAAGTCTAATAGTGGAGCAAATGAAACAATACCCCTCTTAACCTTGTTCCAAGAGGAAAAGATTTTAAAAAGAAACATCCAAACATTGCCCACAAAACGAGAGGGTTTGCTTGGTGACCACTGTAGCTCATAGCTTTGACACTTCAAATTCCCCAACTCAGTCAAAGCAGATCTCTCAGCCTTATTTTTGCAGTGATAGTGTGAAAGATTATCATGTCAGCAAGCACTTTACAAAGACCAAAAAAACATAACCCAGCTCCTGGCCCCTAGCTACTAAGGCTGTAAAACCATCAATAAGTGATTTCTCAGTTCCCAACACAAGAGACAGACAAGTGTTGTGCACCACAGCATCCGTATTTGCAGGCAGTAGACACGAAGAGCTCCAAACCTAACTATGAGATGACATTTATTTCATGTTGGCCCATGAAACGTCCATTTGGTATAGCAACACCAGTCACAAACTGTCTGCAATTTCCCTCTCCCCTTTTAATTTCCAGCTTCCCAAGAATCTTCAACTACTTAGCCAGATTTCTGGGCATTATGATCACTGTGTTTATCATTCCAGTATAGCTGAAGTACAGGGTGAAGATGACACATCAGCTCAAAGTGGTACAAACTGTGACTCCCTGCCTTCTTTAAGGCTTACATCACTGTGACACAGCACGTGTATATAGACTCTCTCACAGGCAATTCCAAAAGCAGTTCAAGGTCTTGCTCCTAATTCTTTAAGTAACTTCATTTCTTCAGAGTAAGCTCTGACTGTGAGTTGTCAGGCCTACATTTCCCTAGAATGGATATATACTTGGGAAGGAAATATGGGAAGGCCATGACTAAAGCCTTCTCTGTTGAAGGTACGCAGCCTCAACACATCCATTTGGATACCAGAAAAAAATGAGATGAAGGCATCTCTGGGAATCTTCCTTCCTGAGCAGGAACATCTTACCACCAAAAGTGAACCAGGAAACAAACATTTTCTGTTCACTACTAACCTCCACCCATCATCTTCTACTGCCCCTAATTCTATATGGATACCAAAGTTTTGATCCAGAAAAGACACATTCCACATACAAGTAAAAGCTAGCTTTGGGAATAGCTCTAAAAATCCTCCTTTAGATATGACAGCCAGCTACTGCTACAATCTGAGGCACCGTATGTATAATGTGAACATCGCCAACATATAGATGGTTCAAAAAAACAGGAAAATATCCAAAAGGAAGATTAGACAACCACATGCTACTCCCCAGTTTCCCAAAAAATTACAATTTCTAAAGTCCATATTGTGTATTATTGATTTCTAACAAAGATACGCAAATGCTTCAAGAACACAGGTCTAGTAAAATTTCCAGCTGTTGTTAGAGATAAGAACCAGAACTTCACCAGGTTAAAAATGCTTTGCTCTTCAGTCAATGAGCAATTAAGTACTCTAGCATTATGTATCACTGCTGCAAGCAATCAAGGACTAAGTTATGTCGGCAGAACTGTGTGGAAAAGCTTAGACTTCACTGTTCTATTCTTGCTTAGCCAAATGCACTGCTAATAGTCTTGTGATATCAGTTCTGACCATCTATAACCATGAGTCAGCCTCTGTCCTAACACAAATACACACCAGGATAACATCTTAATACAATCTGATTGTTATCCAGGAGATTATCTTTATATCATTTTTAATATGCTCCTAATTTTTTTCTCATCAAGATCCTAGAGCATGATTTTTAACAACCTTACAAATCTAAGTGTGGCTTATTTAAAACCAGAACAACACCGACATTCCCATTTAACTGCAGAATGACAGGAATAACCTTCGGGGGGTGGGGGGGGTGGGGCAAAGCAAGGCTTAGTTTGCTTATCAGAAAATTCAGCAATTCACCAAACATCTGAAAATGCAAAAATGTGTTGGGAATGTATGAAAAAACTGTTCTTAATTGAAAAACAATGGCTTGTCTGAATTTTATTTTCTTTGCATCTCTTAAAAGACAATTTAGACAGCTCTGCACTCACATAGAATCTAAATATAATTACAATACATCATGCTAGATAATGCTCACAGGAGAGATGACATATCAGTAGCAACCAGACCCTGATGTGGATTAGGATATAACGGGGGAGACAGAGGAAGCAGAACATAGAGCTCCCCTCTGCATAGCATTTTTCATGCACACTGTACATTGACACAATCCAACAAAAGTCACCTTGTTGAATAATGAATAACAAAATGAAAAGAAAATTAAGGAGCAGTAAGCAAGGGAGAAAAGATTCAAGCTGACATTTCAAATGAGAGGAAGTTACCAAGAGGTTCACAGTGACTGTTCCAGATGGCAGAAGCTATTTTGGCCAGACTACCTAGCTAGGACAGGAGCTGCAGTTAGGTAAGCAGAATGGGGCAGGAAAAAGGAGAAGAACAAAGTGTGTGGCAGGGGAAAATCACTGAAAATGGGAATTTTAGCCAGCAGGCCTCCTAATTCAGAACCTTCTAGGTAAGAGAAAGCTACAAAATAAAATGGTCACTCCCTATGATCATTCAGGAAAAGGAAACCAATTAGCACTCAAGATTAGGGACACAGAAATTCCTTTTGGCCACTGTATTGGTTAATTATTTCTCCCATGCCTGGGTTTCTATAAACATAATTAAACAGAATACTCTTTTTAGTGAATAAACCTTAGGTGTGCTTTAGGCAACATAAAGCATCTTGCCATCTAATTGTAGTCTTCATCTCAACTTTCCCCCATCAACCTCCCTTATGGTACTGGGAAGAAAGGAAAAGCCCTTCTATATATATTCATAATTTTTTTTAATTTGCCTTAAGGTTCAATGCATGTTCTAGCTGTCAAAAGTGATTTCCCTGCTCACTGAGCAAATATTCTCCACAATGATTTTCTTTTTTATTTACTGCTATTAGACAATTATTATACAGACACAGACAACAGGAATGCAGGCAGGTCAGGGTGCATCAAAGATTTATCTCTGGGCAGGAAGTCTAGTTTCATTAAGGATAAAGTTTATGTAAGTGGAATGCAGGGTTGCTGTGAGTTAGCTTTGGGACATAGGTGACAAAGTTGCAACTAAGTTATGAAAAACAAAATAAAAGACAGTAAGAACCTCATATGACCCCAAGCCAATATGTTAGGTGAACATACTACTTTCAGAATAGGATTGTTTTGAACAGTGTATCAAAATAAACACCTGAAATTGGATTATTTCTTATGTCCTGATGTCTGCTAACACCAAGTAACATGTATGTGATTGCAGTGAGCTTAACAAGAGAAACAAAATGCAAAGCAAAAAAAATGTAGAGGCAGCACAGGATTGACCTAAAGTAGCCCTTGTGTAGAAAGGCATCACACCTGAAAGGGGTGTGAGAACAACATGCAATTACAAAATGAAACCCAGGGCTAAGCTGACCATTAGGTACGTATTTCCAGAGTAGTCAATTCCATTTGTATTTTCCCAAGGATTTTAATTAAAAGCCTGAACTGAAACAATTTCAGGGGTCTCACAAATGGCCCTCTTCTCTACCTTGCTGGAACCCAAACATAGTGGCATGCACATCCATTAAAGAAAGGGTAAAGCCTTGAGCTGCTTCTGACAAAATGGCTGAGGTACAGCTAAGGTTAATAGGCTGATAGTGGTATCTACATTTTTAGAACTGAAAGACCCAGTACATGAGAGTTTTGAGTTACCTAAGCAGATAACAAGGAAAGGATCACTTCGGAGGTGAAACTGAATCAGAAGCTAAAGGTATACTTTTAAGAGCACTGAGGTGAAGCAATCACCTCTTCGCTTAGGAATTTAAACACCACTGGCTCTCAGTAGAACTTAGGAACCTAACTGCTCGATAGCTGAAAGTATTTAGAGCTGAATAAGCACCTATTACAACTTCAAAGAATTCCTATATTTCTTATTCTAACCTCCAGGTATCAGCAAAGGGGTTTAAAATCTCAGCTGAACTACATTACTCTCTTTGTCACAGTGCAGTGTCTCCACTGTACAAAACCCCTTAACTCCAGTATATTTTACAAATGCTTTAGTGTATACCAAAGTTAATCAAAAAAGATACAAAATGTTTAAAGCTTCTTGGAAATTACCACAGTATCTTTGCAGTTGTTGTAAGTGAACTGCTAAAACAGATTAAAAATTCAAGGAAGATCAGATTCTGAAAAGGAGTATGTTCACTAAAAAGGCAACCCATTACATGTTCATTAAACACCATGACAAAACAAACTGGAATATGGAAAACAAAGTATCAGGACAGTTTAGGAAAGTGAAGATGGAACATGAAAGACAAACATCAGCCTGTCAAGCAACAGACATATCACACATTTGAATTCAATTGCTAACTTACAAAATGCATGTGATGTCCAAAGAGTTTTCTACCAACACAAATAAAACTGGGAGATTGTTTAATGGATACAGAAGAAACACAAGCAGTGCCATTCTTGCTTGGTGTAAATCAAGAAAGAGAAAAACACACACCTATATAAGAGCAATTTGAACCACAGATAACACACAGCAATTGCCAGTGCAGCAGGATCATGAACACCATGAACACAAGAAGAGAGCTTTCTGTTTCTTTAATAAAAAATAATTAATCCATAAATAAAAGTCTAAGCTATTTTTTCATTAAGGCATGTAAGGATGTTAAACAACTTTAAGTATTAAATCAAAACAGGTTTGTTAAAAGAATTATTATCTGTGTTAAAGTAATTAAAGTAACAGGCCTCACATTTTTTCATTATTGTTGAAAAGCATATATATTGTTGAAAATCATAAATGTTGCTCCTCAATAGACAAAAGTAATGCTAGGATTATTAAAGAAATCAAAATCTATCCAGAAAACAAGCTTTTGCAATTAAAGGCCAGTGTGTACTTTAGAGACCATGTACAAGGTAACAGGGAATCTGGAATAGGAAAAGATATATAACATTTCAAGACAGACGCAAGCTTTCAGTGCAAGAATAAGTACAACTCTGATTTCCAGTTCTGTCAGAACTACCATGTAATGACAAGCAATTGAGAAGGAACTACACCTAAGGAAACATAAATTATGAACGTAGAATTATTTTACAACTAAGATCAGGAAGAAATCAAGAAGAACTCTCTGCAAGTAGCTGAGCTAATGAAGCCTTGCTTGCTTCTCTGCTGTCTAATAATATGCAAAATTAAAATGGAGCTTTCTTCACAAGTTAGTGACATTTCACAAGTTCTTATTCCCAAGCAGCTTTTTGGTATTCAACAGGGATCATCAGCCTTTTTCTTAGGGATTTTTCCCCCTCAGCCTGGTCATCTGTTTTCACTGCTGGCAGGAACTCAATGCCTTTCTGTCTCTACCTGCCTGCCAAATAGTCTAAAACTGGTCCAAGAATTCAGGAATTACTGAAGTGTGGGGAAAGAGAGGATGTATGCCAAAGACACACCAACAGATCTGATATGAATGTTGCTGAAGGGAACAACTGCCAAATTCTTGCAGCTCCTCCTCACTCATTTTATCTTCTCCCTTTGCATTTTCCCCTCTTCTACCCCCCACTCATAAGCACAGCCTAAGTCAGGAAAGGAATCTAGGTTTCAAGAATGAATCACCTCTCAACATGTCTCCTTGTAAGATTCTTCTCTCTTTGGAAGCTCAACAAGAAGTCATACATATGCAACAGAAATCTCAACAAACTAAATTTATTATAAGCCCAGAAAAGAGAATTAAAATGCTTTATTCTTTCCAGCTAGACAAATATTTTGCAAAAGTTTAAAATAAAAAAGCCGTTTTCCAGTTATTAACAATAAGGACAAAAAAGGTAAATGGTCACAACGAACTTGTCAAGCCTTCACAGCAACTCATCGTGAGGGAAGATACCCTACTTTCTAAAGCAGTTTTCTTCAGACTCATCACTTTCTGCTAACAGATGGGAAGCTGAAGATAGAAAGAAGGATAGTTTGTGCCCAGCATCAAGGGGAGGGGGAAAAAAAAAATCTCAGCAGGAGATTCTTGTACCAAAACAAAATTTAAAAAAAAATCAGCAACCGTCCTTCTCAGAAACTGTGGTAGGGGAAGGGGAAAGAGTTGAAGACAACGGACCAAAGACTTCTGGTGCTGCCCATGTTCTAAATACCTGAGCTGAGCTGTCCCAGCCTCTTCTGTACTATACTCTTCTCTTACACTTGTATCTGCTTGCTCATTTTCACTAATTGCCTATCAGTTCTAACACAAAAGGAGTAAGAAATAAGACTCTTTAGAAGCCTCACAAAGTTCTAGCAGCAAAAAAAGCTTCCTCATACTCTAAAAATTTAAAAAAAAAAAATTCCAGTAAGACCCAAAACCTTTAGGCTAATCCTTAATCCCAAATTCCTGTCTGGATTGGTTTCTTCACCAAGTGGTCAGGAATTTAGTAACTGCAAGAGGCACTGACAGTAAAATTGTATGTAACCATGCATCAGCAAGGCAAACACAGTCCTGGGGTGCATATCAAAGCATGCTCTCCAAGGCAGATAACAGTTTCTAGTTTGCCACAGTTCTACTGAAGTTGTGATGATATAGTAAAAATATCACCAGCCTTAAGTCTTGGAACTTTTTTCCTTGCTTTCCACCACAAAACAAATCATGAGTGCTATTGGCACATGAGAACATCTATCTGCAGCGGTACTAAAAACAGAATACCCAAGAAAACCTCCTCAAACAAACCAAGCTGGACTAAATATCTTTAAATTGTGATCCTTGAAATACTCAACTGAAAAAAACCCAAACAAACCAACAACAAAGTCAATACACTTACCTAGTGCCAGAAAGGACAATATTATAATTATTTTAGTATCGTTTGTCATAATTTTCGAGATGACGACATTTATATTTGCATGTGTTTGTGTATGCAGGTGTGCCCCTTGTGTGGTTATACAAACGCATAAAGATTTTAGAAACACCATCACTAAAACACTGAAAGCACTCGCACCACTTCATCTGCACTGAAGTTTAATTGAGGTTGAAAGAGGTTGAAACAGAAACCAAGAAACTGGGGGGTGATTCTTTGGGTTGACTGTCACTGATTTACTGACTAAATTAAGCAGTTAGGAATATGCTGTTTTGCTCCCTCAGTGCTAATGCTGAGACAATGGTGAACACTGCAAGTCCTGCCCATGCTGTTAGCAGCTCACATAAGAACACATGGCATTTGTAGGATAATGATTTTAGAATCTCTAGACTGAGCAGTTCCACTGATCCTTTAGCAAATATGTGGCACCTACAAATGAAATAATTCACTTTTTGTTTGTTTAGTCAAAAACCCCCTTGAGGTCTTTCACGTTAGATATTCCTTTGAATCTTCATGTAGTTATCACATTCTCAGTTATAACCAGACTGGTAAGATTGCAATGAAGAGAAGTATCATAGGCATGCTTTAACATAAATATTAAACTCTGCTTCTTGATCAAGAATCAGACATTAACAATGTTTGAGACCTGATGATAATGTTATAGATATCCAGACTTTTAACTCATGCAAATGAGATTACAGTGGAGTTGTATCACAAGGAATGGAATGGGATGGAGTAATTTAATAGAATCACAGAATTTTAGGGCTTGGAAGGGGCCTCTAGAGATCATCTAGTCCAACCCTGCTGCCAAAGCAGGAACATCTAGGGTACGCTACACAGGAATGCATCCAGGCATGTTTTGAAAATCTCCAGAGAAGGACACTCCACAACTTCTCTGGGAAGCCAACACCAGGGCTCTGTCAACCTAACAGTAAAGAAGTTTTTCCTGATGTTGTGGAACTTCCTGTATTCCAGCTTACACCCATCGTTCCTTGTTCTATTACTAGGCATCTCCAAAAAGAGTCTGGCACCTTCATCTTGACACCCACCCCTCAGATATTTGTAGACATCAGTAAGATCCCCTCTCAGTCTTCTCTTCTCCAGGCTAAATAGCCCCAGTTGTCTCAGTTGTTCTTCACAGGAGAGATGTTCAAGTCCCTTAATCATCCTCATAGCTTTCCGTTGGACTCTCTCCAGTAGATACCTCTCTCTCTTGAATTTCCCTTTAGTTCAGAGTAGAAGAGCTAGCTAAGAAAATGCAGGGATAAAAAAATAATTGTATGCATATTCCTTCAAGTAAAAAGCCTTCATTTTTCTTCTCTCCAAAAGAAAGAGGTCATCTTCAACAGAATAGGATGGGAATCAAGGTGAGAACATCTCTAAGGAGGTTTGCCTTTCACAGAGTAGGCATAGAACTGCAAGACTGATTCTTAAACAGAAGTGTGAAGATGACCAAGATCTTTAGGCAAAGAATTCTCAGGATATATATATGCACATGCACACAGACACACACACACAAATATATATATATATATATATATATATACACATAAAACCCCTGAGATAACAAAAGATAAAGGTTTAATGAAAGTATTAATGCTCGTATATATTTCTGAATAAATACTAGGTTCTCAACAGAAAAACAGAATACAAATATACACACAAATAAGCCCAGAGTTATGCAAAACAAAAGCCACAATTGTTTATATATTATAGGAGCCAATATATTGCCAAATAATTACGTGCATCTTTTTCCTTTCAGGAAGCTAACTTCAGCCTCTGTAGAGTTGAGAAATCTACATGGATATGGAAGAAATATGGAAAACAGAACATGATCTGCCTCCTTAAGCATCAAGTGATCATAGGAGGATGTTTGATCTCGGGTTTGCTTTGTAATGTGAACATAAACTGCACTACAGCAAGATGTCTGCCATGGGCATCGAGCATTATTTTTCCCTTGCACTAGACCATTGAGACAAGCAGTGACTGAACAAAGAGAGAAGAGATATTCACATACAAACAGTATAACAGACTCAATTGCCACTAATCACAGATGTAACATTAAGCAAAGACTAGTCTATAATACAGTTTTGAGACCACATATTTTGTTGAGACTTAAATTGGGTACCACCTTTACAAACTGATCTGCAGTATCATCAGAAAGAGAATTTAAAACCATTTATCTCATTTCCTTGTATCTTTTTAATAGCCTTATATATGCCTTGATGTATAAAATATGTGGCTGTTTAGAGATTTGTCCTCCATTGTTCTGAAATTAATTTTCCTTGAACATCCATTTCCTGGATGAAGTCTAAAAGAAAGTAATACAAAGAGACCGTCCAAGGTTAACCATGACTATGGAATAGATTTGGGGAGACAAGTTCAGAAGATTCTCATTCAGAAACTACTACACGTGGCAGAGTGATGAAAACAGTAAAGAAGAAAAAAAATCTGGGCTGGTTCTAAACAAAATAATAAACTGAGAATCAAAATGAGCCTTCCTTACAGCAAAGACCGTCTTCTCATCACAGACTTCCTGTAATACCTTCAACAGTCTCTGAATTCTAATTATACCTATCACACAAGTTGATTACAATGATTTTGTGAGTGGCTGGAATTTTCCCAGAAATTTTTCCATATACAGTCAAGTTCACTTGGCACACAAAGAGCTGATTATGAAAGAGATTATTAATGGAGAACTGAGTGAGGTCCTTAGCTCAATGATCAGGAGAAGCTTCTGCAAACACAAACTACTTCACTTTACTTCAGTAACCTTCTGTGTTCAGGTGAGTCCAGCATGATGGTAGCACCTGGTAAGCATCAATAAAGAGCACAGTCATGAACTCTACACCTCTGTTTTGTTGAAAGGAAGGACATCTTACTTTGGCCTTCACCACGACGGCTAAGGAACTTCTCAGCAAACACTTACAACATCCTTTTTCACTTAGTAGGAACTTTTCAGTAAATTCACTCATCGTTGGCCTAGTCTTAAAGCTGAAGATATTCCATGCTCAATTGTTAAACAAAGGAACAGTCATGTATACATATTTCTCTCAATTCATGAAAATTTCAAGCTGTTTGGGTTGCAGCACTGCAAAAGCTGCTAGTGATCATATTCTAGCAACAACCTGATCAAGTTGACATAATTATTTCATATCAAGCAAAGAGAAAAGCCTTTTGATCCCAAAAGGATGCTTGATAATGCAGATTTTGTTTCACACAATTAAAGGAAAACTGAACACAATTAAAATTCAAGGTGGGAGCTAGAAGTTAAAGGTAACTTGAGTTACCAGCACAGTATGCACCAAGATAAGATGACTTCACAAATGCTTGAGGAAATGCTATCAAGGAAAATTTAAATAATGAAACCAAAAAGCCCCTCTTATTAACTAGTCTGCTTACAGCGCTTATTTTACATGCTATCAAAACAGAGGTAATTAGGTTGGCATTAAATTACAGTACATAAAAGCTGCAGAAATTTTTAATTTGCATAGATGTTTAACAGCAGCTGATCTTCACACTTTGAAAGCGAACACAGAAAGTCTGCTTAATTTCTTCTCATGTAACATATACCAAATGTAACACAAAGTAACATGGAATAAAACATACCTACAATTTTACTAGGTATTTCAAATTTAACAAGAAGAAAAGAAGAATAAAAGTCATCAGTTTGAAATTGCATTTTTTGTTTCTAATCCTTGAAGATGTGAAATGAAGTTTACATGCTTAAGTTTCCATGGAAAATGTTCTATTAACCAAGGGGGCGGAGGGAGGGAGAAAAAGAAAAGTCCTGTGCAATAGAATTTTCAGCTACTAGAAAATGAAAAAATATTGCTGTCAAATGACAAAAATAAGCATCAGATTCTGTAATAGTTTGAAATACAGTAAATTCCACTACAATATTAAAATGCACTCAAGAACATGAAATACATGACATGAAGGATATCCACAATCACGTTAGAAAGACATTTCAATTTATATTCACAGTAGTAACATTTCTTTTTCATGTACTTTATATAGAGTTAGATATATTGAACTGCTTTTCTCTTACGCAGCTTGGCACAAGCCAGTTCCGGGAGTGGAAAAAGAGAAAAGAGTGAAAGAGAATATTAGGAAGTGATGCTTATAGCTCTTGTTAAAAGCCTTTTTTCATCTGCAGCATAGTAATCCTTCACCGTCAGAGCAGGAGACACACACAACTTCCTACACAACTTTCTTTTCTTAATATAAAATCAGAATATCAATATTGTTGTCTAACAACACTTCATCCAATCTTGACCTTCTCTGTCCAGTTATGGAGATTATACTACAAATCATGAAAAATATCCAGCAGATTGCACTGCTTTTTCTAGACTTTGAAATTTGCTTTTCTGACAGGAAGCTGAATAAAGTAGTTCACCTTGCATTGACAATACTAAAAAGAAATCACAGTAAGCTCCCACACTGGCATTTCTGTAGCAGTATCATCTACATTTATATCTTCTGCTGTAAGGGCTTGTCATGGAAAAAGTGACATTAATGAGGACATGATGTAAACAGTCACTTTTTGCCCATTCTTAGACATCACTACATTGGATAAAAATGTCCATTGTTCATAGAAAGTTAAATGCATGTCTGTCTAATGACTTTAAGCTACTGATACAGTTTTATAGCTAACTAACATACCTGGATTTTACTTATTTTAATAATCAACTTCAAAATCAAACTATAATACAAGAACACAACTAAACAATAACTAATTAAATGTAATGTTTTCAGCTATTCAGTAATTTTCTTTATTGCCAGGTTATGATTACACCAAGAAACATCAGCAGTTTTCACAATTCAAAATTCCTTTATATCTGTTGCAGCACATAAACGGAGGGAGATAATTTCCAGCATCAATAGCTTAAGTCGTAGTCATTAGGTCTTTAAAATGGAGAGCAGGCGTCACATTAAGCAGTATCTTGTTAGACTAATTTGCTTACACTGAATGCTATCTGTTTCTATTCATATGGTACACACTCTATCAGTTACATATTCTCAGGACCAAAGCTATTTCATAACACAACATAAAGTGAATAAAAATTTAATTTCAAACTATTATTTCTTTCGTCACTATTTTGCATTTGAACTTTTGTGATGGTCTAGTCAAAGCGTGGATGCTCATGTAGCATGTATTAAAAGATGCAAAATCAGCATATTAAGACCTGAGGCACAGAAATCATAATATTTTAGTGAAAGCATTGCTAAACCTAATTTATAATTTTTTTCCACTCATATTTTAAATTCAAGTGATCCTGTATTTAACAGTAAATTGCATTGTAAAGCAGCTATATAGGTTACATCCGGCATAAAATAGCTAACTCGGGCAATGCAGAAAAGCATAGGAGCAAAAGAAAACTTTGAGTCAATGTGCTCTTGTGGCTAAGAAGGCCAATGGTATCCTGGGTTGTATTAGAAGGGGTGTGGTCAGTAGGTCGAGAGAGGTTTTCCTCCCTCTCTACTCTGCCCTGGTGAGGTCACATCTGGAATATTGTGTCCAGTTCTGGGCCACCCAGTTCAACAAGGATAGGGAGCTGCTTGAAAGAGTCCAGTGCAGAGCCACGAAAATGGTTAAGGGAGTGGAACATCTTCTTTTCAACAAGAGACTGAGGGAGCTGGGGCTCTTCAGCTTGGAGAAGAAAAGACCGAGGGGTGACCTCATTAATATTTATGTAAATGGTGAGTGCCAAGAGGATGGAGCCAGGCTCTTCTTGGCGATGTCCAATGACAGGACAAGGGGCAGCAGAGGGAAGTTGAGGCATAGGAAGTTCCACAGAAACATGAAGAAGAATTACTTCACTGTGAGGGTTACAAAACACTGGAACAGGCTGCCCAGGGTGGGTTGTGGAGTTTCCCTCTCTGGAGATATTCAAGACCTGCCTGGATGAGTTCCTGTGTGATCTGGTATAGGTGATCCTGCTCTGGCAGGGGGGGTTGGACTAGATGATCTCTTGAGGTCCCTTCCAGCCCCTAACATTCTGTGATTCTGTGGCCCAAGCAATGCGTTAACCCACCATCATTACACACACTCTCCTTCCAGGTGAGGCAGGCTATCCTGTCTTAAAAAGAAAGTGGACACAGGTGCATGCTTTCAAGGCTGTTACAAACTAAACAGTACTTGAGAATTTACTGATTCTCATTTTAGAAACATCAGAGGGTAGGATGCAAGAACACAAAGGTACTGTATCCTGTTGTGAGAATACAAAAGGGAATAGATGAAAAATCTTCATTTTAAGAAAATTAAAAGTTCTTTACAGAACAAAAAACCTGCAATTATTCTTGCTTTTGTTTTTTGTTTTCTTTTTCAGCTTTGGCTATTCAAGGGGAAGGAAGAAGGAGGGAGAAGGAGGGAGAAGGAGGGAGAAGGAGGGAGAAGGAGGGAGAAGGAGGGAGAAGGAGAAACATAAATAAGGAAAAACAAAGAAGGAAACCATATTCATTATTCTAAAATCTCATTTTAAAGACAGGTTAATGATATTTGCAATCACACTTGCAATATGCATTTTCCATGTTAGAGCTACTAGCACTTTGATTTTCCGTATTAGAGCTACTAGCACTTTGATATTACTGCTGGTACATGCAGGCACTTGCATAGAATATTATCAAAAGAACATATACTTGATTTTGTCTGTTGCCCAAGGAGTGAGAAGACGAGATAGCAGTGACAATTCCATTAGAAAAAGCATATGTCATCATGTGAAAACATATTCTTGTTCTCATAATAACCTGGATGCTTTAAAAGAAATAAATACATACCAAATTAAATACTGCTGCTTGTATCACAACCAGCTGCATACAAGGTCATTTGCCAACTCAGGGAGGTGGGAAGGCAATTCAAGATGGAAGTGTTAAACCGTAACGTTTTCTTACACTCATAGGAGTGGTAGCAAATACCTTTGGCCCAGCTTACTTCCATTTTTGACTGGCAGGGACATTTCCAGCTATAACTACTATTGGCAGCAGAAAGCTATCTCCCCCTATCCACTGCCTTTTGGATAAGTAATTCATTTTTTTCAAACCATTCAGATCATAAAACTGAATTCCAAGTATCCCACATACTATCTTATGTTCATTGTTCATAAGCATGGATGTTGTTCCAGAACAAAATACTGACTTATTGTTAAGTATCTGGCTGAGTCACAAGGCACTTAGAGAAAGAAGCTTTAGAGGGACTACTTTAGTAGTCTTTAGACCATCTTTTCTATTGAGTATTTATGCCAAAACAATGCTGCTATCATGACAGTGTAAAAGGAAGAAATTTAATGTGGGACATGAACACAGTCACTGTTATAACTATGGTTTTGAAATTTCAGCAGAAATCTTTCCTGTGTAAACATTTATAGGAGCATTTTTTGGTCAGTTATGTCCATGAGCTGAAATATCAGAAACATAAAACATCAAGACTGTACCAACACCATAAACATTGTTAGAGATTTAGAAAGAGAGCTGGATCAGTGGTCCATGTAGTCCTGCATCCCAGCTTGAATAGTGGTAGTACTAAATTCTTTGGAGAAAAAGTGCTGAAAGTAAGAGAAGTCTGGGATGTCTGCAGTCTGGCAAAACCCATCTACATGGAATGGTTCCACGAGCTGGTTTATATTCTCTAGGAAGAGGTAGAAATAAGTTAAACTTTCATTACAGTAAGCTTTACAAATAGAGTATATGGAGATTTTTTTTAATTTGGAAAGGAGCAATTTACTTTGGAAAAATGTAATTTTATTTAATGCTGCTAATTGAAATTATTCTACAGATGTAAAACCAAAAGTGTCTATTAATTCTCTGCATAAACTAAATTTAGATATCAACTGAGTAGCTTATTCACAGTATTTACTATAATTATGGCAACACTTTTGTAACTTGGATTATTTTAAAGTTTTGTGACTTGATACCAAATAATGGTTTCTGCTGCATAAAGCAAAATAATCTTTCAAACTCAGTACCTTTGTACTTCAAATGTGATTCACTAAATTTACATTTTGTGAAAGTACATGTAGGAGTAAAAGCACTTATGTATTATCAAGAAATATGACATTATAATCCCATGAAGTTACTACTTATAGAAAAAAATAAAACTGTTCCCATTCTCTTCCATACATAAGTGTAAAGTGAATACCTTCCATTAACTTTACCTTCTATTAACTTCATAAAGAAAAAGGACACAACATTTTTGCATATATTTTTAACTTCACTTTTAACACAAAGTTTTAAAATCAGCCATGAAATATAAAAATTGGAAATATTTTTTCATTAAAAGTTTACTTATCTGAAAATAATTTTTGTATTTAAAACTATTAATTGATATACGCTAAATCTGAGAAAAACTTGTGGTCAAAGTTGGGATGGGTAATGAAACCAAAAAAAATGAAGAGCATTCTGCAAACATTTGTAATTTACAAACAGACACACAAGACACCCCCCCCCCCAAAAAAAAAAAAATTCCTTAATTTCTTCTCTTTATCCTTTCTCCATGCTTTTATTACCTAGTTTTTCATGTGGTTCTTCACACCATTAGACCAACAAAGCAAATGCACTAGAGAGCCAGTGTCATTTATAGGTGAAGTTTGATAAGTGAAAAGTCTTCATTCAAATCTACTCCTGAGATTTTCTTCATGCAGAAAAGCCATTTTATTCTCCAAATTCTTTCCTACTTAAAAGTTACAGTCTGTCACAAGAGAAACTTGTGCTTGATTGTTTTCACAAGGAGACTACACTAACATATGGTTCTGCCACCCTATGTAGTTCACCCCACTAACACTTGAGCATGTACCTCTAGCAATAAACAAACAGGAGAAAAAAATGCAGAACCATCAACTGCAGGTGTGTGTAAACTTAACCGTGAATCCCTCAACCACCAGTGCTCACAGCTGAACTGTGTGGGAGTGGTCACAAGAATAAAGTGGTGGTTTTTTTGTTTAATACAGGGATTTTTCCTCTCTTGCTAACAAAGAGACTATATCAGAGCTCTGGGGGAGTGCAGGAAATCAGGAAAAGAATTGGAATAGAAAGAATTGGGTAGTAAATGTGAGTTTAATTCAAAAAATTGTCTTAAACAATGCACAGAATGTGACATGGCTACACAGGATAAAAACTTGGGAACTTTTGGAAGGGAGACAGATCAGGAACCAGCCCCACATATAGCTCCTTTTCCTAGTTGAGACACTTACTTCTATGATGTGACAAATGCATGTGGAAACCAAGATACCTTTTTTGTTTTTAAACTTTGGGGGAGGGTGACAGCATGTTTCTGTCAGTTAACACTTCTGACAGTGTATTACCATTGGTTTCCTCAAAGAAACCACTTTAAAGAACCCACAGAAGGAGGCCACAACATGCCACCTCTGAGAACAGATGTATTAAAGAAACATCTGGGCAGCACACGGAGAAAAGTTCCACTGTTTCAGCAAGGTGCAAAACTCTATCAGTGAAACAGCATTTCCCTCTGCCCAATAAAATCTGAGCCAAATTACTACCAAAGAGGAGAATGAGATTATTTATGCCATGGCAAAGTAATAATAAACAAACAAACAAAATATTGTAAGGAAAAGTATCACACAGTAAACTACTTTTCTTACAGCAATCAGTATACTGACTATACTCCTTCACTGACTGGATCACCAGGTAAAGCAGCACTTTTTTTTTACCCAAACTCACTAAGTCTAGAAGCAGGCTGTTAAATAAGAAAAGATAAGGGAAAATATACTTTAATAAACACAGAGGCTACATGAATACAAAATGCAGAGGGACTATTTACAAATTGGCCAAGATTAAAAGCAGGAATAACGAGTTTAATTATTAAAGTGTCTATTTTGAATATCTGAAAACTAAAACCTTGAAAATGTACAGTTTCAGGGAAAATTCTGTAGTGGCACAAAGATACTTCTAATGAAACTTACATTTTTTTCTTTACTTCAGCAATTCACTAACAAATCATCATGAAAGTTCTGATCCCTGGAGCATCTTCTAAGCACTTCTGCAGCATTAATAATAGGCCATTTAATTCCCCCAGTTGATTTCTAATTTCTAATTAGGTTTTAACTCCTGATGCAGCTTAACCTTTTATTCTGATACCCTGCATTCTTTCATAGTCGAGTCTGCTGGATTGTGGTCTTCTTTCTGCTTGTTTATCACTTCCCTAAAATGATTTTAAAATAAATCAGAGGTCATTATTGAAACATTCTGGTTTGCCTACATTTGCTTATTCTTCTCAGCCGGCAATGGCTTGATTTTGAAAACATCTCATTTCCAAGGCAAGAATTGGTAATGCCCCATGAATTACTATCTCAAGCCACATCAAAAGATCTTCTACACCAGAAGCCTTGTCTTCAAACAGTCTTTAAGAATTTCAACATGGAACGCTGAATAGACTCCTCATTCCGCTGCGTATCACTAAAAAGACAAGATATGGTTAACTTCTGGGGGATCATTCTGGTTAACCCCTGGGGGCTCATTGTCTTTCTTTGGCTGCTTCTAGCTCTGAATTGCTGCAGTACTTGACTCTCTAAAGGTTTCAAGACGGCTGCTTCGGCTCTCAAATTGAAAAACAAAACCAAAAAAAAATTCAAACAAATCCCAATCCCCCCTCACAAACCTCCTGCTTTTTCTTCAGGATTCTTATTCCATTTTCTACTACATCAGGCATATGGTTACTAGCTTGCTCCATCTATCTCCAAGATCTCTTGTGATCTTAAACAGAAGAATTAAAATCAGGGGAGAAAAAGAGTAGAGCAAAATAAGGAAAGAATTAAGGTGAAACCAGAGTTAGAAGAGAACAGGAGTAGATGAACATTCCCCCTGAGTGCACCTCCACCTGCAATGCAGCATGCTGAGCTCTCCCTCCGTGGCTCTAGCAGCAGCAGCAGCAATCTGCCAAGCAGGGATCAGCAGTCCCTTGGGAAACTGACTCCTGCACCAAGCCGTTCTGTCATTGGAGAAACATTTCAGGATCCTCCCAACTGCCTATGCTGGGAAGAGTAAGAGTCTGTGAAGGGTCTCATCTCTTTTGGGTCTTCATCAAAAGGAAGTCTGAGTTTATGCCTTATGCCCAGCAGATTCAGATTTTCCTGTCATGTTGCAGTTTGCCTTTTTTGGTTTTGTTTGTTTGTTTTTGTTGTTTGGTTTGTTTGGTTTGGTTTGGTGGTGGTAGTGTTGTAAATGTCAGGAAAAGATAGAGTCAAGTAAGGAAGAATTACTCTCTGGCATTTTTCTCTCTGAAATATAGCACTGCCTGGATGGGACTGACAGGTGATATAACACTCAGATATTCATTCTGACCCACGGAGGTTAAAAAGCACCGTTTAATTGCAGCATTTGCATTCTCAGATGCAGCAAACCTTCACACCAATGCAAGTAAAAGAAATCAATTGCCATTTTTTCTGCTCATATCTTTTGAGAGAGCAGCACACACTGTTTATGCTAAAAGACATGCTGCTTTTCTTTAGTTTACCGAGGTCATTATAAGAAATATGATGGCAATCTAATTTTGTCTGCCACAAAACAAATAGTAAATTCAGTTTTCAACATCTAGCCAAAAAACTTTCCTGGTTATAATTCTAGTTTAAACCTACACAGCATGATCATTATCATAAACAATCTGCAAAATGTCCATAAAATAAACTCCCCTCATGTAATCTATCATTAGAAAACCCCAAAGAAATAAACATTGTCATTTCAGCTTTTTGTTTACTTTGCTCTCAAGAATTTTGAAAGACCAGATGAAAAGTATTCCTTCCAAATAAACTGAAGAGTTTAACCAAACCAAAGAACCCTTCCAGACATTTTTATTTCAAACATGTCTTAATAAATCTCTCTAAGTAAAGAAAACTTAGAGGTAGATAAATAGTGTCTTTGAGGATAAAGAACTAGGGAAGGGCTCTAAGCATTACAAAATGATACTCATGTTTCATTTAATTTGATTTTGTCTACCTAATCGTTTAAAAAAAAGACAAAAACAAAACCAAACAAAAAACCCACAACAACAACAAAACAAAAACAAAGCAGCTTGACTTCCTTCTTCAGGAAAGAGAACAAAATATTATTTTAAAATATAATATAACAATTTCACTTTAATAATACATACATCATTATTGTGTAGATAATGGGATTTGTATGAAAATTTTAAGAGCATTGCTTTTCTTCATTAAATTCAAATTAATCAGCATATTATGCTGAAGATTCAGTTAAAAAGCAAAATACTAAATTTATTACTCAGCTGTAAATATCCATTCCCTTTGCATGCAAAACAAGATAAATGTGCGGCAAACAGCTCTTTCTGGAAGACAAAGTTCACCTAAACACCAACCCCAACAGCAACAAAGACAAAAACAACAGAAGAGCCACAACAGTTTCATGCTTCTCCAAAATCAGTATCATGCAACACACCATGCCTTAACAAACTAATTTAATTAATAAAAATTTATGACAACCAAGAGGCTCAATGAAAACAACCACCATACTTATTTATCAAATGTTATAAATCATTCCTTAAAAATCATTCTTATTTGTTTATACCATATGGGAGAAAGGAAAGGTCTGTCAGACCACAATACTGACAAAAAGTTTCTAATCAAGCTTGATGAATAACCAAATAAACAGATTGACAGACAGAAATCCTCATTTCCTTTAAAAAAGGAGACTAAAAATAAAGTCTTACTAATAATTATCACTCAATCTATTATAGTGACTGTTCTAGCAAACTTCAAGATGACGTGCATTCAACAGAAAAGCAACGAAAGCAGTGAGTGTGTCACCCTGGAGGGCATGGAAAAGCAGAAGGAGATGAATCAAATAGGAGCATTTGTCTCCCTTCCTTTTATTACTTCATTAATGCCTTACAGGTGTCCTGACCATGCTGGAGAGCAGAGTTTCAACAGCATAAAGAAGCTGATGGGGGTAAGATACCTCATCCAGATAAAGCTAAATGGAGACATAAAGCACAGAGATGGGGACAACAGGGTAAGGGATGAAGACAGACTTTTAAAGCCTAGTAAACATAGTCCTGGGTTTTCACAGAATCAACAAGGTTGGAAAAGACCTCAGAGATCATCCATTCCAACCTATCACACAGCACCTCATGATTAACTAAACCATGGCTTCAAGTGCCACATCCGATCGTTCTGGGCCCCTCAGTTTAGGAAAGATGTTGAATTGCTGGAGCATGTCCAGAGAAGGGCAACGAGGCTGGGGAGAGGCCTTGAGCACAAGCCCTATGAGGAGAGGCTGAGGGAGCTGGGACTGTTTAGCCTGGAGAAGAGGAGGCTCAGGGGTGACCTCATTGCTGTCTACAACTACCTGAAGGGAGGTTGTAGCCAGGAGGGGTTTGGTCTCTTCTCCCAGGCAACCAGCACCAGAACAAGAGGTCTCAAGCTGCACCAGGGGAGGTTTAGGCTGGAGGTGAGGAGAAAGTTCTTCACAGAGAGAGTGGTTGGCCATTGAATGGGCTACCCAGGGAGGTGGTGGAGTCACCATCCCTGGAGGTGTTCAAGAGGGGATTGGACGTAGCACTTGGTGCCATGGTTTAGATAGTCATGAGGTTTAGGGTGACAGGTTGGACTCGATGATCTTTGAGGTCTCTTCCAATCTTATTGATTCTATGATTCTATCTCCAGGGATGGTGACTCCACCACCTCCCTGGGCAGCACATTCCAACGGCAGATCACTCTTTCTGTGAGGAACTTTCTCCTCACCTCAAGCCTAAACTTCCCCTGGCGCAGCTTGAGTCTGTGTCCTCTTGTTCTGGTGCTGGTTGCCTGGGAGAAGAGACCAACCCCCTCCTGCCTACAACCTCCCTTCAGGTAGTTGTAGACAGCAATGGGGCCTCCCCTGAGCCTCCTCTTCTCCATGCTAAACACCCCCAGCTCCCTCAACCTCTCCTCATAAGGCTTGTGCTCAAGACCTCTCCCCAGCCTCGTTGCCCTTCTCTGGACACGTTCAAGTGTCTCAATGTCCTTCTTAAACTGAGGAGCCCAGAACTGGACACAGTACTCAAGGTGTGGCCTAACCAGTGCTGTGTACAGGGGCACGATGACTTCCCTGCTCCTGCTGGCCACACTATGCCTGATGCAGGCCAGGATGCCATTGGCTCTCTTGGCCACCTGGGCACACTGCTGGCTCATGTTCAGCTGCTGTCAATCAGTACCCCCAGGTCCCTTTCCACCTGGCTGCTCTCAGCCACTCTGACCCCAGCCTGTAGCTCTGCATGGGGCTGTTGTAGCCAAAGTGCAGCACCTGGCACTTGGAGTTGTTGAATGCCATCCTGTTGGACTCTGCCCATCTGTCCAGCCTGTCAAGGTCCCTCTGCAGAGCCCTTCTACCTTCTAACAGATCAACACCTGCTCCCAACTTGGTGTCATCTGCAGACTTACTAATGGTGGACTCAATCCTCTCATCCAGATCATCAGCTGGCCTCCAGCTGGCAGTGGCACCATTCACCACCACTCTCTGGGCTCGGCCCTCCAGCCAGTTCCTAACCCAGCAGAGTGCTGCTGTCCAAGCCACAGGCTGACAGCTTGGCCAGGAGTTTGCTGTGGGGGACAGTGTCAAAGGCCTTTCTGAAGTCCAGGTAGACTACATCCACAGCCTTTCCCACACCCACCAGGCAGTCACCTGATCATAGAAGGAGATCAGGTTGGTGAGGCAGGACCTGCCCTTCCTAAATCCATGTTGGCTGGGCCTGATTCCTTGGCCATCCTGCAGGTGTGCTGTGATTGCCCCCAAGATGATCTGCTCCATAACCTTGCCTGGCACTGAGGTCAGGCTGACAGGCCTGGAGTTTCCAGGTTCCTCCATCTGGCCCTTCTTGTGGATGGGCATGACATTGGTCAGTATCCAGTCATCTGGGACCTGTCTGGTGACAGGTGGAAAATGATAGAAAGTGGCTTGGCCAGCTCATCTGCCAGCTCTCTCAGTACCCTTGGATGGATCCCATCAGGTCCCATGGACTTGTGAGGATCCAAGTGGCTCAGCAAGTCCCAAACTACTCCCTCCTCGATTTCAGGGGGATTACGCTGCTCCCAAACCCGTACTTCAAACCCAAGCCTAGCAGCTGCTCCCATCCTCCTTCTATGGGGGAAGAGCCAGCTTTGGCAAAGGTGGGGTACGTCGCCCATGTTGTCCCAGGAAGGCACTGCACAGCAGTAAGCTGTGGAAATTGAGCTCCACAGCCTGTGAGACAGGACTATCGCTTCCAGATTCCAGTGCCCTAATCGTTAACATACTTGATTTGAATGTTTTCCTCTCTCATAAGTTCCTTTTCATTATTTTCATATTTTCTATTTGGCGTATAGGAACAGAATAATACCAAGTTTGAACTAAATTTCTCCATGACTATAAAAATATTTTTGATTAAACAGATGTCAGCAAAATTTTATGGAGTGAAAATTGAGTAACAGATGGTGAGGTCTGCGGAGTTCAAAGAGACTGTACTTTATTAAAAAGGAAATTTGAGGAAAAGAAGTATTTTGCTGGAAATATTGATGCAGCCTTTAAGCAAATGTAAAAATATTTGTACTTGATAGAAAACAGTAAGTAAAAAAAAAAAAAACTAAAAATAGAGGTATTCATGCCATAAACCTCAGATCATTGAAAAAGGGATTTTATTCTGCTTTCTTTTTACTCAATACAGCTTTTCATCTCTGACATCAAGGTTATGAAAGGAAAATAATATACTTTGTGGAGGAGAAAAATCCCCAACTACCAAACCAAAAATAACAATGACCTTGATTAAGAATCCCAGACAAAATATATCCTTTATGTGACACTTCAGCTATTGCATAAGAAATTTGAGGAATACTTAACCATGGCATCATAAATAGTTATCCCAAACTTAAAGTATTAAATAAAGAATGCATATGGCATATGACATATAGGAAATGAGACTGAGAGGGATTATAACTCCTAATAATCATTAAAGTAGCATGTCTTTTTCAGCATGGTAAAAAACATTGCTATCACGGAATATGAACAGAAAGTCAATGAAACAGAAAGAATATCATAAAGACAATTATTATGGCACAATAGTTCTCCCCCTACTCCTCTGGCTCTCAAGTCTTTTTTTCCAGGGTGATATTTTAAAAACTTTATTATGGAATTAGGGGAAAAGAAAAAAAAAAACAAGCAAACAAACAAAACCTAAAAATGCAAGCAGTAGTTCCAAATTCAGGGACAGGCTCATTCTACGTCAAAGAGAAATCTGCAGTGCTCTATGGAATAGCAGCCAGCGAGCTACTTCAAGATGTCCATGGGGTAAAGCTTTGAGAAATCTAGTAGTTACAGAGCAGTTCACCATGTGGGAAAACACTACCTGTTCTCCAAGTAAGTCTCATGCACACAGGTCAGTTCCCAGCTAAGAGACAGCCTACAATACCTATATGACAGTGGTATTTTCACTGGAGACACAGAAGCAGGGAGGAGTCACAATCACATCCAGGGAAAAGCCGACAGCATCATGCTCCCACCCACGCATTGTAGGAGTCAGAGCAACTGAGCCTGCACAAACCCAGCACAGCTTTACCCAACACCTGCACTTTTTACCTCCTCTACCAAAAGCCTGCTGGCAGCTAATTCTGACTAGGATCTGCAGCACAATTCAGAGTTTTGTTACTGTCTTGACCTAGCTTGAAGTAGACACTGATGCCACCGGTAGTAAAATGATCATGAAGACATTATCAGACAGGTATTTTTGATCTTGCATCTTTATTTCCCAGTGATGTCTTTCACCAGATACTTCAAATGTCCTGCCTGGATTCCTGATGCGTATAATCTTACATATACATGAAAGCTGCTGCATCCTCATGCTTTAAAAATGCGACTTATTTTTAAGAAAGTGCTGCAATAAACTGAAAACCCTCAAGAATGTGAATCCAGAACCAGTGCTTCCAATTAATCAGCTCTAATGTTTATGATTTATGAACTAAGATCACATTTTATTAATGGTTCTAGACCTCAACACCAACACCAAAAGACACACTCATTTTGCTCCAAATGCTGTATTTTACCAGTGAAATACAGTAGACACCTTCAGCTTATGTCTGACAGGGTAATAAAAGAATGAACTAATTCAAGCCTATACAAAATAGAATATCCTCAAGTTGTATACTTGAGGGTTTTGTACAGGTACAACCTATTCAGAGGTACTGTTTAACTCTACAAGTCATCCATCTTTCCTTCCTCTTTATTGATTCATTTATCAGCCACATCCAGGTATCTTACACTTGTTGCAGAAGACCAAATGAAAACATGAAGAAGTTCTTGGACTCATGTTACAACCAAAGTAATTCAGGCCATGCCTAGCACAGCCCTCCAGCCTTTCCCAGGAAAAGTAGTGTCCAGATAACTGACCAGATTCAGGCATCTTGAAGTATATACACACTGGCTAAAATATTCTCACAGTGCTTTTAGACCTTCTCACAATTCTGCACAAAAAAAGAATCACAGTGGGGTGTGGGAGTGGGGGATGTTAATTACTCCTATATAGAATCATAGAATCAGTCAGGGTTGGAAGGGACCACAAGGATCATCCAGTTCCAACCCCCCTGCCGTGGACAGGGACACCTCACACCACATCAGGCTGGCCAGAGCCTCATCCAGCCTGGCCTTAAACACCTCCAGGGATGGGGCCTCAACCACCTCCCTGCACAACCCATTCCAGGCTCTCACCACTCTCATGGAGAAGAACTTCTTCCTCACGTCCAGCCTGAATCTCCCCACTTCCAGCTTTATTCCATTCCCCCCAGTCATATCACTACCTGATATCCTAAAAAGTCCCTCCCCAGCTTTCTTGTAGCCACCTTCGGATACTGGAAGGCCACAATAAGGTCACCTTGGAGCCTTCTCTTCTCCAGACTGAACAGCCCCAACTCTTTCAGTCTCTCCTCACAGGAGAGGTGCTCCAGCCCTCTGATCATCCTGGTGGCCCTTCTCTGGGCACCTTCCAGCATGTCCATATCCCTCTTGTAATAGGGGCTCCAGAACTGGATGCAGTACTCCAGGTGGGGTCTCACCAGAGCTGAGTAGAGGGGGAGAATCACCTCCCTTGACCTGCTGGCCACACTTCTCTTGATGCAGCCCAGGCTCTGGTTGGCTTTCTGGGCTGCAAGTGCACACTGACAGCTCATGTTTAGCTTCTCATCCCCCAGCACCCCCAAGTCCTGTTCTTCAGGGCTGCTTTCTAGCCAGTCACTGCCCAGCCTGTATTTGTGCTTGGGATTGCCTTGACCCAGATGCAGGGCCCTGCACTTGGTCTTGTTGAACCTCCTGAGGTTGGCTTGTGCCCACCTCTCAGCCTGTCCAGGTCCCTCTGGATGGATCCCTTCCCTCCAGCCTGTCTGCTGCACCACACAGCTCGGTGTCATCAGCAAACCTGCTGAGGGTGCACTCAATGCCTCTGTCCATGGCACTGACCAAGATGTTGAACAAGACTGGTCCCAGGACTGAGCCCTGAGGGACTCCACTTGTCCCTGGCCTCCACTGGGACATGGAGCCATTGACAGCCACTCTTTGCGTGTGGCCATCAAGCCAGTTCTTTATCCATCTCATGATCCACCCATCAAACCCATGTGTCACCAGTTTGGAGACCAGGATGTGGTGTGGGACAGTGTGGAAGGCTTTGCTCAGGTCCAGGTCAATGACATCAGTTGCTCTCCCCTCATCTATTCATGTTGTGACTTTGTCATAGAAGGCCACCAGGTTTGTCAGGCAGGATTTGCCCTTGGTAAACCCATGCTGACTGTACCCAATCACCTCTTCACTGTCCTTCTGTCTCAGTAGTGCCTCCAGGAGAATCTGCTCCATGATCTTACCAGGCACAGAGGTGAGACTGACTGGCCTGTAGTTCCCTGGTTCTTCCTTCTTCCCCTTTTTGAAAATGGGAGTAATGTTTCCCCTTTTCCAGTGTGTGGGGACTTCCCCAGACTGCCAGGACTTTTGGAATATAATAGAGAGGGGTTTAGCAACTTCATCTGCCAGTTCTCTCAGTACCCCTGGGTGTATCCCATCGGGTCCCATGGACCTGAACACTTTCAGGTTCTTCAGGGGATCATGAACCTGATCTTCACTTAGATGGGCAGTTCTTCCTTCCGGTTCTTGCCATTAGCTTCCATGACTATTCCAGGAGTGTGGCTGGAGGCCCTTGCAGTGAAGACTGAGGTAAAGAAGACATTGAGAACCTCAGCCTTTTCCAGGTCACTTGTGACCATTTCACCTGTTTCCTTTCCGAGGGGGCACACACCTTCCCTAGGCTTCTTTTTACCATTAACATACCTGTAGAAATTCTTCGTGTTCCCTTTGACCTCCCTGGCTAGATTCGATTCAAGCTGTGCTTTGGCTTTCCTAAGCAGGTCTCTTGCTGCTCGGGCAGCTTCCTTATACACCCCCATTCCAGCTGTCCTTTCCTCCACTCCTTGTAGAGTTTCCTTTTAAGTGATAGCATGTCCAGGAGCTCCTTGCTCATCCAGGCAGGCCTCCTAGCATTCTTCCCTGCTTTTCTCTTTGTAAGTATACATTGCTCCTGGACACAGAGGAGGTGGTGGTCCTTGAATACTGACCAGCTGTCCTGGGCCCCTCTTCCCTCTAGGGCTTTGTCCCACGACACTTTGGCCAGCAGATCCCTGAAGCGATCAAAGTCTGCACGCCTGAAGTCTAGGGTTGCAAGCTTAGAATACATCCTCCTGGTTGCCCTGAGGATCTTAAATTCAACTGCTTCATGGTCACTGCAGCCAAGGCTGTCTCTGAGCCTCACATTGGTCACCAGCCCTTCCCTGTTGGTGAGAACAAGGTCCAGCATAGCACCTTTTCTTGTTGGTTCCTCTATCATTTGGAGGAGGAAGTTGTCATCTATGCAATCCCGGACCATCCTGGATTTCTGGTGCCTTGCTGTATTGTCCCTCCAGCAGATGTCAGGGTGGTTGAAATCACCCATGAGGACCAGGGCTTGTGACCTGGAAGCCGCTTCTATTTGCCTGTGGAGGGCCTCATCTGCTTGGCTCTGCTGGTCAGGTGGCCTGTAGCAGACCCCTACAGTACATCTCCTTCCCCTGTCTTGCCTTTCATTTTAACCCATACACTCTCAACCAGCTCATCATCCTTCCCCAAGTGGAGCTGCACTGATTCCAGCTGCTCACTGACATAGAGGGCAACACCTCCTCCTCTCCTTCCCTGCCTATCCTTCCTAAAGAGCTTGTACCCATCTATCCCTTCATTCCAGTCATGGGTATCATCCCACCAAGTTTCAGTAATAGCCACTATGTCATGGCATCCCAGCAGCACAGTGCCCTTAATTCATCCTGTTTGTTGCCCAAGCTGTGTGCATTTGCATAGAGACACTTCAGCTGGGGTGGCCCTGTCCTCTTGTGCCAGTTCCCCTTGATTTCCACAGAGTGTCCTGGTGCATCATTCGTGGCTTGCCTCAGGGCAGCAAGTGGAGAGCCCTCACTAGCTCTCCATCCCTCTGCCTCTGGTGAGCTGCCCCTCTGTTTGTCACTGGCCTTGTTACAGGCTTCTTTTAGCAGTTTTCCGTATCAGCTAAAACTGAAGCTCTATCTTATTTTCAGTGATTCAAAAATCAAGTCAAATGACAGAATTTCATCAGATAAAGACTACCTTTCCAGAGCTATAAAATCAAATACAGCTTATACAGCTCAGGCATCATCTTTTAGAGCTATTCTTTATCTTCTGAAGACAAACATGCCCATTGACCTACAACAATATCAAAACAATTACCAAACACCTCCTCTTTATCTTCAGGTGTGCAAGGATTCTATAGTTTTCAAAGAACTCTTAAACACAGGATATTTGGGGGTTTTTCTAGTAGTCAGTGTTAACGGCAAGAAAATAACCCTCCCAGTTTTAAAAAAGGATTTCAAAAGCTTGACCCAAGCTGATAACCTTGGTTAAGAGTTTAATTTCTGGATATTTAAGATAAAAAGGCTAAGGAAAAATAAAGAGGAGAAACCCATCTAACAGCAGGGAAGAGGACAGTATTAGAAATTGTGATAGCTAAAACTCTCAAATATAAATGCCACAAGTTAATGTACCAGGATGCTCACTGTGTGTTTTTTAAAAAGCCATATTTTACAAGTTAATTATAATAATACAATTGAGCTGATGGCACAAGGAGTGGTCATCAGTTCAAAATTTACATGAAATCTGTATTTAAACTCTACATAAGAGACAATTCAGTATTTGGAAATATCCTAAGGAAAATCACATTCTCCTTGATGGTGATACTGAAGGAAGCATTCATAATTCTCGTATTTGAATCTGCCAGCTGTGCTCCTGTATTAACCTCTTCACCCACTGTGTTTAGGGTATTAACAGCCAAGAAAATACTTCATCTAGGTGTAACACACAGTCCTCTGGCACTGTGCTAGGATATACTCAAGGCAGACCAGTATATTTCAGAGTATTTCACTGAGTACACAAGGGCAGAGAATTTATACTTAGGGGAAAAAAAAAAAAAAAAACAAACACAAAACCCCCCCACCACAAAACTTACTTCATGGGGAGAAAGCTGCTACATAGGAGAAAGAAGAATGAAAATCACTGTCAAGATCAGTGAGTGCATCACAAAACTTGTCTAATTTTTTAAAGTGAAAAACACAGATTGCCAGACTGGAGTCTTTTTTTTTCAGCTATGGAGTAAAACTCTCATCCATCCTTGTTCCCTGACATGCTTCAGGATTCATTGTGAATGTGGAAAAAGGAAATGATCTCACCTTTTGAAGAGAAAGAAAAGGTAACTGTGAAGGTTGTGTCTGCAGAGAGATCACTTCTGCATATTCAATGTCAATATTATAGGGCCATGGTCCAATTTGTCAGGGCCAAACCTGACAACTACCGGCACAGTTTATTGTCAAGTGACACGAGGGAAAAATACACTTTGTACAACCTTATGGAACCTTTGTTTTTTTCCTGCAGTGAAAAGCAGAAAATTCCATCTAACAATACAAGATCATTTACAAATGGATTAAGAAAGAAGGAAATTTGTATCAGTAGACATAACGCTCCTCAAATCAAAATAAGTAAAAAGAACTTGTTATAAATATCATCTTAATGACACCTCAATGGCTAACTGTTATCACACTGCAACAAAAAGGTTTTGAAGGGCTCCCCATTGAACACATTCACTGACAATTTAGTGTTTAGATAAAATATCATGTCCACTCTGCAATGTCTGCAAGTAGAGAGGACAGCACAGTGAAAAGATACTACTTCCAATTCACAATAAAAAAGGCAAAAAAATATGTAGAAGTTACATCAGTCCCCTGTTAAGAGTTCAGTGTAGAAAAACTTTTGAATAATGAAAACCAAAAATTACCTTTTTTTCTGGCTCATACCAACACCATAGTTATTACAGTATTATCTTGTATGAGAATTTTTGCCATTTAGAGCTACTGGTGACCAGAGAAGTGAGAAAACACACCATTAGGCAGGACTACATTATCTGGATACAGAAATTTTGGGTAGATGCCAGATACTTTCCCAGAGAATGCTGTACACTTTCTTTTTACATTTACAGTTCACTGCATAGCAGGACACTGTTCTGTGCACTGGGAGTGTCAGTGGGTTTCAGAAAGAGGTGCAGTGTTTGTGGAACTGCTTGCTAATCACTGTGGACACTCTCCAAGACATGCATGTCAACAGGAGACAACCAAGAAACTGTATCATTAAATGCAGCTTCACATTAAATGCCTTCTGTTAATAGAAGTTGAAAAGCACTGTGTGCTGTTCAGGATGATGATTAGAAAAAGAAACCTAACAGTTAAGGTCTGTCTGATTAATTGCTCTACTTGGCTAATTTGATAAGCTCTCAGTCAGTTTTCGTGTGTTGCCTTCAGTGGCTTGATCTACTTTGTAAATTAATCTAATTATAAGCACCTGCAATCAAAGGCCCATCTCTGCAGAAGTTAAACGACTTGTATTTACACATAGTAGTTTTTAAAAGGTCAATTAAAAAACCATCTTGCCACAAGAAGCATTTTTGGGATACAAGGCAGGCATACAGTAAGGGTGGCATTAGTAAATAAAGGATCCTCTCCCTGCACTCTGCAGTGTTTAATTCCTGCTATATTCAGGAATATAAACTGCAGTCTTGGAGAATTCTAATCAAAATCACATTACAGTAGATAACAGTTGACAAATGATTCAAAGTAATTGCAAACCTCCAAACCACATTAATCAGGCACACCATACATCAGGAGGTGAAAAACAATGCTAGGTTCAATTTAGAGTACCAGAGGGATCTGAAAATAAACTTGGGGCTTTACAAGGAAAGCTCAGTATTTTTACACTGCATCAGAAGCATGTAAACTGATAAAGCTATTTTGAAAACATAAATTCTGCATCATCTATTGTCATCTATTATCATTTATAGTGGACATACTATAAATAATAAAAGATTAACTGTGCATTTATGAGTCTAGATGCATGACTTTGCCTTGGTTCACAATTGATAAGCAATCCATTTCTTCGGAGAGAACAGAATTCTTTGCAAATATAGTACAAATACAAAAGTTGCACTGCAGTAATTTTGAGTATATGGACCGTAAACTGATTTTTTTTTTTTTAAATTGTGACCAGATAGTTTTCATTGATATTTTATTCTAATTTGTTCTTGTAAATATAAAATAGAAGCAAAAGTAAGCACCAAACAATTTTATCCAACTAGGCAGAATTTTTCACACTAGGTATGTAACTCCTTTTCACACAGTATTTTGCGTACAAGATTTTCAATACTCTGTTATAATAAATTTCTCCCTCTCAAAACCATTAAAGAAAGACTGAACAACATAAAATTATTTTTTCCATCAAATTCAGAGAAGTTATAGTTGCTAGTTTTTCTGCTAGCCTTGATAAAATGTGTTAAAAAAATTAGACTGACAATAATACTGTCAGACTTGCCTAACTCATAAAACCTATTTTCATTAGTAAATTTAATTATAAACCCTCGAGATTACAACGCCTTCTTGTATTTGTTGTAAAAAATATTTTAGCTAAGCAATGCCAAGCTTGGGGCCTTATGCAGTAATTGTGTAAAGAAAAGTTACGAACCTCTGCAAAGCCCGCAGTGGTTAACTGCTAGATGGACTCTAAAATGAGAGGCACTTTTATCATACCTTAGAGCACAAAATATTGGTACAATATTTTAAAACTGAGAATATAAGAAAGTGAAATTATTAATAGAGCCATTAACTGGACTTCTTTCTGGGCTTCCATATTAATCAAATTAGTAGACTCGGTGCTAAGATCCTCACAGACTTTTGAAACCTCCAGCAAGCACCAGCAAAACAGTTGAACTGCTCCAGATATCACTACATTGCACAGCACAGTATGGAAACAACCTTGCACATTACATGGACAAGTTGTCAGAATGAGGAGAAAGCGTATAAAACACACAACCTGGAAGTACAGAAACTTCAGCATTAAAAAGACCTGACAGATGTTAGCTTCTGTTCTTGCATGAACTCTTACTCCAGAGTGATGAGTAATTACACGTACTATGCAGCTTGGTTGTGATCTGCAAAGATACACATAAACCTTTACTGCCAGCTGCTCGAGACCTTGCAAGCCAAACTGTCCCCAGGGGTAAGTGTGCTTATTAAGAAGCCAATGACTATGGTAGAATTAAACATTTTCATTCAGGAAGAAGTACATTTACAAATGTGACTGGACTCTCACAAATACCAAGAAGCAGCTTAACTGAATGTGTCTATTGATTACCTTGACAGCTTAATAAAGCAGATTTTCAGTGGCTGACTGAATTTAAGTGAACTAGAGAAAGATTAAAAGACTGTGTCCCTTAAAGCCTTGGCCACTCCTCTGATATCTTTAATCCTGTCTGCTAGGGAAGGCTGTTTATTAACTTCTCTCAGAAGCAGAGGTCAGTAAGTAGTCCAGACATCCCTTGGCAGGTAAGGGAGAACTTAAGTCAGAGTTGAGGGAAGTAATAAAAAAAAAAAAAAGGCAGCGGGCAAAAAGAAGAGAGGCAGAACTATTGGAACTACATGAGGATTCAAGCTACTTCCAGTAAAAGCAAGAGAAAAAATAATTACTTTAAAAACATGTTTCAGTAAACCCAGGAATATAGAGGGTGTTTTCTACTTAACAGCTCAAAAGAGAACATAACATAGTTGGAACCCACTTGATAAATATGATGCTTAATTGAAAATCTGATTAATTTTCATGTCAAAGCCATAATAAAAGTGGTAATTTGCTAATATTTGAAGAAGGCAAGAGAAGAAATGCGTGCTGCCACTGTGGAGAAGCACAGGGGCTTATTTTGCCTATACAAAAAGAGTTTACAAAATATTTTAAGTGCCAAAGAGTTGGCAGCAATGGAGAACTACTTAGCATAGTTAAAGAGCCTGAAGACATGGAATGTGGACAAAATGGGATTTGCTGGACCCTGAGCTGGGCCTTTTATGTTACTGTTTGCATTTTCTTGTCATCTGGGGACCACTCATGAACTAGGATGCCACTGCATTACTTTAAACTCCAGAAATATCCCTGCCTTGTGCTGTCTGCAATTTCTAACACAACCATTCAAACTTTGAGGCCATTATCAGATTCTTCACAGATTTTCAAAAATAATTTTGCACTGGATGTTGTACAAAACTGGAAATTCGTGACTATTTCAATACAAGAGATAAAGACTCCTGGAACGATAATGCATGTAACTTACTTAAGATGAATAAGGCTTACCATAAGCATAGTGCACGGCGTGATGCAATCTCAATGCCACAGCATGCAAGCCCTAATAAAAACAAAGAATAAATTGTTTCCATTTTGGAAATACAAATTATGTCTAGATACAAAGCAGCCCATTTAAAAACATTTCATTTAGTTCCAAATGGTTTTATTGCACAATTAATAAAATTAACCTCATCTCTATTACTCCCCGATTGAAAATTTAAAAGTGAGTCTTTAAAAAATAAAAATTAAAAAAGACATCTTCCAATATAACCAAAGCATTAAATTGTCTAAAAAAAAAACTAACTAAAAAAAATTAGTAATACACATGAAACATACTACAATTTCTTGCCAGTTACAAATATTTTCTCAACACTGCACACTTCTAAGAATCAGCTGGCAGGGTGCTGGCCCTTCTTGTTTAGACTGTGCTCTTCCCAAGAAAGGTCAGACCAGATGAACTCCCAAACTGGGGTTCTATGATTTTTGTAGTAGCATTAGGATCTATAAGCCTGAAATAGAATTGATAATTTTTCTTAGAATGAAATATTTTGATGAAAAAATAAATATACACATCAATTAGAGTATAAGAAATTTTTATTCGGTTAATTTTAGATGAGATGAAAACAAACATCTCTTCCAAGAATTACATCAGGACAAACATCTAGATATCAATTTAGCTCATAATTATAACTACAAGATTACTAACTTTTCAACAAAGAATCTATTTTAAGACTTTCTGAGGATGATTTTAAGTAAGCAGAGACATAATGCTCCGTGCGTATCATATCTGTCATGACACAACTTGATAAGCAGTCTTGTTAAGCTTATCCTAAACTTGTTAAACTTAGTCTTGTTAGTCTTGTTAAACTCTTCTTGCCACTAGTGAGGCAGTTGTTGTGCTAAGCTGTGAGATGTATGCAGCCACACAGCAGTGACAGCATTTCAAAAGAGATACATTTCCATTTTTTTCCAACGAACTTTTTATTGGAAGGTAACAAAATGCTACACAAACTGAATGGACATTATGTTATTAACAGCCCAAAAGCAATTCCTTGAATGCCTGAGTTTCACTGTGAACACTGCACACCTGTTCAATCCAGAAATTAAAAGGATGATACAACAGACGTGAGAATCAAGACTAAGTTAGGCAGGTGACACATCATAAATTAAACTGAAATCCAGCCAAGAAAAAGGCTAGCCCACTTGATACACATGCCATGAAATCTAATTACTCTAAGTGATCAAAATATCTTTCTTTCATCCTACGCTAAGAGCAGTACTTGAAGCAGTTCCAAGTCAAACAGCTTGCTCCACTACCTGGGCTACTAACATCAGTTTTCCAGATTTATTCCAGAGATTTCCAAAACACATGAAAGTGGCTGAAAACTAGAGCTCTATCATTTTGATTTGCATGCGTGATATTGGAGCTAAGCAAAAGCAGTCCAGCTTCTCCATAAACTGACAATGCAATCCAGGAATCTGATACCATACTGGGCCATTTGCAGCTAACTCCAAGAATCAAACTAACCACAGTGAGACCTGTTAGGGGAACAATATTCACATGCAACAGCTTTAAAATACAGCAAGTCAAAACAGCATTGACAGCAGAATTGATGCAAAATAGATGAGTAAGAAAGGGGACTCCCAGATAAAGACTCAAAGCAGAACAGACGGAGTCATAGTGACAGGAATATTTAGTCCTCTTCTGTTGACATCACAATTCTCAGACCTTCCTATTTGGGGCTTCAGCTGGAACAAGTGTCTTCCTACCTAACAGCACAGGTATGTCCTCCTGCCTCCATTTGCCACATCAGTAGAGTACTTCTACCTCTAGAAGACTGGTTTGAGTATAAATTCAGAGGATAAAAATGCTCACACACTACAGTGATAATTCAAATAAATGTCTAATCAGTGCTCTCAGTATTATTTCTCTGACTCTACAAAGACACTTTCAGATTGGGAAAGATAACAAAGCTAGAGACCAGAACTGTAAAACTGTTAAGTCCCAGAGCAATCAATGCTAGTTTTAAAATGCATTGCTGCTTCGATGAGGCATTACTTAAGGCTCCAACAGATCAATATTACTTTATGCTTTCATCTGGCATTCCCAGGGTTTTGGAAAAATAAAATTCTCCAAGGCATTGCATATTGCTGAAAAACTCCCTGTAACAGAGTTTGATCTGAGAAAGCCAGTCACTCATGAAAAAAAATTAGATTCATACAAAAATCTATTGTTAAATAAAAACCTCTGTGCTTCATTTGTTTCCCTAAATAGCTCAGACCCTTGCTGGAGAAGAAATTCAGTATGCCTGCAATCATTCATTTGCTATAGCTGGCTGGAAATATGAATAACCATCCAGAAACTGATAATCAAAGGATTTACTTTTTTTTAAAGTCTTTTTTAAAAGACTTTTTAATAAGGGAAAGGTTTCATCTTCCCAAGTCAAACTGAAGATTGAACTATAAAGAAATTGATGAGAGTGTCCATTCATTCAATGTCCTAAAAATCTGGAAGAGTCACAGAGGTGCCAATGGCAGATTCTTCATCAATACACCATTTTCTTATGAGAAAGTAAATTCTATTTGAAGTACAACAACACACTAAAAAAAAAAAAAAAGAAGAAGAAGAAAAAAGGATTCTTCTAAAGAGGAGGTCAAGAAAATGTTGTTCTATCCCTTTTCCAGAGGAGCTGACAGCTCCGGGATACTCACCTCTTGCCAAATGTCTTGCGACATTTTTGAGATTTTATTTAAACCCTCCCCACAGATACTTCTCTTTCATTTTGGGCTGCCTAAGTGGCTTTACAACGTTAAGTTATGGCAGTTAAAATCTACTCCCTGCTTCTTCCAAGAAGGGTACCCCTATCAAGCCTCCCACACAACCAGAATGCGTAAATTCTTCCTGCAAAGGAAACAAGGGCAGAACTACAATGGCTCCAAATTTAATGAACTAATCTGGAGATGATGAAAGAGTAGTTGTAGATACTCAGAGATATGTTAGGTAAAGACTTACTGAAGCCAAGTGAAACCTGTAGAATATTATATGGTGCCTACTTGTAAGAATCAGCTCTTATGCTACATGTGCTTGTTCGTCCACTCTGTCACCCCCATCTGAAGGCAGCATTTTCATCCTCCTATACTGCTTGCATGTTTATTTTGTTTGGTGGGGTATTGTTTGGTTGATCTGGCTTTTAAACATTGATGAAAGCCCAGGCAAACAAAGGTGGATCAAAACTATTTTATCATTGTAAGGCTGAATTTAAACATATTTTTTAACTCAATCTTGAAGAAAAGTTTGTACTGCTAAACTGGTATGATTTATCCAGTACTCTATTGAAATTAAAGAACAACATTCAACAGGTTTATTTTTAGTAAGTGCACCTCCTTCACACATTTTGCACTGCTGCATGGGGATCACTGATCTATATGCATGACTGCAGTGATAAAGATCTGGCACCATTCTTTAATAACTGGTTAAACTCTCCTAGTCGTGTGCTTCAAGCAACACACAATTATTCCAACACCCAGAAAGAGCTTTTCCACTGGCAGTATTTTCCACTACTCAATATGTGTACCCTTGCCATCTGATAGTTAAGATTTTCCATTATTTCCTTTATTTGATTTACTCATTTACAACCAACAGACAAAACACGTCATGTCATTCACAAAAGACATCATAAACGTAATTTGCAAAGGCAGTGAGAGATTATTTTGATGCACAAATCTGTGAGGTTCAAGCAGAAAAATGTTTCCTACCATTACATAGGTATATAAATATAGAGAATGATCTTTGTAAAGACAAAAACTTTAATACAGTTAGAAAGATGACATCAGTATTTGGCATCTGAACAAAGCCAAAAAATTTATAGTGTAGCTTAGCGATCTCAGAGTTCCTTTGTATTTTTCAATCTACAACAAGCTCCAGTAAGGTATCTTCACTGCAGCATCACTGAATATCCTTCTACTTCATCTTTAAATGTCCTAGATTGCTGCTACTATACTATACTATGCTAGTACTATATAGATTTTGAATAAAAAATAAAGGTTTTGTTAAAATAAAAGGTGGCAGAGCTGTGGGTGAAGCAGGGATGGATAAATAAAATGGTCAGCTGCCTGAGGACTGCTTCCAGAAAAAAAGGTATCTGCTGGCCAGTGCTTTCAAAAGCCTCACTTCAGTTGGTGCTTGCATCCTAGGTCAAACTTTACTAATGTCTGAACACTGAATTAATGAATGAAACTCTAGAACAGGCAAATCAACATCCATTTTTCTGCAGTGAATGCTCTAGCTGACGATACACAGTGTGAGGGCTGTGGCACTGGCAAAACCTCTATAATGAATTTTGTGTCTGCAAGTTAGACTGGCAGAGGAATTAAATCACATTTAGATGTCATGGAGGACAACAGGAAAGAAAAACTACAATGATGCTTGGAAAATGCATTACTATGGAAAGAGGAGAATTACTTCAGTTTTGAATTAATGCTTATTGTGGGGTGCTCTGACTTCCACTGTTACCCTCCTGCAATAGTGGTAGAGACCTCCACTACACCTTCAATTGTTTCCACCTGCCATAAATGTAGTATTATTCCAAGTTTAGCTTACAACGTGAAATGCATCTCACCCTTCTTTTAATTCCCCAGGATTTCAGTGTAAGTAATTATAGCATTACAAAACAAAACTGACAGCCTATGTGTTAGCTCAATATGTCAAAAAGACAAGCAGTTAAGCCTCTCAGTGGCTGTGGTACAGCTACTGTCATCTCTCATCAGATGATGAACTGAAAAAGCAGCAAGTGATGGGTTTCCTTGTTCTATTATGTGAGTCAAGGGCGTTCTTCTGAAAGGTTGTTCTGCCTCTCAGACAAGACCTAGCTAGAAATGTGAGCTGGAAACACTGTCCCATATCAGTCTTACATCTTTTTCAATCATGCAAACCTGGTGCTTCCTCTATCGAAGTGACTGACAGTAAAATCAAATTGAAATTCCAGGCACCTTGAATTGATCTTGAAGCTCAGAAAGAGTTGTAGACACTAAACAGACAACACTCCTTATCTTCACAGGCAGGAAAGCTATAAATGCATTAATTGAAATAATCCCATTCATTTTACCTGGAGATTTTGGATCATTGATGCCCTCACATGTACTCTATTTCATTAGTGACTTAAACTCTGAGGAATTAGAAGACAGCAAAGGTGATCATAAAACTGTTACTGGACAATGTCAAAATTACTTCTGGAAGCAACTCAGTGTTACAGAAGAGTTCTAGTTGAGACTTTACAATATATCATGTACTTCTCGGGAGAAGTTTTGTCAGTAGAAATATTACTGTGGTGGCAAGAAGGAGTAGAGGTTTCGGGTCGGTTTGTGGTTTTGATTTGGAGGGGTTGGGGTGGTTTTTATTGCCTTTTTCTTTTTTTCTTAATTATTTCTCTACCTTATAGTTGCACAGAATGAAGAAAAAAAAAAGATGAAAAAGGCATTTAACACCAAAGAAACAAATTCTGACCTCAATCCACTAAATATTTATATACACAAGTATTTCAAATATAAACAGAGAACTTTACCTAAATTCTGTACTAGATCCAGATGAATCTGACATTAAAATATTATTAGGCAGAGTTGTGCATTTAGCTGTTGGCCTATATTGTACTAGGTATGGTTAGTGCATGCAGACATTAATCTGCATTCTCTATTTTTTTCAAAGATCATCTATTGTAGATTTAAAACTGAAAAAACTCAGGTAAGAGTCTTCTAAGTGGTCCATTTCTTTGCTTCCCTGAGGTATTCAGTTTTAAAATAAATAATGAAGCAGGTATTTAAGATTTAAGTGCTGGAATTGAAGCCATATATTTCAAAAGATTCAAGGTGATGTCCAACCTTCATCTGCCTCCAAAGTATTCACGTCTTAAGAGGCTGAACTTTTGTACTTCTGAAATGTGTTTTTTTAATAATATTTAGGAATTGGTCGAAAGGTATCATCTTTGCCACATTTGTATTAGACATATTTTATAAATATTCCATTTTAGTACTAAAAATAGGGCTGGATTTATACCAGAACTCTACCAGTTTCAAAGAAAATAAAACAATTATGATCCAGCATAAGTGCAAACACCTTTGCTGTTTGTATTTACCAGCACTTCATAAACTTATTAAAGTTATTACCATTTCCTTTAGTAATTTGTCTCTCTGACTCTAGAAGATGATCTGGTCTAGAAAAATCCTCAGATAACAACAGCTGTATGGTATTATAGAGCATTACAGCTGTAGTCGACACAGATAATAAGTGTTTTTCTCCCAAAGATCAGCTCAGTGATACAATAACATTTCTAGACAGTTTAGGGCTGTATGATAAACACCCTATCAAAACTGATTCAAAATGGAAGGAGGGACACCTTTTAGTCTCAAAAAAAATGTAATTTTTGTTCGAAAAATAATTTATTAGACAAAAGATGTATTTTCTTCTTTCTGAAAGCACAAGTCAATGACTAACAAAATGCTGCTTTTCAGGCATTCCCAACTAGAAATCCCACATTTTTGAGGCATGTAAGGCTTCTTGGCTATTGACAGCTCTGCCCATGTGTCGTGCTGGCATTGGGCCAGCAAACAGCACAGTAGCCAGCTCCTGCCTGGCTAACTGCATGAGCAAAGAGAATCGGATGGAAGGTCTGCATGTTGTTAGCTCCTGCCATCCACCTCTGCGGTGAGGCAGCCTTACACCATGACAGCATGGACACTTTGCACCACATGTCTCATTACACTAACTCAAACCTGCTAGCAACTCTCTGCCAAAAGGATTTAGAAACAAAAAAAAAAAAAAGAAAGAAAGAAAAAGAAAAGAATGGACAAACATTTTGGGGGAAGAAATGGCATAACCACAGGCTATGATGGCTACAAATAAGACAGACACACAGCAGACAAAAATTAAATAGTATCCATGCAGAGCACAAGAAAATACGTTCGCTGTGTGTGGTGTTACGTAACAGCAATGCCTCCAAGGCTTCTGCACAACAGCAGAAGCTGTCAATGGGGGATAATCAAAACCATAAAGCAAGTAACTTGATTTAGCACAAGAATACAAGTTGCTCACTTATCTCAACAAATGACAGGTTTAATGAACACATCCACTCAACAGCTGTATTCTTTTAGCAAGCACTCTGAAACAAAACCAGTTGTGGGAAAGAAGCATCCATCATTCTCCCTTAGCAGTCTTAAACTCCTCAGCTAGGAAGGGCTCTATTACCCCAGCCCTGTGGATAAGCCACTCCTTTGTCTCATGTCATTTATAATTCCTTGCCTTCTTTCTAGAGAATGGAAGTATCATGTCAAAGTCCAAATACTTTTTCCACTATAGCCATTATTTAAGAGTATGTATTCCTCACACCTTACTTTTTTGTTCAGCTTGCCACTGGTATTTTTGAGCCTTACTTCTCTAGATGTATAATGAAGGGTTCTCCTTAGACATGGCCCCTTTTCTCTCCTTTCTACTTTCTTAATATATGTAAATGTACAACAAGAATTTTCAAAGCATCCAAAAAAATAAATACCAATTTCTCAGTAGAAATCTCTGCAGCAGGTCTAGGAACCTCAGCTTCCCCTTTATGATTTTGTTAAAATACATCCATACAATAAAACCATCAATCCCTTATGTGGTCAAGGAATCATTGATATTTTTCATTGTATGGATGTCTTTTTTTCATTTATTCATGAAGAAATATTTTTAAAGCCTCTGTTGAGTGACAGAGGATTTAATACAGTGTTATATAATAACTAGTTCAACAGCTTCCCCCACTATGTACTTTTTACTGCATGCAATTTTTTTGGAAGTTATTTCTAAGGCAGTAACTTGATATCAGAAGTTTAATTTCAGAGTGTGACAAATGACAAATATCTTCTTCCTATCTAAGTGCTCCCCCCACAGTGCTATTCTAGTCTGTGCAGAATATAAATGACCAACTGAAGGAAAAAGAGACTTATTAATTATTTTCATAATAGTCAAAAGCATTTTTGTCAAGGTTTTTCATTCAAACCCACATTTAAGAAAGAATTAATTCAAGAAGAAAAAAATTACCCTCCTGAAATGATGCTGATCAAAATACATTTCTTCAGGAGCATGGAAGATTTGTTTAGTAAAACATCACTCTTGCCCCCTCCCAAGGAAAAAAATATGCATTTAGAATTTATGCTAGCTACATTCATTGTAAATACATTTACAACACTGCAACAAAGGAATGTTCCCAGACTGCTCCATGTGTACAGAGGACTCCTTTCTGTGACTTTACTTCAGTACAAAGGACTGCAATGGGTTTCACACAGCAGTTAAGTGTGTGCTTAAATGCCCAACTTGAACACATCTTCACAGCTCATAGCACTGCAAGCCTTCATGAAAGAAAGATGAATCAGCCTTACTATTAAACACACCAAACAGTCTAGCAAGACTTTTAACCTTTTTAGTAATGCAAAGAAAATAGGTTTAATCCACTGCTCTGCTTGCAGCTATAACAGATGTTCACAAGGAGATCTGTGAGCCTGACTGCATCACAGGATGGGCTGTGCTATTCAGTTTTATCACACTACTACTTTAATATTTCAAAAAGGATAACAAGGATTTTCCTTTTTGTGATTTCTTCTGATTCTTTTTTTACCTGAATATCACTGGAAAGATTTTCAGCTGATGTGCACTGAAAAGTAACTTCATTCCATGAGAGAACCTCTCTCATCCACTAGAGAATACTGTGTATACACTTCAAGTCAAAACCTCGGAAGAAAAAGGCTCTAATTCTGCTCTCAGTGAGTCTTGATGGCTGGTGGAACGTGCATCCTGCTGTATAAAGGTCATAGCCACAGTCAAGGCCTGCCAAGGGATAACCTGCAGCTTAGCTAACGATCTCCTAGGAAAAGAGCTATAAACCACTGAAATTATGGCAGTTTGCCAGGCAGGAAGATCCTAACTGTAAGCACCCTACTGTGAATTTAGAAAACTAGAAAACCCCCACCATTCACACAATGCTTTAACACACCTTATTATTTCATCCATGTATGTAGCTTGAGGGTCAGTACAAGTGCCTATCAGCTGGCAGAGCACAGCACTGTGTGAAGATCTGAGCTCCAGTCCCAGACATGACTCTCGAGTGCTGTTCCAGAGCAATTTCTGCTCCAGAACCAGCTCAGCTACCTTTGCTTCCCACTTGCACTGTAGACATAACAGAGGATTTTCACAGTAGGTTTATTCATCAAATAGGTGCCTGCCTCAGCCAAAAGTTTAGGATCACTGGAGGATTGACTAAAAGAGTTCCTGCAAAGAAACCTCAGCATCCATTAAGTGCATCACAACATTGTGGATCTGCGAAAAAATTTTCCTCCCTATTCACAAAACTGTGGTTAAACTCTTTCCTGACAAACTTTTACCTGCACATTAATTTATTTTCTCTGTTCAGGTCTTCCACAGCACCAGAAAAGTATGGTACAAACATTTACAAGGAAAAAATTATATCAAGATGCCTTCCAGCATTTTCTTAAACCAAGTTTGATGGAGCTGTCATAGCTGGTTTTCCCACTACTTATAGGAAGTGCACACATAGTTCTCCAATATACATTGTTATTTATTACAGCATGTAATTACAACTTGAACTACTGCAAGATATCTTGCCACTGTAGTCCCACACCACATACCACTCTTAAAGAAGTAAAAAAAAAAAGGTAAAAAGAAATACAGGCTGCCAGAGGATTTGCACCAGCTAAATTGCTATCCAGAAATACTGAAATCATGAAATACTGAATATTAAAGACTGCTGCTATGTTAGAACTCTTTCAGTAATGAAGGATGGAGAGATTAAACACACAGCTATAGCCCAATTTCATCAGGGTGATTTGTAGATAATGCATCCTGTTGGCCAAGGGAGTAATATCATTCTGTTCCATGTCATAAATATAGTAACTGTCATACACACTGCAGCTCCAATACAGCCTTCAGCTGTGTGTAGGTTGAATTTGACCCCTCTATAGTTCAAGAGGAAACAATAATTTCTCCCCTTCAAAGGGAATAAGCATTGCTTCTGCAGCACATTCAGTCTATTATTAACAAGAACTCTGTCTTGGAGTTTATAAATGGATGTATACTTATCAGGAAATTACAGATAAATATAAGGAAACATTACAGGTAAAGCCTATGAGATAGATATGGCAGCTGTCAAGCTGACTTGAACAACCATCTCAATCAGAATTACTGGAGTTATTAGAATTTAAACCACCTCCCTTAACATTTGTTGTTGTTTTCTCTGCTTCTAAAGGGTTCTAGTTGATACACATCAGAAAACAGTGTAGATAAAAGGAAATAAACCTGATGAATCATCTCTATCACCTGCAAGAAGCATAATATTTAGATGTCGTATCTTTCCTTTTTCCTCTCCTCCCCTTCTTTTTTCTGTCTCAGTGTCAGCAACAAAGAATTTTGGTCAAGGCAGACTGAAAACTGCCTAATAAAGTTCCAAAGTAGTATAGGAATAATTACTCTCAGAGTAGTTTTGGTCTAATTTAAAGCAAGAATTCTTACAGGAAACAGGATTATAATCCTGGTAAGGTGGTATGTGCTGTGCAGAAAGATACAAAAGTTTGCGGAAGATTCGGTATTTCTGAATCATTCCTCTGATCTTGCAACTTTTACAGTTTCTTCACAGCAGCTGCCTCCTCAGTAACAACAATAATGAACAAGGTATTTTGGAGGGTATGTGAATAATGACGATACCATAATGATGAAAATGTATGTGCTCACACTATGACATTATGTATGGCAGGAAGCATCTGACACTGACTTCTCTGTAAACCAATCTAGCTTTTTATGCAAGACATGATATAATTTGCCTGTTTATTAATGCCTGGGAGTCAAAAGCAGCAATTAAACTTTCTTCAACTAACTAAAATACAAAAATTATTTTCCTGGCACATTTAAGAATGGTTCGAGATAAATGCATTTGATTACAAAGCACATAACAGGACATTTTATCAAGTAAAATGAAACTGTGAGATGCCAGTGAAAATTTTTCTTGTGGCTGACAGTCAACTGTACCTAAACTATCCATCTTCCCATCTCTGACTGGCCTTTTAACAGAATGCTTACAAGAGCTCTGTGGAGGAATGCTGGTTTATTACCAGTATTTTCAGGTGCCTGAGACCTTTGCCTGCACTTCAGAAATACTGTTTTGTTACCACCAGTTTAAGGTGCCTAGAACTATTCCCTGAAAGCTCTTCATGAAAGAATTCACCGGCACACAACACCAAATAGTCTTCCTAAAAACCAGGTGATTATAATCTCTCTTCTATTAAAGGTGGCCTTTCAGCAAAGCATGAAGGAAAAGTATTTAAAAACATTTCCTGGCTCTTCAAGCCTTCTACTGCATAGCTTTCCCCCAAACTATTGTCACAAGAAGGCAACACTGACAGCTCTGCAGGCTCCAGCAGGAAGCCACCCACACACAGATCCAGAAAAATTCTGCCTTGTTAAAGTGGCTTCTCTAGATCAACCTCACTGTGACGTTGCACCTCGTCCTACAGCAACACAGCACGGGCAGGATCTCCCTCTAGGGACTCATCACCTGTCACAGAAAGCACTTTGCCACCAAAGGCATTGTTTCTAGCCCAGTTATCTATATGATCCAGGAGCAGAAGATGCTACAATGTCTTTTATGAAGTCCATTCTATCTCCTGCCTGCCCTGCATTTGATGGTGTCAGGAGGTGTGTTCCCCACGTGTCCTGAGAAGCCCATACAAGGTTGACTGCAGAGCTTCCCCTCAGTGGTAGGGTAGGATAAAAGAGCATGTGTAGATAGGGAATGCAGTCTGACAGAAGTTACTATACTACAAAAGGAGAACCAAAGAGGCAAAAACTGCATTTATTCCTCAGAGAGGAGCATAAAAGATCAGCACATAGGTGATGTGCCATGTACTTCGCCCATAGCCCTTCAGGAGCTGAGCTGCAGGCACCACACACACAAGCTTTTGGACAGTCTGGGTTTTGTTTTTTTCTACTTCTTTCCCATTGCTGTCCATTTTTCTTCCTAGGAACAGAATAAACTTCAACAGCTAAGCTTTGCCAGAAGTTTCTCTTAACAAATAAAAAGCATTTTTGAACAAAAATGAAAGACTAGGTTAAGATGAATAGACTGATTTATACCTCAAAATTGAACACAGATAACTTTTTTTTTTAAACCAGAAAAGCACAAAACTGTTCACTGTTCAAAAGAAAACTGTAAGTACAATTTGCCATGGGGAAAAGAAAAAGCTACAAAATTTGTAGCATTTTAAATCTTAGCAGACTTTTATAATTATGTTTTCTCTCAACAATAAAACCTTACCTCCAAACAGTACCCCCTATATTAAGTGCCAAAGACTCAAAGAAATACATTCCCCCAAATACTTCTCACATGAACAGTACATTATATTTACTATTTGATACATTTATAGTGCTACCAGTGGCACACTAAATATATACTTATGAAAAAGGCTCAAATTCATTCCAGCAAATAAAAAGCCACAAATCTTTCCACTCATAGGGCACCAAGCTAATCATGGTCCATTCAACCACCATACTCAAAACATTAATTGAAGACAATTTGATTACTTTCTTACTGAAGACAGATGGCTCCTGTATCTAGAGAAATCTCCAACATGAGCTTACAAGGACCCAAGTATTCTAACATGGAAAAGCATGCATCTTCAATAGTCTTATTTCCACAGGCCAAAAGAGCTTACAAAATTTCCCACTAGAATCATACATAATGAAGTATTCCACATTTTAAAGCAAGGATGCATTATTTTATTTGAAATTTCTCTATGTACTTAAATATTTAGCCAAATAGTGGACATCCTCTATCATTATGATCTCTATTTTCACTTAGTAATTACTCTCACTACTTTGGACTGGCTACTTTGTCCCAGTCAGCACAAAAAGGTCAGTTTTGGGAGAAGCAGGGGAGATGGTTTTAGGGGTTCTTCTGGGGCTTTGGGTTTGTTTGGTTATTTTCAACAGTTTCAGACTGACCATCTCAATTCAGTAACAAGATTTACAGTAGCCATTTTCTCTTTCTTTTCATTTACTTGCCTTTATTCCCCATAAGTTCACAATATAAAAGAACTTCCAAGGGTTTTCAGAGTGACATACCCATTGATGGGAAAAGAAAAACAAACAAACAACTTTTTTTTTTTGCAATATGCTATAACTAGGATCCTGTTCCAAAGGAATACTCTGCATGAAACTGGTATTTTCCCTTATAAGTGAAAAAAAAAAAAAAAAAGATATTTTTTTTAAAACAGAAAATTGCTCCGTTACACTCCATGTATCTAATTTGGGCAATGTAATAAAATAGTTTTCCTTCTCTGAGAGCTTTTCTGTAGCATCTGAAGCATTTTATTTTTCATTACTACATATTGAATTTTTAAAATCAATGTAAACATAAGCTAGCAAAAGCAAAGCGAACAAAACAGGTTTTTATCCCCGGCTTGCCATCTGAGTTATGAGAGGTAAACGGAATGTGCAAGCCTCGCAGCTGAGTAGTAGTACATCACATCTGTGTGAACCATGTTCCTCAACACTTGGGATTTATGACAGGAACCATTCCACCTACAGACTATAGAGATGAACAGGCTGGCTTTCCTAGACATACAGGTTTGGGATAACAAACTAGCAGAGATACCATTACTGATCATGGTAATGTATCAAAACTTTAACACCGTAGGTGAAGACAGAGCAGGTGAATCACAGAGCAGAAAACTGTTCCCTAAGCCAATCATTTATTGTTCCATAGGACACAGATTGATACCCTGCAGTTTTATAAACTGTTTCCCTGAAGTTACTGCTCCTGCCACACCTTTACTTCACAGAAAAGAGATTTAAAAATCGACACCACAGAACAAAGAAGGGATGATGTGCCAGTGGGGAAGTTTGGATCAGATGCAAGTTCTCCTGAGTGCCTCACAACCCCCTGTGAGCCAGGCACTCAGAATTGCTCAGCACCACAATGAAGCAATCAAATTTTCAAGTCTCACTGCCAGCAACACAAGTTGCCAGATAATTACCACATTTACAAATCTTGCCACTAAATGCAAGAACTGTGTAAGAGTAATTTGTCAGGTTGTGCAGGCGAAGACTAAGGAAAGAATAGATGACTGTAAATCTCCAAGCTATGTCTGAGGGTAGAATTCCTACTGGAAAACCAACATTTACAGGTATCACTGGACAGACAGCTTTGTAAAAGTACGAAACAAGCAACAACAAAACAAACACAACAAAAGCACCCTAATGTCTGCTCTCACACAGGGAAACACACATGAAGTTTATGCAGTTTGTGCACAGCTGAAAGACAAAGCTACAGTGCAAGCTTAGGGAAAAAGCAGCTGAAAGGGAAATGGTAAGAATTGAACACTACCTTAAGTAATACAGGATGAGTATTGCTAAAATATTCTTTCAGTTTACAAAAATGTGTGTGGCTTTGTTCATTTCAATGGCAGCTGGCTAATCTCACCAAAGCATAATAAAAATACATAGTTTCATGATCAAAGTATTAAAAAAACCTGCCATTTATTACTGCAGAGAAAAAAGAAATGGCAATTCTAATATATTTCATCTGCCTAAATGGTAGAGCCCATGCAAAATTCATTGCAAGGTCAGAGCCCAACGATTCCCCTTTGAATCAGTCTGTACAAAGTTCATGTCAGCTCCAATTCCAACAGCAGAAACAGGCAAGATGAACTGCAGCTCCCACGATTTTATTATACTGATGAGATATTTCTCAGGTTTTGAAACCTTTTCAGTGTTCACTTCAATTCACACAGTCAGAATTTGAATTAGAATTTATTTGTGCATTTGCTTTTCAGAGTATACATTTGCATCGTACACTTGCTTTTCAGAGTATTACAAGCCTGTCTGGTGAGCTGCTCCCAACATGCAGACATCTGATTCAGTTTGCTGTGTTGAGATTTGTGGCAGTCAGGGCCTGTGCTGACTTCAAAAAAATCAAAGCATAGAGTATTTGTATAGCCCTTCGCCTGTCTTTATAAAGCTTTTCAAAATTAGCCCCTAATGCTAGTTGGAGAGTTGAGCTCATTCAAAACACACCAGCCTACCTGCACCATTATCATCCCTTTTGCTGGAAGTTTTGCTCAGTGCTGAAGTAGTAAAAAAAAGTTATTACTTTTGTCAGAAGACACTGATTATGAGAGAAACATAGAATGGTTTTGGTTGGAAGGGGCCTTTAAAGGTCATCTAGTCCAATCCCCCATTATTATCATTATCATCATTATGAATATGATCATTGCTATTATTTGCTGAGATTTGCCATAGTTACAAGACACAATTTTCAAAATGTGCAAGCCCTCAAAACAGTGCGAGCCCCAAAATACTGAAAAAAAACCCACAAACTTGCTCATAAATACATGTGTAAAACAACAAGGAAAAGCTTAATAGCTACATGACAAAATTTGAATCAGTATGTCAGAAGTGATCTTCAGTTACTCTGCTATATAGCACAAGAGAACCTCGTCTTTGGCAGGGACAAGACCTTAAAATCAGCAATGCAGCAACTTGTATCTTTCTCAAGTAAAGTCTCTGTGCTGCAGTGAATGAGTCAATGAGTGAATCCTCTTGAAAAATCTAAACTGCACTTGTGTGGGGGTGCTCATAACAACCTTCAGTGATGGAACTGCAGTTTCAAAGTTGAAATCAGAATCATGATTTTTACGTTATGAATATCTGGTTGTCCAAAGTGGTATCTGAATGATCACGGTGAGAGAAAAGCATTCAAATTACCCTACCCATTGGAAGAACAGTATCAAAGTCTGGACCGGGACCCAAAGTTTAGAGCAGACTCTAGTCTAGTTGTTGCATTAGGTCAAACAAAACAATGTGCTCCAGAGGCATTTGGCATTGTGAAATCCTACTGCAACTCACACAACCATCCCGATCAAAAGCAAATGCTTATTTCAAAGTACTTATTATGCACTAGTTTTCGTAACTACTGAGTACAGTAACTAGCTTTAGGTGCTTACCTTAACACACTTGACAGATCAAACCAACTCAATGCAAATAAAAAGAAAGAAATAAACCCAAGTACCAACCAAAAAACAGAATAAATGGAGGCATATGCTACTTGACTGTAACCTGATTTTTAAATCAGTCTACTACTACAAACAGGTTTATAGGCCCTGAAAGTAGACTTTTATTTGTTTTCCTCTGCAATCCTGCAGGACCAGCAGCTAGAGGCAGAGCTAAACTTTGGCTTATATTTCTTTGATCCTGGAAAACCAAATTGTGTTGAATGTTCACATAGCCCCATAGGATGAAGACTAAAAAGCAAGCAAGGCTCACACATATTCACCAGAACTAGAGAGCCATTTCCATGGTAGCCTAGAAGCAGACCTACAGATGCTTTCGTGGCCCTCACCTCTTGTGATGCAAACCACCCACACTGTAGATTTGTACAATAAGCACCAGTACATCAGTGTGTGATCAATTAATTAATGACTATTTAATATGCAAAAAAAAAGAACAGCTAATTCCCTCCCCAAGATTAAGACAGCTTTTATCATTAGTGACAGCTACAGGAACATCGCTGGTCCTGCAACTCAAATGTAAAATTTTAAGCCTATAGGCAGGGACAGATCTCCTAACACTGTTCACAGAAGGACAATTTCTCTTTTCATACTCACTTCTCGCTGATTTTGTTACTGACATACCAGTAATTAACATTTCTAAATGCGTTCCCTTCTTTCTTCAATTTTAATTATACTGTGTCAGCACCTAAAAATGTACAGACGATGCACAAGAAGACAAAGATGCATTTTCCACAGAGCCTGTAGAGTTTTCAAAAGAAGGAACACGAGAACAAGGGCCCACCAGGCAGAAGATACCAGCTTTAATTTGCATAGGGAGTCCCAGAGAAGAATAAAAATAAACATGAATTTTTGAAGGGCTAGGACAGAGAAGCAATAAGGCACAAAGAACTGCAAAAGCCAACAGAGGCAAAAGACTTTTCTCCACCCTTACCCTTACTTACCATTCTCCCCAAACTCTTTTATCTGTAAAAACTGATGACAAATAAAAGGCTTGCTTGTCACTCCATGTCATACAAACACAAGGCTCACAATCAGCTTCTAAAAAGTTCTTCTAAAAAGTTTTTCCATCCTTTCCCCTCCAATGTTTCTACCTTCCAGAACAAATATGACAGCCCATTCCAATAACAACACACATCAACACATGGGCAAAGTTGGTAACTTCTCATTGCAGGCCACCCTCCTGAGAAGAAACACAGCAGCAAATACTACTTCCTACATCCAGCACCTGCAAGCACACCTTCACCAGTCTTCTCTGTTGCTTACTGAGTAGGTTACATGTGTGCAGGTTCATGTTCTCTGTGTATAAATCAGTGCAATCAGCTTCTCACAATCAGTGCTTGTGAGAAGCTCCATATTAGAATCCTTCTAAGAAGCACCCTGATGGATCAATACTGATTTGACTTCAAAAGTAAAAGTCAGAGAACTAGTCACAAGTAAGGTGAACTGCCATGGTTCAACTTTCTCAGCCATGGTTAAGTTTATAAAATCCTTCTCAAATTCAAACCTGCCTCCCATTGCCAGAAAAGAGTTTGACAAGCCAAAGGATTCTATGGCAGGGCTTTTTCAGGACACCATTTTTCCTCTGCCTGTTAAATGAGGTTCCCTTCCAATTCTCAGCTATTAAGAATTCATTCCTCTTCTCATGTGAGAGGGAATTACCCAATTCATCCACAGTTCAGCCTTACTCTCATAATAGCACCTACAATTAGGGCACATGTCAGTGATATTTCCTGAGAAAGTTAACCTTCCTTCTTCTAACCCTCAAAATATTTATTCACTGAAGGGAAAAGCCACTAAAGCTATGAAAATAAAAGAGCTGAAGGCTGAATCCAAAGAGACACTAGATCCCAGTGTGCTAAGCACACAACCTGAGCAATGTCTTACTCTCTTATTCTCTGGCACTCAAAGCAATAACCAGAGTCCTGGTTTAGGGACACAGATGCCCTACGGGCATGAATCAGCACATCTAGAAAGAAGATCCACTGAGAAAACACACAAGCATGTATCTGTAGCTCCTTCTCAGATCTCTGGAACTTCCTGTTAGGAGGTACTTCTTTTTACTAGGGTTTGTAAAATCTTGCACATCTGAGGGAATGCCTCTGAGATTAATTTATCATATAAAAGGATCAATATTGCCTTTGGTCCCTCATACTGTAGCCACTCTGGAAGATAAATCATATCCTTCTTACTGAAGCAAGGACAGTAGGTAGAAGACGACACCCACAACCGTTTCATTGATGTTCACATGCCATCCACCTCATAGAGGGTACAATCCAATATACCTGCATTTTACAAACAGAAAGCATAACTGTTTCTTCTCCTTTCATCCATTTTACATTCTTTCATGTCTTTTTTTTACCAAAGAGACTTCTGAAAGATACTAGCAGATCATGAAGCAACGTTTTATAGACATGCTTTGCTCACTAGTGACATAAATTTAGTACTTAAATTGTTTATTATTTATTTTATTAAATATTCCAGAGAAAAGAGAGATAAATAATTTGGTCTAAGATAGTCACTTAATATAATTTTAAAATTCTGATGGCATTGTAATTGGTTGGCTGTATTCCTTATGCACTAACAGAAGGACAATATGAATTACTTAAAAGGTTATACCAAACTAAAAATGTCCTTGGCGGGAGACAGTTTTAGACATCTAATGAAGAAAAATGCATCTTTCTATTTAAAACACTTTAATTCATTATTGTTTTTAAATCACTAAACATCATCTTATAGAAACATAAAATACTTTCTTAGGAGTACACCAAATAAAGACTATTTAAAAGCTAACAGCCAGTTTACCAGGTCTTACAACAAACAAGGGAAATTTAAGTACTTTTCAAACCTTTAGATAATTCAGGAAATGTTTTAGACCAGCATCATTTCTTGAAGGGTTTTAGCAGTTAAACTTAATACAGTATCAATTAAATGTTTTTCCAGAATGTTTAATGGTAGGTAGCACCTACCTCCCTTTGTCTGACTTCACAAACATACCAACTACAAGCTCCAGAAATAAAGCTTTTGCTAGCATATAAAAAGTCCATTTTTTTCCTGCAAGGGTTCAACACTGACACATGTAGAAGTTAAAGGCTTTTGCCAGAGAAATTTGCTTCACAGTATATCAAAGCAAACATGAAGACCCAGTTCTAATCTCCCTCAGCATGCTATAAATGCAACACCTTTAACATTCAACAGACTTGAGCTCAAAAAGGGAGAATTTTGTCTAAGTATTAATTATGCAAATTTAACAAGTATATGCTTTTAAACATATTTTACTTAAGGAAACAGACCAAAATTCTAATTTCATTAGAATTATTGTCTAAGTAACCACAGATTAGTCTGTTTCAATGTAGGATTAAGCTGAGGGGAATTGGTGCCATTTGTTTCCAAAACTGCTTCCACCCTCCTATATGAAGCATGTTGTTGCTGTAAAGCAACATGCTGCAGGTACAGCCTGTTGGTAAGATCGATCCTCATTTTGGTCAACATTTTCAATGAAGTGAGAAGAGAACAAAAGGGAAGAGGAGCAAGAAAAACATTTTTTCTTTGCTAGTTAGGCATCAAACTGGAGATAAAGCAAGATGAAATCTCTGCATTAATGATCATTTCTGTGCCTGAGTAGCTATGATCTAGACGGGTGGATTTTAAATACTGCAACCTATTTAGTGTTGACATTCTTTATTATCTCTTCTTGCCTTTTTTTTTTTTTTGTTTGGGGGTTTGGTTTGGTTTTGGGTGTGTGGGTCATTTTTTGTTGGTTTTGTGTGTTTGGTTTTTGTTTGTTTGTTTGGGTTTTTTTGTTGTTAGTTTGTTTGTTTGTAACAACAACATTAATTAACTCCAAATAGATTAAATCTTTACTTAAGCAGCTTCTAGCATAATCAATAGTTTGGGAGTTTTCCCACCAAACTACTGCTATTTTTTTTTCCTCTAGTTTTAGTAATACAAGTGCATATAAAGTAAGAAACAAATATTAAAGCATATGAAGTACTGGGAATGAAGGACATATCTCTAATTGTGCAAGATCTGTTCTGGAGAGTTTTCTTCTTTCCACCTTTCTCCAGTTAATAGTCATCACAGCACCCTCTTGGAGCACAGGGAGGGTTTGATGAAACAATGCCTGAACGGATTTCCTGAATTAAGACCATATCCCTGCTGATGTTCCTGGTAAGAAAGGGCTACAAACTTGCGCTAGTAAGGAGAGAGTCTGATGGTTAGAGAACAACAGCTAACCATCTTCCATTTGCAAAATGCCTCTGTCAGATTTGTCACATCATTTTGGGATACTCCAGACATCACTCTGGCACACTGTGCTTTTAAGAATCTGATTCATACATTTGACCTGTAACTTCAGTCCCAGCAATCTGAATCTTTCAAAAGTAGGCAAAATCCTACTGATAAGAGAAGAGAACAAGAAAAGTGGCAATGGGTGGACGGGGGAAAGGAAAGGATTGAAAAGTTACACACTCAGAGGGAGAAGAAATACGAGATTAAAATCATAAACACCTATACCATTGAGAATTTAGCTAAAGGCAGTGGAAGTGGTTTTATTATCCAACCATTGTTATTATCCAGTCTCCAGCCAGACCTGGGCAGAACAAAATCTGTGAGAGAACAGAAAGGCAGTGATTGATCTCAAGAAACATGTGAAGAAATAACCCGGATTTTTGCCTTAAACCCATTAACAATCCTGAAAGAATTAATATCAGCTAAGGAAAGTTTAAAAGCCAGAATAAAACACACACACCAATTTCTAGTAACTATTTAGAAACTCCAAAATGCCAGCAAATAATTATAATGGAAACACTAAGAAAACCCAGTTTAAAACTCTATTTGTAACTTCCTGATGGGATGACTACTTTTATTCATCTCTAACTTTAGTAAATGGATTCATTAAAACAACAATACAAGCAGATAGCCACAAACATCTGTTTTGCAGGACTTCCATTACCACCATCATGCAAAGGCTGTATAAGCATACATTGCAAGTGCCATGTTATTGGCATTTCTTGATGTGACAACAGTTCCAGTAGGATTACTTGAATGTCTCATTGCTGTGCTCAAAACCCTGTGCTACCATGATGCAATACTTTGTGGGTGAAAAGATAATTTTCCTTCACGCTCTTCCTCATGATAAAGGCCAAAATTAAACTTCTGAAAATTACGGTTCTGTTACTACAGGATCATCACTGCTGCTGAACTGTATGGCACTATTCCTGCCAGAATTTTTTCTCTTCCAAATTTGATAAAAGCTTCCTTCCTGTGAGCAACACACACCTAACTACTGCAACTGTTAGGCAGCTGCAGTCCCAGCAAAGTTTGATCAGCTATACTAAAGCCAAAATAATGTGACAGCAGGAAGAAATACCTCATTTCTTGGATGAAGATATCCCAGGCTGAACATTACAAAGACCTCAGATGATTTTCAGCACAGATAGGAGTGATCTGTGGAGGAACAGCATCTCAGCCACGAATAAGAAGATAGATGTCATTGTTGCAACCTATTCCATTTTGTTCAAACAGTGTCTCCCACTGAGAAACCAAGTACAGTGTTGTCTCTCAAACACTGATGTTTCTTCTCTTCCAAAAGCCAAGGAACATGTACTGAAGACAAAAAAGTTCCTCACTTTACTCAGAGGGGAGTAGAGGGAATGATAAAAGAACCCAATGCCCTGAAGTATATCTGAATCCTTGTTGATTAAAAATGTCACAATAACTTGGCTGCCATGTTACACAGCTGCTAGGAAAATTAAATGGAAATTCTGTGGGATTAGTGCACAAAACAACCACCCTCCTACTATTTGAGGGAAAAAACTAAACTTAGTTGTAGGCTAAATAAAAATTGAAGCATTTTGAAGAAATAGTGCTTTCATATAACAGCAGTAGTGATGAGATGCTGTTGGAAGAGGATATTTTTGTGGATTTCCCTCTTTGGTTCAGATTTGCTTATGTATCAGCTAGGTTTTCCCATGTCAGATTCCAGTCTGAGACAGGTATCTCGGTTGTAAGAAGGCAATTTTCACTCAAACTATGCTAATAGTAGTAGGACAGACTTGCTAAAATGAAGTATTTTTATTGTTACCTGTTTCCATTGCTAATTTTCTGTATCTCTACAAATTACAGAGGGTGCATCCACTCTCCTCAGCAAGAAATTCCTGCTTGGACTTCTACTGAAGGTTATTTTGTCATAAAAAGGAGAACATTTGCTTTGTTGTTTATTTGCAGTTCTGTTTTAGGGCTAAGTCAATACATCAGGCAAATAGTAAAGCAGAAATCTGAAGTAGTTCTAAAGAAAAAGAACATTTTATTATACTACTTTTAAAAAGCCAATAGCATTCAGCACTTTCACTTAATTTCAGGGTTCCTTGAAATTTGTTTAAAATAATAGGGGCTGAGGTGGCCTTTGCAGATCAGATACCCTTTGAAGTGGTAATAAACTCTAAAGAGCTAGCTCAGCAAAAAGCCATTTTTCTAAACGGTCATAATTTTTTCACTGTTTCAGATCAGGGTATCATCATATAGACAGTATAATGAAATTCAAAATAAAACGTTCTTAATATTTCTCTTTATTATATAATTATTGCTTTTCTTATAAGACATTTGGAAGCTATGTATGTCTGAAATTGCAGACCTGTCTTCTAAGTATAGAGACACTCTACACTGTAGAAGTAAAATCACTTATAAGAAAGGCTATATACCAAAAGATCCTAGAGATACCAATTGATACCAAATGAGTGCTCTTCATAAACTCATAATCTCTGATTTTTTCCCTGTGTTGTTAAAACCTCTGTGTTACATCTGCAGTACAGTTACAGTTGGAAATGAAAACTGAAGTGGAATTGTTAAATGGATAAAAAAGAACCACAGCAGTTTAACAAAACGAACAAAAAAACCCCAAAAAACAAAAACCATATTCCTTTCTTTACCAAACATACATTAATTTTTAAAACTCTACTCAAGCTGATTTAACTCAAGTCAGCAAGGTTTTTGAACAAGAACAACAAAAAAAACCTCTGTCCCAAACAAAAGCAACAAAAAGTCTGATTTGCCAGGAAAGATATTTCCAAACTAAGCATTGGTGAAGTACGTTTGGCACACTCACACGAATTTTTGCTTTCATCAGATTCTTTGCTCTTTTTTTAAAATGCAAAACTAGATCTAATATTAGAGCATTTCTATGGTCACTTTGATACCTAGCAAAACACTGAAAGAAAAGAGTCACAAGCAGAATTTGAAGTTCTGGAACGCTTAACAACACAGGAAAGTAACAGACAGACAACATTACAGAACTTTCAAAAGCAATTAAAGCTCACATATTAAACTTTAAATCTGTGTATCTTGGGATGCTTTGCAATTTCTATTCACATCAACAACTGCACTCGAGATAAAGTTTCCCTGCCTGAGTTCTGCAGTCAGGCATACGTCATTGGCTTCTGAGCTGCTGGCCGTTTTTGCTCAACGTGCTTCCATATGTAAGAACCTGAATGAAACAAGACTATACAGTATTTTCATGTAAATGAAGCTACACCCTAGCTAAAACTACTACTTCCCATTCTAAGTAACTCCAAAATTTTTGATGTCTAAAGTACTGAAAAATCCAGAAACTTTAAAATGTTCATAAGCCCATTAAATAATTTTTGTCGACTGCTGACTTAGTCAAAGCAGGTCACTTTCACCCTTGTCTGTCTCTGTATTTAAAAAAGTCCAAATGAAAACCATTAAATAAGCACTTTCCAGTTCCAGTGACAACATAAAATATTCAGAGCAGTGAAGCTTATTCTGCTAGATTGAGCCTGATGCAAAATCAGGTTAAAAGAGCAGAAGGTGCTGGATGCCCTAAGCAGGTGAGTGTTTGGATAGTTTACACAAACAAAAAATTACAGAAATACATCACTCTAGGATAAAAGCATCTCTCTGCACAAATAATTATTTACTTTCTCTGAACTAAATATTATTTGCTAGGCATATATCTATAGTCCATACAATTATACTAAACTATGGCTATAGAACCTATGCATTAAGTTAAATGACTTGCAAAAGAACAAATTTGAAATAACTGGGATTAATGCTTTTATACACTCAAGCAATGTAGGCTGTAAACATTAGGGTAGTGTCACTGAGATCCACTGCCAAGAAAAGAGATGTAAACTGCCCAGTGACACTGACCATGATGTTTAACACACAAGCACTTCATGTCCCTCACCAGAGTGGCATGCACAGGTAGCCTCACTCTTACTTTACACATCCTTCCACCCAAAACAATGTGTTACTTTAACTTTTTGCTCTACTTAAATCTCAGCTACGTTGGCTCTGAGAGCGAGTGTTGTGTAGCACCTGTGGGCTCTCTGCCTATTTACAACAAGATTTGTAAAAGGAGGAACAGAGAACTTTCTTTAGCATGAAATTCTGAAAAACAGGAGATAACTGCAAAACTTCCCAGGGCAGAAGAAATCAAAGTAACTTTTGAAAAATATGACAATCAAAGCTTGATTTCTGAGATTCAGCAGTGGTTTGTAGGGTTTCTGGACTCACCTGGCTGTCTGCAAGCACAGAGCATGCCAAATGAGCCAAAATGCCAGATTTTGTTAGGTCCTGTTGTGAAACAGAGAGTCCTGGCCCTATTTTAAAATCTCAAAATGCAGGACCACAGGCCTCCTGGTTCTGCGGATAACAGCAATCACCATAGAAGCTCTGTCTAAAACTGCCAAGCCAAAGCTGAGCTAGCAGGAAACAGGCAGTTTCCGATGGTCTGTTTCATTACAATTTGAAAGGATACATTTACACAAACACTTTGAGTTACAATGAATTGAAAATTTTCAGCCCAAAATGGTTTTGTCACAAGTCTCCACGATTCCTGCCACCAAATTAAAAACCACGAAAAGAATAATTTTGTTAGGCAGTTCTGGCCAGCTGGATTCTTTCTTTGCAGGTATTGCAGAATTCCTACATGACCCAAAGCCAACAGTATCTCTCACCCATGTATGCTGATCATGTGTTGTGCATCTTCTGTATCCAACCTGAAACTGCAAGATATGCTGAATCCTCACAGCCAATACTTTGAGTCAGTGAGTGCTAGAGCCCGAAACAGAAGTACTGTTAATACATAAAAAGTTTTAAAAGGACTGACAGTATTGCAAGTTAATGCTCATGACAAGGTGACACTATTCAGTATTCTGAGTCATAAAAACATTAGAATCTTTATTTTAGCAACCTCATAATTAAAAGATTAAGAGAAAGGTACTATCACTGACCTACTGACATCTTGCTTTGATGTTGTGTAACACCCACACAACACAGCCACATCAAAATCTGTGATAGAACAAAAATTACAAGCTCAGATTTGCCTACCCTAGATCCTGCTAGAGAAAGTGTTATTGCAAAGAAATTATTTTCAATAAAGTTCCCTTGCTGCTGCAAGAAATTAAGTAATATCAGAAGCAAAATAATTATTTTCATTAATACTATTGGCAATATTTTTGCAGAAGCAATCCATAAGCATTGCTTCAAGCTGACACTGGTTTGATTGCTTGAGAGCCTTGAAGCCATGGGAATAGCTCAGCTACTGGTTCACTCTCCAAAGACCAATTCTTTTCTCAGCTCAGGGTATTTCCATATTCTGCATGTCACATAAATCAAGCTTCAGGGAATGACCTCCAAACATCAACAAACGTGTACTCACTGCTTCTCTGTGGCCTCCTCTAACGTATCACCCAACAGGAGCACAAGGAAACAGTGAATAATTATAGAAGAAAAACATAATCCACTCTACCAAAAAATATCTACTTTAATACCCAGCAGCTTTTCCATTAGGGAGGGGATGTCAAGTGGAATATAAAGTATCAAGACACACAAGAGTTTGGTGGAACAAGGATTCTGAAAGACTAGGCTAGCATAAAGTTAGTATCAGTCTAATTGCTCACCTTAACTGGAAGCTACTGTTGGTACACAATATTGTAATGCATTTTGAAAACAAAGATGCTTACTCTTTCTGTAGGGATGAAATCGATCTCTCACAGAATTACTGAGGCTGGAACAGACCTCTGAGATCATCAAGTCCAGCCTATAACATAACACCATCACACTGACTAGACTGTGTCACTAAGTGCCACATCCAATCTTTCCTTAAACACCTACAGGGACAGTGATTCCACCACCCCCCACCCCAGGCAGTCCATTCCAGTGTCTAATTACCCTTTCTGTGAGGAAGTGCATCCTAACATCCAACCTAATTTCCTCTGGCACAGCTTCAGGCCAAATGTAAGCAAATATAAGTTATTAAAGCATGAGTTAGACTAGCCTTTATATTTTCATCTTAAACACAATATTGACTTCCCAATAAGACAACTCACAGCAACAATAAAACACAGAAACACAACTGCATTTAGTTGTTTTTACTGACAAAGAAGAAAACTGATGCAGGCTACCTCTGAAACTCCATGAGATCATTTTTTAGTGTATTGCCTTAATGTAAAGGTTCTAGTAATGCTTCCTTTCAGGAAAATCTTCCCATATGGAAAACTGGGTCTTACAGGTATTGTTAGATACTTGGTCTAATCTCCATGTAATTTAAACACAGTTATGACAGTGGAACAATAGAGAACAAACTTACACATAACAGTAGTAATCTGCAATGCATTAATGTGCTGTCTGGAAATGGTAGGGTCCAAATCTGAGTAAAGGTACTGAAAATATTTGAATCCTCCCTTCAAATAATGTTTCAAATACAGTTTCTTTGAGATGCCCAAGACTTAAAGATGATAGTTAAGTGGCCATGGATTGAGCTAAGGAGTTTAGTAATTTGCAGCAAAACCTTGTTTGGATTCTACTCACAAACCAGAAGCCCCTTCCTGATATATCACCATACAATTTTGCAACAAAGAGGTTATCCTTAAAAGGCCTCTCAACTTTTCCTTCTTCCAAAACTAAAGTGGCTTGAAACACCAAGTAAAACAGCTATAAAAATGAAAATTTCTCTCAAAATCCATATTTATTGAAACTCTGAACTGCTCATGGGCAGAAACTCACATTTCCTGTAGACAATGTTTCAGCATTCAAGCAACAGCTGCAAGCTGATTGTAAGATTTAGGGGAGAACACTTAGTAATGTCACAAATGGGGTTTTGTGTTTTGGGGTTTTGTTTTGGTTTGGGTTTTGGGTTTGGGCTTTGGGGAGTTTTTTGGTGGGTTTTAGTATCTTTTCTTTTCTTTTCTTTTTTTTTTTTACAGTGATTCTATTGTAAGTACTTATTCTCCAGCTTCTTCCTCCCCATCCCGACTAGGCTCTCAAAGCCTAGCAATGCCCAGAATAGCCATAAGGAAGAAATGAAGAATGGTGGTGGTACTCTAACAGTTAGAATGTTTTTCCATGAAAGGAGTAACAAGAGAACTACTTTACTTTTAATCATTTAATAAAATGATTAATTTAGCCATTTAATAAAACATCAGTAATAATAAAATTTAAAATGAAAAAAACAAACAAAAAACCCACCCACCCACAAACAAACAAACAAACAAACAAAACACAACACCCTGACCACCCTGAATAACTTTTTAGATGATCTGGGAACAGACATTCTTCCTCTGCTCACTTGACATCCATTCTAAAAGTATACATTCTGTCTCAGGAGAATAACAGTGACAGGAATATTTCCTTTTACCAACTCAAATTTTTAAACATTAAAATAATTGTTGTTTTTTTTTTAATGGAAAATAAAACTAGGTGATGTGTTAACACACATGAGAAACAGGACAGCGGCATTCCCAGTCATACAATGTGTTGCTTATATAGTTTTATATATCTTAAGTGCTGCAGTAGCCCTGGCTCACAACCCTCTGACACCATGTAATGACTATCTATCCTGCTCCACATGATCTACCAAAGATCACAAGCAATTTCTCAAGTTATTGCATGACTCATTTTCTCTTTGTACACAGGAGTGATTCCCATACTTCTCAGAGCTATTGAGACAACATGTCATAATATTGTGGAAGTACCATCATAAATACTAGTGTAACTACCATAAAACACAACAAAGTGATAACACATCACATTCTAGTACCTCCTAAAAGAATCTGACTCTGCTGGAGAATTTGCTGAGGACTGGAATTAGTTTTAGTTGTCTGCAGAGTCCTACTTCAGGAACATACTTTAGATGCCTAAATTACTGAAATACATAGTCCACCTTCCTGAAAAAAAACCCAAGGCTTTAGCTGAAGACATAATTACATCCTGATGTGGGACATGCCTGACTCAAATGAAATCTAGGTGTTCTAGTAATTCAGAGGCCAGCCATATTATTTGTGTTTTAAAAGCAATAATCAGACACTTATAAAACTTATTCTACCCATTTTACATTGACAGAAGTCATCACAATCATCTGATTGCCTCCTGCCATCAAGACTGCCTCAAGCCATTATATTTGTATAGGTTTTAAAATGTAAATGTTCTCTTCATCTCTACAGATCTACTGAATAACTTATCAATACTTTGGAAGTGTCTTAATTTGTCCTAGAAGCTTACCCTTCTGAGAAGAGGTAGGTCTTTTGCTTAAATGAAGCAGTCACTGGAACAAGTTAGAACCAGCTCATCTGCACACCAATTTTATGTATGTGAACTGCTGGCACAAACTGCCCCAAATACTTCTAGAATCCAATGGTGCTGAAAAGAGTTGTGTTGCTTCACACATTTTTCACATTTCAGATTGATTCTTAAGATATTTCAGAACCTATAGTTTCACATTGTGTAGTAGTCTCCTTTTGAGAGTTTTAAAGTTTAGATCTACATAGCAGAAAAAGAAAATAGCCGTTTCACATATTGTCTTTTTAATGCCTTTGGCTTTATAAACTAAAGACTGAAAGTACAGCATGGAATAAAGCTTGCTGAATGTGTAGCCTTGCCATGGTCAGGAATGTACAGGATTAAGACAAGCAGCACTAAATCATTCTTGCCAATAGGTATCCAGGGGATACAGCTCTGAACAAACTAGACTCAACCTTCAGCAGTTCTGTTGTAAAACAAGGTCTTCCAAAGACAGAGGACAAACAGCTTTAAAAGCAGCTGGGATAGTCACCTCAAAAAACAGCAACTCAGCATTCATTAGTGACCTTCCTCAAAACAGTGTCTTATAAATCCTTTTACCATCTACATGCCAAAAATCTCTGCATTTAACACCTAAGAGTACATACTGTCAAGGAAGAAATAGAAGAAATAGCAACAGCTTTAAGAAGTGCAGTGCTAAAAAGTGATTCTCTGAATACACCAAAAAGATTCAGAACAGCAAGTAAATAACCTTATTTTACTGGTTGGAAATCCAACGTACAATCCCTGAATTTGAATATATTACAGCCACTGACTCCATAAGAAGACTATAAACAATTAGAATCCTGAAAAATCTATTTCAACTAACTAGTATTTGCTTAGCTTGAGCTAGAAAGGCAGCAGTACACCACATGCAAAGCAAAATCTGCAGAAGAGTAAGTATCTTTGATAAGAAAAAATTACGTACTTTGAAAGACAGAAGAGCATCAGGATCCAAGTATTTTTTCTTTTCAGCTACACATGACAGGCAATTATAATACTAGTGGGTTTGTTGGGATTTTCTCCCCTCAAAAGGGAAAGCAATAAATACTTTTCCAACTGAATCAAAGCAAGATTCATGATACATCCTATGTTAGTGTTCAACTTCCCTGATAATGGTGGTGGGGGAATAATTTCTGAAAATAATAGCTGAAGAAGTCAGTGAGATGCTGTGTTTCCATGAACTACACTTGTGCCTCAGCACACTCACTTCAGAGAGTTCATAGAGACTCCAAAGAGCTGGTAGATAAATATTAAACCACCCAGGGTTTTTTTTTTTTATCCAGTAGTATTAGGATCAAATACACAAAGTATACATTGCAGACAATAAAGAGCAGTTTCTAATGTTGCTTCATTTCCATAGAACAGGAAAGAAATTGTTGTGGATAATAGGTTAAGCTTTCACAGTTCCATCTAAGATTTATGGAAGCATTAGCTACTGTATAAAATGGAAGAAGGTTAAAACCAAAAACCAAAAACCAGCACATGCCAATTAATCTTGCAGCATGACAACATGGTGCTAAAATCAGACTACTAAGATACAAGTGTAGGCAGAGAAATAATTTGTCTTCTGTTCAGAGGCTTTTTTTTCTTGGGGGAGGGAAAAAAGGAGAAAAGGAGATGCAGGAACCCAAATAGAAATGAAAAAAAAAAAAACTTCCCATGCCCTTTTTCATACAAGGTTGTCAGTATCCCACAAACAAATTTCAAAATAAGTGGAATCTGCTAGTATGAGCTAAATTTAGTTGCATATGTTTTTCACAACATATGCATGTACCACTTCCCCTCTTCCTCCTGAGGGCACACTCTTCACTGAATTGTCTTGCACTCATTAATCTATATTCTCTGTAAAATTTCTAAGGAATATTGTATCATATGGAAAATTATTCCCTTTGTGGTTTTAAATCTTGAAACAACATTCCCAAAAGAAGAAAGCAAACTTTCTACTCACTCCTCCTCCTCCCATAACTTTCATACTATGCTGAAAATCAGTAACTACAGATGAAATATGCCTGTTCTCTTTGCTATGGGTGAGAAAAAGCACAAGCACACACACAAAAATCCTGTCTCTGGAGAATCAGCTCTGCTATAGTTCAACTTCTCATTTCAGAAAAGAAGTTCTCAAAAATAGCATTTATTATTAATATTTCTTTTCTTCCTTCCAAAGATACCAACTACATCTCCCCCCAATAATTATTCCCTTCTAACCTGCACCCTCTGTTCCAGGATGTTGTTAATCATCTTCTTTTAAAGATGAAATATGAATTCTATCTGCAAAATATTTCAACTGTGTTAGTTAAAAATAGCTATTGCCACAAAAACAAACACTAACTCTTCATCTCTTTGACTTCTATACATCCTTACCTCTTTGCAGGACGTGTGATTTCCTACACTCATTTCCTGAGTTAATGAAAGTTTCACCTTCTAGAAATCCTTCAGTTACTGTTTCTCAGTACAGCTACAACTGTCTCAGTTTCAGTGCAGCAAGAATTACCTTCCAGGGAAAATGCTGACAAAGGCATAGTGGGGGTTTAACTTGGCAAAAATACAAAGTCAGAATGATGAGTAACAAATCAATTTAAAACAAAGTGTCTTTACGAACTACTCAAAACATAAACAATTTGAGATTAATATTCCCACCACCATCACTGGGTAAATAGCCTTATCAGCTTTACCTAATCATGTTTTTGCAAAATAATAATGAAAAAAAGAAATTAATCAAGAGTAAGAGCAGCTATTCATTACATTGTCAAGTCCTGCAGGCTAGATTTGAAGAATTCTACAGAAAATGCAGAATAGAAAGTATATTTAATCAAGAATAACTTTAAGCACTACTCAACATAATACTCTTGGCATCATGCATGAAAATAGCATTTGTGAAGACAGGACCGTAAACCCCTGCTGGAGCTTCAAAAAGTTGCTTATAATGAAGATATTTCTGCTTTAAAGAGAAAGACAGGTGCAAGTAGTAAGCAATGAAACCATACACAGCAATGAAAGTCCTTCAACATTTCCCATCCCAGTTGCAGAGCAGCAGCTAGAACAGGAAAAGAACACATCACGATCCAGTACTTCTATCCTGTAGTTGTGAATCCATGTTCAGAAAAAGACATCACTAGCAGTACTATATAAAAGGACAATATTTAATGCTACACAGCAAAGGTGAAATTTCTTTCTTACTACCATCTGACCTAGATGAGTGTGTTTGTTTTGATTTTAAACTCATTGCAAGTAGTAAAACAATTCTGCTATGTCTCCTACATAGGTACAATACTACGTATCTTCAATGATCATATCAAGGTTAGTATAGACCTCTTCACATCCCATCAACTCAACCTGCGTGCCTTCCCTTTTTTACTTTGCCTCAACTCACAGGAAGACCTCTAGAGACCAGAAAAAACAAAGAGAAGCATGAGGACACATTCTAGTTTCCAGACTAGACCCAGTCTCTCAGTCTGTCAAGCAAAGCCAATATAATCTCGTGTTTTGTCCACAAATCATTCTCCTTCCCCTCACAATTCTCTTTTACACACTCACTAGAAGTGAAAGTATTTCTGTAATGACTTGTGAATAGGGTACTTCAAAAATCTACAGTCAGATCAGGTTTTTCTTAGTTCACACAGAATTATTTAGGTAGGTAATACCATGTTTACTCCTCCCTCCACACTCGTTCAAACCACATCAAGTCCTGAAGCACCAAGATAAGGAACTGTGTTAAGTTGTAAAAAGCCCCAGAAGAGAGTGGGGAAAATAAATAATGCAAAAGCAGCAACGATGCTTTCTGCTTCATCTGTTGCTCACACAAGTACTTTAAGAGAAGAAAATTAACAATGTCTCAATACCAACTTCTAACTAAACCCTGTGCAAGATAAGTGTCCAGTCTTATTCTCAAAAGGTATGGTTTATAAAAAAAGCACCACAATCAAATACTTCCTTTAAGCCTCTTAGAGATACAAGGACACACTAGTTACCTATAAGTGATAGCAGGCCCATTCATATCAGCAATGGTAATTAAAAATGGCAGATCTGAGCCAACAAGATCCTCAAAGCATAGCTGTAAAGTAAAACCGCATTTTAACGGAAACACCCTCAATCCAACAAATTACATTAATAAACTGTTGTCTTTTCTGTTCTACTAAGGCAAACTAAAAATATCACTGTAGCAAATTACAATGAACAAATGAAAGTGAAGGGGGGAAAAAAGGGTCTTGAGGAAATATCAGCTATAATTCAGACTAAGATTAAATTTTTTTAATATTCAGGTAACTGCAAGATCTTTGTTTTAAATTTAAGGAGGCACATTCTCTCTTGAATATAATGTGTACACACTGAAAGCTGAGACTTACTTTTGCTTAACATAACCAAAATATATACTGTAAAGTCATTGAAAAATGGTACTTAAAATAGCACTATTAGGAAGTTCACTTTCAGATTTTCATTTTATTTGCAGGTACAATTTTATTAATGGATAAGAAGCCACTTCAATTTTAACTGTTTTTTGGTCTCTGGTTCAAAAATAGTCTCAGGCACTGGAATATCAAAACCATAAGCAATTTTTTGAGGTCAATATTGGCTTCTTCACAACAGTGATTTTAGGAATTGTGTTGTGGAAAAGAGGAGCCACTCCAAATAAAAAGAGTTTAAGAACAGTCATAAACAACATAAGAGCACTTACCAAATCTATAGACCATATGCATACATGCACTCACATACACATATACCACCGACAAAGACTTCAGAAAAAGAAAGTAGAAACTTCAGCATTTCATTGGACTCCTACTCCTATCTCACTTCCACTGACCAATGAAACATCACATCAAAACAGACTGCACCTTTCTCTCAGTGGAAGGTTCACCTCCCAGTACCTACCTATTTCTGAAATGGACAGTACTGTCTATCCAAAAGCCTCCCTGGCTCAGGCTAAAAACTGCTGGGCATGTTGGCACATAGTCTGTTCCTCTGTCCAAGTGAGAAGGAATTGGCAGCTTTTCAAGGAACTGTATTTGGGTATGGCCTCCCACTTGTTGAGGAGCAAGTTCACAAAGTCATTCCTCAGCTGTAAAGTTCCATAGCACCAAAACCCTCAATATTTAAATCAATTTCCTTCAACTTTCAAGTAGAAATGACTATTAAAGGAAATAATGCTTTCAGATCTTCCTCTTAGGAAAGAGGTTTCTTGCACAGAATCTGACACCTTCTCAGATGGGACAAGTTTTAAAAAATCAATCCAAATATAGAAGTTCCCCCTCCCCAGCAGCCATTCTTATTCAGATTTTATGAAATCATTAAAAAAAAAATCTATTCTAGCTGGGGAAGTCACAACTAAGTTGTTAGTACAGCACTAAGATAACTGCAATTGCTTTCTCCCTAGCAATCATATGAAAAGTAAAGTTTTTCATTATTCCAATAAAGATCCAAAATTTTCTGCTGTTGTTTCATTGAAACAGGAGTTTCATGATTTGTGGACCAAGTAGGACAGGACAAATGAAAACAGCAAATATTACAGGACAGTGATAGTGCACATACTGTTCCTACTCAATAGTGTAAGGTAAGAAAGAGTAACTTTGTTAACTAGGAGTAAATGCAACCCACACACATTTGAAAAAGACTGACAGAATAGACAATTTTTACCATTCTTAAAGTGACATTCTAGAAAGGTGAGCATCAGAATATTAAGCTTTTTCACAGAAAGGAATGAAAGATTATGTAAAGCAAAGACATGCTGCCCAACTGTGACAGGCATCAAAAGTACTTTATAAAAGCTTCCTTCTTCCCTCAGAAGGATGTAGATGACAAAACCTAGTGTTTTTATTTATATAAAAATCATAAATATAGATAATAACTTAAAACTAGCTAAAAATTTTGCTTACTAGATACATGACCTAGGAATATTTATTAATTATTTTAATTTCACAGAATCACAGAATGTTAGAGGTTGGAAGAGACCTCCAGAGAGCATTGAGTCCAACCCAACTGCTAAAACCAGCATCACCTAGCGCAGTCTGCACAGGATTGCATTCAGATGGGTTTTGAAAGTCTCCAAAAAAAGAGACTCCACAACCTCTCTGAACAGCCTCTTCCAGTGCTCCATCACCCTCACTGTAAAGTTTCTCCTCATGTTGAGGTGAAACCTGTGGTCAAGTTTGTATCCATTGTTCCTTGTCTTGTTACTGCGCATCACTAAAAAGAGATTGGCTCCCTCCACTTGACACCTACCCCTCAGGTATTTATAGTCATTGATCAGATCCCCTCTCAGTCTTGTCAAGACTAAACAGACCCAGGTCTCAGTCTCCCTTCATAGGGGAGATGCTCAAGTCCCCTACTCATCTTTGTGGCTCTCCATTGGACTCCCTCCAGCAGATCCCTGTCTATCTTGAATTGGGGAGCCCAAAATTGGACACAATATTCCACTTGCGGTCTCACCAGGGCAGAGTAGAGGGGAAGAACCTCCCTAGACCTGCTGGACACACTTTTCTTGATGCACCTCAGGATACCATTGGCCCTCTTGGCCACAAGGGCACATTGCTGTCCACTAGGACTCCAAGGTTTTTCTCCATGGAGCTGCTCTCCAGCAGGGCAACCTCTACCCTGTACTGGTGCCTGCTGTTATTCCTCCCCAGGTGCAAGACTCTGCACTTTTCCTTATTGAACTGCATGACATTTGTCTGCACCCAGCTCTCCAGCCTGTCCAGATCTCATTGGATGGCAGGACAGGCTGACAGGACACACACCCCCCACCCCCCCCAGTTCTGTATCATCAGAACTTGCTGAGGATACACTCAATCTCCTCATCCAGGGCATTAACAAAGATATTGAACAAAACTGGACCCAGCACTGAAACCTGAGGAACACCACTGCCCAAAGGCCTCCAACCTGACTGTGCAACCGATCATAACCCTCTGAACTCTGTTGTCAAGCCAGTTCTGAATCCACCTCATAGACCAATCATCTATGCCACATTTCCCAAGCTTTTCTACAAGGATGTTATGGAAGAGATTTTTGGCTGACAATTTATTTAGGAGGACAGTGAAATTAACAAAATAGTTGTTAACCTATATGGTGAACGTATGACAATACCTAATTTATCCTGAAAGATCCCATATGTAGACCTTTATTGCTAATAAGGAAAATATACTGTCAAGCTCCAAATTTATATGGATAGTGAAAATATCTTTGTCCAGCAGGAGTGATGAATATCAGACATAAGGAAGGTATTTATCCCTTGAACTCACCATACATTTTAAATGACCAGTACTAAAAGTGAAGAAAAGCACCTGAACATACAAGACAAAGTCTATTAAAACCATGCTACGTATAATTTTAAAACACTTCATAGTATTTTGTCTACTGTGCAGTCCCATGAAGCTGCAACATATGCATCACAGTAGAAGTCTACCAGGAAGGAGAGGTTTGAGATAGAGACAGCACTCAGTTGTGTTCATCAACACTGATTGTCCAGTTAATGACTGCTGCCTTTGCCTGTATGTTTGCTGTTCTAGCTCAAATATAGGCTGACATTATATACATTTCAATAGCTCTGAGATTGTCTGCAATTTCCATTTGTGTCCATAGCAAATCTAGAATACAGGCATTTTTTATAATTCTGGGGGTTTGTTTTGTTTGTTGGTGCATGCTAAACTGCTACTGTCTACTCTAGCCAAACACTGAAGGTCTCTCTAGCTCCCCCCTTTGGAAGCACTGAAAATTCAAAGAAAAAACCCCAACCTATAAAATGTAAAAACGCTTCAGCATTGCTGCTTCAGAGATTCCAAAGGACAAGAGACCTCCACAAGCAGAAATGTATTTTTCTATATGTACTTTTAACTGTTGAAAAGTCACACATTTATGTAGACTGAACTCTTTAACTGAGCACTGAACAACCTAAAAAATTTAAACACAGCTGAAATTGAGCCCTCCATGTTTCGAGCATTTGCCTTCTCCCTCAAGTTTTATCCATAGGTTAAGGTCAAGCAAACAACCTGAGAAAACAATCTGACAGGATTTGCTACCAGAATCTATTGTGAACTGTTTCAGGTATTACAAAATACCTGTTAACATTAAGGGCACATTTGCAAAGAGTTACTATATTTTACTCAAACTTACAAATATGTCTTTAATGTAATTTTCTGAGCACAAAACAAGAATTATTGTTTCTTAACATTATACTAATCATTGCCTTTCTTTAAAACTCCAAGCTGAAATCTTTAGGAAGGACTCAAAATATTGGTGACAAATTCATCTTAAAGTCTTCTTAAAGAAGACTTTTTCTTCTGCTTTAGATTAAGCACAGAATCAGGATTATGCTCAATTTAATAAGATCTCTGGAAACAGATGTTTCACTTGGTCCTAAAGCACAACATGCAAAGGCAGAAGGCCAAGTCACAGTCACATGAGAGGTTTTAGATGTGAAAGTAGTAAACATAAGGGTAACTTGAAATAAACAGTATACTTTGGGTTGTTAGGATCCCTAATTATTTTTTGGTTGACATTATTAGTAGATTGCACCAAGCAGTGATTTAAGCAGCTACTTAAACAGAGATCATACAAATACATGAGTATGGGCTAATGGAAAGAATGGCATATTTATTTAGATTAAACATTCCTGAATAAATTACATTAAAAAAGGCTCAAACCACAAGTAAAAATGCACAGCTTTCCAAAATAAGCAGCAGAAAACACTTGCCTTGCTTGTTTGCATGAAGGAGAGCATCAAGTGAAATATGGTGAGTCCAACAAAGATTTTGAAGTTGTTATAAGCTGTTAACAAACCTCATTCGAAAAGACTTACATTAAAAAAAATTCTCAGCTTGCTTGTCTTTTTTATTACTTCATAATCTTTTTTTATTACTCAGACTAATTTTCATAATCAAAATGCATTGCCATTTGCTTTGATGCTGTGCAATGCTGCTTGGTTCTGTCCCCTTTCCCCAACAGATACCATAAATTCTTCATCTTTAGACAGCCTCAAACAATTAAGACTTCAAAAATATGCAGCTGAGGCATATAGGTTAAAAGTTACATGAAGCTGGTAAGCTTTTAGATGACAGAAGGGGTCTGAGAGTTATTTAGGGCTTAAATCCCAAAGTCTAAAGATCTGAGGAAAGTGGCAGAGCCTCTTCCATCATTCCAGTATCTGGAAACAATCCATTTAAATCTAAGATAATATCAGCACTCTGACCTCTCCATGCACACAACAGAGGGGCTGCAGCAGTGGCAACTCAGCATCATGGACTTACACAAAAGCACATCATATGAATATGTTGTCTCATTATTGTTAGCTCATCTTGAGTTATGAAAATAAACCAACACAAGTAATTACTGGATGCAATATCTCTTCACAAAGCTGCAAGGAACATTCTAGACCCAGTGGGTAAAATTCATAGCATGCCTGAGATTTTCCTATTATGCCCATTCAAATATATTACAGAAAGGAATACATGACTGTATTTGTTGAGACCAATCTTCTTACGCCAGAGAAATAGATGGATATTTGTTGTTGTGGAACAGTCCTCTTCATTTCACTTCAATCCCTCCACTAAGACTCTGCAAGCTAAAGGGGCCACACAGGAAGTGTGAAGTGAGTTTTGCTTAACTGAAAAAGACAACAGGCTGAAAGGAACCTCAGAGTCCTTTCCCACAGCTTGGACAGAATATAGCAGGCTTCAGACGTGGGCCACCTGATGTGCCTCCAGTCCTTCACACAGCCTCCACAGAATGCCCACTTCAACTCTTTCAAGTGTAGCACAACTCCCCCCCTTGGTATCCCATTTAAATCTTTGTTGCAGTCTCATCTGATGATGACTTTCTGTGATAGGTTTCCTGGATAACAGGGAGCAACTGATCACCTCTTTTCTGAAACCTTGTATTTAAAGAATCATGTCACCAGACAATAGTTTTCTCTTCCAAGCCCTTCATGTGTTTTTCTTCCTGCAGATCACCTTCCACCAACATTTTATCCTTCCTTTATCCACTGTACTCTCCACAGTTTGTTTTTGCTTCCACATTTTGAAGAGTGGTGCCCCAAATTAGAAGCTAGGTAAGTGGGCCTTAATGAGCTCCAGGAGTGAGCTTAGAGCTCACGTATATTACAAAGTGAAACTCCAAACATCCCAGGGTAAAAACTGTATCAATCACCATGCTGCCATGTTTGTAGCCTGCTATGATACTATACCCTACTCTAACCCTAGTTGTCTCTCCATCCGCTAACCAAATTATCTTTTATTTTAGCTTTGTACTTTTAATTTTTAATAGTAATTCACACATCAAATTGCTTTTTAATTTGTTCTTCAGTGCTTTAGACTACTTCCACCTATTTGTACGCACTAGTTTTAATCCTGCTACTGTCCTGGGGATAGTGCATCATCCCCATCTAACCTAGAAGCAGTAGAATTTTTACATGTTTTTCAATTCTAGCATCAACCTGTTAATAAAAAAACACATGAAAGAATCAGGCCTAGAACATATTCCTGAGTGATCAATGAATATTAAAAATGGAACATTCCTCTAAACCATCAGTTCCCCTGAAAATGCCTAATTGTTTTGCAGTCCTTTCACCTAAATTTTGATTATTCTTATAAAAAAGTCATATTAGACCATGTCAAATGCCACAGCGAGACCACATATGGGCATTACCCCTCTTCTGGTATTCCAGAAGAAAAGCAATATAGATTCCCACCCACACCATCCAATTTTCTGGGAATTTTTCCTTCCAATAAACTCTCTATGTTAAATGGCAGTCTTTTCATTGGGCCTAACCAAGTTCAATTAATCTAAATTACCTAAATGTTTTCTAGCCTTTCATGCCTTTCTTCAGGCATGCACTACTAGTTGGACGCTACATAAAGCATCTGATCACAGAGAATGTCTCCTGGATAGGACAAGCATAAATAAATAAAATTACATGCTTCAGCTTTCTCCATCTGTTTTTTTATCTCACTCACTAGGAGAATGAGACACCTCCTTCTTTCTAGACCTAAAGATAGCAAACATTCAGCTTTGACCAGACAGTGATCATGGAAAGAAGTCCCAATTACCATCTCCATCTATTTTAATTGGAGAAGTCAACTAACAGCTTGTAGAGAACCAAAACTGCTGAACATAATTTTAAAGCAAATCACTGTTTAACTCTGAAGAACACTATCAGTTAAGTATATGTAATATGTTAACTTTGCCTTTTGGCAAACAGTAAGAAGCCCACAGGTAGTTAGACTACGTTGACTAAATGAAGTTTCAGTTTCTACCTTTGGCAAGCTCACACACACAAAACTTCTTTTGTTGAAGACACTGTCCTTCAGTAGTTCTCCACTGGGCTCTACAGCAAAAGGTTCCCTGCAACTCAGGTGAAAAACACACACTTAGTTAGGCTTTTCTAAAACTATCTTGAAATTATGAAAACAAGACAGAAATTTGATGCTTAACACAAGCTATCAATGGCCAACAGCAACAAAGAATTTATTTTTCCTTATCTACTTAAAACCTGAAAATACAAGGACCTAAGTATGGAAATTAATAAAGTTAGTACTGTTGAAGTTTAGAAAGGTTTGCAACTATTTAGAAGGATGAAGTCAGGACAATTGACAGTCTCTCTTTACCTGCTCATATTACTATTCTCCATTTAAAAAAAAAAAAAATCACATAAACAAACACCAAAAACAAACCTTAAACTAGTAGAGATGATATTTACTGACATTTTAACACCACAGACCTTATTCTTGGCTGAGATAAACTGCTCAGTGGACAGAAATTTCAGGAAAGAGCACCACTGCAACGCAGTTAGTTAATTTCTAAATGCATCCGTAAGTGGATCTCCCTAGATGCTCTACATTCACCATCTAAACTTTCCCAGCAGTGGGATATAGCTGTAGCTATTTAAGCAATGTTTGGCACTTCAAACAATTTCTTTTTATCAGAGAGATCTGTTTCCTGCCCACATTTTGTACACAGGCATCTAACTTCTGCATTTACAGCCTAGAGCTCTGTATCACTTGTTCATTAGTTACCAATCATTTACTAAATACTGTGGAATATTTTTAAATTATGATAGATTTCTTAACTTTCTCAGGCCCTCCCCAATGTAAGGAAGGCTACAACCTCATACGCAGGAAAAAAAAAAACAAAAAACAAACAAACCATAACTGTGTCCCTGAATGAAGCTGGAATTCCACCTGCATTCACAAAAACCCCCAGACAGATCAAACCATTATTTTTAAAATTATCAGTTAACCTCAAAGCAAACATTTGTATCACTTATTTGTATTACAAAGAAGCCATCACCTATGTCAGGCAGCAACCTCCACTTAGAAATTATTTTGGTTCCAAAGGAATGGAATGCAGTTGCAATGTCCAAGTGGATTTCCCATGCTGGGTAATGTTTAAACATCAGGCCCCCCTCAATGTTTGAAAATTTACTACAAGAAGTAGTATTTATAATTTAAGTCAAGTTTTGAACCCTAACTGACTTTGGAGTTTTTGAACACTAAACTATTTTTTGCTGCCGCCTTTGATAAGGACTGAAAACTAGCTACACTAACTATTTTCAGATTAAAGCGACTATAACACATACCACAAAGTCAGGACTTATTACAATGTGCAATTAAAAAAACCCAGACAAATCAGTTGGCTTAGGTTTTATATTCTGGAATACGGAATTTAAAATGCAGCATATTGGAAAAAATGCTGGTATGAAACAAATCAAGAGTTCTGGTTTCTAACTCATTAAAAGATTTATACATATACATGACCATAAATTATATACAGATGTCCTGGCAGCTGGTGATGAGCACCGGTGCTCTCAGTGCCTGTGGTCCCTTCTCACAGCCAGAGAGAAAGCAATAGTCTACATCAGTAATGGATTCTGGCTAGGATAATCAGGGACAATTTAGTGGAAGAAGCCACAGTTCTGACTGTAACACTAAGAATATTGAAAATGGAAACTCAAGTGATCACCTCCACACACCAATCTAAGAAGAGGGATTCGTCCAGTAAGTCTAATGACCACAAGGCAAGCATGTATTGAGTAAGCAGATATCTCAAGATACGGAGTTATCCTTTCCATCAATCATTATTTTCAGATGCATGAAATAAAACATTTTAGGATCTTCTCTTCTAGACTGTCAGAAACATGAGAAAAAGAAAGAAATATCTTTTAAAAGATTTTCAGGATAAAAATAATCTCATAAATGGCTAACTACAAACTTCTACAGATGTTGGAACTTCACAGTAAACGCAGACAGAAGGCCTAGAAATACAAATCAAGAATATTCTATTCTTCCACAAATCTTCCAAGGTCAGTGAACAAGTGAATTGCTTCACATGCATTACTCAGTAACTAAGCCTCAGCGATGATTGAAATGCCTTATTCTGGCCTTGCAAGTTAAGTAAATGCAACCTTCCCACACTGTGCATATGTACATATGGTTATTATGGATGAGCATGGGTTTGTATACAGCTTATACATAAAACATAGGTTAAAATTCTAGACAGAGATGTATAGAAGGATGATGCAGTCCAAGTCACATTAACATCTCAGATGTTTATACTTACTCCCTTAGTCAATACAAGGTGAATTGTGACTTCACACACCACCTCACTTCACCATAATGTTCCAAAATCAGAGCTAAAAAATGGAAATTTTTAACATATAATCCTAAAAACATAATGAAGATGAAGCTAAAAAGTATTTTCCTGCAAAATAAACATTTTCTTGTCATGAGCTGGCCAAGTTCAGGGTATATTGGGTTTTCTTGTTTAAGGCATTGAATACATTCAGCACAAATACCCATAGACTTCGGTATTAATTCTGCACATCCCAGTGAAGCAACTGAATGACAGCAAATGATCTGCAGTCCCAAGATAAAGCCACAGATCCGATTACACACATTCTGACAGCATCAAAGAATCAGGTGCAAATTAGAAACAAACACAAATCAGACAAAGCCTGGCACTACAGTCAGACATGACAAGTAAATATTTGACACTGAAATGACAAGCTGTGAAATAGTAATGCAATAAGGTCCCTCTAATTTCATTGATAATGAAGGAAGGAAAAGTACAATAATGGGGGGGGGAAGGTTGTCACAGTTTAAATCTTGTAACTCTAATGCTTGTCAGAAGGCTGAGAATAAACCTCTACTTTCATGATTGTCCTGATAAAATATTGAAGGCCTTTTGCCCTGAAATATTTCAGTTCAAACAATATCTAATTCCAAAAATTATTATCAAAACTCACAGTCTGTATGGCTCAGCATGCACTAGCTGAGCTTGTCAAGGGAAATGGATTCCAGTAAAAGCAAGAGGGGAAAGGTGAATCTGACAAGACAGTATCAAGAAAAGACAAAGCTTTCCCCTTTTTACATCCAGGAGGGAAAAAAAAACCAAAACAACACAAAACAAAACACCAAAAACCAACATAGAAACAGATTTCTTCACACAGGTTTTGGAGCCAGCATGTTTAGATTCAGTGGAGGAATAAGCCTACAACTAAATTAGTTCCAGTTGGGAGAGGGCTGACGGATGTTTTGTGCATACGACAGAAAGCATCAACCTCCTTCAAACATGCACAGACAGCACTGTGGTATCCAGAAGGAGGGCAAACACAATGTCTGCAGTTTAAAAAGTGAGTTTGAAATAACAAATTACTTAATCAACTCCCATTGTTTTAGTAATGTCTAAATTATCTTAGCAAATCAGTACATAACATTAAAGAAAAACACAATACATGTTATGAAATTTAAGTAGGAAAATGTTTAGTGGATCAAGCATTGATTTCCTTAAACATATGAAAGACAAGCAAAGTTCTAAGTTCCAAGCATAATCTACTTTAGAATATGTAATTTATCAGCTTCATAAAACAACAACAAAAAGAGTAACAAGAATATCTAGAAAAGTCTGCTTTTTGATCAGTAATGTCACACAAATGACTGAATGCACTAATATACAGAATGGACTTTGCTGAAGCCACATCAAGGAGTAAGAATGATAAAGATATGTAGCAGCCTATTAAATCAGAACTTCTTTTAGTTTCTGCTGTTTGTGGAAATTAAAATTTTTAATAGTGATAATATGAATATGAAAATATTCTTATATCTGCTTCTCTCTGGTGAGCATTCTCTGCTGGTCTCTACGGTCTTTGACCAGGAGAAAAAAAGATCTTACAAGGAAAGTGAAAAGAATAAAGTCATCGAAGTGTATAATAGCAGATGTAGTGATGCCTTAAAATAACAATGGCTTGCCATCTCACATAAAACAGAGAACTTTATAGACACTCCATACACATGAGGGTAGGAACTGTCACATTCTGTTAAACCTGATACAAAGTATAACCCTGTTGTGCATCTGCAAGTAACTTGATACTTCACAAAATCACAGAAAAGTTTATTAAGTATGGATAGGCCCGTGGCAGGATATCAGGCACAGATATACAACTTGGGGGACAAAACATACAGAAATTATTGCACTTCAACCTAGTGTTCCACCAGTGTTAGCAAATCTCTAATTGTATCCAAGCAACTTCTGGTTTAACCAAAGAGATTAAATCACTACAGCTGGCCAGTACAGCAACAGAGCATATATTTAAGTGAACCTTTTATCTCACAATCCTCACTATTACAGTTTTATTACAATGCTTCACAGATTAAATATATTTTGGGTTTTAAAGAGAGCCATAATCCCAGTCACCTTCCAAGTCAGTTGTCTTCCTAGCAGACAGGTTTTGGATAATCCTGTCCAATTTAAGGATTTTGCATTTTCTTCTGACTTCACATCAGTTCATTGCCTGAAAATAAATACTGAATCAAGTGAATCTCAAAGTACAAAAGTTTCATATTATGTCTTACTTGTTTGGGTAAAACCATCTGTACCATTCAGAGACAATGATACCAGTGGCTGAGTTTAGGTTCTAAACTCCCAAATGGTACAAGAACTAGAATATGTATTTGGAAAGGGTATGGAAGATTACAGGTATGTTTCCTTATGTTTTGTTAAGAGGTTTTGTTACTGCAGAAAAAGAGAAGATAATACTAAAGAAGTCTTAGCAAAATACATTGCCAAGCATTGAAGCTAGTTAAATTATAGAAGATTTTTCATAAACCAAGGCAAAACCCTCCCAGAATAGGTTATTTTAATGAATTGCAGCAAAAGAATTCCGTACATATTATCTTCAGCACCACCTCAATTTAGAGGACTAAAATGGTGGGAATATCACATCACAGGATCAGTTTTTCAGAATTACTGAACTAAGAACACACTAAATTAATCCCTACAGCACACTCCAGGTGAAAGCCTCTTTTCTTTCTCATCGTAAACAGAAATACAAGCAAAGATGTACAAATTATGTGCTTGTCAGCATCTCTCCAGTCATTCTCTATTGTTCACAGATATAAAACCACCACCACCACCTGTAACCCTGTCATTGCTCATTCTGTCAAATCAAGGATGTGAGGTAATACATCCCCCAATATTCCAGTAATGCCAAGCTTTTTCCAACTATAAATACACAACATCAGTTTCCACTGATGTTCTACAGGAAAAAAAAAATCAAAAAACAGTGGGAAGAAAATATAGCAAAGAGTGGCATAAGCCTTCACATCAGCATCTACATGTCTGCTTACTGTTTAGCATTTGTCACCACCGTATCCAAATGTCCATCATAAATACCTACAGAAAATCATAACCTTCAGTTAACACTTCCTAGCTGAGCAGAGCTAGTTCACAAAGCACATATTCACCTGTAAAAGGAAGAAAACTTTCTTTCATAATGATGAATACGTTTCAGCATTTTCTGTATCCAAAAAGAGTCCATTTGAATGGCAACACAAGTTTAATATTCTAGGAATATTAAAAGGAATTTAAACCTCTGTTCTTGATTTTATTTCAGATACCTGGGAAGTTTTCCAAGTCTTTAAACTATCTTCCAGTGCAAGAAAATGGGGGGGAAACAGACACAGACATACACACACTAGCGAAAAAAAAAAAAAAAACTCTTGTGGCCTGAGCAATAGGCCCCAAACCAAAGCTGACCTTTAGGTGAACATCCCAACTAAATGGTAAATATTCTTAGTATTCACCCATTAGTGCAAAATGCATCTGTTCCCAGTATATAACCATTACCAAAATATGCACGCTCATTAGTGAAAGATGTAGCTTACACAAAACACAGTCATGAGTGAGGATGAGATGTCATCAGAATGTATTTAACTTTCCTTGTTTAGTACAGTATCAAGGCCACGTAAGCAGATGTCCGTCCTTATTTGGTAAGGCATCAAGGCCCTGTAGGCAGATGGTAGACTATGAAGACCATATTTGGGAGATTGTCAAGGCCATGCAGCCAGGAGTGTGGCCCTGTTGGGAAGAATGCTGTCAAAACCAAATATACAGCAACACTCCCTTAGTTCCTCCCTGGGTCCTGGCCAGGCTATGGGAGGAATCTAACAAAAGAACAAAGCTAGACATTCCCACATTTTAAGTTACAGAAACTTGTTTATTCAGCAAAATAAAAGCTGGGTCTTCTTGCAGCAACTTTGGAAGCCTCACCTACAAGTGGATGCACTGCACAGAACCTTCCAATTGCTGGGAAAGGTTCCCCAAATCCTTGCTGCAACCAGGGCTCCCCCAGCAATTGCAGATCTGGATGATGGTAAAGCATTGGGACAATTGGTGATGTGTCTTTCTTAATCATGGCTAACCTTACATATCAATGAATAGGTACATTACCTTGAAACATTTTACCTTTATTACATAATCATTCCTTCCTTGATTTTGTTTTATGTGTAAAACTATAGATTTACCTCTTTCGCCTGATGTCTGTGTCCCTTGTGCTAACTCCATCAATTGCCAATGCATAAATTGGCACCACGGACAAGATTCAAAAGATGTATTGTGTGAAGGTTGGGATTCTTGTTTTAACAGAGAGGAAACCTCTTGATGTTTCTCAGAGGAACCTATTGATGCTAGCAAAGGTAGAACACTGATGTAGTGTGTTTTGCAATTATTTGTTTTATATGATTGCAATTAATATAGAATTATTTTTGCAATTAAGTCTTAAGCAGTCAAACTCATGATCTGTATTATATGCTGTATTATTTCTAATTGCTTTGAAATTAAAGACTCAAACTATATCTGAAAAATGCTATCAGGTTCCAAATACCTCCTTAGAATATTTCACCAAAATATTCTCCATGTGTATCTACCACAGTGAATACTAAAAATAAACACTGCCAGATGTACCACAGGCACTGTGGTACAACAGCACAAGTTTCTTTCTAATTCACCCTGATTCACAATCAAATAGGAAATCTGGAAAGAACATTCTGTGATAGTTAAACAAATTGAAAACCTGAGGTGACTTCATGTTTGTCAATGTACTCTGGTCATTTAGAGATCAGCAGTGATGGCACAGCTGCTGTGTTCAACACTTCACAGGAGTACATGTTCCCATGCGTGTTCTTATATATGTCTGTACTATCCAGAGAGCAACAAGAAAAACTCTTTATCAAAAAGCTTTTCTAAGTTTCTGGTAAGTTTTAAGTAAATTATTTGAACATAGATGCATAAAACCAAACATACCTAACTGAAAAAGCAGAGATAACTACACAATTAAACTTTCTGGCATAGGGCAGTAGTACACAGGGGCAAACAAACGCAATCTGTTTGAACCAGCGGCTCTCAAAAGCTTTCCCCATTTCCTTGATGATAACAAGCAGCCACTGTTTCGCATACTAAGAAACCTGAAACCTGCTTTCATCGCTGCAGTTCTTTCCAAAGGAACTGTATATACAATGTCAACACAGACCTTTAGGAACTAGAAGTCAGATCAAGCACAATGGTCAGCAGGTTACAGAGCTATCTCAAGATAACCCTTGTCACTTTTCTCTCACAATTTTTATCTTATGCACAGGATTTATAGGCATTAGATAGAATTCATAAATACCAGAACACTGATGAAGCAGCCCCATAAATTCTGTTTTCAAGCACCACCCATTTTACCTATATTATCTATTTTCTCACACTAGCTCAGCTTTAGCACGTCTCACAGCAAATATCTGGTAAAAAAGTGCCAGGAAAGGTGTGGGGAGAAAATTTTCAGATTGGGTGTTTTTTGATCTTACTTATTTTAAAGAACTAATTCAAAGATTACATCTCTTAGCTGTTATTACATCTACTCAGTCAACGTTTCACTGCTGTCATCTCAACCAGGCCTGCCCTACTTTGACCTCTGAGTACATCAAGCATTTATGGATGGTTGCATTACACAATTATGTATATTTGGATCTATCTTCTTCTCCTACAGACTGGTCTTTTAATACTGAAGTCCCCAAACATCTAGGTGGTGTTCTAGAACTCTTTTGTTGCTATGATACTCACACATCTTTACACTGGTATCTACCAATGTTCTGTGTTTCCTCTCGGTATGAATTCTCAAAACTTCACCTAGAAAAACTCTGGTGAACTTAATTCTGTTCAGCTAATGCTATGGTATGTCACCTGAACTACAGCACATATCTCTTTCTTGTACTTTTCACCTTTATTATTATATGTGCTACATATGTCGACAGCAACCAAAGAGTCCTGTTGTTCTCTGACTAGGGACAGTCAAGTCTATTTGCATATTTCTAAAACCAGCCGCCTGGAAAGTGTCTCCCTTTTCCCCTCCCCCTCACTCATCATGCTTGGATAGGAAATAAATAATTTTAAAAAGCAAATAGATAAGAATTTATAGCTAGTTAAAAACTCAAAGCCATTGTTTTCACTTCTTTTTAAAGTACCTCTTTTACTGAGGGGAAAAAAACCAAAACATTTTCCTTACAGAGCTGGTATTTTTTGCCACGTTGGTTTCTAGTTGACTAAGGTCACAACCTCTTATTCTTTATGGAATCAGTTTTTCAATTCATTGTCTTCAGTAAGCTACCAAGAGTTTCACCTTGTTTCCATGCCCTTTGTCTCTCCCTTTAAAATGGAAATCGGCTTGTAATTTTAATCTTGTTCTTGACAAAGGCTGGACCACCTCTACAGGCAAACAAGATCATTAACAAGCAGAAGACACTGTCTCTTCACATAGGAATCCATCCTTTAATGCTTCTCATTTTTATGAGCTTTATGGAGCTATTCGATATTTTACCAGAAGAAGGGAATGATGTTCTTGGTTTAGTGTCCTTTCAGCAGTCATCAGTGACAGTCTTTCCTCCAATTCCACGTCTTCCTGAGCATGTCCATTTGTAGCTCACAAACCTCAAAGTTTGGAGCTAGAACTCCTTCTGACCGCTGAGCCTTCACTTGACCTGGCTCACCGAATTACCTCTGTGAAGTCCTAAACAAAAGTTATTCTAACTTATCCTAACTTCAACTGCTTAAGGCATTCTCCTCCTGTCACTCACTTATGTCTCCCCAATACCTCAAATACACTGAAGTCCCTCCCTTGGCATTTGCAGAATTGGAAGTGCCTTCAGCCCTTTTCTCCTGTCCTCAAGGTCACTACAAACTACATGGGATCAGACAGTGAAATATCTTCATGTGGACTGCATGAGTATTGAGAAATACGTGCTTCTAGAGAACATATCCAGAAGACCTAAGTAGGAGACTATTTTGCTAAAATTATATCAAAGTTCAGGCCTATAATTATAATAGGTATAATGAATGGCTGTCTTCATGCTAGATAGCTCCTTATAATTATTATAAATCTACCATTATTTTCATTTTATGCTTAATGGAGAAGAAGCGGAGAGCTGTCACACCCAGCTCTAGAACAGGTGTTTCTCCAATAGAAACAGTTCATCAGTTCCCACTCTCCATACACTCCAGGAAAGACAGCAACTTGTAACATTTAACTGAAATCTGAAACCCCTTCACACTCCAGGAGGTCAAATTAAAGTCAGTCATTTATACAAATCATACAGAAAGCAGAGAGAGTCGGCTACATTTTAATTAAAATGAATGGCTGTGTAGGCAGGATGAGCCCAGCCGTTCCTCATCACCAGTTTTGCTGAACACAGAAGGCAGTACAGCATGTACCATCCATTTAAACAAAAGAAGCAGAAGCATGTTCAAAATACTCCCTCAAGAAAGACAGTCACAAGAAAAACAATATTTTGTTGTATTCAGCCTTTGGAAGACACTCACTAAATACCACATGGTATTATAATTGAGTTCCTGCTCAGTTCAGTTAGACCGTATCACCTCTATGTGCTATTGTAAACCATTCTTGACTAAGCATCAAGAAAGAACACACACAGAATAATATGAAGCCATAACACTGCACAACGTCACCTCTGCAAACTTGAACATCATCAATCAAAAGTGCTGCAGGACATCATCTAGTGTCAAGGGAAACGTCTTACATCTACTACTCCTCAAGACACAACTTCTTGATAGTTTCATTGCAAGCCCTAGCGATGAGTCAGAAATCCTCACAGCTAGCCACTAACCTTGTATCTGGGAGCTCCATGCTGCTACTTTGTATCTAACACTGTATTTTGTGGAGGCCTACGAGCTGTTGCTCTCAGAGATCTCTAACACATCTTTGTAGGAGAAGGGACAGGAATGTGTAGTGTTTCATGAAGATGACAAACTTAAAATTTAGCAAGAAGCAGATATTCTCAATAGGCAATTTTTGCTGACCAAATTGATTTCATGTTTCTGTCTTATTTAGAACTAAATATTAGAAGTATGATTAAATTAAACAAGTGAAGCAAAAGAAATACAAAGGGTTCATTCCTCTACTGCTACTTTCTTATTACAGTATGTGGCTGTTGTTCGTACACAGCCATCTGTCCAGTCTCATCTTTTGGCTTAACACAGTCCACCAAATGGATAAGCTCAATTATGACAGAATAAATCAAACATATCTATTGAAAGGGGGTGAGTAAATCAGAAAAAGTTACTTTTTCCTACTGAAAGAATGATATGTATATAAATACATATTTTAGATAGATGAGTAGATATATAAACCGCATAGTTCTGCAACCACCTCCACCTAGACTGCAGTGTTGACAGCAGGCTGAGGGTTCTCAGCACACATACAGATTCTGTTGCTGCAAAGCTTGCTATGATTTTGACCATGAGAAGAAGTTTGATTGAGTGGTCAGTAAAAGGTCAACATTACCATAGTACAACAACTACAGCCACATTTTACTCTCTCGACAGAAATAAACATAAACCTTGCTTCACTGGTGAACCTTTCAGCCATTTAGCTACGGCAACTAATAATGTAGCACATTTTATATTTTCATCCACCAAGTGCAAAGGCATAACAGGAAAATTGACTACACTCAAATGCAAATGAAATGGTTTCCATAAGGAAAACGTAAGACCTCTATAAAACCTCGAAGAAAATGGGTCTTAGTTTATTTCTTCCATATTTAAGACAATGAAAGAAAGCCACTCACAAAACCAATCACATTTCTCTCTATGTAACTCTTCACTTTGATGTACAATTCCTGTTCCAGAAAGCAAAAATTTTAAAATTAGTTAAAAAAAAAAAAAAGTTTGCTCTAAAAAAAGTATTAGTATTACCTACTAATACCAAATTCCCTTGGTATATTCCTGCTAGTGTGGCAGCCTGATCACACATCAGTAATGTCAAACACAGGTGTATTGAGCACAAAAATGGTTGTAAGTGCACGGTAAGGAAAGACTGAAATGCACTTAATAGCACCAGGAACACTTTGATGAATGTTTTAAAAGGAGGCAATATTAAAGAGGTCAGTCAGAAATACATGGAACATTAAGTAAATAACCTCTTAAAATAGTATGATGGATGAATTTATTAAAAATAAATTTTAAAATAAATTGCTTTTCTGACTACTGCACTTGCTTTCTCTGGCAAATGAAATTGGAATAATTAATGGATTTTGCTGTTTCAGGGATGAAGATAATTGATCTGTGGAGGAAGGCCTTTATCTAGCACAGAGATAGCACTGCTACAGCAGATAGGGGGGGTTAAAAAAAAATTAAAAAAAGAAGAAAGGAGCAAAGACTTTTTGAAAGACCTTTTGCTGGCATACCTCCAAAGCTGCCTACCACTCATACTAACTTGATTCTAGTTATGTGAAATGCTGTGGTAAGTTTGCCAATGATAATATTCTTTCTTTTATCAGCTAGAATGAAGGGGGGGTGGAGGGGATAGGGTCTCCTCTGGTCTCCTATTGTTATTACAATAAGCAAAAGTTCCAAATCCATACAGATGCAATAAATGAACTACTTGTTCCTTTCTGGTAAGTGTAGCACTTTAAAGAGAGGATATTGTAACTAATATGTGAACAACAAAAAAATAAGTGTACAGTCACCAGCCTGACAAGATGGAACTGCAGGCTTACCAGAATGAAAGGGGTCTTTTTAGTTATTTATTTTACAATTGCTCAGTTCATTATCTACTCCACAGCTGAGTAGTTCTTGAAATATAAACCTTGTTTTCAGTGTGCAAGAGATGCAAGTTAATTGATTACTGCAGACAGCTGGTAGTGTGACTAAAACCCCTAACCTTTCCACATCTTCTGTAGCCCAAAACTCTATACAAACACCTCCAAGATCAGGCATTTAGAAAAACTAATTCTCAATAGTTCTAAAATAAATAGTTTCCACGTGAAAGTAATAGAATTTTTGTTTTCTGGAACAAATTCACAGTGATTATTTCTATTTTTCCCCACTGCTTCATGACTTGTGATTAAAAAAATTACCAAAACAAGCTCAAAACTCATAGTTTGTGTGCCTGGTTCTCTGACAGAAAGAGAATCACAACAATGATAAGGCATCACTCACAACAGCATACAAGTTAAGACCTCTGAGAGCGCAGAGGAACTCAGAGATTTCCCAAAATCAGTTTCAGAAAAATTAGAACACTGTGAAAGAAATCAGTTTCTCCAGCAGACTAGAGATCTCTTGCTTGGAGGACGTAATTCAGCTTCTTAAAGCGGCTGTACAAGTGGCCTGGAATGCATTCAGAATAAATACTAATGTAAGTAGCCTAGATTTTCACAGGGAGCTAAACAGTGTTGATCTTTTTCAAATCACCACACAGTTTTCCTTTAAGAGAAAATGGAGGGGAAAGAGAAGAGCATGACAGAATTTCATCTATCACCATTTTCATCATTTTCAATCAGCACAAACAACAAAATGCTCTTAAGAACAATTTAGTCCTAACGGTCTGTCAGTGGAAAAGACAACAGATGATCTGACTAAAGTAAAACAAGTGTCAAGCCCTCAGATTATACAATTTTGAGAACCAGGAATGCTCAAAAGTATCGCAAAAATTGTGGGGGAAAAAAAAATAAAAGAATGGGGCAATGGGGCAGAAAGTGTTCTTCAGCACTCAGTCCACATTTACAGGTTAGAATCTGGAAAAAACAAAACCAAAGGTAAACAGAAAAGAAGCCATCCATGACACATTATTGCTCATTCCAAACACAAATGATTTCAATTTACCTTAGAATCTGTGAAACCCTGCTGCATACTAAATTTTTGGACTAGATGTTGTGTTCCTCAGCATTATTTAAGAAACACAAGTGAAAACTTAATTTTAAGATGCAGTTGATAGTTTCATTAATCCTGTTGTTTTGTATCTTTCAGTAGTAAATAATTTAGCATCATACAGCTTAAAAATTTTTAAAAATGAAAGTTCAGTCTAATACTTTTTCTTGTAGTACCTCATAACTACATATTTAAATCCTAATGTTCTTCCAGTGAATGTTTGAGCAAAATAAAATCCAAATTGCACTTATGCTTTCTTTCTTTTCCGATGTAATAGGGAGAAAAATCCTAAGTAAAATATTATTTCAAGTCTACACCTTGACACTAATAAATTGGTTAATTTGGGGCTGGAAAGAAAATTTTTTTCTGACATATAAAGCATGAGGTCTGGAAAGGATTTTCAAACCATCCTCACACAGTTCCTCCCATTAGCAATGCGATTCAATCAAGCAGTGTGCAGTATCACATATGATTTTTATTCCCCAATTCATCCTCATGATACCCAAACACAGGTTGGTTTACCTCACAACTCTGGTCCTTCCCTCCCTTTTCTACATGCAGTTCTCTCGCAATCCAGGCTTCAATGTATGACTAACACCTCTGCAACACCACTGCTATTTCACATAGCCAAAATGAGAAAAACTGGCTGGACTGTTACACGTATTACACACACCAGCATCTGCAGGGCTACACACTGTAACAGGCTCAAAGGTCACCACAAATGGACTCTGCAAAACGAAAGGAATTATCAAGTGCCTGTCACTGCAACTGATCTACTAACTTCAAAAGTCCTCATCAAGTACTGATCACTGAACGAAAATTAAGAAGTATTAGCTGCAATCTTAAAATCTGAAATGGGGAGGTACTAACAAGTCACACATTCAGCAACTTTATGGCTTCTTGGCTGAAAGCAGCCTAAAAAAAAAAGTCATTGAAAAACAATGTACCCTTTCAACTATTTAAATCATCTTGATTTAATGGTCGTATCAGTAATCATAAAGTACTTCATGAAACTTTGAAACATAGGGACAAAGTTCAGCTCAAATAATAATTCATCTTGTAATAAGCTGAATAAATACTCCAAAGAACAGTTACCGTAATCACCAAGAACTAAAATGCCAACTAACTAGAGGTTACAGTTTTTAGGTTCCATTCTGCTTTTCTACATCCACCGCAACATCCCAGGAGATACACAATAAGAACACAAGAGGACATGAAAACCATTGGAGCTTGCTCGCCCGTGCAGGGTGAGTGAGTACTACCTGTACACCACAGCATGGCCTCTTGGCTTTTTGTAGTAAACTATGGAAATGCTATATCAAATAGTGAAAGTAGTACTAAAGAAATAAGCAATGAAAAAACTCTCTCAAGAAACTAAACAATCGATATGAAATTCTCCAAGAAAAAAAAAAAAAGTCTACATCAAAGTTATCTTTTTGGACATATGATTGTGATGAAAACAAATTAAGTATTTGATATTGTAGTTAAAGAACCTAAGTTCTGAATTCATTAAAATCAGTGGCAAAATGTAGTCATTTTCACAGTAACATCATTACCAACCCCTTTAATTTTTATTTATTTTCCCTTTTACACCCACTGTCTCAGGCTTTCAATGGACATTATGTGGCACACCTCAAACCAAGCAGTCAAACTGCCATATAGTTCTGTGAAATCAGAAACAGATAATTGTTGACTATTGAAAAGAAACTACTATACTAAAACTTATTACCACATTTGGGAACAACCATACATGGGCTTTGGTTAACGTCCAGCAGATATTCCAGTACCACCAAATCCCCTCTCCAGTGTTGTTATACTGCCTAATGTCTCATCTCAGCACTACAACAAGTTTGACTAATTTTGGGAGCATTTGCAGCAAATAAAGGAATCTCTCACCATCCCTAGTCTCCACTTTTATTTCACTAAAGCACTGGTATAAAGTAACCCTAGTCTGTTACAGGAACATTTAAAAACTTCTTACAGTGATTTAAGTATCCAATACTTTTAGTCTACAAAGCCAGACTATTCTGCAGCCTTTATTCATTTACGTATGAACATCAACCTCACCCAAAGTGAGGTTTAAGAAAAAAGTTTCAGCTACAATTATTGACAACTTTCCTTTCCAAGACAGCTGGAGATTAGAAGTTAAAATTAATCTAACAGGTGCCACAGCACAAACATTAACTGCCATTTACTAAGACACCATAAATTATTTGTCCAGCTTTCCAGATATCTGCTATAATCTTCCACAAAATCTCCAAAAGGCATGAGTATTAGAAGACTGTCATCATTAAAATACACAAAATACAAATAAGTATCAAATACTTGTATATTTGTGCCATGCAAAAGGTCAGTTCTACACTGTGGCAAGCAATTTGGCTATAATCCAACAAAGCTTAATGATATGAGACAAGCTAATGCTAAGCATGTCTTTAACTACTTTTTCAGGCTACGGTTAACATATTGAGTCATGGAGGGCACTTCCTTAAAAAGTCAGCATTAAAACAAAACAAAACAAAAACCCCACCTCCACTCTAATTTCCAAGAATAATTAACTTTTAAAACCAATCAATCAGTAATTTGATATTATTATTATCATCATTATTCCTTCCAAACAGCTTCAGGAACTGCAAGTCTCCAAAGGCAGGTTTCAGTTGGGTATTAGGTTGTTTGGTCTAGGCTTTTTTGCAAGGTGGGTTTTTAACTCCCAAAAAGATAATCCCTACACATTTACAGCTAGTTAAGAGGCACTCTTTCAACTCAAGTATAAAAAGCCAAATGAATATCAGTACAAATTTGTTCAAAGCGTCAGTGGCTACAAGCACTTCTTAGTATGAAAGCTCTCATACTGCATTGAATTTCATGGGAAAATTAGCATATTAAGCCTGTAAAATGTGCCAAAACAATCCATCTCTTTCTACATATATATCTTTCCACAGCACATCAGAATTAAAAACAACTTTCAAGTTAGGATAGAGAAGGGTGTCCTATAAATATGCTTACCCATGTCTTGAATTATAATATGAACCACTATTTTGAGGGCCATATGAAAGGCTGAAGGACCAACAACAACAGAACAAACGCACAAACATCCAAAACCCAAGAATATGCCAGAAACAGTAACACTGCTAGCTAGGCCTGTCTCTCAGTATTTCCTTCACTGCCACTTCTCTTCTTGCCATATAAACAATACTTCTGGTTCTGCTCTGCAGGAGGTTTCACCGATAATTTTTCTAGCATTGTTCCGGGTCTACAAAATGTATATGTTATATATAAATATGTGCATATATGGACATATTCACACGTCAACATTTCAGTATGTTTCTTTTCTAAAGACGACAGCCACAGTGTGTGTAGGAGACCAGCAACAGCCCGCAACAGCCCATGAACAAAGAGAATACACTGCACAACCAAGAATACCTCAGCTAGTTCTGTTGGTGCTTTAGCCCTGCTTCTATTCTGGAATTTATTATTTAATTTTTTCTTACAGACAATGTTTCAGGCACCATCTTGCTTCATAATGAAGACCTGAACTGCAGACAAAGTGAAAGCAGTAAAGCAGAACAAACAGCTTTGATTATCTTCTTCAAATATTGTTATGTTGGCATAAAAGTGTTTGGCTCTCACAATGCCTTTTTTATTATTTGAAGCATGAATAGATTCAGAGGAACAGAAGCACAATGAGGACAATTCAGTACATCTTTCATACAGACACAAGTCCATTGTCAGAGCAAACACTGCTTTCTGCATTCACCAACACAAAGGTCTAATAGGAAGCCCTTCATGTAGAACCTATCTACATCCCACAGCAGTAACTAGAATTATTTTACCAAGAAGAAATCAACTAAAAACCAAACTGTCGTGATTTCAGTTTGTATATCTGAATAACTTGCATATATATTACACTGCCTCCTGAACATTCGTTCTGTAAGTATATACAGTTTCAAAAAACAATCCCATCAAACAACTAGCATTAGCTTTTCTCGCTGAGGTAGAGCAAATAAAAACAGTGAAAAAAATCCTCTCCATTTAAAAAACCCTAACCTATGGGTACTATTAAATTTGTTTATTAGAAGTCCAAGGGATTAACAGAGAAACAAATACTGGGCCAAAATTCAGAGCATTATAAACATTTCTATTTTATTTTGCATTCTTCTGCCATTTGCTTAGTCAAGGGCGTAAGATCACCCAGGAGGGTGGGAAAAAAAAACAACAAACCAAAAACTTTAGTATTTGAAAACATGGATATTACATCTAAATGAACACATATATTTTCTTAACTTTTTAAAGCTATTTTCTCCGTTTTCTCTCTTAAGTGACCAGAGTTTCTGTATAGGCTGTGCACTAACTTAATTTTTACCAGTTTGCTTCAACTGCTTTCTAAAACAATTTTCCTGCTTCCTTGCTAGTAGCTTTATGAGTATTGCACATTCCCCTCAGTACCCTTGAAATAGTGCCTTGCTATTCCACCTGAGGAGAAAATCCAGAATATCAAAGATCCAGCCTTCACAAACCTGAATTGTATAGGAAAAATGAAAATACTTGGGCTTCCATCATTCCAATCCAAGGAAAAGGAAAGCTGCTTTGATCATCGAGAGAGATTCAAACAATCTCTTGCCACCTTAAATATTTAGGTGAACAAAGTACATTTTAAACATATTTTGTGTTAACACTCTTTTTCAGAAACAGGCAGCCAACATGTATATGCCACTGTAACCACTCAGTATATGGCAAAATAATTAAATCAGAGCATAAGTGAAACACATGGAGGACAAAAGTTTCACTAGCTGTTATTTACAGTGCTTCTCTCACAGCTGCCCTCCAAACTAGAATGCTGCTTTCCAAAAATAAAGACAGGACCCCTAACATAACAGTTTTCCTCTGGTTCACCTAAAATTCCTACAGTTCATACAGGCCAAAGAAGCAACTACAGATGCACTCACTAGACCACAGGATCCTACCTAGAGCATGCATTAATCAAGGATGTCTTTCTTTAAATCTCCTTTATTCATCCAGGTACATTTAGGAACAAAGAAATAAACATCCATGTAGCACAATTATCTTAAGTTTTAGTTACCTTCCCCAAAACTCATAAAACTTGATGTTTCCAGGATGAAAACTCCTTAAATAACTGGTTCAGCTGAAATGTATATATTGACAATACAACAAGCTCTCCTCTCTGATGACAAATCAATTCTTTCATACACTGCTCCACTGAAGCAATAAATAATTTTTTCCAGGGGAACAGCAGAGAAATAACCTAAAAGACTATCCTTAAAATTTTACTAGAATTTTTGGATATAGTTCCATGACTATAAACTCTGTCCCATCTCACTACTCCTGACTTTAAAACAACGTTGAAAATACCATTTGTTATTTACAGCTCTAATTTATGTTATGAAGAGAGATTTTAAACTACTGTCCTGCCATACTTCATGTATACTTTTAGAAGGTTTCTACACATGGTATTTTCTACAGGAGATTTTGAAGAAATATTTTTTTCTACATGATTTGGTAAAAGCATATGACTCAGTCACAATCTTAGACACGATGTCAGAAAGTAAAAAAAAACTGAGTTATGTACTACAAAACTGATTACTATGAGTCAGTCAAAAGCTAACATAGCTGTAACTTAGAAATCATCACCTAGGAAGGTATCGGAAAACTCCTGAATAGCAGAAAGACAAGAGCAGAAAGTAATACTGGACCTACAAGGCTGCAAGCAGAAGGAAAGAACTTGTGAAGAGAGAAAAAAAGTTATTTTGAGAAAAGAAAAAGTTGTTTTTTCTTTTCAAGCCCCCAGTATTTTGTCCAGCTAACCTGAATTTTCCTCTAAAATTAGTTATCAAGTTACAATCATTATACTTCAACAACAGAACTGACGTATCTTTCCAAAGCAAGGGGAAACATCACTTAGAGTTCTGGAGATAGATGTTAAAAGCAAGCTTATTTCAATATAGATACATATAGTGCAAGTCTTATGTTTGCAAAAACTCAGTATTATATTCAGTTGCATCAGTAAGAGGATTGTATTTAGATGTATTTCAAGACAAACAAACAAAAAAATATTCTATTTTTAATCGCACAAGCAGAAGTACAGGAGAATTAAGTTCAGAATTTGATACTGTCCTAAGCAGACAACTCAGCATCAAAGCCAACACAGCAACAAGGAATATAATGATGATGCCAAAGCTAGAACCAACAAAACTCTAAAGAGAGATGATCCAGCTTCTCCAGTGACACAACATACTGTAAATCAGCTGGAAATTTACTGGCTTGTGGTTTGGAATTCCAGGTGTTCAAACAGCAGCTGACTTTGGCATTTTTCTTTCCACTGACAATGCTACAGCTAACTACCTACTGAACACAGAAGTACCTACATGACCTTTACCCTCCCACAAGAATCCATGTTAAAACAGCATTTTAACAGCACACACAAAATATGAAAAGCATAAGTGGAATGTAAGGAAAAGATGTCCAAAAACCAAACTCAGTCAACATTCTACAGTAGAAATAGAAGTAAAAAAAAAATAGAAATTAGGCAAACAATGCCCAAGACTTGATCCATTTACATCTTAGGAAGAGTTAGCAGTATGATGATCAACTATATTTTATGTTAATGTTATGCATTTTCTTCCAGCAGCTCCCAACTCCACTCAGTGTTAACGCTTTACCAGTATCTCAACAAAATACCACAAGAAAAATATGCACATTACTAAAAGGATACCTTGCTTTCCTCATTCTTGAAAAAATATGACCACATACACTCTATGAAACAATCCAACATGCTAAGCCATTTCCTTAAATACTCTGGTCTCCAGCTCCTACCTCACTGTAAGCATGGTCCAGTATGGGGGGGGAAGAAAAAAGAAAAAAAATATTTACAAAGGTATCTTTTCACTCTCGTGCACATTTAATTACTGAATAATAACGCAGGTCTTAAGAAGTATTATGTGATAAACGAGCGCTGCTCACTACAGAGCCTCTCAAGTATCACATCTGTTAAAATTTCATGGAGTCAGAGTCTCTAATGACATCTGAAAATTCTGGTTTAATCACTGAGAAAGAAAACAATACACAAAAGGAAAAAGCATAACAAAAATTTGGGAAAACAGCCTGTTCAGAAAATAGTGGATAAAATCAAGACCCTCAATGAAAAGTAAGCATTACAAAAGTGTGAAATGATGTACATTCTATTTGTCACTTACAACAACAAAATCACGTCTACTGTAATGTAGCGAAAGAACAATTGCATGCCCAGAGTACTGGTGTTAGTGCCTACTGCAGAAACATCAGAAGCACTTTTTGTCCATGAGGACAGGCTTAATTGAAAGAAATTTGTTTTCATCAGCCTCTCTCAGCACTAAAAATGAAATAAGAGATTTTATGATGCAAAAAGAACATGATAAGATACAAGCACTTGGCCAGCAACATAAGAAAACAAGCATTTCACATGTCACTGCATGTTTTACCTTCCAGAGAGAGACATTTTTGTATCCCAGATCATGTGGCATGTGTCCCAAATCAAAAGAGACTATGAGTCTCTCCATTCCCTTCACCAAAGCATAGTGCTTTCTTCCCATACAGCCAGGGACTCATCTCAAACCCCCTGTTTTTAATAACATGCTATAGATATTATACATTACAGAGTTATAAAAAGAAGCTCTAAGATAAAGCACAACTTTATTTTCCTATCCCTCTAAACTGACTTTCATTACTTCATAACCTCTTTTAACAGCACACCAGACTAAGCAAATTACTCCTCACTCCATCATAAGAGAATTAATTCTCCAGCCTAAGGCAAAGTGGAATGAAATACTTTAGAATGCAGATCTCTTTAAAAAAAAAAAAAAAACAAGCAAGTTAACTTCCAAAATCAGCTCCTGTTATAATGTTTTAATAATTACTACTTTTCTCCAAATAAATATCTTAGCAATAGATAAAAAATAATACAGCAATCAGAAAAATAAAGTTAGACAATACTTCAAATTTTTGCTAATGGAAAAACCACTTCAGAAAACAAATAAAATAATTGCTGCACAACAATGATTACACAGTTTGCCTAATACCCTGTATGCTAACATTTAACAAGACGGGTATTTTCATGAGAAAATTGCGGTTTATAACATATTTTATAATTACACTTTGAATTATTTTCTTTTGGACAAAAAGCTAACTTCATGAATAGAAAAAGAAAATAAAAGCATCACTATGATAGAAAAGAGGCAACACAACCAAAACACAAAACATTTTATTTCCATTAACTAATTATTTGTTATTATCTTTGTCACAAATTAATATCACAGAACATACTACTCCAAAATAACAAGGTGAAACAAAAGCAAACCCAGTGAGATGTTTATCATGTACCTGTGAGACAGTGAATTCAAATTCAGCACTGACAACCATAAAACTGGAATTCGATCAAATCTCACAATAACAAGAACTGAATAATTGCTAAAAAAATAAACCTAAAAATCCTCTTACAAATCAAGATACAAACAATATGCTCCATCCTTTTAGCAAAACAGTAAAACATTCCTTGGGAAATCTTAACGCATTCTAAATTAAGTCTAGGCTTATTTAAGACCTGCATCAACAGGTCCTGAGGGAACTGGGAGATGAAGTGGCTAAGCCACTGTCTGAGAAGTCATGGCAGTCTGTTGAAGTTCCCACTGACTGGAAAAAGAGAAACAAGTACCATTTTAAAAAAGAAGAAGGGAACTGGAGAACTACACACTGGTCAGTTTCACATCTTTGCCTGGCAAGATCAAGGAGCAGATCCTCCTGGAAACTATGCTAGGGCACATGGAAAACAGAGAGGTGATTACCAGCAGCCAAGATGGCTTCTGCGCCAGTGGATAAGGGAAGAACAACTGACATCATCTACCTGAACTCGTGCAAAGCACATGACACTGTCCTGCATGACATCCTTGTCTCTAAACTGGAGAGATGTGGATTTGATAAATAGACTACTCTGTGGATAAGGAACTGACTGGATGGTCACACTCAAAGAGTTGTCATCAACAATTCTCTGTCCAAGTGGAGGAACACCACTTGTCACTGCTCTCCAGGACAGGTATTGTGACCGGGGCTGTTTAATGTCTTTGTCAGTGACATGGACACTAGGATCGAGGCAGTCTCAGTAAATATGATGATGACACCAAACTGCATGGTACAGTAGGCTGCAGGGAAGGGATGCCATCCGGAGGGACCCTGACAGGCTTGAGATGTGGGCCTGTGCAAATATCATAAAATTCAACAAGGTGAAGCGCAAGGTTCTCCATCTAAGTCAGGGCAATCCCAAGCACAAATACAGGCTGGGCAGAGAATGTATAGAAACCAGTGCTCAAGGGAAAGAGTCTGGGGTGTTAGTTGACAAGAAGCTCAACGTAAGCCACTAATGTGCTTTCACAGCCCAGAAAGCCAACCATATCCTGGGCTGCATCAAATGCAGTGTGACCATCAGGTCCAGGAAGACAGCTCTCTCACTCTAGTCCACTCAGACAAGATCCCATCTACAGTGTTGTGTCCAGTTCTGGGACCAAACACTCCAGTACCTAAAGGGGCCTACAAGAAAGTTGGAAAAGTCACTTTTTACACAGGCATGCAGTGATATGACAAGGGACTTTAAACTGAAAGATGGTAGGTTTAGATTAGATATAAGGAAGAAGTTCTTTGCCATGAGGATAATGAAGAACTGGAACAGGTTGCTCAGAGAAGTTATGGATGGCCCATCCTTGGAAGTGTTCAAGGCCAGGTTGGATGGGTCTTTGCGCAACCTGATCTACTGGAAGGTGCCCCTGTCTATGGCAGGTGGGTTGGAGTAAGATGATATTTGAGGTCCCTTCCAACCCAAGCCATTCTATGATGCTATGATTTGAGGTCGTGTACAGCTTTGCTGTGAGTTATTTTCCTCTAGAGCCCATAAAGTTGTAGCACGCCAAACTTTCTGACCTTAAAATACAAACATCTACATTTAAACACAGAAAGTCTTGTGCAGGTGGGCAACAGAAGGTATCTGGTCAAACTGTAGAAATTTAGATAAACAGAACTTTCTAAATTATTTCTTTTTATGATTTATCTACATATGGTAATCATACTGTCTCAGTTCCAAGGTAACAACACAAACTTTTCATTTTGCCCTGTTTTAAATGCCATGAGTACTCCCAGGTTTGCTCTTCTTTTTCTTTTTCCTCTTTTTTTTTCTTTTTTTCTGTTTCTTTTTGATAGCCTTTGCTTTGTTTTTCAGGAAGAAAACTCCAGTCTGTACTGCACTGCTGTTCTCAGATTCACAGCCTTGGAAACACTGCCAGCCATCGCTAATGAATCTGTTCTCAGGAGGCAGAGCTCCAATATGAGGCAGAGGTGCAAAGCTAGATTCACCATGTTATCACAACCACTGGGCTGAGAAGAACCATCACTTTCAACATCTGTGGGGCAATGAAGGATACCTCTTCCCACTGAAGGGGTCTTTGTACACAAGCTTCATGTCCTTAGGAAAGTAGGAGAGAAGAAAGTGGCTTTGTGCTACTGACAGCTCCTTCACACTGGATTTCCCCTCCAAGCCTCAGAATTTCAGTGGCATAAAAGAAACAGCATTTTCTATGGATTAAAGCACTGGGAGATATAGTATAATTGCCATAGAGTTTGTAACCAAATGCAAAACAGTGAGGAATTTGTCTCGTTTTTCATTAGCAGAGCAGTTCTAGCTTTAAGTTCAACCACAAGAATATAATCTGAAAACACAGAAATATAACACCTTAATTACACACACACACACAAAAAAAGTTTTTAAATACTACTGGGCTCATTTGAGAGGGAAAGAATCAGTTTCATAAAGCAAATAGTTAAAAATTAACCCTTCAAATGTGATTTTTAAATTATTTCTGGTAACCACCCAGGAACACAAAACCTACAAAGAGGAACAAATTTCAGAACAATCTCCTCCCTCTAATTTTCATAAGAGCAGCTAAAAAAGAAACGATAAAGCCAAACAGATGAGTGTTATTTTCCCACATACTCTTACCTACTGGATCTGAGTGACTATGCACCTGCCACCGAATGACCGACGAATTATATAAATCGAAAGCAATTAGTGTGATCAAACACAAACTAAGCAGATTACAAACGAGGAAACCAAGAAGAAAAATGCTTTGCTAGCAAACGAAACAAACCCCAAACATCTCATAAGTACATGACAAAGATGTCTAAACTGTGGTGTGTAGACGACTTGTGGTTTTCAGATTTGAAACTTTTCTTACCAGATTTTGAAATGCAAACACTGCTCTGGAGGTTGTGCACCACAGCCTCACAACTACTTCTGGTGCTTTCCGAAGCCCCAGGACCAGGCTAAGGTAAGCCACAGCATCTCCAAGAAGCTCTGCTTGGCCGGCCAGCATCTCAGCACACCACAAGGAAGACAGCCTGCAGTGGCTGCTCTGGTTGCATCCCACTTGCCACACTGCTGGGAGTGGAGGGAGAGGAAGGAATCCTTTAGTTCTTACTCTTCATAGCTACATGGGCATGAACATAATAGCAGAGGGAAAGAAAGCAAGCTGCTTTGCTGGTTCTCATGTTAAGGCATGCTAAGCAAGCACTGGCACAGTTCTTGTTTGCTCTAGCCTGGCCAGTTTCCCACGTCCAGGGTTTACTGCTATAAATCAGCAGATCCCAACCACATAGTTGCTTCCTTATCCTCTTGCAACATCTTGTTCCAGATACTGCCAAAAAGGAACTAAGAATTTAGTTATGTTAATTCTATTCTTTCAATACGCCCAGCCTCTGCAAACAAGTGTCTGCAAAGGGAACTGCCAGCAGGTTCAGAATTAATTCCTCCAGCAGAGCAACACAACATAAACAAGGTGCCTTCCTCAAGTAAGAGCTGTGACTTACTGACCTTGCTAGAATGCAGCGCTTAGCCTTCAGGCTGAATGGATCCTACCACCTGCCACACAAAAAGGATCACTAAAAGCTGTTCTGAGTATAAGTATATGCTTACCTTGCCCCACAGCGCCCTGAGAAGCAAGTGTGCTGACTTCACACTTGCCCACACGCAGCAGCCCTGCTCACAGGCCTGGGGACAGCCCAGCAACAAGCCTGGAGTTGGGAAGCTTTTTTTTTCCTGGCATTTTGGGTGTAAATTCCCAGGTTTTGTTGGCAAAGGGGCTGTGGGAGAGGCTCTGAGGGAACAAGCCGGGGCTGCCCTGTGCCAGCCAGTTCCAGCAGGTTCCACCGCCCTGCTGAGCCAATCAGGGCAGGTGGTGGCACCCCTGAGCCAAGCAGGGCAGCACATGGCGCCCCTCTGAGAGCACCTGTAGGAAATGGCAGCAAACACCAGCAAAAGGAATGACGACATCATGGTGGAGCTAGGGACACGCCTGAAGGGACTACAGCCAGCGGGTGGTCACCAGAGCCAAGGAAATGATGGAGGAGTGGGAAATGGTGGAGGAGTGGGGAACAAGGAGCAGCAAAGAGAAATGGCCACATCCTGACTCCAATCTCCTGCACCACCCTCATCGCACCTAAGGAAGGGAGTGTGACCTGCAGCGACAAAGAGCGGAGGAGCAGGGTGTTCGTGGTGAAGCTGAGCCTGGCAGGAAAGGTCTTTTCATTGTTTCAGTGCCTGTCATCTTAGTTTCCCAATCAGCAATCAATCATTTAAATTTATGCCAGATTCCCTAAGTTCAGGCATTTTTGCCCACAACAATAATTAGCGAGAGATGTCCCTGGCTTTACTTTCACCCACAAGATTTCTGACTCCTGTTCTTCCCATTTTCCCCTTCCTCCCTCTGAAGTGAAACAGTGAGTGACAAGCTATGTGACTGCTTTGCTCATAGGTGGGACCAACCCATCACACCAGGGCAGAGGGGTGGGGTGAGGGCTTGGAGGGCTGGGCAGAGGTCCAGGCCCCTGATTCAGGATCTAGGATGAAGGGAGGGGGAGGAGAATTGCTACAAAGCAGAGCGGAGAGAATTTGGTCCGTGAGCATGGAGTCATAGTCCGCTGAAGGGAGGAATGGGTTAATCGGATGGGGGGAGGGTGACTTTCGATTGAGGATGTGGTGGGGGATTTTTTTTTTGGGGGGGTTTACAGTCTTCGGGTATGTTGTGGGTAAGGAGGGTTTGGGGGAGTATGCCTGTTAGAGAGTGGTGAGGGTGGGTAAGGGCTTTTGTTTTTTTTTTGGGAGGGGCCGGGGCTGGCTATTTTGGTTAGGGGAATGGAAGTTTGGGATCTAAGTGGGTGAGGGATTGAGTAGATTGTGATGATTTGGGAATTGTCGTTTGAAGGCGAAGTTAGGTATGGAGTGGAGGTGGGGAGAATCATTTGAATCAACCACAATACCTACAAAACCCCCCCCCCCCCCCCCCCACCCCCCCCCCCCCCCCCCCCCCCCCCCCCCCCCCCCACCCCCCCCCCCCCCCCCCCTCCACCAATATATTACCCCCCCCCCCCCACACACCACACCACCCCCAATCCCCACAGCCCGTTTTTGCTTTGCTTACAGAACTGTTTAGGTAGAATGAGCCCCATTCTTAAAGTCTTTTCTTACTTACCTTCCCTTTCTGTATGATTCAGATATTTTTTATCTCAGTACCTAACAAATAACCTTATTTAAAGGATCTAAAACTTCTGCCTTTAATACCTGCAGCTCACAACCTCCAGTCAAGGTCACCAGATTTTGCAAACTGTCATCAAATCCCCCAACTTGGCTGCCTTATTTACCTTTGAGGACCAACAAACAACACAGCCAAGTCCTTTGCTCAGAGAATCACAGCACCCATAACTAATATTGCTGTGTTGGTATTCTCCAATTTTACTTTTTCTTTAAAGAATTTGTATTACTTATGAGGCCAGGTGATTCTTATCCCACTGTGTTACCCTTTTTCCATTAAGGAATTAGCACATTAAGAGCACAAGATCTTTCTCATTCTCCCAAAAGCCAGAAGGGACAGAAAGACATCTCATAAAGATCTGTCTTGCAGGTTTATATCTACAGACTAAGACATCATAAGGATAAATCATTTCACAGCAAGTCCAGGAAGTTCTTTCTTTTTTCCAGTATCTTGTTAGAAATATGAATCTAACCCTTTCACTGAAAATACATCAAAGAGAAATGGCATAAAGAATATCTCCCTAAGACTGTGTTTTACCTGCATTTAACCTTGTCCAAATTTAACTGTGGCCAACTTAGCAGAGTGTCCAGGCATGAATATGTGGGTCACAGTTCAGCTTTTTCATCTTCTGAGAAAGAGGAATTGGGAACTTATACACAGACTACAGCCAGCCTTGGATCTGGAACGCAAAATGAAAAGCAGTTGCATACATCATATGACTTTGTAAGTTCTTCACCTTCCTCTTATTTACCACCAGTTTTTCCAAAGAGCAAACAATAAAACCCAAGAAGCTATGCTGTGTCAGCACAGCCTCAGTTAGAAGGTTCAGATTTAGTTAATGGAAAGACAGAAAGTAGGTAAGAAAGGAGGAAAAAACCTGGTTGAATTAATCTTCTTCTTGTTGTTGTTGTTACTTGTTTTCATTTTAAGAAAGCATCCATGAAAACTACTCAGAGTATTAAAAGAATCAGTCTGCAGAAATAATAATCTTGCTTTATTTATAGTCAGGGTCATGGGAACTCTGTCTTGAGATATTAAGCAAATAAATAAATAAATAAATAACATAAAATATAGCTTCCCAGATTAGTTTGGGTAACAGAATTCAAAGAATGAACAGCTATGGGAAAGTTGAAATTCTCATCAAATACACCTGAGTGTCCTTGCTCAAAATGGTTTATACTTTCTGTCACTCATTAAGCAGCAAGCACGAAGGGAATTTTAAATGCTGGTGCACTCAGGACAAACTTGTATGGTAACCAAAGAGTATGTCCACCTGTAGTGTTAACAGACTGGAATTTGTGATCATGGTTAGTTAGGACATGATTAAGATACTACTTCAATAAGTGAGTTTGACAAAACAAACAAACAAAAACCATAAAATTACTTTATGATATTAATAAAAGCAATCACTACCCTATTATGGAATACCAGATATAGAGAAATCTGCTGCACATGCTATTGAATTAGTTGTAGCCATCAGCACTTCTTAGCCCTAAAAAATAAATGTTGATGGCAAGAGAATGATTTTCTTGCGTACTTACTGCTCTGTTCAGTGCCTGAATAACAAAATTCATCTTGTGTCTTTTGCTCTGCAGTTAGAAGAGCTGTTTATTCTGAATACTACACCACCAAAGTACAACATTACAAACAAAGCAGTATGGAACTGAGCCTGAACCCCCAGACAGTCATTGACCTTGATGAAATTATTCTGTCTCACTTACATGCCCAGTCATTCAATCTGCTTCTATGCTTGTGTTAGTGAAGCAGTTCTGTCCCCTATGGTATCATAACTGGGAGGATAAAATCTTTGTTATTAAGCTACTTCTATCTAGACAGCCAGAGCTCGTGACTTCAGACAACCTTTACAGAAATGCCACCAAACTTGAGTTATCTGTCTCAAAACATTTGATTACCCTCACAGAAATAACACCTTACTGAAGAATCATATTCATTCTTAATTTTCCTTTGATAAAGGCGCACTTTTGGTTTTATCCTTTCAGGAAAATCAAACATAGAAGCTGAATCTTAACAGTAAATTCACACGGTGGCATATTCTCCAAGGCGTTCAGGCTACAGGCTCATCATTTCTGGTGGCAGCTTTTGCTAGTCCTTGCAGAAACTGGCAGACTGTGACGAGAGCCTTAAACATAAGATATTCATTTAAAACAACAGTGGTGACATCAGCACATGTTCTAGCAGGCACTCATGTCCTAGACCACAAGCAAGAGGAATAAGGTCACCCATGTGATTCTGCAAAGCAGAATCATTGAATTATCTGCAGCACATTCAATAATCTCTCTTCTCACTGGTACTAACAGAAACTGAATAGGCCCTAGGTGACAACACCAAGGCAAACTCTGTGTCACTCAAAACAGGTGCCCACCTGCACTAAGGTGCCTCAGGAAGGAATCCCCTTTATGCTGATTGCTATAGGACTGTTTTTTCCTCTCCAGAAATGTGACAAGTATCTTTGTCAACACTGCAGGTAGGTAAAATGTTGGTGTCAGGTGCCTGCCAGTTGGAATGTAGCCTGGAATGCAGCACCTATGGTCCCAACTGCTCTGTATCTCCTCCATCACATTCTCAAAGACACAAGCTTGGCCACTACGAAAGTCTCTCAACTTTTTAGTGAACTACACTCAGGTGGTCTTACAGCCCTGGGATGTATTGTCTCTCTCAGACATACACAAATACCTGCCTGCATTTCTTATTTCCTTTATTATTAAGGTTTCTATCTACCCTTTATATACCATATCTGTTCCCATCTCCCATTTTCCTGTCTTCATCAAGGACACAGCTATGTGTTAAAGCCTTCATCTACCTGACTGCATTGCTACTCAGTCCATGTACATGCTCTTTACCTGTAGATTTTCAAACACAAATATATGTATACTTAATTACAATGATAAATTCATAGAATTGCTTTAAGATCATCAAGTCCAACAATTATATAACTCTAACAAGCTTGGTGTTAAACCATGTCACTTAGCATCTGTTTGGACCTGTAAGAAATGCTATCCTGTATGTCCCTCCACTGAAAAAGAATTAGCATGATTATAAAATTTGCATTTCCATTTCCTGCTATCTACAATCCCTATTACTTCATTTTGCCTGCAGCTAAACAGATTCATAAGAGTGGCATTGGTCTGGTTTTTTGGTTGGTGGGTTTGGGGTTTTGAGGTAGGTGGTTTGGGTTTTTTCCTCACCAGTTGAGAACTGTCCTGCAACCAGCACAAAGCCAATTTCATGCAATTCTCTGCCCACTTCTATTGCCTGTACACTCAAAACCAAGACTTACCTTTTTTTTTTTTTAATTACAGTAAACCTTAAACCTTAAAATGAATGAAGCATTAAGAAATTATTACATTATTTAAGCTACAAGTTTCACAGCTGGCTTTTTTTAACATGACTACAACACCAACGCTTTATGAATCTTTGTTAATTTCAGAATCTGTATTAAAAGAAAATACTTGTACTGCATCTCAGCATGGATATGGATGAACAGTGGAATTGGGACAGCACATGTGTGCCTGGCAGTCTGGTCAGGAACAGCACTTTCCAAGCTTTGCCTCAAACGCCCCCAAGTAACTGGACAACAGAACCTAAACCCACCTAAGGTGACAAAAGCTCCCATTTCTGCACTTCAGGAGAACTGCCCACATGACTCATACATTTTCTCAGCATAAAGAGCAGAAAGTTTCCTGCACTTCATTGCTTTGATAGTCAGGCTGACAGATACCAGTGATCATATCAGTTCCTGAAGCTTTACCAGTTTCACAGGAGACTGACACCAACCCTAAACATTAATGTTAATCAGTTCCTCCCCTTCACAGTTTCAGAGTTCACACAAATTGCTTCTCCTCAACAATACCTATTTGGTCTTATTGGCAAGGGATTCAGAGTAGCAGATGTTGTGATGCGAGTACTAATTATTTTGCTTCTTCATCACTCCTATCATCTAGTGACTTGAATTCCTAATTTCCACCACCACCTTTCCTATCTACTGTAATCATTTCTGTTCCTGACACTGCTCGAGTGCTACACAAAGGACTTCTCTAGCTCTTGCAATAGAGTGGGATGGCTCACTGAAAACCTATCTCCTCCCACTCTTCTGCCTTGCACATCACAGTAGACTCTGTAGAAACCAAGCCAAAGCTCCTCCTGCTGACACTTACTAAACGTCCTCAACTTCTGGAACTGACCAGAAATTACCTACAGAAGTACGTACTTAAAATAACAAGACAAATAGAAAGACAATAAAGATGAAGGCACAGCCTCGTTCAAACTAATTACCATTCTAGGCATGCATAGAAGAATCTGTGGCCAGGTCCCACCCATTCAAGAGAATCTGCCTCTTCAGTGAATCAGGACAGGGTGTTCGGGGTATGTGGAGCTCCACACCCTCCCACATGAACAGAAAAGAGGAGTAGGGGGCTGGAGTTTCTTCTTAGAATCATAGAATGGTTTGGGTTGGAAGGGACCTTAAAGATGATCTAGTTCAACCCCCCTGCAGTTAGCACAGACATCTTCAACTGATGGCCTTGTACAGAGCCATCAGTTTGCCTGCAAGACTGCAAAATAAGGGCTGAGAAAAAAAACTGACCTCGCTCACTACAGCTCAGAAGCAGGCATTTTATCCATCCAGGCCTGCTCAGCAGCAAGCATTCCCAGTCTTACCTACCAAAAGACACACTGCCATTTCAGCTGCACAGATGCCTAACTGCATCACATGCTTTTAACACTGGAGCCTTAAATATTACACAGTGCTAGAGCTGTCACTTCCCCCTCCAATAAATACTGCCGTTGTCTGACCTATATCAATGGCACACCGCACCCAAGTTCCTGTATTTCACCCTACTGAAAAGCAAGTAAAACAGTCACATTCCTTCTTTAACAAGATGATGAGGAGGACCACTCAGTGATGCACTGCAGCAAAGCAATGGTCCCTTGTTATCATGTATAGATAGGCTACATTTCAGATATTAAAACCTAGGCCTTTAAAGCATAACATTGTGTGAAAGATGGGCCATGTAGGAACTCCATCTTTAGATTTCCTAATGAGATGATCTGGGAAAACATTTGTCTCACATTAATATAACCATGTCCAGCCTCATCTTCCTTTTTATAAAGTTGTTCTACGTGTAGAAAGCCTTCAGAAGAACATGCTTCCTTTTGCATAAAGTATTCTAAAAATATTACCTCCTAATGAGGATCTCATTTGCATGACAAATTCTCTGTGCAGTGTCAGAAACATCTTTAAATGAAGATGTCATGCTTACAGGAATTATTCTTCAGGCAGATGAGTTTGCACCTAACTTTGCTTGTTACAAGTGCATTTCATTTTCATCATCTTGTGTTCTGACAGCAAGAGAAGAGAATCATAGCTTTTCTCCAGTGTGGATCCTTTGCCCATATATTAATTCAAACCATGGAACATTATCCAGTTGAACTCATCCCTACCTTCCTGGCCAATATTTAGAAGCATCGTTTACCAGGCCAACAGGTAGCATATATAGTACCCTTGCTTTCCACTGTGATTCTCACAAGAGGAAATGCAACAATTACGGAAAAATAAATCCACTACAGGCTTTTCCTCCCCTACACTATAGATTTAAATCAAAGAGCTTTAAAATTGGAGAAAAATAGCATGAATCTCTCATTTAAAAACAAAGCAACACCAACAAAACTTGCAACGTCTGCTTAGCAAATACTGAAGCCAATGTTCTTCAGCTGTCTACACCACACTGCTCACTGAGAGACCTAGGTGTGAAGCCTTCCATCTTGAGAGAAAGCAAACTTTGGAGTTGCTTCTTCCTCTGAGACGTCCAGAAAACACGACATACATCAGGACAGCTTTGGCCCAGTCACAGAGAGCAGAACAGCAGCGCAACTGCAGTCACAGGATGAAGAATTTTGACTTGGTATCCCAAACTTTCAAGCCATCTACTTTACAGCACACACCTCTCTTTATTGGCATAGGAGAAGATCCTCTTCCTCAGGTATTCAAACTCAGGTACAACCTGCCTCTGAGTCTCAAGGCCAAGCAGGTGGATGGCGACATGGAAGGCAGGGAGCTTTCAGTCACGCTTGCCTGCAAAAAAGTGTTACTTGATCTTCAGATGACATGACAAAAGCTTTGTGGTGGTAAAAAAGGGCTATTTCTTACTGAACCTGAATTCCAGAATACACCAGAGCAGTGCATTGGAAAGCTCAGAACCTGTACATATTTTCTCTCCTCAGCCAGAAAACTTTGGGAATTAGTGACGAAGTCATGAAGGAAACCTTAAATAGACTGTTTTCACCATCACCAGACTTATTTTCTCAGATTTCCCACTCAAATCTTATATTAGATTTTTTCCTTCTTTTTCTTTCTCCACCTCCAAGCCTTTCCATTTTCTTACATAATACTGAATAAATATTTTATAGCCAAAGAGGATTTCTACCTGTTATGTAACTCACATTTTTGAAGACAGCTTCCTATCTCATTTTTATTGATAGAGCCCTTAGTGTGAAACCAGAAGCTGCATTTCTACAAAGGAGGATGCCTAAACTGCCACAAACAGCTATATTTATGCTACATTAAAAATGCTAAATGGCATGAAATTTCATTTCACCGATATGCAAATGGGGCTGACAATGTTAAAGAAAATATTAACATACATCAACAAAACTATTAATTGTCATATAATGAGCGAGCAATTTCAGTGTGCCAAGCAGATGCACCACAGCTAAACTGGAAAGCATAGTCATATCCCAGCTCTGAAACAGGCCAAGATAAGTCTATGTGCTTGGGCTGCCCAGTTTCAGCTGCTTCCCACAGCCAGAGAGATTCAGAACAGCCTCCTCTAAAAAGTGCTCTGAGCAGAGCTCACAAAAACTTCAGATGAACTTTTCTGACATTGGAGCACAGCATCCACCCAAACGCTAAAGTTGTTTCTTTAGTTCTGGCCACAACTTAAAAACAACAACAACAAAAAAAAATAATTTCTGGCCACCAACCTGCTTGGTTACACAGCAACCCACTGCAAGAATTGTAACACTGTGCAGGTGATGCTAGATAGAAAGGTGCCTAGATGATAAAAAAATGTTTATGTCATCAATATACAATCAGGTCACCATCAGTGGATGGCAAAAATTGAAGCACAGCAGAGACTGATGTTTCCAGACAGGACAGCTGCAGTGTTTATAGACAGGACTGAGCTGACAGTCAATATACTCTCATCTCCCTCCTCATAAGAAACACTTCTATGTTATCTCAGCACGATCTTCAGATTCATAATTACAGTTTTCTGAAGAATAATAGTTAGATTTTAACACCTAAACCACTAGTTGTGGTTATTTTTCTCCCACTAAAGTTAGGAATTAATAACCTAGTGATGCATCCTTAACAATAACATTCAGGAAGAAAAATATATTTAAGTTTGATGACAGGAATAGCAACACCAAGAGTACAGGTGCTATCATCCTCTCTCAGTACGTGTCCTGCATGTGCAATGTTTTAAGAAATGCAAAGAAGATTCCATAAAGCTATTAGGTTGTAATTGGATTTAATATAATCAGCTGCTTTCACTTGAAGTTTTGTACTAAAAAACAGAGATTACAGAAGGAAAAAAAAACCTTGTGTGTTTATTCAGGTCCTTGAATTGCTTCAAGGACACCATTCCACAATCAAAGGTCAAATTTCTTCCTTCCATACAGTGTTAAATAAACGGCAACACAGAGCAGTGCAAATTTTGTTTTCAAATGGGTACAGCATGCTGCGTTTTCTGTTCTAAACAAAGAATAAGCAGCTCTTTGCTCAGCACTAAGTGCTTTACTACACGCCATGAAAAGCGGGTGTCTGGGAACTAGGAGATTACCAGCACAAAACACTATTAAGATGGTGCCAAAAAGATTTATAAACAGGGCAGGAGCGATCTTGACATTTCTACTTCGGTTTTTTGCTTCCTTTCCAGGTTTCCTCTTCTGCAGCCACCCGAAGACGAGCAGCAGACCCATCCCACCACCTGCCCGGGATTCTTCTCGTGCCGAGGAGGTCCCAGGTCTGCCAAGGATTTGGAACAAGTCGCAGTCCAGACGCAGCTGGAAGGTGGGGAAGCCCCCGCAGGCGTGCCGCGGCGAGAAACGGATCTGCTGCAATAAACAGTGAAATCCGCAAGCTCCCTCCGGGTGGGTTTAGGAATACTTTAGGTTTGTTACATCCCGCATCGTCAGGAAGCAGCGGAGACCGCGGTGCCAAGCGGCGGCAGCAGCATCATGCAGCCCCGCGGGAAGGGGGCGGTGGGAGGCAGGCCCGGGGGTAGCAGCAGGCGTAGCTCCTCGGCCCGCCCGTGTCGCCGGCTCCCCCCGCTGGCTGCAGAGGGCAGAGGCAGCCCGGGCCCTGCCGCGCCGTGCGGGCACCTCTGGACAGCGGTAGCGAGGTGTGCGGCCGCGGCCTGCGCAGTGCCGCAAAGGCGGCACACAGTACCCCGGACACGAGTTCTGCCTCGCAGAGACGGCACACAGCATCCCAGACGTGAGTTGTGCCCGCCCGCAGCCTGCACAGCACTGCAGAGATGGCACAAGGCATCCCGGACACAAGCTTTGCCCAGCACAGGCGGCACACAGCACCCCGGACACGAGTTATACCCGACCTCGGCCTGCACAGTGATACAGGTGGCACACAGCATCCTGGACACGAGCTGTGCCCAGCTGCAGTCTCGGGTCACCCACAAGGAGCAGCCCTGCTGTCTTCAGACAGGAATTAGTTCCCCCTCGGACTGCACCAAACCCAGTGGCATTCAGGGCCCAGGACCAACACTGGGCGTTTGGTCTGCAGTCAATAAATCAAATGCTGTGGAGCTGAACAGCCATCCAGATGAGAGCAGCACTGCTGCATCTGCTGGCAACCTGAGAGAAGTTGCAGCTGGTAAGTGATGTTAGCCCAGGCAGCACCAGAAAAAAAAAACCACCTCCACAGCATCAGAGGCTGCTGACAGAGCCTGGACCTCTTATCTTCATTCATCGTGAGCAGATCACATTATCAGCTCCTGAATGAATTCTCTGAGGTTTAAAGACCTGGGACAAAAGACTGGATGTTAAAACCATTTTTAACAATAATAGCTCCAAAACCACATTCTTTTTATCTTAAATAGATGACAGTTCAATATTTGAAGTTGAATACAATCATCAGTGGAAGATAATTCAGAACTGAAGATCAGGCAAAGGATGAGGGAAGTGTTCACCTCCTCCCTATGCAAGTGCTCCATCACCAGGAAGCTTAAGGGCTTTCTATAGCAAACACTTGAGAAAATGCCATTAAGTGGAGGAGTGAAATATATATATATTAGTACTCACGCACACACGTATGAATATATATTTACGTATATAAGAAGAAGATACTTTGCTGAAGAAAAGAAGAGCTTAACAACTCAGAAAAATCTGCCTACTAAGCTCAGGGACAAACCTGCTAAGCACCTGAAGCCCACATTTTCTATTCAAAGGTTAAAGGCATGACAAGCATTCACTCAAAAACCATAGCCATGAGTGACAGAATGGCACACACATACTCATCTAGACGCTGACAAGAGATGGTCAGCACAGAAAAGCCATGACTGGAATTTCACTAACATGGATTTTGACCCACTGTTTGGATGAGATACCAAATTCCTTGAAACCTCAAAGAAAAAAAAAAAAGGCACAGGTTGTATTTATGAGTTTTTCACCACAGAAAGAGAATGTCTTTAGTCTCTGAGCAACCAAACAGAAAGGATGGAAACAAACCAGACAATGCAAGCACTTGGTTGGATGGCACCAGTCTCTCACTGAGGAGTTTTTTTGTTGTTGTTGTAAAGAGTTTTACAAACAAATTTGAGCATCTCTAAATAACAATTTGTAATCAAATGAGCATTTCTGCTGCCTGCACTGTAACACAAACTAAACCTGCACAACTGCACAGCTCAGTCCAGATCAAATAACCCCAGCTTGCTCTCAAGTGTCACCCTGCTCCCCATCCTGCTTCAGCAAAAGCAGAATAGGCTTACATTTGCCTCAACTTATTTTTGGTGCTAGCTCAAGCAGGAGAGCCTAAGAGCAGAAGCTAGCCCATGACACCCACCAAGGAGCAAGTGCAACACTCAAGCAACAATGCCAATTCCCAGGCATGAGGAAGTGTCAGGCAAACTCACACAACCTCTCTAGTTAGAAGACAAGCATCCAGGCTATCTGTGCATCTCAAATACAAAAACAAGTTTGGTGGCATAGTTCTGTGCATGACAGCGTAAAAAATTTCTTGGATAATGCCACCATATCAACTTGTTCTGCTCTTATCTCACCCTCTTGGCATAACCACCACCAATGAGTACTTTGTCCTAACAACTGCACGGAAAGTGACCTCCCACACTGGCACTGAAGTTGATTTACAGCTGGTTTAGCTACTGCGTAAACATCAGTAGTGCTGAAGGGTCAGAGATCAAGACAGATGTTTTAGTTCTTCAAATACATACAGGTAACAATGGTTGATAAACCCACTAATATGAAAATATAACAATGATAACACATGAACCATTCACAGAAAGAGCTAAACACCATTTTTCTCCTAGGGAGACGCTAACCTATATCTAAACAGGCTTGTTCACCCTCTCCTGCTTACCCTACACCTTCTATGGGCACCTGAAAATATACTGAAAAAGTCACCAGTTCAGGATCTTGATATATGGCAGCGTTAGCATGTCCCATGTTGGCAAGAACAGTGGGGGAAAAAAGTCTCTAAATGTACATAAAGTTAACAAAACTGGTACTTCATCACTAGCCACCAACATCGACAATCTTCAACAAAACTGTGACTAGTCACATGCATATGTCTAGTACCAAAGAAGTGGAAGCTCATCCTTTGCTCCTTAACAGCCACTGTAATTTTTAGCTGACACTTTCTCATTTCCTGTCTTGAATTCTAAGAGAAGCAAAACTGCAGCACAACTATTTGGTTCGGTTGGGTTTTTCGGGGTTTTTGGGTTTGGTTTTTTTTTTTTTTTGTGTTTGTTTTTTTGTTTTTTTTTTTTTTGGTCCAAAATAGAAACTTTAGAAGACAGATTATAGCTAAAAGTTAAAAAGAACAAGAAGCATTTAAAGAGATTTCACAGCTACGCAAATGAGTTTTTAATCTTCTTTCTTACTCCACTCAACTCCTATAAGAAAAGAATATTCTAAGCTAGAATTTCACAGGCTACACTCTTTGAGAGTTACATTTTGCTGGTTTTTTTTTAGGGCAAACTGTTTGCTCTATTTAGCTCTGCCTTCCCACTCACACACAACACTTTAAAATTTCCAAGTTACAGCTATATCAACTGCTTTGATAAAATTTATTCACTCTCCCAATCTTCTCTTTAACTTTCAGCCATTGCAGTTACCATAAAGCTATTGTGATCAAGCTTCACACACACATTGAAGTTCAGCACAGAAGTTCCTTTATAGCATGTAATCAGCAGAACAAAAAGCACAAGGTGATGCAACCCCTCTGAAGAGAGGCTTTGCCCATGCACATGTCAAGTCACAGTTCTCACATGTCAAGTCGCAGTTCCATGAAACAGAGTTAGGATTCAGTAAGATTTTTTAGAGCCATCAGCTCTTGCAGCTAGAAATACCAGAATGGCCCAGAAAAGGTTGTTGTAGGCAGCACTCAGATGCTAAGTGTGCTTTTGACAGTTTTTAAGGGCATTGCACAGTAAGCTGAGTCATTAAAATAATATATTCATTAAGATCACTTTTTAGTATAAAAGCAATTCCAAACCAGCCCTTTCTACTACAGAAATATTCCCTCACAGTGGGATCAACTTCCCCTCAAAGGACTGGACAGCATCTCTCACTAGTGCAAGCACACACTGTAATTCCATGTCCTGCATCTTGTGGGGAGCAAGTAGGAAACAAATATGTAAGAGGAGGGGGAGGAAGAAGGCAAAAGGGAAAAGTCTTTTCTTTCTATCTCTGTGTTCTTGCTCATTGCAAGCAAGACACCTGAAGTATTAATTCTGCTTTCCAGAAACTACACCAACAGGCAATTTTGAGTTATCATCACTAAATATGTGCTAATTTTAGGATGAATGACATGCTATTAACTCAAATGAAATTATACCCGTTTATACCAAAAGTGAAATGTAATGTGCTGTTTTAGGGACTTCAAGCAAATATTTGGTTAAGCTCATTTACAACAATGCACTAGAAGACATAACATATAAAATAACACTGTTGCTTTATAAAATAACACTTTTACCACCTGCAGTATCCATTTAAATAACTGTTTTTACATAAATAAAACTGCCAGAGACTACCTGCAAAGGTCCTAGATTAGATGTTTCTGAGAAATTCCATAATCATCCAAAATAAAACTAAGCTAAAGCTTCAGCATCATGCATGCCCAGTAGATACCTTTGCCTCTAACTGAAATCATCCATCTGGAGCAAAAGAGAAAATTAAGCACTTCAGGGGAAAAAAAAAAAAAAGTAATTTACAGCTTACCACCATCGACCCAGGGAGTCTAAACCTTATTTTACACAATAAATCTCAAGTATTAATATTGTCCACTAGCATTCTTTAAGAGCAACTAATCTCCTTAGCTGAAATCCACCGACTGGAAACATGTTGAATATACTGCATGAATAGTTTGAAGTTACAACACAAACTGCCAGAGAAAGACCATGAAAGTCCATAAAACATTCTGTAAGCAGAGAGAGGAAGGGAAAGCTAGCTATGAACAGCAAAGACAAGACCAAAATAAGAAAAAAAAAATGGTAAGCCTCAAGGTCCATAACACTTTTGCACATCTTTCAGCCTTTTCACAGCTTGGAATCAGAGCATTCAAATGGCTCAAAGTTTCACCTGCTATTGCTACTATTTGCCCATTATTGTTTTTGTTGTAAATGATCCTCTGGTATGCTCTGCACACAGGCTTCCAAAACAGTTTACAACAGATCATGTTATGTCCTTGCTGGTGTCAGTACCTTTGTAATACCACCACTTGCTGAGAATCACTGGAAATTGGAGTAACAAGAGAACAAATCGGAGAGGAAAAGCAGGCTGGATGAAATTCTGACCCAATTCAAGTCAGCTGTGACTGATTTCAATCACTAATGAGCAAAACCCAACAAACCTCTTTGCCTGTTCTAGCTCATTCAGTGAAACAAAATCTTCTTTTGCCATTTTGATTTAAAGTTTGGACTTCCTTGTCTCAGAAGCTTGCCACAAACAACTGGTATTAACTGTTTTGTTCATCTGTTAGTGAAGTGAGCTCTAGCCCCAGCTGACATCTACACAGGGCTGAAAACATTTGTAGCTCACTAACCATATCTTGTTTCCTCTTTGAAGGGACATACCAGAGAGCATCTCCTGGTTCCAAGCCACTATGGCAGCAATTTCAGAGATGTATGTGGAACTTCACTGTTGTATCTCTGCCTGCAGCTTTCTTCCCCTGCGCTCATATTGCTGGCCATGCTCCATTTTTAATTTGTTGAGTAAAAAAATTGCTAATTTGCAATGTCTTAATTACTGTTCCTTTTTTTTTTTTTTTAGCATACCCTGTTTTCAAATAATAGGATCATCTGAGAGCACAGCATGGTCGTGCTGTCTGAGAACCAGATTAAAAATAACTTTATGCCTTCCCTCCAGAGCAACAAGGAAGCAACTATTCATGTTCGAACTCTTGCACAGCCAAACGTGTGTCTGTGAGTTCAGCATCTATCTGCAGCCACTGGTGCAGGCATTGGAGGTAGAGAGGGAAGGAAAAAGACCTGTGCTGGAGTGTCTTCTCCTTCAAGATCAATGCACAGCTCAAGATGAGCTGAAAATATTGGTGCCACTGCCCCACAGGTTGTACTGGAGGACCCTTGAGACAGAACTGGTGTCCAGAGTTGGCAACTGAGTAACTGATCCTTGAGACATGAGGCTATTTCACTACCAAAAAAAAAAAAAAAAAAAAAAAGGGTGAAAAGAAGTGGCATTTTCACTGAGGTTTCTCAGTGGAGTTTATAAAAAAGATTATACACTCCCGTTTGTTCTTCATGTAAAGAGGAGGAAAAGCTTCAATATTTGTAAGGTATGAAAAAGTTTCACATCAATCATGTGAAATCCATCCAAATAAATGTTATTAAACTCAAAGCTGATGGCACTTAGCCTGAGGTCAGTACTGTGGGATCAATGCAAATAAAGCTTTCCTGCCTTTAGAAGTCAGTTAAGTCTACCCAAAGAGAAAAAATGTTCAAGGCAGAGTCACCAAGTGATTTATAGCTGGCGGCATTACTTCATTTAAATAAAACATTCATTTAACACCCCAACACTGATTTCCTTTAAGCTTACTTTTCTGTAAGAATTATTAACCAGAGAAAATATTTTTCCCCTTCAACCATACTGCCTCAATCCACTTTATATTCAGGATGATTTGGATTTGTAATTTGTTCTACTGAAAAATACAAACAAAAGTCTCTCTCCTAAAATATAGATTTGACAAAAATTGTATTGGTGAAATACAAGCTATCAAGGAATGATAAATCCATTCCCTGGCCTGCTTTCAAAATCACCCAAAAGCTACCCTGGCTTTCATTGCCTCTGGGAGTGTGTTTCAGAAGACACTACCTTCTACCCACTATGGGCCAGTTAGTACCTTAATGTCAAAGACAAAGGCAAGGCAACAGAGATAATTAAGGATACCAAAAGCTACAAGAAGCTGTGTGTAGGAGCTTCACATCATTTAGGATAATACCATACCATGTGCTAGGAAAAAAACAACCACCACCAAACACACACATTCCCATCAGAATATTATTTCCTTCCTATCAATGACTGTGGATAAAAACTATTCATGTTGAATCCTGGGTCATGCAAGTGAAAATTGTATCTGGGTGTCAGAGAAGACACACAGGGAGTATTTTTTTATAATGTGGACTTCAGTCAAATTGAAAGTGGACTGAAAAGCCAAGTACAACCTATCAGGCAAAGGAAAGGAATTGCTATGACTCATCACCCCACTTGCCAGAAGGATGACAGACTCATATGGAAGAGCACCTAGGAAGCATCACTCGACACTGGGAAGTATGATTTTTCATCTCAGGGTTAATACATAATTTGTCTTATGGGACAGTGTAATTTAAGGAGATTTACTTTTTTCCTGGATTGAAGAAGGGGTTTCTAATCTACTAATACCAAGAAAACAAATTTTAATTATAGAAAACATGCACAGCAACTAATGGACATCCTTTTCTCAATGTGATGTTGATAGGGGATTTTAAAATGAGCTTCAAATGCTCAATACTTCATTTTCCCATCAGTCCCACATTTTTCCTGTTTTATGAACCCAGTCTGAGATATAGTTGCAAGAGAATGCTCCTTAAGTCACTCATACTGTGAATCAGGATAATAAAAAGAACAAAATACACCCACCACAGCTCAGCTTTCCCTAAATTACAGATGAAAGGTTTCAAAGAAGACACTGAAGAAGAGATTGAAGAAGAGACCAGTGTGCATTGCAGAACATACTTACAGAGTTAGACGATGGTTAGACTCAATCGTAAAGATCTTTTCCAACCAAAATGATTCTATGATTCTATACTTAGAACTACAACATCTGAAGGATCTCCAAGTACGCTGATCAATTCATGTAAAGGCATCACTGCAGAATGGTGCCACAGCACACAAACCTTGCACAGGCGATGCGGATGGCCAGGTTATGCTGGGAAAGTTCAAATGCAAAGAAGTGCTAAGGGAACAGAATGTTTGTTCTGACACCTGTAACACTGACCTCCTATTTTATCTAATCTTTGACCCTGAACATAATGTGAGTGCCTCAAGAACTGCCACAAGCCTCAGCAAAGAGGCAGGGTCAGCAGCACCAGCAGAATTCTCTTTCTAAGGAAGCCTTTTCAGAGGGGATTTTCCATTTGAGGTCCCTCACACTTCTACCATATCCGAATCCATTTCCTTCTCCAGTTCCAGTATGTGGCTTGTAATGAAGAATTTCAAGATTCAGTAATACCCCATGAAACAGAATGTTATTTTTTATGCCTCCTTTGAATGAGCTAATCAAGAAACTGTATTCCAGGCAAGCCCCAGGTTTTTTAAAAACACTAAGAAAACTAACAAGCAACCTGCTAAGGCCAAGCATTCCTGCAGTCCAAATGCAAACAGCACTCATTCAGAGAATGAGGCAGTTGAGAGGAACTGAGCCCCAGGAAGTACACTATATCCTTCATGCCTTCTTGTGCAGAGCATACTAAACACAAAGCTCTCTGCAGGTGCTGATGGTCATGAAGACTCTAACCTTCAGCTGCACTGTGGATGTGGACAATTATTCAGACAGATCTGCAAGAAAATTAAGGAAGGACTTTGCAGTTCCTACAGGCAAACATTCTCTACAGCCACTATCTCCAGGATCAGGATATTTTAACTGCATCTTTGCTATGGCAGCTCTTGACACTTTCCCCCATGCCTTGTCATTCTCTTACAACTACTTGTGGAACTCCAGCAGCGACACATGCTGCACCTGGTGTTACAGCCCACAGATCAAACCACATTACCCTAAACTAAAAAAATTAAAAAAAAAAAAAAGGAAAAGACCAGCTGTTTAAAGAAAACAAACATGCAGCCAAATTAGAAGAGTATTTGCCATATTCCCAACTTCATCCCCTTGCAATAATTGCATTTCATGTACTGCAGAAAGCTAAGGAAACTGAGCTCCTTATCTGTAAAAACTACTGTACTTCTTTTCTCAAAGATTTGTCTCCAACAACAACCAAACATCACGAGTGAAAGTCTGAATGATATTGCACTCATGTGATTCTGTTTCTATGCAGGCTAAACCTCTCTTTTCTGTTTTGCATGACTCCACAAGCTTTTTTGAGATTTAAAAACTAATCCTATTTCACCAAAACATTTTTGTTTGCCTCAGATCCAGTTCCCCCCTCTCTCCTTTACTGGCAGTGGAAGTTTGGATTCGTTTCAGTTAGCAGGCAGAGGAGTGTGGGGGAATACATTTCCATTTTTTAAAAACTTTTGGAGAATAAGTAGAGGACGTCAGTTACAGCTCTTGGAGGAATGTTAGGTCTCCTAATCTGTCTCGTAGGTGTTCTGTTTTGGAGAAGACTAAGTTCCAAACATGTGGCGCTTTAGAGGGTTATTTCCAAGACTTATAAAACTGGAAGCATATTAGCATTTATTAGAGCTAACGCCACTGTCATTTCAGCAGACACTACCCACCACACAGTTGTGTCACTAAGTTATTCTGGCAGCTACCATTTTCACTCTGGCTATGAGGTTTGTGAAAACTACACAGCCCTTGCTACACTGCCCTCGTGGCAACACAGTTGCCTCATTGTCTCTGATACTACCTTCCAACACAGAAGTAATCATACATGCATTTTACCTTCACATTCTGTGGAATATCTGATACAGAGAGCTGGGGTTTGTTCCTTCTCTCTGGTAGGCTTAGAAGTGCTTGGAAAACATTTACTAGAGAAAATTTTAATTCATCCTTGTAGAGAAATCTATCCCCTGATGTTCTTTGTGTGTGAGCTCGAATTTGCAAAAGAAATCCTTTTTCTTCTGGATATTGGTAAAGCATACCTGCAGGGTCTGAGTGTACTAGCAAAACTCTGGTCTTATTTTACCCACGCATCACTGGGAAACAAAGTTAATTGGATAGCTGGATTAAAAAAAAAAAAAAACATGATAGACAATATTGATCACCTACAACAGTCAGTCAGTGGACTTCAAGTAGCATTAAAAATTCACAGCAAAACTCACTATATAATTCAGGCTGTTTCTCCTTTCTTTCATAGTCAGAGACCTTGAGAAGATCCAAAGATGAATCATTGTTAGAGTTGCAGCCACATTACAAGACTGTGGCAATCAGTGATGCCATTTCAGTGATTTACACGGGCAAGTCTCCTCCAGGAGAAATGGAGAGGAAAAGTGCTGCAATGAGCTCATTGCTTAGCAGAAGATTTTAATGGAAGGAAAAGAAAGAAAAGCCAAGTGTGAGCCAGGAATATGCCCAGATGAATATGCAAATGAGAAATTTGTGGGCAGACATTTTCTCTGGAATTTTTGACAAATAATATTTGGCCTGTGAAAAGCCTGCCTAACAGCTACATTAGGGCTGCAGGAGAGCAAGGAGATCGAAGACAGAGTTTGCATTTAAAACCAGGAATGATGATTAACAGATACACAGAAGTCTTCACAGCAAATGACAGGAAAATGCCACTGAGCAACATAGTCACTGCAGTACATGAGGTATGACTAGCAGCTTTACACTGCACCTTTTCTCATCCTCTGCACTGATATCTCTCTGGCTAAAACTAATTTCAGCAACTCCCCATTAAGTATTTCTTCCAAAGTTACACAATTTTAATCCAAGTCTGCAACAGCAGAGTTTCCAACGATGACGGTACAACAAGCAAAAATGCTTTTAGAGTACTTACCAGAGAAAAGCACATGGTGCTCTTCCTACACACATCACATAACAGCACCTGCAGCTTCTGGAATAATCAGATGGTGGGAAATGCCCTGGCTGAAGCTACATAGCTACATTTATTTTAGCTGAAGGCCACTGGCATAGAGCATGGTTCTACTCTGTTCTGAATTATGTATGTGTGCATTTCTTGATGAGCCTAAATATAATACACGCTTTAGATTTTTAAATCCATTTTGAGAATTAGAACATGAAGGAATATGACATCGCTCCTGCTTTCAGTACTTAGGGAAGGGGTTGTCCACATCGCTTATCATGCAGTCATTCTGGAAGAAAACAGACTGAGTCTTCTTGAGAAGTCAATCAAACTGCAGCCGACTGAAAACCCCAGCAAAGAGCATGTCATTCCTCCTCAGGACATTCAGTTAGCAGACGAACACTTTGCAGAAGTCAGTGGGATCAGTAATAACACAGCAAGCAAGCTGCAGGAAAAATTGTGTCTCAGGGATAGCTGGGGAGTACAGGAGTAGAAGAAAGAGGTCATGACTAAAACTAATTATTACCTGAAGTTGTATTTGACCAAGAGGCTAAGCTGGAAAAAATGTGAGAGCAAAAGTTTCAGAATATAAAACATCTCATGTTGAAATCAAAATGAAATACTTATTTTTGGAAAATTTCATGTTTCTGTAAAATATTTTTATAAAGTTCTGTTTTCATTTCAAAATCCATCTAATTTTAAGAAAATCTGGAATACATTTCATTTTAATTGAGCTGGCAAATATGTTATTCTGAAAAGCAAAGCCTTATAGATTGTTTTGCCAACAATTCTATAATTACTCTTTCAGTTCAGTTCCACTTTTGTTTCCTGCAAAAATATTTGGTTCAGCCACTAAGAATATGAAAGCAAACAAAATTTACCAACTATAGCTCAGCAATAATTCACAGTGATTTTAGTCCAGTGTGGAATACAAGTGTGCTCCTCATAGCTGGGTAGAACCACCAGTTAAGATTCTTAGGGCATAGGTGCCCATATGAATAACAGGAACACCATCATTAGTTGGCACCTATGCTGCCAGGCATAGCTAAGAGGCACCTTTCAGGACTCAGGTGTGTTCACATCTCACCAAAACCAAAACTTCAGCAGGGCTAAATAATGCAAAGGACTTTCATTTTAAGTACTGCTATTCTTAAATGCTGGTATTAGTAAAAGGGCAACACAGTAAGACTTCACAGCTTCCTCTGGGAAATGCTGGGCAGTTGATTTCCTGTCTTTGATGCCATCAACAGGAAATTCTCTCTAAGCTCTTACCTAGGCATACAGATTGCTTTGGATAGCAACTTCCAATGTTTTCTCTGTCTCCTCCCTCAAGAATTAGCATTTGTATTTTGAGTCCTTTGTGCACAGTTTGGAATGCTGAGAACAATTAATATTTCAGCAAGGATAAAAGGTTATGCTGCTTGAAGTCTATTACTTACCTGCAGAAGAGATATACCCCAGAGGGCAGTTGCTACACAGACATGCCTTCAACCCACAAGTGGAAGGCCCACTTCCAAGGATGAGAAAGCAGCTCAGTCATTTATTACAGTGGTACCCAGGCACTGCATAAATATTATTTCTGCCTCGGTAGTCTCTTGCTGAGACAACCAACAGGATGCCAATTAGTGATCTCTTTCTAATCTTATTTTTATTTCTCTACTTTAAGTATCTATTTACGGGTAAACTAACTGAGGTCTCTTTACCCACTTGAATGGTCCAGCAACATTCAGCTGAAGCTGAATCAGCAGCTTGATTGTGACTACATAAACAAAGAGATGCACATAAAATAACGATGCCTTGTATCAAGCTGTTGAGCTATCAGCTTGGGTTTCTCTCCTTCCTGGGGAGTTGATATCAAAGACAGAAAAATGTTCAATTCTGAGGTCAACTACAACTTTTCTGAGAGAATAGTTTATCAAATATGTTCAAGCCTCATTTCCTACAACCAGATGCATTGTCCAACTGAGCTTAAGAAAAATATCAATTAGGATAAATAACTTAAACCATTTATAAAAGTAACACCTTAAGAACTGAGATGCAAACAATTCTTTTATGGACTCATGTGAAAATCAGCCTTTGTACCACCTTATACCAGCTTAATTTCATAGAATCATAGAATGGATTAAGTTGCAAAGGACCTTAGAGATCATCTACTCCAACCTCCCTGCCATGGGCAGGGAAGTCTCTCAACTAGACTTGATTGCTCAAGGCCTCATCCAACCTGGCCTTGAACACCTCCAGGGAGAGGGCACCCACAACCTCCCTGAGCAACCCATTCCAGAGTCTCACAGCCCTCATACTGAAGTTTTTTTCCTAAGAACCAGTCTAAACCTAAGTCTCCCTCCACTTAAAACCATCCCCCATTTCTATTGCTAGACACCCTTATGAAAAGTCCCTCTCCAGTCTTCCTGCAGCAACCTGCCTTCCTGCAGGTTCCCTTCAAGTATTAGAAAGCAGCTCTGAGGTCCCACCATAAAGTCTTCTCAAGGCTGAACAACCCCAGCTCCTTCAGCCTATCCGCACAGGAGATGTGCTGCAGCCCTTGGATCATCTTTGTGGCCCTAGTCTGTACTCACTCCAACAATCTTAAAGGCAGTCGCTACAAACATATTGAAAACAAAAGCCATTAGGGAAAAAAATAAGAGGGGGGGGAGGGGATGACAGTGGGGGGTGTTAAAATATTAAACTTGGGTTTTTTTGCAGCCCAAGCATTCTGCTCATTTCATACTTACCTTTACTATTAATTCCTTTGTAAAATATTTTATAAAAATCCCAAATAAGGAAAACAGAACTCTACATACACATATATAAATGTGTGTCCACATGCAAAGAATAGGCACTACATATCTATAGCATCCAGGCCAGATCAAAATTTTCATTATCATTGCTGTATATGCAAGTATCAGATGTATTAGCAAGACACAAAGAAGACATACAAACCAATCTCATCCAGTACAAAATACTTATATGTCATGAAAGCATGATGTATTTCTAATTGTCACAGTCCCTTCTATCACATTTATCTATTCGGTAAATAGGTATGAAATGACATCTCTCCGAGAAATACTTAGCCTATTGCCCTTAAAACAAACAAAATGGAGTAAACATTCCTTTTGTGCCCCAGGATACAGAAAACAGAAAGATCTGTTTGCTCTGGGTGGTAATCAAATGACACTGAGGACAGCATGTGTGTGTTTATGTACATGCACACACTCACCATTTACTCTGAGTTGTAATTAAATGACACTGTGTTTGTACATACACATGCTTATCTTTGCCAGATCAAGCAGTACAGAAAAATCAGCTTAGACAGAGGCAAAATGCATCAGGTTTCAGACTTTCCTATTCTTTCAGTATGAAATGTTAGTAATTAATACACTGTATCACTTCAAAAAGCACAGCCATGTCCTGGTAACTGCAACTGATGAGGCTTTTGACTTGTTTGAACACGTTCACAAAGGTTTATCTTCTCAGCTCATACAAGTCATCATTCTTCTCACTCATGCCATTTACTTTAAAATTTGGCATTTCCACATTTGCCATGACACCATGAAACATTCTGAGTCATTGGCGTGGGGTTAACAACGTGGATACAGCAGCACTAAACAAAACAAAGGCTACAATCTTTCCTGTGATGGTTTGAAACTGTCTTTTCAATTTTTCCTTGCAAAGTTCAGAACAGAGAAAGTGAAAGAATGTAAATAAGTCACTATTGGGTGTAAGAAAGCAAAATAACGATTGTTCTAAACACTTCCATTGGATAGATAGAAATGTTTAAGAACTATTACCCAAAACAAAGTAGACACTCTGCACATTCTGCATTCGGCAGTGGGGGCAGTTGCTGGGCTGTCTGGCTGCTGTTTCTTCTTCTCTTCTGGCTGAAGATAACACACTGACCCTGGCAGCTAAGTTAACAACTTTCTGCTTAACTAACTCTGCTTCTCTGTCCAGGGGGGTCTGGGGGTAAGCTCCTGGGAGAGAGAGAGGCCCCTTTGGGAGGGTCCCCTTGGGGGGAAGCAAAGGGAGATCGGTTGTGCTTTTCTGTTGATTGTATATATTTGTAAGTGTTGTGAATTTTGTATATTTGTATATATTCATTGCATTTCATTGTAGATTTTAGACTCTGCTTGTAAATACAGCTTTTCATTTGCTTCCAGACTGGGCTAGCCTGGTTATTGTTGGTGGGGGGGGAATTTCAGCTCACACCGACACACTTTTTATTTTTGGCGCCCAACGTGGGGCTCGATTGCTTGTTTGATTTATTTCTGCTCAGATTAGGAAGCAAAATGAAGCTGTTTTGGATTTTGAGTAATTTTATTTCATCTATTATCGGTGCAATTGTCTACAGATGGGCTGTTACCTGCATGATAGACAAGATTGTGAGATATGTGGCATATAAGTCGTTTCTTTGGGTTAAGAATAAGCTACTGAATGTTGGTGAATTCTGTTGTGGTCTTATTGGGCTAAGAAGCTATGGTAACTCAACTATGGATCTGCTAGCAGACACATATGAGTTCGTTACTCCTCTTACAACTACAGAGGGTCCTTGGAACCAGTGGTACCCTAGATATCTTGTGCTTGCCTTAATTTTGTTGCTTCTTGGAATAATCATATGGCTACTGATAGCACTGTGTCAAGAAAGACATAAGGCTACTTGCTCTTCCAACTCTGCTGTGAATGTGAAAACCAAGCCAGTAAATTTGGTGGCCACTGTAACCAGAAAGCGTAAAGGAGATGCAGATGCTGCAGGAGATGGTGCAGATGGAGATGAGGGTCCTTCTACTCAGGGTCCCTCTGTTAAGAAAGATCCTTCTGATGAGGAAGAGAGGGTTAGCCTTAAAACTCTGGTAGACCTCTTGAGACCCCACATGGATGATGGAGATGTAGGTCAGGATGTAGACCCTGGTAGATTAGCAACTGCTGGCAGAGCCTCTGAACTCAAGGAAATTCAGTGGAGGAAAATTGAAGTTGTCCATTAGACCTGAGCTTTCAGATGAATCTGCAGTTGTGGGACAACATGAGATAGAGGATGTAAAGCTGCCGGCTGCTTCTCAAACTGTGCATCACAGACAATACAGAACCAACCGTGACTCTTTGGTGCCCATTTAAAACTTGATTCGTCAGTTGGAGAGTCAGAAGGTCATCAGCAAAACTCATTCACCTTTCAACAGTCCAATCTGGCCTGTGAGAAAGCAGAATGGAGAGTGGCGTCTGACAGTTGATTTCCGTGCCTTGAATGAAGTAACTCCACCCATGAGTGCAGCTGTACCAGACATGATGGAACTCCAATATGAGCTGGGATCCAAGCAGGCCAAATGGTATGCTACCATAGACATTGCTAATGCTTTCTTCTCTATTCCCATAGCAGAGGAATGCAGGTCTCAGTTTGCTTTCACCTGGAGAGGCATTCAGTACACATTCAATCGTTTGCCCCAGGGGTGGATTCACAGTTCAACCATCTGCCATGCAGTGATCCATGATGCTTTGGAGAAAGGTGGAGCTCCAGAACACATTCAGTTCATCGATGACATCATCGTCTGGGGTGAGGCTGCTGAAGAAGTCTTCGAGAAAGGTAACAAAATCCTTGACATTCTCTTGCAAGCTGGTTTCGCTATCAAGCGAGACAAGGTGAAAGGACCTGCCAGAGAAATCCAGTTTCTGGGAGTGCGGTGGCAAGATGGTCGCCGTCACATCCCAATGGATGTGATAAACAGAGTCTCCACCATGGCAAATCCCATCAACAAGAAAGAAACTCTGCGTTTCTTAGGCATAGTGGGATTTTGGAGACTGCACATTCCTGGATACAGTCAGATTGTGAAACCTCTCTATGATGTGACTCGAAAAAGAAACAGTTTCCAATGGGGTCCTGAGCAACAAGCAGCCTTTGACCAGATCAAGCGAGAGGTAGTCCAAGCCATGGGTCTGGGACCTGTCCGAACTGGTCCAGACATTAAGAACATTCTGTACACGGCCGCGAGTGACAATGGTCCAACCTGGTGCTTATGGCAAAGAGCTCCAGGGGAGACACGAGGACGTCCTCTTGGTTTCTGGGGTCGTGGCTACAGAGGCTCAGAGGCAAACTACACTCCAACAGAGAAAGAGATTTTCGCTGCTTATGAAGGAGTGAAAGCTGCTTCTGAAGTGATTGGAACTGAGTCACAACTTCTCCTAGCTCCTAGATTGCCACTTCTGAATTGGATGTTCAAAGGCAAAGGTTCTTCACCACATCATGCAACAGATGCTACCTGGTCTAAGTGGATGGCTCTGATAACACAGAGAGCTCGAATGGGAAATCTCGAAAGGCCTGGTTTAGTGGAGGTGATCACAAACTGGCCAGAAGGCACAAGCTGTGCTAAACCTCCAGAGGAGAGAGTAACTCATGCAGAGGAAGCTCCTCCTTACAGTGATCTGTCTGATGATGAAAAGAAATATGCTTTGTTCACAGACGGTTCCTGTCGTCTTGTTGGGAACAAGCGGAGATGGAAATCTGCAGTGTGGAGCCCAACACGCAGAGTTGCAGAAGCGAGAGATGGAGAAGGAGAATCCAGTCAATTCGCAGAGGTAAAAGCTGTCCAGCTAGCTCTTAACGTAGCTGAACGTGAGAGATGGCCAAAGCTTTATCTCTACACTGACTCGTGGATGGTAGCCAATGCCTTGTGGGGTTGGCTGAAAGACTGGAAGAAGAATGGCTGGCAGAGGAAAGGAAAGCCAATCTGCAGATCTGTGGCAAGACATTGCTGCTTGCATTGAGAGAATACCAGTGAAAGTGAGACACATCGATGCTCACATTCCTAAGAGCAAAGCTACTGAGGAACAACAACACAACCATCAGGCAGATCTAGCTGCAAGAGTTTCCCAGGTGGACATAAACTCTGATCCTGATCCTGATCTTGACTGGAAACACCGAGGTGAGCTGTTCTTAGCTCGGTGGGCCCATGACTCGTCAGGACATCAAGGCAGAGATGCAACCTACCGATGGGCTCGTGACAGATCCATTGACATTTCCATGGATGCTATCACACAAGTCATCCATGACTGTGACATTTGTGCTGCTATTAAGCAGGCAAAGCGGATCAAGCCCTTGTGGTACGGTGACCGATGGTCCAAGTACAAGTATGGTGAAGCCTGGCAGATTGACTACATCACTCTACCTCGTTCTCGATCTGGTAAGCAGTATGTGCTGACTATGGTAGAGGCAAGCACTGGATGGCTGGAAACTTATCCAGTTCCTCATGCAACTGCACGTAACACCATTCTTGGTCTGGAGAGACAAATCCTGTGGAGACACGGAACTCCAGAGAGGATTGAGTCAGACAACGGAACTCATTTCAAGAACAATCTTGTAAAAAACTGGGCCAAAGAGCACGGCATCGAGTGGATATTCCACATTCCCTACTATGCACCAGCTGCAGGGAAGATCGAACGCTACAACGGTTTGCTGAAAACCACTCTCAAAGCCATGGGGGGTGGATCTTTGAAAAACTGGGAGAAACATTTAGCACAAGCAACCTGGTTGGTGAATAGTAGAGGTTCAGTGAATCGAGCTGGACCTGCCCAATCAGAGTTGTTGCGAAAGGAGGAAGGTGATAGAGTTCCTGTTATCAGAGAAAAGAATCTGTTAGGCAAAACTGTTTGGGTATTTTCTCCTTCAGGAGAGGCCAAACCTGTCCGAGGGGTGGTTTCTGCTGAAGGTCCTGGTCACACCTATTGGGTGATGCAAGAAAATGGTGAAATTCAGTGTATTCCACAAAGAAATCTAACTTTGGCTGAGAGAGGTTAAATTCAGAGTGTTGCGCAGATACAGCATCGCGCCCAAGAGGAGAGTCCATGAGATCTACGGTGCACGAACCCTGAGAGCCCTGAGTCACCTGAGAGTCCCTGTTCCTTCCTTCGCTCCATCTGCGAGGAAACAAGCTGTTTGCTGTTTTTCCTGTGATTTGACTCTTTTGAATCATCTACATCTGAGATAGCCGGAATGGACTATGGTCTTTATTCACCTATTGTTGTAGATATTATTTTAGATTAGATAAATGGTAGTAGCAGCCAATGGAATTGTTTAGAAGGGGTGGACTGTGATGGTTTGAAACTGTCTTTTTAATTTTTCCTTGCAAAGTTCAGAACAGAGAAAGTATAAGAATGTAAATAAGTCACTATTGGGTGTAAGAAAGCAAAATAACGATTGTTCTAAACACTTCCATTGGATAGATAGAAATGTTTAAGAACTATTACACAAAACAAAGTAGGCATTCGGCACATTCTGCGTTCGGCAGTGGGGCAGTTGCTGGGCTGTCTGGCTGCTGTTTTCTTCTTCTCTTCTGGCTGAAGATAACACGTACTGACCTTGGCAGCTAAGTTAACAACTTTCTGCTTAACTAACTCTGCTTCTCTGTCCAGGGGGGTCTGGGGGGAAGCTCCTGGGAGAGAGAGAGGCCCCTTTGGGAGGGTCCCCTTGGGGGGAAGCAAAGGGAGATCGGTTGTGCTTTTCTGTTGATTGTATATATTTGTGAATGTTGTGAATTTTGTATATTTGTATATATTCATTGCATTTCATTGTAGATTTTAGACTCTGCTTGTAAATACAGCCTTCATTTGCTTCCAGACTGAGCTAGCCTGGTTATTGTTGGTGGGGGGGGGAATTTCAGCTCACACCGACACACTTTGCCCTTTGTCACTGCCAGATTTATAACCTCAGTCTCTAAAGCCATGTGAAGTTTGTACTGGTTGCACTTCCCAGCCAGTTACACTTACACAGCAGAAAAGGACTTTTATGGTTCACACACAATGAAGTGACTCCATGGAGAGTTCTTGTGTCTATATTCAAAAGCATTTATTTCTACAGCAATGAAATGTCTCTATAATTACATTTTACAACTGCTTACAGTTCATCTTTCAAAACAGCTAAATAAAGAGAAAGTTAACTGAAAATTAAAAGTACTTAATGCACTCTGAAAAGCAGAAACTGAACTGAATGTTTACTTTTTCCAGGAGCTGTTGAGAAACAGGGTGTCCATCTGAACAGAGCCATGAGATTCCCATTACAACTCAGATATATGGGCAATTAGTATTTTTTAGATTCACAGAATCACAGAATCAATAAGGCTGGAAAAGACCTCAAGGATCATCAAAGTCCAACCTGTCACCCAAGACCTCATGACCACTAAACCATGTCACCAAGTGCCCTGTCCAATCCCCTCTTGAACACCTCCAGGGATGATGACTCCACCACCTCCCTGGGCAGCACATTCCAACATCTAACAACTCTCTCCATGAAGAACTTTCTCCTCACCTCGAGCCTAAACTTCTCCTGGTGCAGCTTGAGACTGTGTCCTCTTGGACACAGCTTAGAAACACATTCAGCCTCAACTGCTGTGTTTCTACCTACTCTTCTTGACTAACTGTTTTCTCCTTTGCTTCTATCTAGAAACTACAAAAGATCATGTTACCAATAGAGAAGGCAAAAAAAAAAACCTCACCATCCTGAAGTTTCCTAAAGGACATGTGAAACTAAAATGCGTTTTTGACACACAGTACTCACACGTCTGCTTAGCAGTACTATTGCCTTTGGTAACAGTGCCTATTTTGAGGGGACTGTTTTGCCTACTGTATGTTTTATGCGCAAATTATCTGTGGAAGATTACATTTATTCATAGTACTTTTCATTTTTCTAATGTAATAGCATGGCAGTAGGTTTTTAATCGATGCTTCTATTGCCTCACTGGTGGCTACATGAGAAAGTTCATAAACTATCAGATTAACAAAACACTTCTACTGAAATAAACCTGAATTATCAGAAATGGAAAATATCCCAAGAGCGAGGATACCCAAGTGATTCAAATGCAGTTATGAATTTGCATTTTGCCTACAGTCTACAGAACACTCCAGAAATAGAAAACCATACCTGAAGCAAGTCTAGACACGCAGACAGGACAGTGGGTGCAATGCACAGATTTCTGGCCTGTTTGCCATCTTCCCCACAGAGTAACCCACCTTTGGTCTCCAGGGGAGAAAGCCAACACACAAAACCTGTAGACAAAACACTGCCACTGTCCTCTGCTCCTGTGTGGGTTTTTTTTGTAGTTTTAGGCATAATCACAGGATCACAGGTTTTTAGAGGTTGGAAGGGACCTCTGGAGATCATTGAGTCCCAATGCCCAAGATCATCAAATCCAACCCCCATAATTGCCAGCAATGGGTTTGCTTCATCAGCCAGCACTTCCTCTTACTCTCCTCAGAACTTAGATGAACAATCCAATACAAATATATTCAGAAGCTTTTTCAACATCCATAGGTTTATTTTTGTTTTTATCCAGCACTTGAGGAAATTGGGCAAAATTCTCTCTGAGTTGAGGTTAAAAGAAACCAACTTTTCATTCATATTATATCTCAAATTTTCTCATGCTCAAGGCATGAGAAAACTTCCTTTGCCTGCCCTAGCCCTGCTGCCTTTGGTACCAATGCTGTCAGCTCCTGTGGCCTATTCACTCCTATGTTTTCCTTACAGTATTCCAGTATTTGAGCAATCTGATCTAATTGAAGGGGTCTCCACACATGGCATTGTGTTGGAACTAGATGACCTTTCAGGTCCCTTCCAACCCAAACCGTTCTATGACTCTGTGATTGCAAGCCAGGGGAAGTTAGGCTGGATTCTGAGAAAAACAGTCACTAAACACACTCTTTCACACCTCAGTCTCACTTACATTCTCCACCAAGGATTTCCCTGCAGGCTCTTTTGAAAGAGTCGTGGGACTACAATTCATTTCTTTTGCCTTCATTCACTTCACACAGCCATTAGACCTGAAACCTTTCACAGCGAAAACCCACACGATGCACTGAACTCTGCTGTCTATTGAGATACTTGTCATATTTGTAGCACAAGATTACGCAACACTCAGCCACACTGTGCTAAACAGCTACTTCAAATGACATTCCCTTCGCTGGGGAGGCTGTCCAGAGAATAGAGATTACAGAATATCTTAATCTGGGACTGCCTGTTGGTCCTTAAGAAGCCTTTTGTGTATGTCAAACATTTTTTCAAATTAGCCTGCCAGCAAGGGTGAATCTTCTTAAGTTTTAAGACTACAATTAGAATTATTGTTTGGAGGATTTATTCTAACCCCGGTTTCTACTCCCCAGAACTACAATGGAATTCAACAGAACACAGCTGACAAGAATGCCTTATTCATGGTGCTCTGATATTAAGTTTGAGCTTATCTAACAGAACCTGGATTTAATTCCTAGAGGAAAGAGCTCTTTAAAGGAAACAGTACAGCAAAATGCTGAATGCTACTACTTGATTTCTGTAATCTCTTCTAGTGAAAAGGCACCACAGAGCATATCAAGGCTTAAACTTAATATGTACTTTCTTCATTTTCAGCCACTTTTCTCAAGTTCATTAAATGATTCTGTGTCTGTAAACCTGCTGGCAACTGGATACTCCACTTCATAGGCACTTCCTGCCCCAGTGAGTTTAAATGCTATTTTACACTCTCAATTGAACATTAAAAGGGCAATGCTACATGCTGGGAATTTCATGCATCTGTATTAATGCTGACTACTGTAGCAGAGAAATGGCTTCCAAAGCAGCCCCAGAATAATCTTGTAGACATTATTACCAAGAAATTGAAAGGAAAAAAAAAATCAGGTCACTCCTTCCAAAAACAAGGAAGAAAAAATGGGGGGGTTGTTTCTTTTAAAAGTAACATTTGAGGCTTTTTTCCCCCCTGCTCGATTATGAAGGCTTTTATGTTTCTGTAAAAACAAAGTCAAAAAATAAATGGAAGATAATTTTTGCAGTATTGTCTGAATCCAGAAACCAAAAATTGCAAGGAAACAATCCAATATCATGGATGTGATGCACAGAAAAACTCGTGCCAGAAAGAGAAAATTAAACTAATTAATAATCTGTCTCTTATCACAGTCAAATATTGATCTATAAAAAGCATAGTCCTTTGGTGCCCCACTTGCTACAGAGTTCTAGCACCATCCTCACTGAAACTGGTGTCTTCTAGGATTAAATCTTCAGCCTGCAGCCTTCCTTACCTTAGTTGGGAGGGTTTCACAGATATTTATAGATGGGAAGCACTTCACTGTGAAGTTCCTTCTAATTCCTGTTTCTACATACGTGCAAAGTTGTTTGTCCCTCAGAAAGCTGTAGTATTATTACAAATATTAATAAGTATCCTTTAAAGTACATTTTAAATGTATGTTGTACTTAAATGTAAGCTTTTACCTTCTAACAATCTCAAACAGCTATTTATATAACAAATAGTGTTTTGTTATTTCTATGAATACATAAAATTTACCACAGCTGGACCAATGTGCAAAGAAGTGCAACTCCTACCAGCCTTTGTGGTGCTAAAAATCATCTTGAATAACAGACTGGGAGAGAAAAAAAAAAAAAAAAAAAAAAAAGAGAGAGAGAGAAAAAGAACCCCCTATGACTTTAAAATATTCTCAGTTTCCCAAAACAAAGGTAATTTTACCACTACTGTCACTACACCTTTGAACATCTACAATCTTGCTGTGTAAGCATGAGAAGAGACAATACAAAAAGATGCCATCAGTCCCTGCCTGTTACAGCATGAGACCATCACAGACACACAGCAGCTGATACATGAATGTAGCTGAAGGAAATGTGTCTTCCACCTTCAGGAAGAATTTGGAATGAGAACAGAAACTGCTCTAAGAGCTACCTTTTTTTCCTCCCTTATCAATCTTATTCTCATAGTCCTGTGCATACATTTCTAGACATCTCAAACAGAAAGGAAGCATCTAGGAAAAAGCCATTGCACTGGACTGGGCGGGGGAGACAGAGAACTTACAGCCAAGCTTCCAGGTCATCACTGCCTCTGCAAGTTGATTACTCAACTCACTAGTAATCTGCTGCACAATGCAATTTGATTTCAATTTCAACTGAAGGAAGGGGGAGAGGAGAATGTATCCAGCTGATGAAGCCCTGCTTAGGTTAAAATCTGCTGAAATGTGGAGAACAGACTGCAAAAGGAATAATGACTGTCCAATGTTTCCTCATTACCTTGTCCTTTATTTTGTTAATAAAACCATTAATAATAATCATAATCATTTTGTTCGACTTCACTCACAATCTTCTCTAGCACATACCAAAATCCTATCCCAGACAAACTGATTTTTTTTTCCAATAGGAATAGAAAACAATTCAGTTTCTTGGATTTTTTATTCTTAATGAAAAATTGTAAGATTCTGGTACTTGATATTTAGCTTACAAATATTATTCCTTCTCCTGAAGGCAAGATTTAAATGCCTCTGGCACCACTGTTGAACTAAACACTGAAAGAATTTATTTGCCACACTACTTTAACATTTCATTAAAACAGCCCCTGAACATCTCATTAAAAATACTGAATTTATTTTCAACGTTTTTAAGAAGCAGCTTGATAGAGACTTGCGTTTTGCAAGAGAGATTTGCTTCATTGCATGTACATTTGAACATTAGATCATCATCAGTTATTTCCCATCCAGTCTGTCATTTCCACAGCAACATCCTACTGGAAGTTACTCAGCCTGCACGTTCCACAGAGGTTCCACAGAGGTTCCAGGCACATGGGTTTATCTACCAGCCTGCTGACTTACATCACATAGTCCAACTTCGTTAACTTTAACAGAAGTTGTACCTCATCCTACAAACAGATTTTCATATTTTGGTCTTGTTTCAAATAGGTATTTTGATCCTTGGTAGGGAAACTGCCATTCACACAGTGTGAAGTTTAAAACAAATAAAGCTCATTCTCTATAACTTCAAGTGCCAAATGCAGCACACGCTGTGAGAGAACATTGTGACATTAGCCATGATTCGTAACAGGTGACCTTTGAATCAGATCAAAATGGCACTTCTTCAAAGCTACAGCTTCTTTAATCAGATCTAATGTGAAGCAAAAAAGGACTTTCACTCAAATATTTACAGAGGGGAGGGTTTAATTATACAATTGAACTATTTCAACTTTATTACACTAGGGAGATTTACATGAGATTATGACCTTATAGACTTCATCTGGTTTAAATTCTGAAACTCCTTTATAACTTCCTATATAAAGATCTAGATTAAAATTTCTTTCATCAGCTGTAAAACACCCATTCTTGAAGTGTACTTTTCCTGATATGGACTTCATGCACACACACAAAACAGGTACACAAATTTGCTCAACAGAAAACAGTAAAGCAAGCAAAGCAAAGGCAATGTGCTCCAATACCATCACTGCTAGGCAGCTAGCAGTGGGTATGACTTGGACTCTATTACAGACTTCTTTTTAAATGCTCATAATACTTCAAAGACTGTTTTTAAAAGTAACACTCACAGTACTTCAAAGACTGTTTTTAGAAGTGGTCTTCTAGATCCACTTGACACATCCGTATGCTCACCAAATCCCCGTGATGATGTTCTTTCAATTAAAACATCACAACACATTTTGGTGAAAACTTTGCTGTATCGAAAGTCCAACTACTCACTACTTACCTACTTCATCCAGCTTTCCACTGAAAAGAAAATCTTTTAAAAGCATCCCAGCTGTGAAAATGAGTCTCATAATGAATATACTGAAATGTATTTGGGCAGTCCTGGGTCTGATTAATTTTGAGACCTGATGTGAAAGCTGTGCTGTCAATCAGAGCAGGGACTTGGAAGAGGATTCTGAAAGCAAAGTCTGTACCTCAGAGTACAGCCTGTACAAGAGAGTGACACCTTCAAGTTTCCATCCCAATGGAAATGTAAATTTTATAACCTCCAAACTCCTACAAATGGAAAAAATAATAATTGTCTGGTTAGCTGTGCATGTCCCTGTTATAAAAAAAGCAGGATGCCTTTTATTTTCATTATTTTTGCCTCAGACACATTTTTAAAGTATTGCCTTCTGATTGATCTAGCCAGCTATCAGAGCCACTGGTAACATTACATGGAGCCTCTTCAGAGACAAGATGACCAAAAATAGCTGTCAATAGTTAGGATCCCTGTAGAATAGTTTCAGAAGTAGCTAATACTTTGAAAAACTGAAATGGTTAACTAGATTGCATTTTTAGAAAGTAGACGCTAAACAATTTCTGAGAAAATAAGCCTTTGAAAGAAGTCTTACATAGATAACTCAAAAACTGAGAAACAAATGGTCTTTACACCTATCTGAAAACTCCTTGATACAGTGCTAAGCGTGGTACCTGGACTGAAGAGCTCATTCACTTTGCATTCCTGAGTACAGGTTGCTTCACTGACGTCATGAGGAAAATCCTCATTGTATTCACTTACTAGGAAACTGGAAATACACTTCTGTAGATAATACAGGTCCTGCTGTTACCAATGCAGCAGCTATCATTAAGTCTGACCAACTTGCAAACAACAAGAGAACATGAGTTTTGGATTATCAGAGCACAATTACTCTCTGATACTTTAACGTCCATGAGTTCTCCAAGCTATTTGGTGGGGGCACAATGTCAGAAATTCCATAGCCATGATGACGCCACCAAGGCTTACAGCATATCATTTTCTCTTGGAGATACAGTCCCTAATTTAACCAAGCACTTAGACCTGATGTTTAATGTTTTATTTCAGTAGAATTCAAACACATATGCAGTTGCTTTGTTGAACAAGGAGTGATTTAGGTATATGCTTAAGTACTCCACTGAACTGGGACCACGCTACTATTTATAGAAAGCTTTTTGTTCTGGGGTTATTGTTCAACACTTATATTTATCCTATGGCTTTTCCTTCTGTGCACCTTCCCCTAACACAGAAAAGCTTTTAGGGCTACAATTTTCTTCAAAAAGTCATAGGTTTCAAATCAGAATGGGTATCACAAGCTTCTCCAATCTTTTTGTTTGTCATCACATTCATACAGAAATACGAAAAAAAAACTAATAAAAATCTCCACAACCAACAGTCAGGCTGAATCAGAGGAAAGTTATGAAGCCAGAAGTCATACCTAAAAGCAGTCTAAAAATCTTTTTCTCTACTGCACTGAAGTATTGACAGAGGAACTGAACTCTAACATATGCACCCATAAGGTTCATTTCAAGCTCTCCAACTGTCCTTCAGCGTGCAATACTCCACTCCACAGACAGTGAAATTCCAGCAGGGTCATGTCTGAAGTAGAATTGTGTTCTACTTGAAAAGAGGTCAGCGCTGTACACCCATTGCTGCTGCAGAGAGGCAGATTGCTATAAGGCACAGAGCGGTGGTATGAGAAGAAAAATACTTCCAAGTGACTTCCAGTTCAATGCCAGTACCTCTGTATTTTCACTTAGAAAAATATCTCTCTCCATTGCAGAAGGATCTGGACCTAGCAGCTCATCTTTCTGTGATAATGAACATACTTTCACACATCTTTGTTTTGATTAACCAATGTCTTTTCACAGCTGTTGATAAGAAAAATTTCACCTCTTCCTAAAAATATCTAAATGGTGTATCTGCTTTATTAACAATATCAGTCATACACTGATGCTGTTTTATTTTTATGTCCCTCCAAAATAAATCCATGGGGCTTCTGTTTTTTATATTTATATATAGATTATCCAAAAACAGTGCTGTGCTTCTGGGATGCTTGAAAATCCAGCTGGAAAAAATGGTAGGCTTAATTGACATCCTTCTTTTAAACAGCTATAAAAGGCACCTTTCCATCCAAAGCAGTACCAAATATAAGACTGTTTAGGAATTCAAATGCTTTAAGAAGAAAGGATACATCTATCTACTTTCTGAGACTGGATAGAGAGAGCTAAAATGAAAGAGACGAAGCAGACAGTGAAAGACAAAGAAGGAATGATGCTTTAAAGCAGCCAGCTCCTCAGTGGTGCATAACAGAGAAGGCTGCGGCATCGGACAAGCCTGTGTGCTGACAGAGGGAGGCTGGGAGGGAAGGCAGGGCACTGCTGCTGCTCCCTTTGATGCAGAACCCATGCTGCACAGCAGTACTGGCTTCTGTGCAGCCCACCTACCACTTCCCTCCCCAAGGAAATCCACCACTGAGCTTCTGCTATGGAAATCCGGCAGAGAGAAACTCACTTTGCCTGATTCGTTCTATGTTCAGCGGAACAGAATCTTATACACCCTTGTAAATACTTGCACAGAAACAGCATCAAAGAAGATTCCATAATCCCTTTCTCCTGTAACTTATGACATTCAATTCTGGCTAACTAGATGCATTGGAAAGGGGAAAATTACCCCCCAAAAGCACATTATTCCATCAGAGCACCCTAACAACATAACACAATGCCACTAAAAATCAATGAGAGAAACTTTTTATCGCCTTCAAGAGATACTGAATCAGACTAATAATCTTCATCTGAATTATTAATGGTAACTTGGAAGCCATTATGATGGGAGGATCTTTATTAGTCACCAATCTAGAGTGAAATTTTCAGGAACATCCAATTTAGAGATGCACAAAGCCCACTGACAAGCCAACAGGTCTTAAAATTCCATTTGGCTTCCATTCCTCTCCTTTTAAAAAATCTTGTCCTTAATACATTAAATGTTTTTACTGTGCTATCTATAACTTATTTGGCCATCAGGCCATAAATGTTACTTGGAAATGGTCTCTTGACAAGGACACAACACTTAGTGCTAGGTTTACAAATGAGATATTCCTTCCCTAGAGCAGGATGAAATTCTAATTGCAAGGGTATTTCTGTTGCAGGCAGGCTCTTCTACCTGAAACACGCTGGTTCTCAGAAGGGTGCCTGCAAGAAAAAAACTGAAAAAATGTTGTTCTCACATAGAGGAGACTTGGTTATTTGTGTATACGTAGAACCTACTATACTTCACCTTCTATTGAAGTGGCTTTAATATTCTTTTTGAATAATATTAGAAGTATCTTGTAGATACAAAGAGTGCTTTGCATTTACAACTGCATTTTCTATCCGAAATTCTCAGAAGCTTTACAAGCAGCGATGATTTAACTCTTGAAGCATGAAGGTTAGGTGCATACTGTAGCAGTTTAATTATTAATCTAAAACAGCAGCCTAGCAAAGGCAAGCAATGTCTATGAAGGCAGAAGACATCCCCTAACAAAGCAAGAAAAAACACACAGAGTCTTAGCTCCCCATCCCCTGCTCGAGCCATTGCATAAATGTATTTTTAAATCTTTTCATGCTGCTCCCTTGAGAAGGAAACATGGTGTATTATCAAGGTGGAGCTGTGCTAACACGATAAAGGTATGCGTACGGAAGATGTTACTAAAGCTGCAGTTGTATTTTATTCTGATTAATAGGAAAGCATTGGCTGAGATTTTAGAGGCAGCAATACATTTTAAGTCAGAATTATCACAAGTCAAGAGAATTCACTAGCATATTGAAAGGAAGATGGGAAAGAAGCATACAAAAAAAAAAAAGAAGTGAAACTCAGGGCAGCAACTGCAGCAAACTCAGTTTGTAACATCTCTTGGACAGATGATCTAGGAGTTCAGGAAAAATGATAGTTATCAACAAAGCCTGTACAAAATAGCGCAACAGATAATCTCAGAGCAGAGGGAATATAGGAAGAGACTATTACTGTTACATCTGGAGTCTTTAAAGGCTTTGACTATCAGAACAGATTGCACAAAAGGTGAAACAAGAGCATTCAACAAAGAGGAAGTAGAAAAGATTGGCACAAACGTCTCGGGAATGATCCAGATGAGCCAACACACAAAAGGATCAACAGCTAATGAGGGGCATAAAAGGTAACAGGAAAAGGATCTACAAATATAGCAGAAGTAATCACAAAACAAAGATAAGCAGAGGTTCTGGGATTTAATGGGTAAGGAGAGAAAATAACAGATGGTAAGGAAAAAGCTAAAGTATTCAATACCTCCTTCATTCTTTCCACGTCTCCATCTAAAGGATAATGAAAAGCAAAAAAAATTTCTATGGTGATTTACAGGCCTGACTACAGGCCTGAAGAAAAAAGAATGGTCTAAAAAATATCAAAAGAAGCCAGATATAATCCGTTTGATAGAGAATGAAGTTCACTGCAGAGTACTTAGGGAATTACCTAAAGCCATCCCCAAACATTAGCTATTATATTAAATAATGCACAAAAGGAAGGGTACAGTTCCCAAAGGACTGTAAAGAGGCAAAAATAGTATGCAACTTCAAAAGGAGAAGCAAGGCTGACTCAAGAAACTGCAAAGCAATCCACCTCCCTTTTACATCAAGGAAGATGCTGAAACAAGTGAAATCATCACATAAACACCTGAAGGATTAAGTGCCTGAAAATAATCAAAGCATCAAACCATTGAAATTTCCTTTCTGAAATGGTAACTCGCCTCCTAAAGAAGGAAAACCCAGTAATAGGCAATTTATGCTGATCACAGTAATGCCCTCAGTTAACTGTCCAACGTGGTATTTTCATGGGACAGGAAGGGCTGATGAAATCACAGCTTAGCAAGAGACTGATATGAAATTGCAGCTTAGTGGGAGCAGGCTTTTTTACAAAACAGACTAACAAACAAATGACCACACAATTAAAAGTGATTACTAAAATTAATAGAATGCAGTTTCACATGGCACACTGCAAGGATACACTTTGCAGCTGGCTGTGCACCTCTGTGAATTTCAGAAGAGAAAAATGTGTGTGAGGTAAGCAGGCAGGGTTCATATCAACTTCAGCTGACAAGCAGACAAGGTCCAAATTCAAAATAAGACTTCATATATTGAAGAACTTGTTGGAAAGCAAAGAGTAAGCAGAGCAAGTGCAAATCTAGAAATCAAGCAAAAATACAAAAGAGAGATAAACTGAGTTCTGCTGGAAGGGAACTAGAAGCCATTGTAGGGTCCATAAGGAACAGGTAGTACAATGGTATTTTAAAAAGAGACATGTCATGCCAGGATGTATAGCAGGAGTGTCATACATAAAGTCACCTTTCCATTCTTCTCTACTGGCCAGAAACTTATAAAAACTGAGTCAAAACCAAAACAAAACAAAAAAAAAACCACAAGAAAATTCACAGTAAATACAACTCTATCGTGTCATCTTATTTAGCTAGGGAGCAATAAATGTTAGCAGTGTCAAGAAAAAGTATGATGGGAACACTGTCAGGTCACACAAAAAGCAACATAATACTGTATCTTCTGTAGGAAACAAACCTATTAACACCAGCCCTCACAGACCATAATGGCATTTTCTTGTTCCTATGGCTCTCAAATTCTTTAGCACTTGACACAGACTCAGCAGGGCTACAGCATGCAGCACATTAATTTTTCAGAGTATTTACCCCTTCAAGAAGAATCATTCTGGCTCTTTTGGAGTAATTCTTGTCATTTGCATGTTTAAACAAAATGGGTCTAGTTTTTATCAGGATTTTTGGACATTTGGTACTTAGTATAATTAAGAAAAACCCAATAACATGGAATATATCTTTTGCAAATAAAATTTTGATGTTTCTTCATGTAATTACTTTCTACTATTTGTAGCCCAAAACTCATGCCGGTCTTCTCTTTTATTCCACCAAAAAAAAAAGGCAAATAAAATACTTCAGACATTACAAAAATGCTGGTAAACATTTAGGGTTTGCAGAATAAACTGGATTTGAACTTAAGACTATAAATCCAATGCAGCAAAGCAGTTGCATGTCCAACTAATACTGCTACCAAACAAGTTTTTTTGTGTAAGTTTATTCTCAAAACAACCATTTTCCTTTAACTGCAATTGTAGACCAGCACCTAAAAACGTACAGATTCATTTTCTCGGGTAACAAAGAATAAAACTATTCATTTTTCTGGAATAAACTGACTTTACCTTGAATTCAGCAGTTCCTATCAACAGAATTGCTAAGAATTCTGATGATGGCACACAGCATTTTTCTACTCTTTGTTATCATAAATCTCCTCATTTAATACTGCTGCTTAAAAACATTTCAAGATGCCTATTAGAATACTTTCTAGGAACCCACCAACCTATTGGGGGTTTCTCATTTTGGTTACAGAGAACATTCCCTGAAAACCAAATTCCTACTATTTCAATCCTCTTAAACATTATTAGCCTGTTCAAAGTAATAACAATGTTACAAAAAGGTTTAAAATACCAAGAAAATACCTGCATCACAAAACCTGAAATGATGGACAGTCTAAGAGTTGAGTCTCTTTTGTGAGTTCAGCTGCATGTAATCACACCTTCCATGATGGAAGATTTCCTATTAGTGAGAACAACTTCCACTGATGAAGAACCACTACTCAATAAGCGCAACAGAATATGTATGATCAGCAAATACATTCAAGGTGACACCGTGACTTCTGCACAGTAAAGTAAGCAGAAGCTTGGAAAGCACCTCCTGTACATCATGAGATATCAAAAGAAGTGTTAGCCTCACTGTTAACCACCAAGGAAACACTCCTATTCATCAGAAAACTCCTGAATCCGAAAGCATTTATGAGATGGATGTAAGAGTGGACAGTAGCAGCTACAGTATTTTTAAGCAATCTTCATCCCTACTGGATTATTTTGTAGTAGACATACTTTTCATGAAGTTAAACATGAGTTATTTTAGGCATGTTAATAAATAAATTAGGCTAAAGGTAATTCCCCAAACACTAAGGAATTAATGACTTACTAATCTCAGAACTAAAAGTGCTGAATAGAGACAGCTTCAGTATTCTGAGCTTCATACTGCACAGTCTTTCAAAACTTGAAATGCACACCCAAGGTCAAACTGCTGAGAAGCTTGGTAGGTGTGAGAGCTAAACACGATTTTGTCCTGCCCCTCCAGATCCTGACCCTGCAACAATTACCACCAGTCCTTCCTTGATGAATTTGCCAACCCATGTGATGGTTTCCATATATACATACAATGCACACACCATCAGTGTGCAACAAGCAGGCAAGACAAAATACCTCCTTCACAAGAAGCATCAATGAAAGAAAGCAGGTTTGTTTCTGAAAAAAAATGTTATTGTTTTTCAAAGGTGTTCCACTACACAATGAATAAATCCACTCTGCAAAAGAAAGATCCGTGTATTATGATAACTGTACTACCCAGCACACAATACCGCTGCTGCTGCTCTTTCACAGACATTCACAAATCGCACTACAATGTTCTTCCCAAGCACTCCAAATATGGCAATTGCTGGAAGCTAAGCAGTTCTTGGGACATGGAGGCTTGAAATAGGGGAGATGGGAAGAACGCAGTATCTGCTAGCAATGTGAGGCCTTTAAATCAGAGGACAGAAAACACTGAAAGCCGATAAAAAGTCTTCCAGAAGAGAATGGCTATTGAGGCTATGAGGGCACTGACCTTAGCATTCAGACTGAAAAAAATCAGGCTCTTCAAAAATGATGCCTTTTTCTGCAAACTTAAACACACTTCCTATTGCACATTTTAAGTATACAGCAATTTCTGCCTCCAAGAAACATTCAAAGCCTTTTTGGTTTACATTCCAGCATGTGGAGGCTCTTCCTGCCGCACAGCAGCTACTTTAGTTGTACTTTACAAAATATTCAAAAATTCTGAAGGTAAGGTTCAAAATATGTGAAAACAAGGCCTTTTCCATAATGACCTTTAGACACTAAACCATGCTGACATGTGCAGGATGACTGAGGAAAACACCAGTGGAGCTTATCACTTAGGATATGCTCATTATATGAGATCAAATAAAACATGAGAGCTGGTCACACCTACATGATGGAAGTCTGAAAGATTTCACTACTAAGTAACTCCATTTATGGAAAATGAAACTTTTTTTAGAGTAGGCTTTGGCAAAAAAAAAAGCCTTTGTGATTTAACTGATAATTTTGTAGCATAAATATATTGAGACCAACATGTATCTCAGCCACTACGGCACATCCATTATCTTATTACATATAAATACTATTTGTCCACACTCACTTTTCCCTCCCCAAAGAGGGTTTTTTTCTTTTCTTTTTTTATAATCATCTTCTTTTAAAATCATCATTTTCTTTTAAAATCATCTTACCCTTTTGCATTTGCAACTTCTATTCTCAAAACAGTGTGCATTTATATTTATCTTCACTCAATTTCCAGGTTTTTTTTTTTCAAAGGACAACTTAAATTCTACTTCAAACTTTGCAAATTGTGAACATTTACTGCCCAGTATGCTACATGTAAAGCTTTGTTTGTTTGGAACAGAATTCTTAAGTGTATCTGACACACATTCCAAATGCAATCTTCATCAGAACTCTGAACTTTGTTCAAATGTTTATTTTAAAGGATTTCAGCAGTCACACAATGCTGTTTAAATGCAAGCATTTGTCCTGTTCCCAGTGACTCCTCCGCTATCATCTCCCATCAGGCTGTCACTAAATCACTTAACTCTTGTGTAATTACTCTGCTTTTTCCTCGTGGCCAACACAGATTATTTTTCCCCCAACTGCATTCATCATCTTGCACCTATTCTGAAGTTACATTGCAAGTTTTAAGGTATTTTGAGTAACTAAACTGCCTATTATAAATTCTGGATAAATAACCAGAATATGCAGGTGTTGTTGATGTAGATAAACTCTAAGATAGCACCTGGAGGATTATCTATATTCAGACAAACAGTCCTACATTCTAGTCACATCACTAAAGTTACCGTGGTAAGTGATCTGCGCTGCTTTATTCTTAGCTAACAAAAGAGAAGGAAGAAGACAAATGCACCAGGTTTGACTCAGCCACATACAAATAGCCAAAGCTATACTAAAGCTATCTGAGTTGCCCTATTGTGTCTGGTATGTGACATGCGACACAGTGGAGATTCACAGCCCTCTGAAGTAGTGCAGAAAGCCAGAAGGATGCTCCAAGGCATTTCAAATGACACTGATCACCTATTTGAGAAAAACCAAACCAAACCCACTGGCTATTTTAACAGTCTGCTTTCTCTCCCCATTGTACTCCTCCAAAATGAGTCCTGTGAAGGTGACAGTTGTTACAGGACACCATATAAGCACACCCATTATCTCCCCCTGGAACCTGTCAAAACCAACAAAAATCTACTTAGCATAATCAGGAAATAGGCAATTGAATGGGGTTAAAAGATACAGTTTGGACAGAGACACGTGCCAGAAATTTGGATCAATATCACACTCAATAGCCTAGATAATCAAGAGGTTGTGGTCCTGGATTTATAGCATGGCTTTATAGTACTCATACCCAGAGAAGTCATGGAGCCTACTTCTCTGGAGACTTTTAAAAGCCACCTGCATGTGTTCCTGTGTGGCCTGCCCTAGGTGATCCTGCTTTGGCAAGGTGATTAAACTAGATGATCTTCAGAGGTCCCTTCCAACCCCTACCATTCTGCGACTCTATGGGAGCAAAGGATAATACTAGTAATGATATCAAATATAACATAATATATAGATATCAAAGATAACATAATACCCTGCATTTTTCCATTCAATGTTTAAGTGAAAATGTTGACATTGACACTAAACTGAATATTTACTACATACACTTTCGCTTTAGGGAGAACATACAGCAATACTTACTTTGGAGATGGAGCTCAACACTGTATCGTAAGGTCATTAAAAAGAATAGTGTTTATTAGCAAGATACACAGGCACAGACAACCAACCACTTCTTCACATATAAGTCATGAAAATGCTGACTTCTCTTTCAGTCCCCACATGAAAACCAGTGACATGTAGATGAGTGGACAGGATCAGGAGCCAAGCACGACTTGTGAACATGACCGTGTGCACGCAGTCCCACTCGGTTTCATAGAACTGCTTACATAACTAAGGGCTGCAGCACCTACCAGCAATGTACCAGTATTCTTCAAAAGAGTTCTTTTCACTGCTTGGGAGTTGAGTTACAGCAGTATCAACTTTCACGCTGTTTATAAACTTACATCTTTGTTTATTGCAGCAGCAGTGAAATCCTACATACTACACCACTGCTTTCAGCTTGCCTCTCTTCCCAGCAACTTTATCTTGGTATCCACGCTTCTCAAGTATCACCTTACCAGAAAATACACTTTAAATAAAAAGAATTAGCATAGGATTAGGTTGTGTTGGTGGAATGTGATAAAACAGCACAATATGAAGGAAAAAAATACAAGCAAAAATGATCAGCAAAAGACACAGAAAAAGAAACAAACTTTTTGAGAGTTTAATTAAGTAAAAGAGAGGTTTCCTCCACCTACAATACACCAGGCCTTTCAAAGAGACCTAACAGAAGACCTCTTTTAACATTTTTAGTACAGTTTCTAAGTCCAACTCCAGTCAAAAAAGAATCCATTACGTTCAGTGACGATAGGAAAGCACATCTTGATGACATCCATGCCAAAGTGGTGGCGATGGGGACTCCAGCAGACACCTGAGACGGGATCCAGGGGCACCTCGGTGGGTGGTTTACTGGGTGACCTGAGGAAAGTTACCTCCCGCTGCAGCTTCGCTGGGGTTCTGCGGTGCTCTCAACACTTCACGGGTGTACCGCGAGGCTTTGCAAACCACTGCTTGTAAAATATATCTAAATCCCCCAGTGGAAAATAAAGAGAAAAGCCCGAATCCCGCCAAGGCAGAGCTCAGCTGACGGCGCAGGAGCTGGGCAAAATCCCCCGCCCGTGGCCACGGCGGCAACGGCACTCCCGAGGGTCTTCTTCCATCAGCTTATCGCCTCACACCGCGCAGCCGGGGCAGCGGGGCTGCGGAGCAAAACCCTCCTCCTAATTCTCTCAAATCAATATTCCTATGAGGAGCGTCACCCTCTGGAACTTGGAGCCCGGAGCCCAGAGCCCAGTCCCGGGGCTCCTGGGGCTCCCACTGGGGTCCCTCCCAAGCGGTACTGCGGGGCGCGGCGACAGCGCTCACCAGAGGACCGCTATGCCTCGGGCTGGCCACAGCGGGGTTTCCCTACCGCCACCCGGCTGCCGGACCTCCCGGTCCCGGCTACCCGCCGCCTCCTGCGCGCTGTCACTAAAGAAACCGCCGGTCTTGGAAAGGACCGAGCGCTGTGTGTACTGGTGTCCCCCCGCGGCAGCGTAGCCGGCGGCCACGCAGTCCTGCCGTCCCGCAGAGCGAGCCCGCGGCGGAGCCGTCTCCATTCACCGCCCGCAAACATTCTTCAACCGCATCTCGCTGCCTCCGGGGCGAGCTTGGCTCCGGCGGGCTTCTGCCACCGCCACCCCTGTAAGGCTCCCCCGCCGCCCCCTGCGCCTCAAGGTCACCTCAGTGCGGGGTTGCCCCCGGGGTGGCCGCTCCCCATAGACACCCCCTCCCTCAACCCGCGCCGGGCTCCCGCTCCTACCTGAGCCAGCGAGCGGAGCCGAACCACCAGGAGCGCGGAGGCGGCCGCTGTCCCCTCAGCAGCGGCGCCCGGGGAGTCGGGCCGCGCACGGCGCCTCCCTCCTGCGCCGGGCCGCTGCGCTGCGGAGGGCGGCGGCGGAGCTCCGTCAGACTTAGCGGGGCTGCGGCGAGAGGGAAAGCCCTTGGTGGGGTGGAGGGGGGGCAGGCAGCGTCTTTCCCCTCCCCGCCGAGATGCCGGCCCCAGCGGAGCTTCGTTTCCCCCGGCAGGGCTGGGGCTCCCCTCAGCGGGGAGACGCCGGCGCCGCGCCCAGCTCCGCCGGGGCTCCAGGCAGTTTGCAGCGCGCGGAGCTGGGGGTCCCCCTCCGTGCCTCGGCCCTAGCCTCTCCCCAGGGCCCCGCGGAGGAGAAGGGCCAGCCTGAGGCAAGGGCTGGAGGCCCGGAGAAAGGGCGTCCTGAAGGGGTATGGGGACCCCTCTCACATCACCCAGTTCTATATTGTTTCAGTTATTACCTTAAAATTTGCCTCTAGTCCTCACAAGATGTCAGGGCGGTGTCAGGAAGAGCGCAGAGAGGGAACCCCGCAGGTGAGGGCGGTTCTGACCCACCTCAGCCAGAGGGGGTTTGATCGTGGCTGACAGTTGCAAAAGTTCACCACCACCACTATTACCACCTTTTATTTTCTCTTAATACTCAACAGTTTTCAGCTAGAATTCTCCCAAAAAGCCTGACCCTGACCTGAGAGATAGGGAGTCCCACCCTGGGACACAGGACCTGGTGGAAGAAGGTATGTCTGTTTCACTTGACAAAGTACATTCTACAGATGATGCATGTTACACAGCCTGAGCAGCTTAATGCTCCAGTATTAGAAAATTAGGCCAAAAAGACAGAGACTCCCCTTCTGTGAGGACTCACATGGAAAAGACAAGGGGTAATGGGTACAAGTTACTGTGGGGAGATTACAGTTGAAATCCAGAAGAAAACATTTCCTCATGAGAACAGTTAGACATTGGAATCATCTCCCAAGGGAAGCAGTAGATTCCCCTACCTTGATCAGTTTTAAGACTCAGCCTGACAGGGTGCTGGGCCAGCTCATTAAAACTACACTATCACCTAGAAAAGTTGGACCAGGTGATCTTTGGGATCTCTTCCAACCTGGCATTCTGTGAGATGAAGACACTGTTCCTCACAATGTTGCCAAAAAAGAGGGTGGTATCTTTGAAACATTGCCAAAGGAGTAAATGTTGGGTAGTTAACCAAACCTTCCTGGGTTTACACATAGGCTTCAATCAGATACCATAGCAGTTCTGTTGTGCCACAGAACCTATTCCCCATGAGAGTTAAAACCAACTATTCCAACTGTCTCCAAACCTGAACCAAAACAGAGAGAATTTCAAGGACCACTTCTTCCAAACTCAAGATAAGAGCACAGGTTGGAAATCAAGAAAGGGAGCCAGGAGACCCACATGGATAAACAGGGCAACTGCTGGGCAAACTTAAGTGGAAGAAAAGAGTCTAGAGATCATGGAAGGAAGGGCTGGCCCCTTCGGAGGATTATAAGACTGTTTTCAGAGGATGAAGGGAGGCAACTAGGAAAGCTAAGGCCTCCTTGGAATTAAGCCTTGCAAGAGAGGTTAAGGACAACAGAAAGGGCTTCTTTAAATATGTTGCAGACAAAACTAATACTAGAGGCAATGCAGGCCTACTGCTGAATCAGCTGGATGCCCTGGTGACAGAGGATAAAAAGAAGGCAGAGATACTGCATGCTTTCATTGTCTCTGTCTATACTGCTGAAGACTGTCCTCTAGAGCCGCAGAGCAAGTCAGGATAAAGGAGGAATTTGCCTTGGTTAGGAGGACTGGGTTAGGGATCAGCTAAGAAATCTGGACATCCATAAATACATGGGTCCTGATGGGATGCACCCACAGGTGCTGAGTGAGCTGGTGGAAGTCATTGCTAGGCCACTCTGCCTCATCTTTGGTAAGTCACAGGGAACAGGTGAGATGCCTGAGGACTGGGGGAAAGCAAATGTCACCCCAGTCTTCAAAAAGGGCAAGAAAGAGGACCTGGGTAACTGTAGACTGGCCAGCCTCACCTCCATCCCTGGGAGGTGATGGAGCAACTTATCCTCAGCACTGTCTCTAGGTATATCAAGAATAAGGTCATCATACACATCACACAACACCTGCAGATCACCTCAGCAAACTCTAGCATTTTACTTGGAAACCTGGAAATCTTGCACCAGGTTTTATTGGAGAATAGCAGTGCTGGCCAGCCTTGGTTGTCTGATACACTGTTAATTATATTCTGATTACTATCTTGGCTTCTTCCTTAACACCATTTGAATTCCAGTCTTAACCTTACCTCAGCAAGGACTTATGAAAAAGTAGGACAGCTAACATAAGTACAAATCTCTCCACATCTTTTAAAATTATTTCTAACTTATTTAAAACCAGGAGATGCTGTGACCATGTTTTTGTAGTGCTTTCAAGACAAGCTTGTTAACAAAATACAGACTTGTAATTCCCACCAAGTTCAGTTACTAGCTTTGGAAAAAAAATTAGAAACCTGTAACTCATCTGCAAATATCTAGATTATTCTCATCTGATCTGAAACCACATGCTTACTGTCAACTGAGAATCAACATTTCTGCTGCCTTCCCCTGCTACATCTCTCTGGGTCATGATGAAGATCAAACATACTGACAAAAACTAATCAGAAATAGCAACATTTCTGTTTTGACAATGCTTAAAAAGATGGCAGAGAAAGCCTGAATGAAATGTTTACAAAAATAATCATGCAAACATTAGGTAAATGTGGTGCTATTTTCAGCCTGTGCTTATTAATCATTTAAAGCAGATGATTGGAGTACCATTTGAAAAGCATTAGATGTGCACTCCTACTAGCTGCACACAAACACATTTGGCTGGTAATTCTGTGCTGCATAAAAACATTACATCCTACAGACTGTTTTCCCCAAAATACTGAATTCCACACACACACAACCACACCTGTTAAACGCTACAGACCACAGGGCAGAGCTCAGGATTTAAATATTGCACAAAGGACAGTCTCTGAGCATATGATATGTCATATCATAGCAGGCACAGCTGGTCATCTGCTGCAGCTGGGACTAGTAACGCCAGAACAGTACAAACAAATTGTTTCTTTCCATTTCTTTCCTTGCCTCTTCTCCATCTGAAGATGTTTAGCCCTTATGAGTGATTTGTATAAATCATGGTGAAGCAGCAGAAGTGCATAGCTGTCTATCTCTGGTGATAAACAATGAATGACAGAATGAATTTCTTCATTTGCATATTTTCTGCCTTTGCAAAATCTTTTCCCAGACAAACAGTCATATGGAATTTCTTCAGTTTCTGATGGTTTTAGAAGTTATCTTCATATTTTTATAGAGAGCACATGACATCTCTTTATTTTACTACAGTACTCACAGAAACTCAACTTCTTACGTACAGGTTTTAATAATGCTACAAGACAAAGCATGACATTAACAATAACAAAGGCTGAAGAAGCTGGGGTTGTTCAACCTGGAGAAAACTCTGGTGGGACTTCATAGCTGCCTTCCAGTACCTGAAGAGAGCCTGCAGGAAAGCTGGAGAAGGACTTTTCATAAGGCTATCTAGTGACAGGACATGGGGGAATGGTTTTAAGCTGATGGAGAGCAGGTTTAGACTGGATCTTAGAAAGAAACTCTTCAGTACAAGGGTGAGGAGACCCTGGAATAGACTGACCAGAGAGGTTGTGGATGCCCCCTCCCTGGAGGTGTTCAAGGGTAGGTTGGATGAGGCCTTGAGCAACCAAGTCTAGTTGAGAGACATCCCTGCCCATGGGAGGGTGCTTTCTAGACCTGCCCATGCCCATGGCAGGGAGGTTGGAGTAGATGATCTCTAAGGTCCTAACACACTCACCTAATCTACTATCATGTCACACTTCTCAATGTGTTATAGAGAGTAGGACTATTCACATTATGTTTTTTCCTTGCACATTCTGTCACCTAAGATGACACTTAGATATTCCTTTAAATTCTTCCCCACTTTGCTGGTTAATGGGGCAAGATGTGCATAGAGGAGGTCATCTGCCAAAAGAATGTGCAGGAGCAAAGACCATGGAATCACCAAATACCCTGGCACTACACTTGCCTCAAGTTTGAGTAATCTAATAGTGAATTATACTTGTCAGACAGTTCTCAGATTTCAGCTTCACACAATTTTCACAACCCAGAGCTTTAATTTTCATAGTAATGAAACAGAGGAGGAATTTCAGGGAAAATTCAGAAAGGAGAGGATAATGGATGGCAGTTCAACGACTTCTAGTCTGACTGTGTTATAATGAAACAGCTATTCAGAATGTGTCATCCTTTACAAAACTACTAAAAACCAGATGTGTGTATGAAAGGATATAACTATGATGCTTTCATATCATAACATCTTCCATCTCAAGGAATCCTTATGTACTTACAGAGTTTACCTTTGAAGTGGTGTTGGTGCCAAGTGGCAACGCTAAGAGTGAAAGTGAAGAACACTTGATCTGCCAAAACCGTAGTAGTACCTAGACCAGCAGAGCAGAGTGCAGTTGTAAAAGCTGTCCTCAGTCTTTGTGAAGCAGGCAGAAATGGTGCATGAAGAGCTATTACACAACAGCACAGAGTTTAGTAAAATGTGAGGACCAGCACGGATATCTAGAGTACCCATATTTCACTCACAGCCATGAAGTCCTACTGTTTTATAATGAATTCAGCCTTTTAATTACCAGAATGCTCAGCCCCAGCCCTAGCTGCTATTAAGAAAAAACTCCCATGGTATCATATGCCACCAAACTATGGCATAAGTCCAGCATCTGATACAGCAGAAAGCATATCCCTGTGAATCGCCAGTGTGATCTCCTGCAGTAATTTCACACCCTCACATCACAGTCTCCCAGTGAAAAACCAACCAGTCCTAAATCTCAATTGTTTTTAAGAGCAAAAGTAATGACAGACCAAGGTAGTGACAGTACCACATTCTGTGACATTGCCATGAAGTGTTATGGCTGTCAGCATGAGAAAGCTGCTGTTTGCATTCAATGTTTGTGTGCCGTCATGCACTACAGGAGAAGACCAGAAGACAGCAATAATGTGCCTTCTGCTTTCTTTAAAATAAACCCAAGGATGACCAGAGAATTAACAGACATATTAGCATGTCCTGCAACCATCATTTCACAGTTCTAACTCAATATCAAAGCAACAATAAAAGTGCAAAGCACACGTTAGATTTGCACTTAGATGAAATGACCTTGATATGGCCTAGTTGCAGCTATGCCAAAAGCAGAAGGTTGTCAACATCCATCTGATCTTAGAAGCAATTGTACAGGCCAGACACAGGGCTCAGACAAAGTCCTTATTTCTGGCCTTTTTGCCACCAATGACCTTGGCTAGAAATAAGATTGACTAAAAGTTACCCATGGATTTCTCTGTAAAATAAACCTGGTGCTTCCCTGGCTAAAAGAATTCTCAAATAAATTCCCCATAAACAAAAAGAAACGCCAAGACAATACAAAAACCAACCCAATAGAAGAGTCAGAAGAATATGGCAAATGGAGAGTACATAACATTAAGATTGAATGTTTTCTGAAAGGACCACAAATTAGTTTGCCAGATGCATGATCTGACTTGTCATAATTTACTGACTATGCGTACATAAATGGAAGCAGAGTATCTTTTGTTACCCCTGAAGTCATTAGCTATCACCAAGTTCTTTCATATGCATGGGGTAAGTCCTGAGAAAGAGTTCTCTGCAATATCCAGGCCATTTTGCAACATATTGAGACAATCCTCTTAAGTTATGCAGCAAGTATAACAAAATTTTTGAAGGGGCTGGAGAAGACATCTTGTGAGGAGTGGCTGAAGGGAACTGGGGTTGATTAGGCTGGAGAAAAGGAGGCTAAGGGGAAACCTTCTCACTATCTACAACTCCCTGAAAGGACGCTGGAGTCAGGAGGGTGTTGGTGTCTCCTCCCAAGTGATAGGATAAGAGAAAATGGCCTCAAGTTGCACCAGGGGAGGTTTAGGTTGGACATAAGAAACATTTCTTCCCTGAAAGGGTTCTCAAACTCTGGAACAGGCTGTCCAGGGAGGTGGTTATCCCTGGCGGTGTTTAAAAGATGCAGAGATGTGCTGCTGAGAGACATGGTTTGGCACCAGACTTAATAGAGTTAGAGAATTGTTGGACTTGATCTTAAAGATCTTTTCAAACCAAATCGTTTCTATGATGTTTGCTTAAAAAAAAAAAAATCAAAAATCCCTCGTAACACCCATTTTACAGATTACTGTCAGAAATCAGTTAGCAAAATTTAAAGTTCTAGTAAGAATGGCACTGCTTTAAAAGCCACTTACCTGTTTTGTTTGTTTAGTTTATTTATTCACAAGAAAGTACACAGGGAGAAATGCTCAAGCAGACAGAGTGTTGAATTTAAAACCTCTGAAAACAGTGTAGACATGAGAAACAACAGTCAACTACTTCCTGTTAAAGCACAGCACAGCTAATTACAGTTCAGAAAAGTAGGAACTTTTAGCTGCGCGTTGAGGACAGTAGTCATAATCATAAATCATCTCTTCAAATACGGAGCTTTTCGTTTTTCAGCTATTTGACTTTGTTTTCATGGGGAAAAAAAAAGATACTGACAGGGTGAAACAGGCATGTTCCTAGTGCTAGTAACAAAGATTTTGAACACGGAAGATAATTAAATCCTTGGACATGGGCTGTGGGTCATTTCAGAAGCAAGAGGAAAATCCAAAAAAGCAGTGAAAACAAAGCAGCAGCTAAAGGTCAGTACTGGAAAACAAGCTGAATATTGGCAAACTTGTCTTGACATTGCTATAAATTTAAAAGTCAGTCCTTGCTTTTTACAGTAGTTTCCCAAGGGGGAACAGAATAATTGATTTCAATACTGGTTGTCATCAATGGTTTCAGCAGAAATTTCCAGGAAAAAAAAAAAAAGACCAAAAAGTCCTAAAAGAAAATATTTATCAATAAGAAAGAATCCCTGCTATGAATAAAAGTGGAGTTAACAAGACAAACACAATCAAGGCATGGTCCCAAAGGTCGCTCTCTAAATACCAGGTTGAGCTTGCTGCTGGTTGGGCAAGAAGAATTCATTTGCTTTAAGAATAATAACATTTTAGAATATCTTCCTTGGGCTGCAGGCTGTAAATGACACTTGGTGCTGTTTTGTCAGGAAGCCAACTTACCTTTCATACTCACACTCTTAATGAAAACCAGCACGAGGGCAAGGCAAAGCTGCCAACATGCGTTCTGAGTGAGTGATTGCTTTAAGCCATAGATGCCAGGAAAAACAATCAGGAAGCCCTTGGATGCACTCAGGAGACCTATGTCACTGCAAAAGGAAGTTAACAATGCTGTTAGACTGCTCTGCAATTCATCAGCATTGAAGTCTGCTTTTTCACTTTTTCAGCTTCTGGCCAAAACTTCTGCTAATGAACATAGTGCTTATTTCTCCAGTGCACACTATAAATACTCACTTTGAATCTCTTTGCAATTACTACAAATGAGCTTGGCGGTGAGATGAGCATAAGCATTCTTGTCAGACATGGATAGACTCAGGTACCCCAAAGCAAAGCACTTGCAAATGAACCCCACAGCTGCCAGCATGCCCAGCACAATGTGCTGTCCCAGCAGCTGATGTGGAAATGGCAGCAGGGAGACAGTTCACACTCTTAGCATTTGTGTGTGATCTCACCTGTAGGCTTTCCTTCTCTGAGAAATTCAAATGCATTCCATCTTTCAGCATGGTTACACAGCCTTACCATGGGCCACTCACTAGAGGAAAGACATTGAGCTGCTAGACTGTGTCCAGAGGGGCAACAAAGCTGGTGAAGGGTCTGGAGAACAGGCCTTATGGGGAGTGGCTGAGGGAACAGGGATGGTTTAGGCTAGAGGAGGCTGAGGGGAGACCTCATTGTTCTTCACAACTACCTAAAAGGAGATGGCAATGAGGTGGAGGTCAGTCTCTTCTCCCCACTATCAGGTGATAGAACGAGTGGAAATGGCCTGAAATTGTGCCAGGGGGGGTTTAGGTTGGAGATTAGGAAAATTTTCTTTGCTGCAAGAGTGGTCAGACATTAGAACAGGCTGCCCAGGAAGGTGGTGGAGTCACCTTCCCTGGAGATGTTTAAGATACATGTGGACATGGCACTTTGAAGCATGGTTTAATGGCCATGGTGGTGTTAGGTTGACAGTTGGACTTGATGAGCTTGGAGGCCTTTTCCAGCTGAAACAATTCTATGATTCTATGAGTTGCTATGCTCAACCATTATGTTGAAGTGCAGAGCATTCTTCTTAGACCCCAGCATGTGTGTACTCACATATATACACTCACACACATAGAACAATGCAAGGACAACTAAGCCCACCCAAACAGCACTGCACATCTCCTCAGCCCTCTGCAATGTCAGCACCTGCATCTCTCCATTACCTGGGAAGGAATTGAAGGTGACTACACACGTACATTAGGCACTCTAATAAGATTAATCTCATAGGTTGTTTTATAATTAAATCCATATATCTAATGATCTTGGACACGTAGTCCAGTGATGAGTGCAACCAGGAGGAAGGAAAAAAACGTGGACACGGAATACATGGGAAAAGTACAAGCCTGTTTTCTTATTTTTCGTTCATCTTTTTGTTTTCTCATAGCATTTCAGCAGCAGATTGATTTTTATTGATCTGGAACTTTTAGATAAGAAATATTCCCAGTTTAAAACGACTTAGTTTTTTCACAGAATGATAAGTCCTGATTTTATCTGTGTCAACATAAATTTATTATGTCAAGTGATTGTCTTCAGATAAGAGAGGAAGAAAATGTAAAGGTTCTGGTAAGAAAAGCCAAACACAGCCTCCTGGGCTGCATTAGGAAGAACATCTCCAGCAGGTTGAAGGAGCTGATCCATCCCCCACGCTCAGCAGTGGCGAGACACACATCTGGAGTGCAGGGTCCAGTGCTGGTGGGCTCCTAGTCCAAGAGAGACATAGACAAGGGCCAGAGAGAGGTTTTGAGTACTGGAGCATCTGTCACATAAGGAGAGGCACTGGGACTAAATTTTTTTTTCAAAATTTTTTTTTTTTTTAATTTATGTGACTAAATCCCCAATGGCAGGGGATAAAGAAGATGAAGCCAGGATGGAGCAGGGCTTTGCTCACTGCTACCCATTGGACATTAGGCACAAAAAGAATTCCAAGAAATTCCACTTCAACATTAAAGAAAACCAAACAAACAAACGGACTATTTTTTTTTTTTTAATGTGAGGGTGGTCAAAGAGTGTGAGAGTGTGCCCAGAGAGATTGTGGACTCTCCCTTCTTGGAGATGGTCAAAACGCAACTGGACGCAACCTGCTGTAGCTTAACCTGCTTTGAGCAGGAAAGCTGGAGGTGCTTCCCAGCCTCAGCTCTTGGGTATCCTATACAGATGAATTCAATGAGCCTGTCTTCCACCACCCTGATCAAGCAGATTTGTTGAAACTTCTTTCTTATTCTAATCACCATGAAAATTGTCATTTAAGGTTGTAAGCCTGATCTTTACCAGCCACAACAATTTACTGGCAAAGAGCATCCAAACCACAGTATCTCTCAATCTCAATTTCCACACAACTATTAGTCATCATGGATCAACACAGGGATGAATTTTATTTTAAATTGCTTTCCTAGAGCAACCTGAGTTTCTACAGACTTACTTATTCTCAAAATACTACCTTACCTCTAGCATTTTCTGGTGATTAGTGGATCAAAACTACTTTGGGGGTAGAGGCTGACACAGAATACTGATGTGTTGCAGAAAAACATCCCACCCAGACACCCATCCCCTGAAGTTTTAAGATTTAATTACCTATGTCTTAGAGATGGCTTAAAGTTTTTCTTATATGTAAGTGATATCCTAACACCAAGGCACTGGGAGAAGCATTATTCTCTTGAGATGGAATTTGCATGGTTTAGGTTTCTCTGCAACACCTACACAAATGGGATTTTGCTACTAGTTTGCTGTCAGTTCTGGGCTGATGCCATCCTCATTTACAAACACCATCTAATGAGGCAAGTATTACTTTATATATTACATTACAATTTATATATCTCACCAAAATAGTTTTCTGACTGATGAGCAGAAGAAATTTAAAAAAATTTAAATCTCATGTACCACATTTCCTGAGCATGACAACTTAAAAAGGCTACTCCATGCAGCTAGCTGTCCTAATTACACCTAGAAAGCTTGGATCTCAGCAGCAGGAGTGAACTGGGGTATGTCAGAAAACAAAAGCTAGAGTCATGTTTGAACAGGGATGGGGGGGCTGGCTTGCTAAAGGATGACTGCTAGGACTAAAAAGTTCCTGAGTTTCTCAGATCTCCTCCTGTTTGCAATTTAATGACTTTGTTTTCTCCAGGAATGAAACAGCTGGGAAGAGCTTCTAGACTTTCTCCCCAATACCTCTGTTTACTGCCAACTCTTTCCTTCCTTTCTCTGTTGATGGAGAAAGGAACAAGGTATTTACACAGAATGGAGGTACCAAAGATGGACTGTTTAGGAAAAATGAGGAGGCAGACAGAGCTAGGTTAATAATAAATTATCACTATGTCGTCTTTGAGTTTATTACTATCTCTGATTTATTTCTTGAATAGCATTCTAGAATCATAGAATGGTTTGGGTTGGAAAAGATCTTAAATATCATCTAGTTCCAGTCCCCTGCAATGGGCAGGGGCATGTTCTTCTAGATCAGTTTGCTCAAGGCCTCATCCTACCTGGCCTTGAACACTTCCAAGGTTGGAGCCTCCTCAGCTTCTCTGGGCAACCTCTTCTACTTCCTCACCACCTTCACGATGAAGAATTTCTTCCTCCTGCCTAATCTAAATCCATTTTCTTCCAGTCCGAAGCCATTACCTCTTGTCCTCTCACTCCATGCATTTGTAAAGAGTCCCTCTCCAGCTCTCCTGTAGCCCCCTTCTAATACTGGAAGGCAAACCAAAATTCATTAGTCATTTCTGCATTAGGTCTCCAGCAACTGGCAAAACTAAAAATACACATTTAAGTCAAAGTTCTGAGAGGTTCAGTAAGGGAAGTCCAGGGATTTCTGCACCGAGTCAAAGGTTAAAGGTTCAGATGAGGCAGGCAAATCAACACATACAGAGCAAAGTAGCATCTGCTCAGGAACAACTTCTGCATGTGGGCACAGAGGATAGTCTTAAGTGTATGTTCAGTTATGTAGGGCAAAGAAAGCAAACCTAGGTATGAAGACACAATACTCTAAAAAAAAAAAAAGGGGGGGGGGTTTATTGGACAAGAGCAAACCCATACAGAAAAAGCAACTGCTTCCCATAGCATAGCAAAAAGAAACCAGCAAACCTTCTTCCATCCTTTGAAACTTCTCCCAAACCATGCACACACATTACTTCTAATGAATTGTGATGGCATATATTAATCAGAAAGTCTGTACTAAAGCACTAATTATTGCAAAGTTCTACAGTTTTAAGGGGGTGTTGGAGTAGCTGTACTTTGTACAGATTAATATTCTTTTAATTATACAACTTACTGGGATTTGAATAAAAATGAAGCTATACAATGGTGTGCTCTTTGAGCTGGCAGTCGTAATGGTTTCTTCTCAGTGGTAGGCATACATGACAGAGCTTCACCAATCTCTCATCTTCCTCCTTTCCCCCCCCCCATTCATTTATCATATGGTTACATAAAAACAGCAGGGAAATGAATTATGCATATTTTTTACCACACTGAAAAGTTAATGAAAAGTTAAATGCAACTTATGTGTGTGATTGCACAAAGCACTTATTTGACCTTGCTAAGCTTTAAAAGGCATTCTAAGATTAGCCTGGCATGTATTTCAAGTGTACAAAAAATATAAAATTAGTTCTTAAAATGCTAGTAGAGGCTGTTTCATGCCTAAATCCTCATTATGTTCAAGGTATTTATAGAAAATGACTCAACTTGAAAGCGGGTAAAGACAAGTCAACCCTCCTCTCTTGTGGAAAAGTGGTGCTTGGATGTTCAGATGCTACCTCATCAAGCCACAACCTTCAATAAATCCCAGTTTGCACAGGGATGAACAAAGGCTATGCAAATGTTTCCACATACCAATTTTTGTCAATGTGATGGTGAAATACTGCAGCATTTATAGCAGATGGGAGGAGAGGACAGAGGAAGGTGAAGAAGGGGAAAGAAAAATCCAGCCCTTGAACTCCATTCAGTTTCAGGGCTTGCACACAGGCTTGAAAGCCCCTAGAAGCCCATGACGACACTTTCATCCTCCAGCTCACTTTCTCTTTTCCTTCATTTGTTGTATCTCATTTTAACATTAGGCCCCTATCCTCCTATTAGCCACAGGGGAAAGCAAATTGCATGAAAATGAGTAGAAATACTAAGGACAGAACAAACTCTCATGTTTTCAGCAGTACATAAACAACACAAAACCAAGAGTTGCTTCATTCTTTGTTTTCTTTCTTGCCTAGCACTGGAGAACACAGGAGTTCAGGATCTTATGCACTATGCTGTACCAGATCACCATCCCTACAAGAAAGACTATAGTATGAGTTGCTCCCCTTTATCCACTTATGAAATAGAGACAATAGGTTAAGGGGTTGGGGGAAAAAAATCATATTTAGTTTGATATATCTAGAATTGTCATGGTCAGCAACGCAGTTGTCACACCTGAGATGTAAAAAAGCTAAGTCAGCTCTGCTCTTCTGAGAACTCCTGGAGTAAGTCTCAGCCTCAGCTGTTAGACGCAGATCAGATCTGGGTTTTCTCTACTAACAAACTTCATCCAAAGAACAGGAAGATGAAAGATGTTACCTACCCTGTTGTCTCTCAAAACTGTAAATAGATATGAATTGTAGAACATTTTGAGATTAGGAAAAAACCCAACAGAAACCCATAAATTACTCAGGTGCATATGTAGCAGCAACCAGGGTTCTCATCTCCCATCCTCACTAACTTGATATTAACCTTAGATCCCTAAGGGCTTCACTAATTAAAGTCAAAGACGGTTTTATTTTGGTGTAAATAGTCACTTTCTTGGTTCAGTCTGTATCCTTTTTGCCTGTACTCATTGTACTGCATGATTACAGAACTCCTGATTATCAAAATATAAACTCCTGGCCATGCTATGTATGTCTGATCAACAGCTGAAAAAAAAATCTACTCTTCTAAATGCACCCCCTTTATATCATGTTCTTTATCTTGGGCACCTCTGAGTTAATAACAGGTTGCAGCTTTTCTATGGTTTTAGTATTAGCCATTGAATTGTGACAATTAAGTCTGTCTTGAAAGCTAGGTTTAACACTAAATTCACCAGTCTGCTGAGTAATGGAGCATCTCACCACAAGCAGAGCTGTACATGGGCTTTCTGCCAAGCTCAACCCCCCCCAAAATGCCACTTTTTAAATTTATTTGAAAAACCACTAACAGATGAAGAGTCGGATTCAGAAACTGCTGCTTCTTCCTCAGCCTAATACTGAGGAGCTGTGCTCAGCCAGCACAGCTCCAGCAGTGCATCCTGTAGGAAGCTCTTCTATCAAACATCCCCCGACTTCCTAAAATGCAACAGTTGTTCACAGGAGCTGGCCTGGAGGGAGCTTTATTTTTGAAAGGCTAGAACCTTTCTTTTAGAAGAAAAAAAAGAAAAATGGTTGGGTTCTAGTTGGAAATAATCTCTTGCATTCAGTCTCCCTCTCCCTCTAGTTTCATCATTGTAGATCATACCTTTCATTGTCAGCAGGGAAGTGAGAGTCTTGGTTGCAAGCTTTATAATGCTGAAATCAAAACTAAGTAAGATCAGCTATACTTTATACAACAAAATAGTGCTTAGATGGCTACTGCAGCTCTTACACTAACTGGTACCACCGTTTTCACACTCTGATTTCATTGTGCCTTGAATTCCAGCACTGGGGAGCAATTCCTGCCCCAAAAAAGCAGTGTCAGATGGCCTCCCGCTGCCGCCACACCTGCTAAACTTCTGTATGTAGAAATGGCACTAACGTGTTTGGGTGGACAGGGATAAGCTACTGCTCTCAGAGTCATTCTTGGTTAGAGGATGTATTCAACAAGGCTGGAGAACCTTCTGAACCACTTCTGGAGTGTTGTAATAAGAGACATGAGCAGGTAGAAAATCCTAACCTCACAGCTCTGCACTTCGGTTAGAGCCCAAAAATTGAATTGTTTTCTTTTATTAAGCTGGCCATAAAGGTTAATGTTGTCATATTACCAACCCCATAACCCTCTCCCCCAAAAAGAGAAGCCCCATTCTAATTGTCTTCTGCTGATAATACCTAGTGTAATACAGCAAAATACTAAAAGACAGAACAGAAACACCACTAGCTACAGCTATAAAACGTTTTAAAGAAGTGCTGTGAGGGGAATGGTACATTTCCCTCTCTCCCCCCCAATGATTCTTATTCCATGTAAAAAAATAGTTTTAAACTATTTTATACCTTACTTCGGCCTCTTGCAAATCTTGAGATCCTAAACACATCTGCTTAAGGAGTCTTGCAGTAAAGCCCATGCCCACCCTGTCTTCAGGACATACAATTGTATTTAAATCTTTCACTCTGTTCAACTCCATTCCTATTCTCTTGACCCTTCCTATTAGAATGGAAACTATTTGAGTATGCTGCTAATGACTCCTGGGTCAGTTTCTCTATTTTTGTTTTGACATCATATAACTAAGATTAATCTGGATTCAGGCTCTGAATGACAACTTTGGGAAGAATATAGTAGACAGAGCAAATACTTTGCTATTGAGCTAAGTAGAAAGCAGGACAAGACTCACAGGCTTCAAGTTAATGTCTTAGCTTCTAAAAATGCAAACCTACCAAAATAATCAGTGTCTCTTTTTGTCTTAAAAGAACCGACGGGTGTAGAGTTTATTTTTGCAGTGACTTCACTGTTCAGGTCAGATGTGTACAATGTAATTAATAAGTAAAGTCACAATGTCATTTAACAACTCACACCACAAAAGAAATCCAAAAGCAAGAATGAAGTCAGGACAGACCAAGAACCAAATCTTCAAAGAGACTCTTAATGTTTAAAAATAAAAGCACACATTATTGAACTGTCAGCTGTCTTTCTGCGAAACAAAGTGACACAAGCGACACTCTGGAGAAGTTCAAAATGTGTCAGCAACAGGAAAAGAACCAAACAGCAAAATGTCAAGAGTGGATCTGCTGGCTGCAGTCACCACATTCATGCCTTTCAGGCTCACCACAGAGACAGGTCCTGCTTAAGAAACAGCTTTGAATCCGATGATCTCTTGAGTCCATACACAAGAGACTAGAATAGGAGAACAGGAATGAAAACCACTGTGCAGCCAGCTGCCAAAACAAGCTGACAGTCAGTGAGTGGTGTGGCAGCGTGTCACGTACCACCACAGAGAAATACAGGAAAGGGAAGCAGTGCTCTGGGATCCAGAGTGTTTGCTGGCAACCTCAGGTAGGACATCTCCTAAGAAATCTACTCTAAGTGTAGGCCTGGGCACCTTCTTAGACACAGCTGAAACCTGTATTTTGTGCAGTGATAGTCAGTCAGAAACCTGATGAATTTGGTAAGATTGCTGACATTCTTCATGATAGGCTTGGGGTGTGTGGGTTTGATGATGCCATCAGAAAAATATCATTTGGACACAGGGCATTGAGTCTACATTTATAGAACCTTTTCATAGATTTTTCTGTTTTAAAATGATGAATGTTGCTGGCTCTTTGCTGTTTTCCTTGGGGGAAGGAAGACATCTATTTGGATTATGTATAATCTAAAGTAGCCAGTAGTTTTTTGCTAATGCACAGAGGTGACAGAAACAAAATCACAGGTTCAAAAGGCTCAGCTGTGGAAGAGATTGAAGGCTTTTTGTAAAATTGAGGTTCAGGATTCTGGATCATAAAATGTAGCAAATCTGCCACCAGACATAGGTTAGAAAAGAACACTTACCCTGGGATGTTCACCAGCATACAGTGGAAATATCACAAACAAATGTCCTGATATCATGCCATCATCATCACATAGTCACCCTGTAAGAAATATTACCTGGCTAGTTTTTGAGGTTTTCTCTTCAAAGAGATACTCAATTTTTCCTTAATTCAATTTGAGAGTGGGGAAAATAGAAACACCCATGGTTCTTTCCCAGTGAATCTGCTTAGTTGGTTTTGAACTGTAAGACTATGGCGCTCAGGAGAGAGCAAAGAGCTCAGAAAGACGACTTTTTTTTTTAAATACCATTAAAAATAAGGATAAAGGGAAACTCAATACACTTCTCTCTTCTAATTCATTTTGAGGATTAAAATCAGGAGTAAGTTCTTCCTAAGTCCACAAGACTAATAGTATCACGCAATTATTTGCAGCATAAGCTAAATGTTCCAATTTGAGTTTGCTCTCTCCCATTGCCCTTTAGGGCAAGCAGCCATCACACACATGGAAAAATATAACCTGTGCTGGGCTTTTTAATCCCCTTTTTGTGCCTGCAGCCACTTCCCTTCCTCCGACAGGGCTGATGGTCTAAGTTAGTTGTTTAATGTCAGGTGAATGACAGAGTCTTGAAGGTACCCAAATACTGCCCGCAAAAGCTGCTCGTGCATCTGCCTGGTAGATACAACAGCTGACAAACCACACACACAACAGCCTCCTACCTACATTCAAGTGCAGGTCTGACTCCTCTCAGCAGCATTTGTGCTGGCATGCCTCTTTCAGAGGACATTAGAGTATAGCTCAACATAAAATCAGAGTGCAGGAAAAGCATTCAAGGTGCCATAGAGCTGTCCAGGTGTCACAACAATGGACACGTGATTGGACACATCCAAAGCACACCTTAGAACTAACAAACAGTTTATTTCCATCTTTCCACAGTAATTTTCATACATTAGCTACTGACAGGCTGACATTTGTCAAGATTTTGAAAATTCATATTGTCCTTAGGTGACAAAATAAAATCTTAATCTAAGAATGGGTCAGAAAAGGCTTTGAGAGGCTTTCCAGTCTAACCTCAGCTCCAGGAAGAAGAATCTGTACCTAAGATACTCTTTGGAGACTGTCATAGCTCCATCTTAAATCCATCCTACATGAAAGTCCCATCACATTCCTAGGCTACTAATTCTAGGGGCAGATTATTCTTACCATCTGAAGGCTTTTCCAGATGTGTGGCCTAAATTCCCAGAAGGAGCCCTATCAGTACTTCAGGGGAAAGATGACTTCATCAACATACAGAAAATCTTGTTTATACAGCCCAGTGCTTGCTGGTTTTGGTATCTGTGTTGTTAGGCAAAAGTATGAAATTATTAGTGCCTGCTTAATTACTAATACCTTGCAACTCCCGTTACTGTGAAGCTCTTGGTTTCCAAGAGCATAAAGTCTATTTTTTGGCTTGTTCACCTCACACAATACGCAACTTCTATTTTTCATCTTATAAACATTCACTTATCCTAAGGGTGAAGGATCCAGAATATTCCTTGTTTAGATTACATCATGTCCATAAGTAAGATTTGCAGTGGCCCTGCTCCTTCTATCTTCCCTTCCTCCCACTTGAAATGCCTGGCCCACAACAGCCAGAAGCAATGCAAGTCCCATAAATCCCATGATGCTGGGGTCTGCCAGCACTGTTAATCACAGAACACAGGTTCTACCTCTACATTTTGATAGTCTTCACCTTTCTGAAATAGCTGACTTGAAAAGGAAAGGAAATTTGTCCTTCAGCTATACTACTGCTGATATGCCATGGAAGTTCCTGATGCCCAGCTGGCCAGCTGTCAGACTCGATCAAGCAGAGCAAGCAGTATGTGCCAGGGTGCATTTTGCTTATTTGGGAGGTCACAACTGCACTGTGTGGGACACCAAGGAGAAATGGAACAGACTGCAAAATTAGGATAACTTATTGCTGAGCCAAGAAAGTCTTAAGGAAAAGGTAAATCTCTTTAGGGGCAATTTTATCCTAATTGCATCTACATCTTCTGAAGAGCTTTGTGACCCCTGATGACAACTTTGCACAGACAAGAGACTGGACTGAGACACCCAGACACACTGAAATTGGAACCCTTTCCCCCTGAGTCCCAATTACATAAGAGCTAAAACTGTTTGTTACAAGAACATTTTAACTGGGGAAGACATCAGAGAGTTGCAGACACACCCTTCCTCCAACCCCAGTTAACCATCACACCAAGAGGAAAATGAACCCAGCAAGTAGTGTTCATAGTGTGAAGCTGCTTCCACGCATGGATGACACTGTGCACCCTTCTGTCCCATCTTTGAAAGAAAGGTGTTAAAGGAAACTGTTTGAGGCTATTTTAAAGTTCACCTTTTGTTAGGCAGTTGCATACATTATTTTTTCCATCTGTTTAATCAGTGTCAAGAGTCAATCCCACAAGAAATCAAAGAGCAAAAAAAAAATGACAGTGAATAACTGCTTTGTGCTTCGCCAGTAAGGACAAGGGTAGTGAGACTTCACCTTTGCTGGTGGAACACTGGAGAGATTCTGAGTTGCAGAAGGTCTGTACAGCTGATTGGCTCCTCGACTTCACACAGGATGAGGAGAAACAGATTTATTTTTTCTCTCCTGTAAACCACTCCCCTCTCTGGAAGGAAGTTACTTGCAGAAGGATACCAAGTCACTAGTTTTTTTTTACTGTGTGAAAACAAAACTGAAATGCAAGTTTTTGACTGTTGCACATTTGACTGAAACCAAGGAAATAAGAGGACTATGTTTATAGCTAGCCTGAGCCACCATAACATTGATTTATCCCAAGGAAAGATGGAAACTGGGCTGACAGGGAACAAACAGCCCCATTGCTGCACTGTCTGCACAGCTTTGCTGGTGCCTTGTAGCAAAGCCTGACAAGGATGTCATCCTGTCACCAGTCTCGGTCAATGCCAGGCTCTTTTGCTAACTATGCTGTCAAGGGTGCCAATTAGGATCAGCTGCTGAACTCCTGTCTGGTTGAGATGGGACAGACAGTAAATGGCTTTGAGCCCAAACCAGCCTTCGTAGGTTCACAGAATCACAGAATGCTAGGGGCTGGAAGGGACCTCAAAAGATCATCCAGAGCCAGAGCAGGATCAGGGGGGTGTTTGAGATAGGAGAGAAAATACGTAGCAGGGAGACAGATACAGCTAAGAGAGGGTGAGCAGGAGGGAGAAATGCCTTCATTTCTCTCTAAGCCACAGCACTGATTTCTGGACACAGCTCTAACCACAGATCTGTTCTGTACCAGTGCCTACAGCTCCCCGACAGTGAAAAGCTGGCTCAGCAGAGCCCAGCTCCTGCAGACCGCTGGATGCTGCCCACATGCCAATGAGCTTGGGGGGGCTGCCTTGCTTCCGGGGGAAAGGCAGCCATGGATGGTCAGCAGCCTGTGTCAGAACTCAGATATCCCTACACAGCACAACCAGTGGCGTGACACAGCTCTGAGAGTGCCTAGGTAGTGCTCTGCTCTATGCAGAGAGAGGCAGCAGTGGGCTGGGGCCTAATTTGTATAACAAGCTATTTAAGAGGGAAGCTAATTGACGTATATAAATCCTCAAGAGCATCACATCAAGCCAAGATGCTATTATTAGCCCAACCTAGATGAGGTTATAGGAGTGCATTACAAAACCTCCATAAATAAATCGGTAGGAAACATTCCCTCACTCCAAGATCCCATGAGACAAATTCTCTCAGGCAATGATTAGATATTATCCATAATAATTAAAAAAAAAAAAAAGCAAAACAAGGACGTGGAGAGGGAAGGTAGGAGAAAAAAAGCACCAAATAGGTCAGAACTTGTTCCTAATGTTCACTGTCAGTGTGTTTTAGAGATAAGAGCTCATAGCCAACTAATAGAACAGCAGCTGAAAGGAGAATTAAATTATAATTCTGCAACAAAATAATTTTAAAAATCATAAGCTACTTATGTAAAATGTTGATGTAAAGCTAACTGACTCAGAAGCCTTTTCAACGTGTCCTCTGACAAACTCTGGTCTCGTTCTTCCATTACCTGTCCTAAGCATATTGAACTTTCCCCCTCTGCCAGCTTTTACCAATCCTCCCAAAGACAGAAATAGCATTTATGGGTTTTTCCAGCCTTAGATATGATCAGACTTGAGAGTGCAAAGGCACACCTTGGTTTCTGTTTCAGTCATCACAAGCCTTGAGGAACACGGGGACATGGACAGAAAGCCACAGCTGAGAAACTAAAAGCAACAAGATTAAAACCCAAACAAACAACACACACAAAACCCCCAAACAAAACAAGAAAACCCAGACAATGCAACAACAAAAATAAAACAAACAAAAAGGAACAATCCAAGAAAAAACAAAAAGGAAGAAGGAAAAAGGCAAGTGTGTGCAGTGAAGAAAGGAGACTGAGATGAAGCAGGGGCAAGGGCAGTACCAGCCAGTACCACACACTATTGCTAACTTTAGACATTAAGTACATAACCCTGGAAATAAGCAGGTAGCATAAACCTGTGCCCATACAAAGAATTAGTATCTTAGGAAAGACAAGCACAAACTACATGTAGCAGACAGCAGCTTCAACTCAGTGATTTGCTCTGCATGCCCTACAGAGTACAACTACTTGAAAAGTTCCTCCTCTTAATTTTTACTCAAGCCTCATTTGGAAAAGAAAAGCAGACCTTACTGAAGGGCTTTCTTGGGTCTTCTTCAAAGACACATGTAGGGCTAGCTGAAGATACTGCTTGTCAAGGAAGTCTTGCATTTCCTTGAAAGGGAACAAGACTTCCACCACTCCCTGTGGAAGCACTTCCTTGTGCTGTTCAAAGTGCAGTACCATTTCCAGGCAGTGGATACATCCCTGTGTTGTACTAAGAGAACAGAAATGCAGCTAGAGAACAACAGGACAAGCCTTGCAGACATCCATGCCTACTCAAATAGGAAGTGCCAGGAAGGAGGCATCTCCCCATGAAGGCTGAACACAAGTGCTACATGACAGCTGCCCTCTGTACCTACACTGTGGAGACACTGCAACAGCAGCTGAACTGTTCACTCTCTTTTGGGCCATACTTTGCCTCATTTTCTGTGGTAAGACTAGAGACTCCCAGGAAAGCATTCCTCCAACCTCCTGCTTGCACACAAAGTTGTGGTGAAACAGGATGGGAAAAAACCTCCTATGCTTTATATCTAGCTTGTATAGCCCACCATCATCTCCTCTTCTTGAAATATGGCTTACCTCCCTCTGGTTTTTAGGTTGCTCTTCAGAGTACAGAGTACATACTCTCTTATTCCATAAATGCTCTCTGAGAAGCAGATCATGAGTAGTTACACCAGGCCTACAGAAATTAAGTGCTGTCTTGGCCAACGACATCTTAAAACCTATTGCCTTTATATAGGTCTTCAAGAACCAAAGGACACAGAATTACCAGCAGTGTTTTTCCTTCACCCCTTTCCTGTGAGTAAATACTTTAAATCCTTTACCTTTGACTGCAAGTTCAACCAGCATGCCTTAGTCTAACAGTGCTTCAGAGCTAGGGCTACCTTGTAGAAGGTCTTCACAGAGAAAGCTCATGTATAAGCTAAGGGAAAGGCCATCTTCCATTTTCAGTCTAAATCAGGCTTTTACAGAAAACCCAGGAAATCCAATTCAACTGCAGCTCATGAGTATTGGACTTCGGTCACAAGTATTTATTCTCTTAAGGGCAGATGATTTCTTTCATTAAGCAGCTATAAACACATTTCAGAAAGAAAAAGGGTTAAGTTTATCTTCTGTTTGTAACTCAGTGAATTCATAAATCTTGGCTGGGCTTTTTACTTCACTGGAAAGCATATACAGACATACACACATAAAATCTAATCCAGTCCTTATATGGAACTTGGGCAGCCAACATCCTAGAGATTAAAAACTACACAGCCCCAAAAGGCCAAATCCCAAATAACTCTTTAAAAATGCAGTGTTGTCCCCTTAGATTGTCTCCTTAAGAATGAGATTAGATTGCAATAATTTGCCATCTTCATTTATTCTCCATAAATAATAAAGCCAAGTTATTAATCTTAGGAACAGCACTCTTACTTTCCCAGAGTCATAATCTGGACATTTTTAATGTGAAAAAAAAAACCCAAACCCAACTCAATACCAATCTGTTTTCCATGTCACTACATCAAGATAAAGATAAGCAAGCTGACTTACAGGGGAAGCCAGAGGGCAATGTCCAATATCCATTAAACTGAGCAGGGCAGTGATTCAGGAGGTTCAGGCACTGACATTTTTAATACTGATAAAAATAATTTTATGTAAGCTGAATGCCAGAGACTTGATTTACTTCAAATGACTACTTACAATTTTGGTCTGGTCCACTGGAGCACAGCAGTTACACAGAACATTTATTTATAGACATTCCCACTAATCCAGTGTCATCACAAAAAAAAAAAAAAAAAAAAAAAAAAAAAAAAAAAAAAAAGCTTTGGCTTCTATCCGTGCTGAAAAGATGAAAACCTGGAGCAATGGAAAACCCTGCTAAAGGAGACCTTGGTCTTTTTACACAGTGGTACTCTGATGATGCTCTGGCTTGCTTGCACTGCACATACCCTCTTCTCAGGAAGCTCATGTAGGCATGGCAGTGGAGGCAGCTGCAGGCACCTTGAAATGCACTGAAGCTGAAGTGCACTTAAGTTCCTGGTTTAGGTTCACTAGTCAAAACCCATCCTCAAACTGCAAAATGGTTGCCTGTTATTTCACTTGCCTACAGATACACAAGTTAACACTACAACATTTGGCAAGCTGTAACAACTGCTATAAAAACTAAAAATCCAACACTAATTTCAAGAGTTAAACCTGCTTTTAAATCTGAAACCAAGATAAACAGCCCCCCCGCAAACCACCAACGAAAGGAAATCCCCCAAACCTGTCAGCAGATTCCAAGTGTCTCTAGGTCATCCTCACCTGTACAGTTTGCTAACCATTATCTTCTTCAGCAAATGTAAGGAAGCAAAGTACTCTGAACTCGGGGAGACAAGAGTTTGGAGACAAAGCAAATTTATTGTTCCAACTGTTGAAATTAGGCAGGGTGTGTTTAAATCAACAGCCACACACTTCATGAAAATCTGGCTAGTATGAATGAACAAACCTCGAGAACCCTCAGGTAAGTTCCAAAACTACTCTGATGTGGTATGTATGTCACAGAGCAGAGCCTTGTAGGGAACCCATGGATTAGAAAATCAAAGATGCCTTCTGCATAAAGGATAGGCAGAGAACAGAATCACTGAGGTACTAGTCCCATTTCTTTCAGGCAAATTACTGCATAGATATCTAAGGTTAAGGAGTTCTGACACTCTTCTGAACAGCTTTTAACAGTATCATAAGGTAACATAATGAAAATACATTGTATCTGAAACCAAAGAGCAGCATATTACACATGCACTGGAAGGAAACATCCTGTGTGTGATCCCAGATGTTAAGAGTACCATACACAACCTGGATGCTCATCTAAAAGCAGACTAATTTAATTTGACTGAATTTTTGTTGGAAAAAAGTCTAAACGGTCTTATTCATAAAAATGGAATTCTCAACATTCAGCTGTGGTGGGTATAACACAAACAAACACAGTCTTCATGTTCAAGTTCTTCATGGAGATGTCCTTTGTGATCTCTGAACCAAGAAAACAAAAGAAAAACAGAACAGTTAGTGCTCTTCCTTGCAGGGGAAGCTATCAACACTTGTCTTTATTCAGACAGTTCTGCTGCTTCAGTCAAAATGGGGCTAGGACAGAAACTGTCCAGCTCAAAATTCCAGCATTAAAAGAAGGGTCACCACACATTAGGATTGCTACTGCTACAGTGTTCTAGATTACAGAGTTGAATTTTTTCAAAGCTTGTGTCAGCCACACAGACTAACATCTAGTTTAGGAAATTATTTCATAATGCAATGATCCCAAGTCAGTATTAACAACACAAACCAGGCCCCCTTATAAACATTACGTAGCAATGGCCATAGAGACATACAGCCTCTCTAGGATCCCATTGCTGACAGCATGGAATAGAACATACACGTGGAGGGGTACAGCAATAAATGACAGCATGCATGCATTAGCTTGAGTTTGATAGATAAAGCAAGGATCACAGTAGTATCTGCTGAAAAACTGATGCTGCAATCCTGTCAAGCAAGCCTAGAGAATTTCAGACCATATCAGCTCAATCCCTTGAGTCTTCTCAGAATTTGAAAGGTAATAGAATGAAGCCTCAATTCCAAAACTCTCTTAAGGATATAGCCTGTCTCCAGCAGGCTGATTAAGGGCTGATAAGTATTTATGAAACAAATACAGAGTAACCCCACTTTGTGGCTACAGAATGTCACCTGTGAAGCTGGTAGGAGTTGCAAATCTCTTTCACTATTCTCACTATCTCACAGAGCACTTTTCCCCTCCAAGAGGATAGATGCTTGCTAGCTCAATGCTTCCCAGCACCCATTATCTGTAGCAAGCTACTCCAGTAACAGAGCAGATTGTTTAGAGTGCTGGCAGGTAGAGTTCTGGAATAAAAGCAGTCTGAATGACAAATAACCCAGAGATCTCTTTACAGAAACTTCCAAGAGGTAACCACAAATACACCCACTGAAACCAAAGCAAAGGGGTTACAGAGTTACCCTGCAGACCAGAATCCCTAAAGACAGCCCAAGCAAAGAAAAGGGAACATTCCATTTTGGCACCAGTGTTTCCACAAATGTCAGACTAAGGAGGCAGGGCAGGGCTGGGTGTTTTTGCAGTAGAAGTGGCCTGGCAGTGTGCTGCAGGGTGTCACAGAGCTGACGGCTGATAGTCATGCTGTTCTAACTTGGGCTCACCTCCAGCTGGGAGAGACCAAGGCAGTGTGTGTGTGCTGGGGGGAGGGGCAAGGCTGTGAAGTGCATCCATGGAGATAATGTAAAAGCAGTTTGGTTTTCAGTAACATGATGTCCAAGTGAAAGCTGACTCCAGAAATGGCAGCATGGAGTTGGGTCTCCATGTACCAGTATGCAGCCACTTTCAAACAGCAAGAACCCCATCTTTCTTGGGAAAACACTGCAGTTTTGGACTAAGCAGATAAAGTCTGCATCAAAGTTTAAAAGCCATCTACTAATTAAAGAATTAAGCCCTCATGGATCATGATGGCACTGTTTCTAAGTTCTCTTCCAGTGTACTGCTCTGCTTTAAGCATCTGAATACTCATTTACAGAACTAAAAGAGAGGAGGTATAACCCCATGCAGCAATTAGGACTTCATTTGCTCATTAACCCTCCCTCCCTCCCCATGAAAATGCTACAGCAGTATGTCAAAGAGTTATTTTGGGCTACAGAAGTAGCCAAAGTATGAAATCGGTCTCCAAATATTTTTATTTATTTTAAAAATTCTGATAAATGAGGAACTACATGCAGCTACCTTTCTCAACAGTATTTAACACAATCATTCCTTTCAGAAATCGGAAATGTGATTTCTTAAACCACTCATAAATCCTTTGTGTTTTTTATCCTTCTGTTAAAAAGCAACTCAAGAGACTGAAATTCTTTTGTTTTGAACGTAGGACCTTGAAATGATTGATAAAAAGATGAACAGAGGATTACAAAGTTGCAACAATCAACATAAAGAGGAATTGACCTAATGTTTTCCCGAGCCATCAAAGTATTTGTTTTACATGCAGCACATAATTATCATATAGAGATCAGAAGATAAAGTACAACCATTAGTGTTTATATGATTTAAAAAAATGTTATTAAGAGAGCTGCACGGTGAGAATTAAATCTGAGACAGCAGAAGCACAACTATGACTACATGTTAGCTACACAAACAAACCTTCAGGACTAAGTTCTCTACATTATGAGTCTAAAAAAAGTCCAAATCGGTTGTTTTCACTTTTGAAGAGTTCAATAATCTGATATTTCACATCACTGTGAATTGTCATTTCACAGACTTCAAACAGTTCTGGAGAACTCATAGTACAAATATAGAAAAGCCATTAAATTGATTTCCCTTTTAGGTAAAGGCATTTAAAAATCCTCACTTCAGCTGACCCAAAAGGTATGTGTTTTCCTGTTTTGTCATGTTTTCCCTCTTTCAAAGCTCAAAAGTTTTCTCCAATAGTTCTTGTAATATCTCCACTAACTCACAGGCTGCTCTGACCCCCTTTTGCGCTGTAACACACAGTGTATGTAACATCAATTGCTCCTCAATGGCTCAATTCCTAGCCCCAAAGGTTTCACACACAACCACAGGTTTTGTTTATGCAGGTGAAGTGTGATGGATATGCTCAGTATCTTGCACCTCATGTTGCTCCTAAACAGTGCAGTCTTCAGTTCTCTGCTTGTTAACACCACTCAGCACATTATTTTTAGGATTAGCTCAAACTACCACTACAAAGTCTCATCAATATTTGAGATACACTTTACTTACAAAAATGGCTTTTGAATAAACAGACTTTAGGTCACGTGAAATTAAAAAGCAAGCAACCCCAAATCCACACCAAAACCTCCCACACCCTACTTGCTCCAATTCTAATCTATCATACCTGAATACCTCCAACCCAGATGGACAGCTAAGTGACCCCAGTTTTAGCCAGCTATGCTAAAGGGCTACACTCCTCTCCTCATGAGCTGACAGGCACTTCCCCAGAAGATTCATCCCATCCCAGGATTAGAGAACTAGTTTAAACAAGATGAGTAAGCTCTGGACAGATAGCCTAACTTAGTAAGCCAAGGTTATGTCATGCATTCCTCCTGAACAGCCTGTAAACCGTGGCACTGTGACCAACTGGAGGCAGAAGCGTTTGCTTCATTTCATTTGAAGATCTGGACTGTCCTGGATGAACAGAAATATCTACATAGTTCCCACAACATTCCCAGTGAAATGAAGTCCCAAATCTTTCTCAGGCCCAAATTTTTTCACTACAGGTGGCTACATCTTCAGTTTTGTATTTCTCATGAATCAGAGATTTTTGTTTCTAAGCCTCACCATCTGTTTGCAGTTTTGGAAGATGCTCTGACAACTCAGCTATGTGACTATGTGCTAAAGCTTCCTACTTCCCAGGTATTCTGAATGAATTGCAGCTGCCATATCCTATCAAGCCTCACCTACTCACACAATTCTAAAATACTCTTTTCCACCCACTCCCATTCTCCAAAATGAAGAAGGGGAAAAAAATTCCACAACAATATGAACATTATAGAAAAAAAAAAAAAGAGAGAGAGAGAAAGTTCTTAAAATATTCACACTTTAGACCCAAGTCACTCACTTCTAGGAGGAGATTCCCTTGCAGCTTGGTCACAGCAGCATGTAACTACCATCAACACTGCTGACTGACCCTTCCACTTCCAAAGGAAGAAACTTTCCCAGAACTTGTCTAGGCCCTTTCATGCAGGGAACCTGGATTTCTAAAGGTGTTATGTGTTCTTAAAGGATTTTACTAAACAAATATTGAATTACAGGGCAAAATTAGAAACCCATGTGTAAACAGGGGGAACCTACTAATTAAAACTGAAAACTGAACACCTTCATGGATCCTTGGACAAGTAAACCACAAGTTTGTGCTTACCTTGAGTTTGCATTTCATCCAGGAACAGTTTTAGCCTCCTGCTTCTGAGCCCAAAAACTTTTGCTGTTTCATGTAGAAGACCTTGGTACGTTAATCCGTTCTGACCAACAGGATTTTCCATCAGAAGAGTTCCCACAGTTCCTTTCTGACATTCTGAAGAAAAAAACCCCACTAGAATCACTATTTGTGAGGAATGGCATTATTTATCTTGGGAAACTGAAATTTAGGACGACTTCTTCTATTTAATTCCTATTTCTTCCAATGCCAACCTACTGAGAGATGGTCACTGAAGAAGTTCAAGAGTTTTAGAATCACAAATAAGATGACTATGAACAACTTGACAAAACAAAAGATAACTTTGCAGGACTCGTTAGATGGGTCTAACAGGATAACCTAGAGGCTGGGAAACATGAAATATTTCAACAAGACACAAACCACTACAGAAGCTCACAAAGCACCTTCTGATGATTAAATCCCCAGCTAAAAGCACGTTTTTGGTGCAAGTAGATTCCCACTAGTGTCAGTATGATTCCACATGCATAATCCAAAAAGGATTCACACCAGGGCACAGCAGAAGAGCGAGTTACTAACAACATGGCTGTTCCACTGTGAGGTTTCAGAGTAGAAGGTAAAAGACCAGCAGCTGTGGAACAGAATTACATACACAAATCCATACTCCAGATGAGGCTAATAATACAAATTAATTTGGCTTTGCAATAGCACTAACAAATATTTCACAGGCTGTTTACAACGTCCTGGTCAAGAGCTGACTCCTCCTTCATGTTTGGTCAGTTTTAGCCTCTGTATTTTAAAATAAGTAGCACAGGTGAGTTGATGGTCAGAAACAGGCAGACAATGTTGAAGAGCTCATGTTTAAATGCTATCCCTTATCTCAGACCAACTCTCTTTTTACTTTGATGAAAGGAGAAAATCTAAATATAAACATTGTGTTTATTAGAAAGCAAATGCTAGGAAAAAATAAACAACATCACCACCTACCAATGAAAACATGTACTTATCTCCATCAGTAAGCCAAGGTGTCCAAAATGCCTGCCACAAAAAGCTCAGCCTGTAAACGAGGAGAGATCAGTATCTGACCTACCTTGTGGTTTTGCATTCATTAGCTGCAAGTTGATATACTGGCAGAGCAGAGCATCAGGAGAGCTGATCAGAGCAGGTGCTGACCCTGTTGTCACATGGAGAGTCTTTCCACTGAGACTAAGCAAGTCAGTTTTGTTTATCAGTTCTGAAAGAGAAAATGAGACCAGTCAGGCCATTACAGGGAAGCTGAGGTCCAGTTCTCACTCCATTAGCTGACAATGAGTCTTTCTAACCACCGATTCCACTGGGGAACTGTTTCCCTCCTCACAATTCCTCCCTCAAGAATGAGCATTTCTCCGCTTTCAAAAATGGGATTTGTGCAGAAATTTTTTGTTTTTCTCCACAGAGTGCTTCATCTGCTGTAGAAAATTCACTCCTACGTAACATGTCTTATGCACATAGATACCCAACATGATTCCTGGTGCAATAAAAATAGTTAAATAACGTCAAACAAGCAAGAAATGACTCATTTAAGCAAACCACTTTCATCAAATGAAATGCAGACCTGTGACCTGTACTTTGACTTCTCCAGCTGAAGCAGCACTGGATGTGTGTTACCATGCAACATCAGGACATTTCCCTCATTAAACTGCAGATGACAAATGTTGTAAAATCAGTGGCTGGTTGGCTCATGAATAATGCCCTCTGCATTAATAGTTGTGTTTAATGTCAAGAGCTGCTGATGATTCAGCAGACAACTCCACCATACATATTTAGAAAATGGTGGAAGATCAGAGCCAAACCAAGACCCATGTCTTAAAAGATTGTAAAATTAACAGCAGCACCCTGAAAGCACTCATATGAGAAGCTAATGAGGTTCCTGTAATACCAATGCAATATGTAGGGCTGCATTCTGCACTGCCTACGTGAGCCAGTTTGTCACCGAGGTAAAACCAGCTGCTGATAGCCACAACATTAAGGATACAGAGAAATAACATCACTCAGTGCTACAAAGCTTCTGCAGCTACAAAAGAAGTCTGAACATCAAATCCAGGAAGAATTAATGCTTTTCATTTCTTGGTATGCATGGAGCAGGCATATCTGTCATCTCTTTACAGCAGGCTTTCATTCCATCTCAGCCCTATCTGCATATCATGGAGTCCAAGCTTTACTAAGCCTATTCTCCATCAGTTCTTCTGAATGAATCTCAAAGGGGCACAAGTGATGATCCTTCTTCTAGCCTCCAGCCTCTCAAAAGTTTGCCAGCTGCCACAGAACATCAAAGCACTGTGGAAGGTTTATGAGACTGCCCTAAGGAAGGATGAAGACCTCAGACCGTATCTAAGATTCTAAAAATGCTATCTTGTAAAATCAACTTTTAGATCTCTATACCATAGATATATCTCAAGCTTCACAGATGATCTGTCACCTACTCAAGCCCTTCTTTGGTCTGTTTGAGGTGCAAAGCTTGAGCACAGGAAGGGGCTTTGCTTTTGGTTTTACTTACAAGAAGACAAGACAGTAACCGAATGAATAAAAGGAGAGGAATTAACATGATTTCATCCCAGGGAAAGGGAGTCAGCAGCAGGTTTTTGGCAGCATAATCCTGAAGCAGCATCACTTGCCATTTACATCTGATTCATGGGGTACAGGCAGGAGGCAGCACTGGTGACCAGGGTGCTTTACAGAGCAAGCAACACAGGGCTCAGGTAACATCAGGTTTGACATTACCCAGTTGCCAGAATCTGTGTGCAGGCCAACAAGGCAGGAGCTACAGCACTGGTGATTTGTGTATTTAACAAACGTAGCATTTTGCATGACAGGACCACTGACATTTTCACAAGGAGGGCCTCACAGACAGTGCTGTCAATGCAGTCAGTTCCTGGAACCCTCTAATAAGAGCAAGCAAAAGGGAAAAGTGGATCATTTTTACATAGCTAACAATACGCTTGAAAACAAGCAGGTATTACAAGTGCTCATCAATATTAATCACTTCTAAAGTCAGTTCTCCCTGCAGCTGAGACTTAAGTGGTAATGCTCTCCTAAGGTGTCTTACAGCCTTGAGGCCTTTTAAAAATAAAAGATTAAAAAAAAAAAAACCACAACAAAAATTTTGTACTCTTGTTCAGAAAATAGTGCTAAGAAGAGAATTAAAAATATAACAAGCATATGAAAATCATCAAGGGGGAGCAAGACGTGGACTAAGAAGTTTGTATGAGAATTTTTGCCTGACTTCTCCCTTCCCTTTTCTCTACAGCTTCATTTATTCCTGCAAGGATAAACAAATTGCAATTTCTGTAAATACGTCTTTTTCAGCATGGGCTACTTCCATGAAAGCCAAGCACAAGTCAAAACACATTCCCAATAAGAAATTTAGAGAGAGTTTTCAGCTTTTCAACCATCTAGAGCAAAAAAGTTACACTCAAATGTTTTTACAAGCTGACTTGAGCCCAGCCTCTCTCCTTTAAATGATTTATTTTTTTCAATATACAGAGACACAAACCCTGTGCTCAGTTTCTTAAGGTCAGTACAGATCCCAGAACCTGGCTCAGGGTTTGTGCAGTTACTCAAAATGCATTGATGCACTGTTGGGGAGGAAATGTTTATCCCATTATTTCAATGCTGCACTAAAAAACAGGGCCATGACATTATTTGAGTCTGCCTTAATACAAGAACTGCCTCAATTTGTGCCATTATATAACCCTAAGTAAATCTTCATTACAATTAGAAAACAAGATAATAAATTACTGCGAGTAAAGTGGACAGCCCTAAAAACCACAGGAAGGAAAAGAAGAGCCAGAAATGTGGTTTGACTGGGTCACAATTTTATTAACACACATGGGAACAATTCAGCAGCAATTTGTCCTTAGTGCATGACCTTTCTTTGCAATTTCTCTCAGATGCAGTGGCTGACACCAGCCCTCACCTTGCCCAAGGAGATCCTGCAATCACCATTAGGCCTCACCTCACACTACCTGTGTGAAGGTTGGGCAGATAAAGCAAAGGGATCATATCCCAAACACACACCAGGAATGTTGATTCTATTCTGTAACATCTCTAAGAGCTGTTTTCTCTCTGTATGTGCCTTCAACCCTGACTCCTCAGGGAACCATAGCTTCTGCAGATCAATACTCATTTGAGACCTCTGCCAAACTGCAACAAAAGTGAATTTAATAATCTAATCTTTCCAAGGGAACTTCCATGTTGTTAATAAGCAAGCAGGGGACAAAACCTGCTCTGCCCAGGCCACTTACAAAGAGTGAAAGTTTAAAATCAGCACACCAAGACAGGAAGTCCCAAACAGATGCCTACAGAAGAAAAGCACCATGGAAAGAAAAGAAATAAAGCATTTGTTAACCACAGCAGAAAAACAAAAACCTTTGAGGAAGAGGAAAGATTTAGATTTTCTTTGCCCCTTCCTTTAGGAATTCAGCATTAACAGATTTTTGCTGCATCATTTTGTCCTGCTAGTGGCTGGAAACAAAGCAAATAAAGACGTAAACTCCTTAAAATCCTCATGAAATGAGAGTTTCCCAACTTTTCTTAGCCTTTTGCAGGTCATCTCTTGCTATTTCTGATGATAATGGACTGTACTAGTACGTACTAGTGGTAGGCACGTGCCACACTATGAAGAGTATCACTACTATTTGGAGAAAGATTTCAAGGAAATCCTCCCTTAAGACACAACTGGAACTTGAAAGAAATACTGAGGGATCCCAAATGTCCTATAAATCACCTATAACTGAAAGCAAAGAATAAGCATTTTGTAGGATAGAACTATTCAGTTCAGCCAAGCACAACTTGGAAAGAGATTTTATCACAGCAAAGCAATGAATTGATTCAGACAGGAAAAACCCCATCATACTCTTCTAGAAAGACTTTTGGGAGAAGACAAACAGGAAAACTAAAGCTAGAGATGGAACAGCGAGGCTATTCCCCTGCTGATGTCACAGGTAGACAGAAAATGCAGATCTGTGAGCACCCCAAAACAGCCCTTCAAACAGCCAAGGAAAACATCTCCTCCTCAGAGGCTGCTTCTGTACTGTTTCTATGAAAACACACCAGCAGAAGTTTCTGTAGCTGTCCAGTTACCACGTGTACACTACTTGATCATTTCGTTGTTGCTCATTATAGACTGAATATGAATGCTGTGGAAACAGTTTGAACTGCAAGACGTCCCTGTAAACAACACTAAGAACATACAAAGAGTTTACTATTGCTGTTGAAACATCTCTGAAGCCATAGCACAGCATTGCCACTCTTCAGCACTCTACTCTCTGCAGTTTTTGGTTATTAGGGGAATCTTGTGCTCAGTGTGCTGGTTGTTGTAACTTTCCCTGAAGTGCTGAAATATTTTACGTAATTTAATAGTAAAACGGCATCTTCATCTCAAGGGAGAGAATCCCAGTTTGCTAGAAGGGCCTCAGAGTCTCTCATTTCAACATCTTTCATGTTTTCCTTCTCTGTTTCAGCTCTGTTAAACTTTGTACTGAAGCAAACTATGATTCAGCCTGTCAGTCTATGCATAACCTACAGAAGATATATTACAGTCTTTGCCTTAATGGGGGCGAAGTTCAAGTTGCAAAAATATTCAAAAAGTCTGTCTACAATGAAGAAATGCAGAGATCCTCAAGTTTCTCTAGGTGAAAAAGCAACATTTTTTTCCTCTACAGATAGCAGTTTGCATTCAATTTAAGTTCTCACCCTGCCTACTGAGGCATTAGGGAAAAAAAAGAAACAAACAAACAAACAAACAAGGAAAAGCTGATGGCAGCTCACCAATATCTAGCATAGCTTGAACCTGATGGAAACACTTTCTGAAGTAATTCAGATTTTGTCCTGGTGAGAACTGCAATGGAAGTAAGGTAGCAGAAAAGATGAGCATCATTTAGCAGCAGCTTTTGGAAACGTTGACGTGACTATAAACACAGTCTCATAAGAGGAGCACTATAAAATAAAATATTTCCTTACACATTTTCTATCAATTTTGTGTCTATATAGGGCAATTATACAGTAAATAACCTCTGGCTGCCGCTAGAAAGACTTTCAATTTTCCTTGTCATACTCCATTTACCTGTTTTTCCATTAAAAACTGTCAGTTTTGAATTTTTCAGACCAAAAATGCAGGAGACAGCATCTACTAGTCCAGTGAAGTTCAAGGTGTTATCTCCTTTTGGATTTTCCAACAGCAACACACCATCTAAAACCAAAATGAAGAAATTAAAATGCAGTTTGGAAGCAACAGTTAAGTTTCAGTGATTTTCTAATGACTTTGAATTATTTCCTACGAGTTCCTAAGCTAACTTGAAACTGATAACACTGCATCTTCTAGGGAAATGTTCTCAAGTGTACTTCAGATTTAGAGTATGGAAGCCATTTTTCTTTTCATTAACAGAGCAGTCTCTGAATTATATCATCCATTATTATAATGGCTAAAACTCTACAGACTGTGCCCATCAAGATGTTCACCATCTTATGTATTATTAGGGTCACAAAAATAATGGGAGGACTGGAAACCCTCTGCTCTGAGGGCAGGCTGAGAGAGTTGGGGTTGTTCAGCCTGGAGAAGAGAAAGCTCCAGGGAGACCTTATTGTGGCCTTTTGGCACTTATAGGGGATGATAAGAAAGATGGGGAGAGATATTCTAGCAGGACCTATCATGACATTACAAGGGGTGATTTTCGGTTAAAAGAGGGGAGACTGAGACTTCATAGAAGAAAAAATTTTTTTACACTGAGGCTGGTGACCCTGGCCCAGGCTGCCTCGAAAGGTGGTAGATGCCCCATCCCTGTAATCATTCCAGGTCAGGTTGTTTGGAGCTCTGAGCAACTTGATCTAGTTGCAGATGTCCCTGCTGACTGCAGGGTGCTGGGACTACATGACCTTTAAAGGTCCTTTCCCACCTAAAGCATTCTGAGATTCTATGATTCTTCAGTAAGCAGCTTTGTAACCACGTTAAACAAGGCACACTGACACAAACTGTAAACACATGCAGGAAAAAAACCCTCTGGAGTGAATTTAATTTTCTCTCCTTTTAACGGAGAACTCAGCTGCACTCATCTTTCCATTATCCACAACACAGTTGTCATTCTCTAGTTTTAAGTATTCTTCTCAGCTCTGCCCTTAATATCTAAGTTTTTCAAAGGCAGGATCTGCTGCAGGGAAAGGCATCACTGACATTCACAGTATTACATTAAGAACCACACTGAAGGTGGGTGAATGCAGACACACAGACTGTGGTTGTCCCCCTATAGACAGCCACATACAACCCCCTCTGCAGAGTACCAGTAACTCACATGCACCCCTGACTATTTACTCATCAGCAGACATCACAGACGACATGTGGGTTTGCTTTTTAATAAACCTATTTACAAGAATTGTTTAAAGCTACTATGGCAAGGGACTTTGCACCATCTTTCAAAGAAATCTGTGGCTCCAACATTCATCATGCCATTTCCCAAATGATCTTTTAACAACCCCACTGATAAATCAAGCCCAGTGCATTCCTACCTTGCTCTGTCCCATTAACACAAACTTTGAGGTTGACGTAGGCACAGGCTGGACCAACACACTGACACAAACCACCTCTGACGAGTGTAATTTCTAGCTCTGATCCCTTCAGCTGAAGAAAGAAGGATATTATAGTTGAGTATTGCTTTATTAAATAAACACATCCAAATATCTTCCTTATATAACTGAGATCTTGTCTTACTATACTGAACAGGACTTAGAATAAACCAGCAATTTCTGCCACATCTTCAAATATGAATTTGTCTTTAATACCTGATAAAGATAGAGCAGCATTTAACACGAAGGAGGAGTGGGATAAAAAGCCTCACTTTCACAAGTGATGAGTAGTGATGGCAGGCTCCCAAAACCTAGATCTTTATCCAGGAGTAAATACACTCAAAAGGAACACCCTTCCAGAGGTAATGCAGAGTATCTGAAGACAGGCCCCTGCTCTCAGCTGCTGCTTGGAGAAGCCTTCAGCCATGTCCAAGGGGCTACCAAGGACAAGCAGAGGTAGCAGTGGCCTCGATATCAAGTCAGCCTTTGTGATTAATCTTCCTACTAGCTATCAGTGGATCAATTAAGCCTTCAAATACTCCAAGAAACTGAGCAGATATCTTCCTGTGCAAATGAGACAGGGAGAAGAACCCTGAGAATGTAGCACAATGCTATGGAAACGACTTATTTTGTAGAGGCCTTAAACCACAGCTTTAAGAACATGCTTCTTCCAAGCATGGGTCTTTCCTTGACCTAAGTACGGGCTGGAATTACTCCTACACCTACACTAGTTTTCATTAATCACACTTTCAAAGATAGCTTAATAAAAAATTTTAGTTAAATATCATCCAGAAATCACTTGTATGAACTACTGGTACTAAGTGGCCATTTAAGGCAGGGCATTTTTGGTACGTTTAAAGACTGTCAATAAGAGTCACAGTCCAAAGAGAGGACAGACTTGGAAGTGTTTTGCTCTTTACTGAGCTCCTATTACAAAGGAGAGAATGATACTCATAGATCAGCAAATCTTACTCTGTGTTTATCCACTCCACCAGCAATTAAAAACTCATTTTTCAAGTAGTTGCTTTTCCATGCCAGTATTTTCCTATGCAACTAATGATTGCTTTTTTGGTTGTTGTCTCTCAGAGCAAGTTCTTGGGAGAGGAGTTCATAATTAAGGCCTTGAATCAAAAATTGATCCAGGATAATTTCACAAAAGTACTGATGTGAACATAACCAAGATAATACTTGTAGAAAAGACAGACTGCATCTCATTTTTGTCCCAGTCACATACATTCAACACCACTCAGACTTCTGTTTCTCTCTCCAGAAATTTGGTGCAATGATCTTGTTGCAGCTGACTCAACCTCTGCACTTGTGGAATGACAGACTTCCTTCCCTGAACTTCCATCTGCTTTTTTATCTGCAAGCCTGTAATGGTCACTGAAGCATTTCCCACGTTGATGCTGCTTATCAGCCACCACCACCAATTCAGTTTGACTTCAGATCACAAAAGCAGTGCAGTTCTAGGACAGACAAGTAGCCATAGCCATGGCTGGTACACCCAACTGCACATTTACTGCTCACAGCTGCAGCTATCCTCTACTCTCCCCAGAAGGTCAAACTTCTGCATTGAAAGGATTTCTAAAGAAGGGCTTTTGCATTTCAGATGTTTCTATTCACTGCTCTTAATGTGACAAGCCAGTTGCAGCAGAACACAGAGTACAGTCAAACATCTGCCCTGAACAATCCATCTCTGCAGTCCCAGGAAGTGAAACTTCCAAGGAAAGCTTTACAGTTGCACTAAAATCTCAGTCATCTGTTTTTCTCTGCAACCTCTATTTTAAAGTCTAAAGATGTGACTGATGGTTCAGAGGCACAGCAAGTCTGGAAGCACAGTAACCATCTAAATGTGTAGAAGGCAACCCATGTGGCAAAGACCACAGACTGAGTCCCTAGGGAGGTACTTGGTAGTAATTGAGGCTCCTTGAAGCAAAATAATAACAACTCTGCATTTACTTACAAAGTTTTTCTTTGCCTCCATTTGCCAGACAAACTGCACAGCTTCAGTACACAGGATGTGCAGTAACTAAAGGGTTTTTTTTGTCTGAAAACCTCTCCAGGTCCAAGATTGAAGCTGACAGCAGGAACTCTCAGCAGTATGATCATTACATTTCTATCAACTTAGTCATCAACTGCAGCAGCCACACAGAACTGTCTGTCCTATATAGTGCTTTTTCAGTTGAAATCTTTTAGGTTTTCCCACTCTGAAATCCCACATTTCTGCAAGTGCACAGCCTGACCCACACACCTTCTATCTCCAGTTTACACCCTAGCTCACCATTTCCAAAATTGCCTTGCTGACATCCAGACAACAGCTATCAGTTACATCCATATCCACCAGCACCTTCTGGCAGGGAAGATTTCATCTTTACATAGACAGCATTATTTAAAAGTAATCCCAGAGTCTCAGCTTTCAGCTTTCCACAAGGTTTTTCTTCACTACAATCTGCCACATTAAGATTTAGAAAATGGAAAAATAACAGCAGGGGGGAAACCACACTTGCACAGGCATGAAAGCTGCCATGGAAAGACACAGCAACCAACATTGCAGCTCATGTCCTGAGCTCATGTCCTAGGTGATTTCAGAGGCAGGCATTCCAACATGTATTTCCCAGAATTATACAGCTTTTTTTCCAGTTGCTTTTACATTTTACTTCAGATTTGACGTTGACATCATCAAACCATCTACCAGCAATATCTCAATCAAGTACCTAGAAGAAATAGTAAAATACTTCCACCAAATTCTCAGTCCAAACACCCTCCACCCACCTCTATGTACTGTTTGTCCCTACATTTGTCACTCAGTTAAACTAAGAGTTTTGAAACAGACCAAATACAGCTTTGATTCAAAACTGGACAACTTTAGAAGTGTAATTAAAAAGTATAAACCACTTCCTTTACACATAGCATAACTAAGATAAATAAAATACATGGTTTCACAGAGTCACACAAGGATGATGGGTTGAAAAGGACTTCTGGAGATCATCCAGCCAAAATCCCCTGCTAAGGCAGAGTCACCCAGAGTACGTTGCCCAGGATCACATTCAGGCAGGTTTTGAAAGTCTCCAGAGAAGGAGCCTCCACAACCTCTCTGGGCAACCTGGACCAGTGCTCTGTCACCTTCAAGGGAAAGTTATTCCTCGTGTTCAAGTGAAACCTCCTGTGTTCCAGTTTGTGCCCACTGTCTCTTGCCCTATCACCAGGCACCACTGGAAAGAGACCAGCTCTATCCTCTTGACTTCCACCCTGTAGAACTTCATATACAATGGTAGGACCCCCCTCTCAGTTTTCTCTTTTTCAGATTAAAGAGCCCCAGGTCTCTCAGCATTTCCTTGTAAGAGATGATCCTGTCCTCTCAGCATATTTGTGGACCTCCTTTGGACTCTCCCCTTGTCTCTCCGGAACTGGGGAGTCCAGAATTAGACACATAATTCCAGGTGAGGCCTCACCAGGGCAGAGTAGAAGGGGAGGAGAACCTCCCTCAACCTGCTGGTCACAATCTTCTTAATGCACCCCAGAAGGCCACTAGCCTTCTTGGCCACAAGGGCACATTGCCTGCTCATGGTCATTCTGTGGTCCACCAGTGCTACCAGGTCCTTCTCAGCAGAGCAGCAGGTAGCCCCCTCACCTGTACTGGTTCAGGGGGTTATTCCTCCCCAGGGGCAGAACTCTACACTTGCCTTGTTGAACTTCGTGAGGTTCCTCATAAGGCCCAGCTCTCCAGCCTGTTCAGGTCTGGCTGAATGGCAGCACAGCCTGATGGGTGTCAGCCACTCCTCCCAGTTTGGTATCATTCCTTTCAGCTATTCTCAGATCCCCAAGCCACTCCATAAATCAAATTTTAGGTTTGATATCTCTTAAGTTCTTTTCTTTCTAGTCTAGCATAACATTTAGATAGAAGAATACTTCATCCTTGACGCTCTAGGAATGCCTTTTGGATCTAGTTAATCGAATAAAACCATGGCAAAAGTATTTTCACAACACGTCAGAAGGAACAATCAAAGCAAACAAAGGAAATAGTTCAGATCTGCTGCTGAAAGAAGGAGCACTATGCAAAACTGCCTTGTTACAAAGACTAAACTTCAGCGACACAGGGGAGAAAAATCCAGGTAATCCCAAACATTAATTAATGAAATTGGTCTTAAGCCAAAAGGCAAAATCTAGCTTCAAAGGATAACATCTCTAATACCAAACCATATTAATTTAAACATATTGGAGCAATGATATCTTTGCTATCTAAACAATGCACTAATCCAAGCACACGTAACTATGGGTGTTAAGCTTACACAAACAACAACCTAAGATCTTGATTTTGGTACCCAAGTCACTCCATTTTCAGACATAGCACACATACAGAACCCAACTATTTTCTTCTTTAAAGCAAAAAAAATAATATGGAAATGTTTCAATAGAAACACTACCCAGAACATCCCACAAATACACATTGACAGAATTTCTCTGTAACTCGGTTAAAAGCAGATAACAATACGCTTTTTCTTTCTTACTTGGGTTGTTTCCTGGATGAGAACTTCTTTTGAGGTAGGCACCGGGTAAGGCTTCAGGGCAGCCTTTATTGTGGCAAAAATGAAATCCATATGGTCCTTGATAACTGTATCCAGGTAGTCACCTTCTGGATGTGATCTGTAGTACACTGTAATCTCATCTGTAGGAACCAGATTTCGCTGCAGGATTCAAATACACTATTAAGTAACAGCCAGGTGACCTCCACATATACAAATGAAAGGAGTTAAATTAAAGAAAAAATATCTTACAGAGAGATTTACCAGGCCTTTGTTAAAAGTTTCCACAAAAGATTTGGAATAAAACAATTAATTCTTGCAACACAAGGGCAAGAAAGAGGCTTGAAACCTGGTGAGTTCTTCCAGAGATAACAGTCAAATACTCCACCTTACTCAGAATGTCTCACTCATGTTTATCAGCTCCCCACCTCAGTCAGCCAAAAGCCTACGAAATGCATTAAAAACCTTCTCCTGATGCAAAGGAACTTTACTAGCATTGAGATACCTTTGTAGCCTGAAATGTAACCCTCAGCTCTCCACTGAACAGCTGCTCAATCAGTGACATGTCCTCCCAACATTTTCTGTCGCTTTGGAATAAGGTGACCAGACTTAGATTTCCACTCTACTTCTGCCACATCTCAAATACTAACCTATGCTGCAGGAAAAGAGCAATTCGGATGGTATGCTTACAAAAGCTTAACTGGAACAAAATTCTGCTTCAGTAAGATAATGATTTCAAGGGGAAAAAAATAGGAGCAGCAAGAAAACTTCATTTCTAAAATCTGCTAAAAACAATGACTGCCTTAATGCAAGTAATCCTTACTGCAGAGCTGGGACCTGTGGGGTTTATCATGTACACACTTTTGTAAGAGGACTAGGGACAAAAGGAAGACAGAATAAATGCACATAAGCATTCTGTTAATTATTGGGTGAAATTAAGTATTTTGGTATTCATTTAAGTAAGATTAAATGATGGCTTTATGTCAGTACAAAAGTAAGTTTAAATCATCCAGTCACTTACGAGAGAGATTTCTTCTCATGGCCACATTTCTTCCCAATTTTAGTTTATACAGGAATAAATCTACATAGTTTGTATCTATATCTATATATAATTCTTTTGGTAAAAAGTTGTCATTTTTCTCTCTTATACTGCAGTCCTGACTGTATAGATCGCTTTTCTCAAAAACACAACCCATGAAAACATTCTTTACACATCATTTAGAGCTCTTGCAAGATTTCTTCAGGCATAAATCTGAAAAAGACAAATTTTAGTGTATTGCCACCAAGTTAGTCAAGCAGGAAAACCCTCTGTATTTCACAGGACAACATGCTCCAGATCTGCAATGTCTGTGTGCAGAAAGGGCAGGGGCTGGTTTGGTTGTTTGGGTTTTTGTTGTTTGCTTGGTTTTGGTGTTCTTTTGTGGATTTGTTTTGTTTTGTTTTTTTAACTTGCAGGTTCTGAAACCTTTAGATTTTTTTGTACCAAGTATAATTTAATGTGCTCTCCAGATGAAAGGCTAATTTTTAGGCTTGTCATCACCTCCACAGTGACCATGCTTTCTTGGCACAAAATGGAGATAGGAAATGCAGCTCTCTCTGGATTAGTGCTGTAAAGAGAAGGCAGTTACTTTGGTTTAAAGTGTTTTAACACCAAGGCCAGACAGCATCATTCGTATGTATGATGAGAAGTGTTTAGAGCAGAATCATTAACACAGGTGCCAGAAACACCTCCTGCAATTTGCTAAGCCACAAGTTTGTTTCTTACAGCAGCCCCAGGCTCATGTCTCAGCCCAGCTGACATAAGGCACCAGAACCAAGACAGAACAGAATGTAACTCCTGGCAGGAGGCAGGCAGGCTGGAGAGCTGCTTAGCTGAGACTGAACCACTGCTCTGTGGCTGAAGGTAAAAAACAAAGAGTAACTCAGTAAAATCAATTAGTTAACTGACTTTGGATAATGTATATCAAGCTCATTGTTCAACTTAAGGTACCTACAATATGAGAATTCGAAATGAAAGTAACAATTTGGAATCATTGCTGTCCAATCAGAAAGCTATAAATGAGGGATAAATGATACAGAGCTTCATGCTTAACTAAAAAGGTCAGTTTTCTGCTGCATATTGCCCAAAAATTGCTTTAATGTAAATCACAGTCTTGTTCCAAACCACTGCTCCCTCACCTTTTTGCGAAGCTTCTGGATGCGATTGATCACTTCCCGGGCAACTCCTTCATCTACCATGGACTGGTCTGGGGTTACATCCAGCAAAACTAAAACCTGAGGTAATGCACAGAAGACAGTTGGCAGGTGACCAACTTGAAATGACTGTTGTTAACTCACCCAGAAGCCCAGGTGCAGTTTTATAGAGCTCCTCAATTACAAAATGTCATGTTAAAGAGAGTATTTCAACAGCTCCAAAATTCAGAAGCTAGGTTCCTGGAATTTGTTGAACTATCTGAACAAACAAATCCAGTCTAGCTTTCCCCTCACCATTTTCATAATCACAGCAACACTCAGGTTGGAAAAGACCCTCAGGTTCACCAAGTCCTACCGATAACCCTGCTCTGCAAGGTTCACCCCTAAATCATATCCTCAAGCACCACATCCAAACGACCTTTAAACATGTCCAGGGCTGGCAACTCAACCACCTCCCTGGGCAGCACATTTCAATGCCTGACCACTCTTTCCATGAAAAAAAAATTTCCTAATGTCCAGTCTCAACTTACCCCATCACAGCTTGAGGCCATTCCCTCTTGTTCTATCACTAATTAGCTGTGAGAAGAGACCAACAGCAGTCTCCCCTCAGCCTCCTCTTTTTCAAACGAAATAGTCCCAATAATACTTCTAGAGGAACTCTTCCCTTAACCACAAAGCAAAGAAGAAATAACCAATAAAACACCTGCGCATCAGAATGTGCCTCAAACTGGGCAGACCCTCCTGCGACTTGATCAAAGGTATACATGAGACGGAGATCTTCCCCATGGAGTTCATGTCCTTCTACAACGATGGTACCTGCAGGATTGACAGATCAAGAGCATCTCTTACCAAAAAGGTTTTAATTAAAAAAAAAAAAACTTTAAACCAGTATCAGCCTTCAAACAGATGAAACAGTTTCTTTGCAACACAGTCAGGCAGCAGTTGAGCTCTGTAAGAAACAGTGACCCATCCCACATTCAGGTTCCTCATTCAAGCGCTTGTACATGCAGCAGAACCCACAGCAGTGCAGATGCTTCAGCAACTGTTTGGATAGCGTTTGAATCAAACGGAGTAAATCCTAAACATAACCTGTGCACCCAGCTACACCAGAACTCACAATGAAACAGTTCACCAAACAAATATAACTGGAAAAAGCACAGCGACTGGGAAATCTGGAACTGAAGCAATGCTTTTAGAATAAGAACTACTGCACATATACTCAGTTTCAGTCTGGTCCAGTCTTACAGAACAGCTTAGGCTCTGCTTCATTTTGGCCTTATCATAGAAGTGAAACAAGAAAACAGGGTAAGATTAGGATACATCGCCATTTTACTGTCAGCAAAACAATAGAAACAACTTTTCTCCTAGTCTTAAGATAAAATTTAATAGGTATAGTTACAGGAAAGTAGGCCTGGAGTTTCCCTAAGCCCACAGAAGGGTTCTTTTGTCCCTATTTCTCCAAACGGTCAATTAAGATACACAAATCAAGAGCAATTGCTTGATTTCTTCTGATGAACCAAAAGATTCTGGATATTTTTGGTCAACACTCCCATTGTTCAGTGGTTGGTATCACTACTTACCTGTCTCCTGGAATTTTTCCAGCTGCTCACTCTTCAGCTCTTTGATTGCAGCCATGACAGACTTAAATGCACCTTTCAAACGCTTCCCAAGCACCATGTGGTCTGGCTCTGCTCTCAGCCGCACTCCGTATTTCTCTTTATTAGTAGATAGGGTCACTTGGCGGACATTAAGTTCCTGTATAAATACACCAACAGGGAAAAAGCCACTGAAACTCACCAACAGCCACCTCTGGCAACTGTGTAAAGGGTACAAATGTAGGGGCCACAGTTCTAGGGGAGTCACAGGTGGCAAACTGCAGTATGGTTGCCTCTATGAAGTAGCCAATACTGCAAGGGCAAATAAACCCAGCCAATATTAATACTGTCTTTCAGCAGAAGTCCTACTCTCCCCTTCAGTCTTCTTCATAGAACTGTTAAGGTTGGAAGAGCCCTTTAGAACCCTTTGTGATCAAGTCCAACCACTCGCCTAGAGCTCACAATCTCACCACTACTAAGATACTACCACTAAACCATGTCCCTCAGCACCACATCTGTTAAATGGATGACGACTTCACCACCTCCTTGGGCAGCCCTTTCTAATACCTCCAGGGATGCTGACTCCACTACCTCTCTGTGCAGCCTGTTCCAATGCCTGGGAAACTTTTCTGTGAAGAAATTTTCCAGCCTCAACCTCCCTCAGCGCATCTGAGCCTATTTAATCTTGTCCTGTCACTTGTTGCATGTGAGAGGAGATGAACCCCCACCTCACTTCAAACTCCTTTCAGGCAGTTGTAGAGAGCAATGAGGTTTCCCCTCAGCCTCCTCATCTACTTGAGGTATACATTCCTCTTATCAACAGACACCAGTCAGCTCTCAACCCAAATCACATCCCTGTTCATCAGCCTTTACTTCACTGCTACAACTACCTGAAAAGATAAAACCATTAGTTAATATGCGCAGTGGCTTTAGAACATGGCCTGGTGACACTCACCCAAAAGGTTTGCTGAAATAGACCTTTCTGTGAGCATTTCACCAGAAAACTAACACCAACAATTCTGTGGTTTAGGCTTTACAAATGCTGCTGCCTCATTTTGTCTTCTTCCTCATATGTTGATTCCAGGTCTTTCCTGTACAGGAAACCACCTTGCTCAGAAGACCTTCTGTCTGTGCCCTGCAGCAGAAGGGCAGTGTGCTGGAGCAGCCAAAAGAGCTTGCATGAACTGTAGGAAGGGCCCTAAACCAAGGATGTTATTTTGCACTACAGAAACCTGGGTGTGCCCCTGTGTTTTTGAAGTACTGCACGCAGGGATTGTCTCCACATCTGAAGGGTAACACAGTAGTGCTGGGCAAAGTCTTAGAAAATAACTGATTAAAAGGACATCACTGCTAGTGGAAGAGGAAAGACCAAGGCTGGAATTCTTTGGAGAGAACAAAGCTAAATGGGGATATGACTAAGATAAAAAAAAAAGTTATGAATTAGATGGGTAGGAATGTAAAGCCATTATCCACCAAATCCCCAAACAACCCCTCAAGTAAGGGGGCATACAGTGGAAATGGTGGCAAATTGGTTTACAAGAGAGATACAAGTACTTAACTCTTGAAACTTAATGCCAGAAGAGGAGACAAGCAGAAATATACCACAAAATTCAACAAGGAATTCAGTTCGTAATAGAAGGCACGTGAGAAGATGCAGCAGGGAACAAGCAGGCATTTGCCCTTGAGTGTCTTCAACAGAGCAGCTGCAGATGGTGACTATGACAGGAGTCTACTGCAGGAAGCACAGATGCTTGTGCTTTCTCTAGATGGACTCTATCACTGCAGGAGACAGCACCATGTGCTGGATGAGCAACAAGTCTAAACCACTAAATCATTTCTTATGTTCTTCATTACAAATATTTTCCTCATCACACAAGCACGTTCAAAACCACCATTAAAAAAAAAAAAAAAGAAAAAACCAACCAAAAAAAACCAAACCAAACCAAAAAAAAAAAAAAAAAAAAAAACCAAACACCAAAAACCCCACCAAACCACAAACCTTATTATTATGCACCCTGGACGTTACACAATGGCCAGAGTGGAAAATACACTGTAAAGCTCTCTACTCTGCAATTAATTCCGTCCAATGAACAAATGTATTACACACATCATTAATGACAGCAGGAAAGAATATCTTGGGACATCTTCTTGAAATAAGAGCACTGTATCCCAGTGCTCTTTTGTGTCTTCACGAGAGCCTGGTTTGCCCCTGCTTTGTAAAGCCGAGAAAGAGCCAGGCACAAGACAGGACTTGATACCTAAATTTCCAGTCTCACACAGTCTCGTTCTCCATTCTGTAACCTACCTGGGACAGATCTTGGAAAGTCTGACTTGCTAACATGCAGCTCTTCTACAGGCACAGACCTGCATGTATCCAGAGTACATTTCACTATAGTTTGGCAAGTTTTGTCTGTCAGGCTGCCCAATACTTGAAGCACTTTGTCTTTAAATCTCCACTAGAAGGTTGTTAAGTGTTCCCAACAACATGACACAATGACCAAGTGCATTTGGCAAGCAAGCTACTTCAAGTCATTTAGGAAGCAGAAGTAAATGGCAGTGTCAGCATGACTGCAGCAGCAAATAGCCAAACATTTAGACTGCGAAGGAATGCTTAACTACAACCTCTGAGCTACAGCCTAATTCCCTAGGATCTCCTAGTGATACAAGAAGCCAAGACTACAACTGAATCTAATTGTATTTAATACATCTTTTAGGAAATCTAATTAAAATTACATACTTCAGAAAATCAGCTTTAATGGGGTGCTGCTGGAAATAAGCCCACAAGTGGTAAGTGACAATCTCGGGGGGGAAAAGGCATAATAATCAAAAAAATGGCACAAATTGAAAGATGACTTTGGGCCTCATTAGATGAATTACATACAAGCCAACTCCATCAGGACAAGTTTTCTATACTAATTAGATTAGGAAACCATTCTTCTGTATACATTATCAATTAAAACAACAGAATGACTCCAAAACAAATCCAGTCTGTATCTTAGGTCTGTGTATGTCTGCCTTGATATGGTGCTTTGCCTTCAAATAATTCTTAATTTTATCTCCCCAGAAAAATCAAAATTCACTCCTTCACAGATCTTAAGTCTGATAAGACACAAACTGAGGCAACCAGTCCTTCCCACAGCCAGCTAGAAGACGTGTGTATTCAGACATAGCTATGCACAAGGGCCTTTTATCCATCATCAGATCAACCAGCAACCCAACGATGCCCACTGCTCAGAACAGAGAAACACAAGTGCTCTGCTTCAGCTGGGCTGGGCTCTGTAAGCAAATATCCTGAAAAGGAAAATAAATATCAATTATGCAATACTGTAAGAAACAAAACACTAAAGGACCACACACTGCCACAGTTCACGTGTCAGTTCCTTCAGCCCATTCACAGACTGCCTCCTACGTTTCTGTAACACCCTTAACATTCTGAAATACTGGCAGACCTTGGATTTGATGAAGTAGTCAAATTTTTCTGGTTTATTACAGCCATACACAGGAGTGACAGTTGAAGGGTACACAAAGTCTGGATGTAAACCACATAACTTATTCAGATAAACTTACTTAGGTAAACCTTTCACTGAAGTAAGAAGTTCTGAACTAGGCTTGTAAAGGGCCTCAAATACTCATGAATGAATTGCAACTGTGTTCAGTTGCTAAAATCCTTCTCCATTCATTTCATTCTGTCTTGCTTTTTTGCATGACAATTCTATGCTCTGGACAGTTCTATTATTAAAATCCATTTATTAAAACGATTTGCTATGTTCTGATGATGCGAGTAAGTCTGCAGATCAAAGACTACAGCTGCTTCTGAAACCAGCAAATAAAAGTTCTGAAGAACTGACAAGTGTATTTTTCAAATTCTTCTGTCAGCAATTGCATGAAATTAAATGGTGTAATTTTTCTCTCAGATTACCTCTGACATGTGCAGATTTACTAGACGCATACTTCTGGCAAGAACTAAAGGCTCTAAAGCTCTGAACATGTAGAAGGTTGATGAACAAAGCTGCAAATACAGCCCAAGCAATACCACCCAGTCTGCCTGTATTCATTGACCTCTTGAGCTCTGACCCATTTTAGTAAACAACTAGATTGATTGCTATGAAATACAGTACAACACAGAGTAAGCTTTGGAATTAGCTTGGAGAATTTAAAAAGGCATAATAAAAATTGGACAATAAACAGTAGTTCATATTTGTGCTTCCACAAAGGTGGTTGTTCTAACTCTTCTATTGCAACATAAGACATACTATAACTTTGTTTGCAGCAGCAAATGAATATAAATTAAAACATACTTTTGCACAATCCAATAATGTAATCACTTCATCAAATTAAGTTCTTTGTTATCTTTTACTAGGTTCACAACAAATTTTGTCAGCTATCTTTCAGTAGCAATTTGACTATAAAACCATCTCCCTTAAAACTGCATTCTGTAAAATCCACAAACCCAGTTTCCACATTAAGAAAATTCGATGGATACTGACCTAACTTCAAAAAATTGTGCTACTGAAAAGATTCAGGTATCAAAATGATTAACAATAATTACAGGAGTTTTGAAGTGAAGGCTCCTAACTGCCAAGCCTAAGCAAAATAATCAATAAGCTAAGATGACAGAAAAGCTTTACAATTCCACTTGTAAATCAATTCAGACTTTTTTTTTCTAATTACAGGACACAGTTCTTTAGAATTTAAGTCCTACAATAACTAGAAACAAGAAGCACACAACATTGATCTGCAACTCTCAGGCACTGAGCCATGACTCCCCCAGCCAGTGCTCTGAAGTTGCCCCCAGCAGAAATTTTAGAAGACTTCCTTGGATGTATTGTAGGCTAAGGGAAACATGGCATTGCTGAGGTCACAAAGATGATCAGAGGACTGAAACACCTCTTCTGTGAAGACAGGCTGAAAAAATTGGGGCTGTTCAGCCTAGAGAAGAGAAGACAGAAGAGAGACCTTGTAGTTTGTCACAGCGAGAGTGGTAAAATACTGGAACAGGTTGCCCAGGGATGTGGTTGAGACCCTGTCCTCAGAAACATACAAGACCAGACTTCATGGCGGCCTGGACAGCCTGACCTAGTTGGAGGTGTCCATGCTGACTGCAGGGGGGTTGGGAACAAGATGACCTTTGAGGGTCCCTTCTAACCCAATGCAATCTGTGATTCTGTGGGTCATATGTAATTACAGGCCAAAGAGGTCGATTCTATGGTCCTACTCCGGCAGGGGGTTTGGACTTGAAAATCTCCAGAGGTCCCTTCCAACCCCTAACATCCTGTGATCCTGTGGGGTCCTCCGCTGCTCCAGTCATCTCTCAAGTTCTTTGATGGGCGGGATTGTTCTCACTAAGAGAAGCAAGTTGACTTGCTTAGGTAGATGAAGGTCAGCAAAGCAGCTGACCATGACAGTGACAACTTGAACTAAAAAAGTTCCAAAACATTGCAAGCATGTGACTAGATCCTTCTGTTACAGAACCCTCTAAAGGCATCCTAGTGAAAGGAAAAAAAGATTCCTTAATCTACCAAGGACGATGAGGGCCATGACATTTCTGGACATGGGAAAAATTCCTCCTGCCAGTGGTTATTATAATAGAAATTACATGTCTTTTTCTCTGCATCAACACCTGTTTCACTGGCTTCAGAGAATGCAAAGCACTACAAACACTTAACGTAAGAAAAAAATCTATTACATAGAAGTTATCATCACCTGACACTTCTACCACCAGCATGCCTCAGTACAGTCATTGGAATTGACTCTGTCATGAACCTGTATGAACCCATCTGGGAAGCGACAGATTCTGACAAACGAAAGATGACAGAAAGGTCAAAGGTCATTAGTAGAAATACATTTAATAATGCAGAGACTATTAAGCAGAAAGACAGATTGCTGAACCCACCAGCCCTATCTTCTATCAGCACCTACGACGTAAAGAGGTCCTAGGGTGGCACAGCACATCCTGACAACAGACCCAGGACAGTAAGTTACTCTGCAGTGTCAGATTCAAAGCTCCAGTGCCATGGGTAGAGCTGAAGGAAGTCCTCTGAACTGCAAAGAATCCCTGTATTTCCCACTCCATTACTGAACTTGGACACACAGAAGCCATACACTAATCACAGCAGTTGGGAAGCATGCTGGGTGTAAACCAGGCCAAACAATGATGTTGTGACAGCAATCATCTGCTTGCAGTATATATGCCACAGGTACTTAGGTACAGGAAGAGGCCACACTCTAGCAGACAATGCAAAGAAAGTACACTCTGTGGCTCATCTTGCCAGATGTGAAGTTATCCTGGATGGGAAGGAAGCCTTTCATGAACTGTTCAGATGTACAACTACATTGCTGTTCAAATGTTTTCCCCCCCGTTAATTTTTGCCAGTTTACACAGAGATCGTTTCAAACCTGTAGATAGGAAATGACAAGACACAAGAAGGTTGAGCTTATAGTTCACAAGCATTCAGAAACCCTATTCAGACTCCTGTGTGAAATCTAACAACAGTTCAGGAAGCTGGTATCTGGGGAGCTTGCCAGATTTTGGTACTTAACTTCTCAGACAAGGACCATGCATTGAGGCTAGCATCCCTTCCTCAAACATTTTCATCAGGAGGTCTTGCATGAAGATCGCCTGAACAGCTACTAAGTTCTTTGTTCTGCAAGACTACTCTTTCAGTTCTCACCAGTGAGAAAAACTGGTGTGTGTTCTGGCTCGCTGAACTAAGAGCCATACAAGTACAAGATTACATAAGAGAAGGATTCAAGGGAAAATCCAGACTGACTAATACACACAAATTGTCATGAGGTAATCCCCAATTTATATTCAAGTCTGGTGCATGCATTCTGCCCAACATCAACACCAAATCAGTCTCTTTAGAATTCTGCTTTCTTAGCAAAGAGCTGCTATTCGAAGTGCAAGTCTTTCCTCCCCAAAGCACAGTCACAAAGATGAAGTCATGGCTTATCTCTCCAAGGAACACAATGAAACATCTGGGTGGAAAGTGATATCTATCCCTAGGAGAGACTACTCCAACACAAGGAAATCAAGACTGCTAACGAAGAACAGCACTGCTTAGCCATCTTCTTTCTCTCCTCTCTGCCTCCCAGACTGGTTTTCCAGTCCTACAACTGAAGTGATATTATCCCTAACTCCCTATCCAGCAAAGAAATTAGAAAGCCCCATGGCTACTAACACTGAAATTACACATAGCATATCTCATGATATCAAAATGTTTGATCATGAGATTTAAATAGTAACAACCACTGATTTGCAGGAGGCCCCAACACCTAGAAGAAAGTGCAAAGGCATACTGGCAGAGTAGCTTTGTTTTTCCTCCTCTTTTCTTTCTCAATAAACCCACCATATCTCACCAAAACTCATCACTGTAGCTGACACACTCTCCCTTCTGACTATTCCCTCTTCCTGTTGGATTTCTCTTGTACATCACAGATATGAAATAAGATGCAAGTAAAATCTATTTGTAATTAAATTTAATTTAACAATAAGACTAAAAAAAGCAATATAAAGTAACAGGCTTTATGCCTTTACTATGATTTCTGAAGTTTAAAAGATTTATTTATAATATAAACATAAATAAATGACACTTATTTATAAACAAACTCCTTTTTCATTACCCTTCTTAAAATACTATTGATTTTTACATGACTGCCTATAAGCAGAAAGTGCAGCCAGTTTCAGGAAGTTAAGCTCAAAACCCAAGAAGGGTTATTTTTCTCCTAAACAACAGGGCTTTTCTCCAAACAAAGCATTAGAAGTAGGGCAGGCTGCACTTCTCTAATGGACACACATTTAAGGGGTCTTGCAGTGGCATACAAGAGCAGAGGAGTGTAAGGAAACTGTGCAGACTAACATTTGATTTATTTGACAGTTTATTTCCCAAACAACATCCTGCAAAAATTGTACCTGGTCCTCTACTATCCCTTCCATGGAACTCCTCTCCATCAACTCTTCCACTTCCTGCCAAACTGGTTTTAATGCCCTTTAACTAAAGAGGATCACAAATTTTGCAATCCATCTCTTTGACAACATGTAGTTGACTATTGTTTTATTTCCATTCAGTCAATGTTTTCTCCTTTCACTGATCAAGAAAAAGAACATTTCTAATAGTCTCTTTGTCCTATGCAGTCAGTTTGAGTGATTAGGCATTTCTCAATACTGCAACAGACTAAGGATCATCACCCATTTACATTCATTTCTGTACACAGTACCCATAAACATCCCCCTCCACTGTAAACTTTTCAATTAATTTCACCTGGTGAGTTATTAATACCATCAAGAGGGAAGGTTGGGGTTTTGTTTATTTAGGTGACTGGCATGCACAGTCCAGTTAAGCATCATTGTGTTCATGATGTTCTTACCTCAAGTACATACTTCTCTAAAGATCTGATGTTTTCCAAAGCCTCCGGATCCTGATGGATAATAACTACTTCTTTCAAAGGGTACTGGGGAGAAGGATTTAAAAAAAAAAAATAAAAGCAAATAATTAAAACAAAACAAACAAGCACAAAAAATTAACAAAGAAAAAAAAACAAACCAAAAAACTGTTGTCCTTACAACTAAACACAAAGAAACTCTGGAAATTATTTATCATTTGAGGTATTTTATTGCTGAACTCTCATCACTATTCCAAAGTTAATTACTCAATTTCCCCAGGCTTACCCCACAGTTCTAAAGCTATTGCACATTCCCAAGGTATTGATAAGAGACATTAAGAATTCTGACCTTGACTGGAATGGTTTTTCTGTCTCTGATTACTCGTCCAAGCTCAATAACAGACTGCAAACAAGAAACGGCACTTTCAATTTTTTTGTCGATGAGATCCTCCCTAGATTAAAAAGGAAAGATGATATTGCTTCATCTCCATTGTATCTGTTTGAGCAGACTGAAAACATTTTACTCCCCTCTCTGAAATTTCCTACAGGAGACTCAATTACGCCCTGTTTGGAGCAATACGAAAAATGAGCCAATGGGGTTTTTTTCTCTTTTTGTGGGAGACAATGATGAGGAAATAACTGGCTGAAAGAAAAAACAGAGCTATTTTTAAATCATCTTTTGTTAGGTCCTCTCATAAGATGGAGATGATGGATTGAGTCATACTACCTATTCTAACAGCCAATAATAAAGTAAGGTTTACATTCATAGCATCAGAAGATGAAAAAAAGATAAGTAGGATACTTATCATGACAATGAAATACCGATAATGCAACCAACTCATGGATCTCAGTTTATAATCTTTGCTGGCAATTCTCGATTGATGTTTTAGACAATCTTGTCATCTTTCTTTGGCTTCACCATTTCTCCTGGCTTCATCATTTTAATACCCTTCCATGTGGAGGCAAGACAGGACGGGGGGATTTTCTGCCTTTTTTTTGGGGAGGTTAGGTTGTTTTGTGTGGTTTTGGGTTTTTTTTTCTCCACACGCTGGCATTTACGACTTGTTTCAAACAAACTAGGAGCCGACACCTCTGAAAATGGGGCTTTCTTGATTTTGAGTAGTTGCATAAATTCAGCAGCTCCTTTAAAACCACACAAGTGCCACATCAATACCAGAGATACTGGCCCAGAAGACAGGAGTGAATAAAATGAGCAAAGTTCCTTGTTGTAACTTATATTACAAGTTGCAAAAGTGCTGGAATAAAAACAACACATCCAAGAAGGACTGCTCAGAGAAACACGACAGGTAAAGCAAACTTCAACTGAAGCATCCCTATCTTCTGCACTATGGCTTTGACTAGGGTGTCACCACCCATTCTGAAGCTTTTGTTCATCCAAAAGCCAGTCTCAAGGTCGGTCCTCCACAAAAAATTGCAAGATAACAGACTTTGCTCCCATAAAGATTTATATATTCTAACGTGGCAGTGTGTCAATGTTATTTGTCATTACTTAACAACACAGTCTTCACAGATTGGTTACATTAAACATTGTGGATGTGCACACAACCTGTTGAGACAGTAGCAACCAAGCAATTAATACCTCAGTTGGGTTTGCGACACAGGTATTGAGTCAAGTTCAGCTATGAAAGTGGCTACGTAGTGTTTCACAGCCTTATCTGTACACACAAAAAATACTACTTTAGCAATACAGTGGGTAACTGCATCAAAAATAACTCTTATTAACTGACAAAACTGTCATTATGCAGGCAACAGAAAAAGATTCAAAGCAAAATGCAATGACATGATTAGCAACTCAAGGTAAAACTCTTATACTTTAATAGTTATTTAGTCCTGCAAATCTGTCCATTTATTTGACTAAGGGAACAACTGATACATAGGAGACCAGTAAATGACAAACTAGTATAAGACAAAAGTCCAGAGTAGAAGAGAAAAAGAAAAACCTGTGCAAGCCACTAAAACACACATGTATGCCTGATGCAGCAGCAAGTCAGTCAGCACTAGACGGAATAAAAAGTGACTAAGCCACTTTTAAACACCCATGCTAAGACCATACCTGAATTGAGCTCCTGCAAATAGCTCACTATTCTTCCATTACTGCATTATACAGGCACTCAAAACCATTCCTGATAGCTCACTGATGAGTTTTGCATTCTTTGATTGCATATTCTTTACTCCACTTTGCCAGGGAACAGAAAATCAGTACCATCATTATGTCAATCTCCAACTCCCTGTTGCAATAAAGCTCTCTATTAAAGTTATCAGGAAGAGCAAACACCCTCCTCAAAGGTTGCAGGATCCACAAAGGAAACGGTTACTAGAAGGCTTAAATTTTTCAACTGGCACATAAAGTATCAAGGTCAGCTCCCTTGTCCTTGAGGGTTTTCAGACTGAGCTGCAATGCAAAAGGCAGGTTTGCTTCTCTCACAACCAGTGACTAGCAACAGATTGCAATGCAGGCACTAACTTCATCCACTAACTTAGCATCAAGGCACTAATGAACAACTGGTTGCTGTAACATGGGTGTCTCCCTTGTCTGGATTGGAAAAAAAAATCAACCAAAAACCCACAGCAAACTAACTTCAGTTGTCAAGTTCTACCCATGCTGAGATGATACTAGGGTTGACCCATAGCATACATCCAGTACAACCAACCACCTTTTTGAAACACACTGGCCCTTAAGAAAAAACCTGACACATCAGCAACCAAAGAATCAATCTGTCTGGAGGGGTCCCTCTCATGTGGTACATCCTCTTACAAGGAAGCCCCAGTCTCTGAATAATGGCCTAAGTTATTGATCTGAAGCCAAAGGAGCTCACTCAGTTGGCTCTGTATGTGGTCCACACAAAATAATTGCAATCTGCAGGGATCTGCATCAGCATTCACTAAGAAAGGCCTAGAGATGAGAGGATGCAAATGTAGGGCCCCATGAGAAAGTGTGATAGTCCTTTTGGGCCCTTTGCAGGTAGGCATCACAGCTTCTAGTTACGTACATTTTGAAGAGTGAAAAGGATATTCCTTGCCCACCAGAAGAAGAAAACATTGAGTGGAAAACATACCTCTTGTTTTCCTTCATATCTACAATCCTTTAATCCAGCACAAATCTACTGCCTAAACACAGAGGGAAAGTAAGACTCCTAGGTAACACTGAAAGTGTGGTGTGAAGTGTCCTTCTGAAGAGACTAACATCAGAGCTTCATCACAACTTACACATTATTTGCTTACAGAAAAGAATGTGTTAACTATCATCCTAAAATTCTTCCTGAGGCAAAGGAATATCCACATTACTAAAGCAGCTTGTTTCTTGTTACACAAAATAGTTTTAAACACAAGTAAGTGAAGTAGCACTGCTCAGGGAAAAGCAAAACACACAAAGAAACCCCCAAAACCCAGCCAAATCCCCATTTTGCTACATACCAGCTGCCTCTTACCTCACTTGGGGAAGCATGAGGTAGTGGATGCTTTCAGTATTCTTTTCCTGAACTGAGGCTGGATCAATCAGTGTCTTCAGATTCTGGTACATCAGCTCAGTGATAAATGGAGTATAAGGTGCCTGTAATGTTGAATTCAGTCTTCTCTTTATTGTTTGTACATTATGAATCAGTAATACTTATGAACTATGTAAGGACATTTCAGCAAGAACTATGCTAACACAGTGTCTTCAATGAAAAACTGTGAAGTTACTGAAATAGGAATTGCCACTAATTATTCACCTCCTCACATTACTTTTGGGCATCAAATAAGGAACTATAAAGTCTTTCTCAGTCAGATGATATTTGCCATGGGGCAAATAAAACTGGGACATGGAAAACGAACTGTGCTACACAAATCAGCAGCAGTATTTTATTTCTCCCCATGTGCTCAGTCTCTGTATTCCTCCTTTCTGTGGTCAACTTAGACACCAAGATTCATAATTTTAGATTAACTGCATCAAAAATGTCAAGTAGTTACAATGGGCTGGAATTCCCTTACCATAAGTCTGCACATGGAGAACAACACACTAAACAAGGTTTCCAAGGCCATAATGCAGTCTTCAGTCCCATTCTCACCCTGTTTGAAGGATTCACCAAGAACAAAACAACTGCAATTTTAGAATCAGTAAGTACACTTGAGTACACTTCACCAATTCCTATGTTAATGCAGTAAACCGGGTTTCCAAACTGGATTCATTTTGTTCAGTCCTGTTGAAGTCCAGAGGAGGGCCAGAAAGATGATCCAAGGGCTGGGGCACCTTTGCTATGAGGATAGGCTGAGGGAGCTGAGGTTGTTCAGCCCAGAAAAGAGGAGACTCTGGGGCGACCTTAGAGTTGCCTTCCAATACCTGAAGGGAACCTGCAAGAAGGCTGCAGAGAGACTTTTCATAAGGGCATCTAGGTATAGTACAAGGGGGAATGGTTTGAAGCTAAGGGAGAGCAGGTTTAGACTGGATCTTACAAATTGGCTCCACAGGGAAGCTGTGGATGTTCTCTCCCTGGGGATGCTCAAAGTGGGGTTGGATGAGATCTCGAGCAGCCAAGTCTAGTTGAGAGGCATCCCTGACTGTGACAGGGAAGCTGGAATACATGAACTCTAAAGTCCCTTCAAATCCAAGCCATTCTATGATTCCATGAATACCATTCATCATGGTATTACTGGGCATTTTGTTGGGTTGGTTTCCCTCATAAAGCAACGAGGAAGACAAAAAAAAAAAAAAGGAAGCTTCTCATTCCAACTAGCAGGAACAAACTGATGTAATTTGAAATGCAGTGTAACACCATGAAGCTGCTCTGCATTAAATGAACACACAGTACTAGGATCTTGTTCATACTCCAAGACTGCAGCAGACACCTACCTTCAGTCTTCTGCGATTCATTCTAACATACCAGTTGGTCAGAACATCAACAAACTTCACCAGCCGAGGGACTACAGTGTACAGCCTGTAAGCTGAAAGGAAAAGTGTTTACTGTAGTTAATACTTGCCCCATGCCTCAAGCTCCTCACTTAAAGAACCTATATTATCATTGGTCTCTCTTATGTCAAACAGCAAACTTGAGCAGAAGCATGTGTGTTCATAAGACCCACACAGTGATTAGGCATGCTGCTCTGGTAAAGCCATCGTTTGAAATTGCACATGTCATCAATTCTCATGCTTCAAGACAAACATCTCCCACCAAATTGCTTCCCTAATCCCACACAAACATGCATTATGGAAGCCTTATGCTTTTATCTGACTTGTAAAGAGGATAGTGGATAAGAGACTATTAATCACAGAGGATTTGGCAAATCCTAGATTTGCACATGCTTTAAATAGAGCCAAGGCACTAGAAGTTTAACTGAAATTATTGTAGAATCATACGATTTTATTAATTACTGCCAACATTTTCTTTTTTGCTCACCAGATTTGAAATGGCATACTTATCGCAATCAAATCTCCCTGAATTCATTGCAATTTGTTAATATTTTTCCAACTCACACAGTAAGCTGAAAGAATGTAAAGTGACAACAAGCCTGACGAGGTAAGAAGATAAAACATAGCTGTTTTTTCAAGTTCTGTGTAACTTAAAAGCATGGAGGACTGCCCACACGTAAAAGAAGGTCATCACAAGCATCACTACACAACTGGGAAAACAGATTTCAATTGTTCATGAGAAATGGACTTCAAACACGGGATGGACCTTAAATAGGACTCCATTTTCTATGGAATAAGTTGTACATAACTTCTGTAAAAGCAGAGAGCTTTTCGATCTCTATTCTGAACCACTTTCATTCATCAGGCAGCTACTGAATAAAAAGAATCTTGCTTTAAAAGCTCCACCACTCTCTTCACTGCCTTTTCTAAAATAGAAGTGATTTTAAAAGCAGGACTACTGGTATTTAAACCTAAAAAGGAAAAGCTCAGAAGATTCATGCCACAGTGGGGAAGACATTATTTATGTGGGAATTTGTATTCCTAAAAAATTCCCAGCTCTCTTCTAGCTATGTGTTATCTAGTTAGGAGACTGGTTAAAAACAAACAAAAAACCTCAAGAGAACCACCCTTCAGGGACAGTGTCTCTTTAAGAAGTGAATCATGTTAGCCTGGAAATACGCATTTGTCCCTTTCAGCAGCTGTAATCCCAGTTCATGAACCGAATAAACCACACTGCTTGCCTTACTACCTCCCATAATATATTCCCAATATCTTACTACCTGTCCTATTTATCAAAGGGCCCAAATCCTAGACACACTGTAAAAGATGATGTTTAGAGGAGAAGCTACTATTATTCAACAGCTAAGAATTCATTATCCAAGTGAATCTAAGTTAGCTACCCCAGCTGCTGCTGAAGAGGTTACTGGCCTACATCTACCCAGCCTGCAGCATTTGGGCAGCACGCCTGCAGCTCTAGTTCTGGGTACTTATTAAACCAGAGAGCACACAACAGCCAAACCCCTCTTACACACTTAACTTTTGCCAGTTGTCCAAGACTAATGGAAATGACACTGCTCCCTGGTGCATGTTGTCTCCTTTACTCCAGTTATATCTGTTCTAAGAGGTTAAAAGGTCTCCCTACGGCAAGATAAGCAGAGGATTGTTCTACCTTTCCGAAGCTTTTCTAGGCTCTCTAAAGCCAAGTTGGAGCGCACACAGGCACGTTCTCCTTCCCATCCTCAGCGTATTGAGGTGAGGTCAATACCGACCTGACAGGGGCTCCATTGAGGCTGAAATACTGCTGGCTGTTCAAGCTGCTAGTAGAAACTGGGGCAGAATTACAAGTTTTACTTAATGGAAACATTTTTCTAGAGGCAGGCAATGCATGCAAAATTTAGCTCTGCCATAAAACACCTTATTAAATGGAAGAAGCTAAGCTCAATGGGAACATATTTCTGGTTAGTGGTGTCTCCTTGCCATTTAGAGTGTCAAGGTTGTATGTTCTCACACCAAATGACGCCCACAGTTGCAGGAACAGCACATTCCAGTACAGACTGAGCCACTTCTTTGACAGATAGTGCCCAAGTATCACCTCAGCACCACTGCCTGTCATGTGTTTCAGACATGGCAGAGACTATTGTTTTTAACACACATAGCAGGTAACAAAAATTGTGTGCCATTAGTTGACAAATGCAATTTTGCTCACATCATGCCACATCTACAACAGTTTCTGTGTTTATTGGGTTTTTTCATTACTCTTTTCAAAATCTTGGGTTCAAAAGAGAAGCTTGTGTGGTAGATTTAGATCTTTTACCTAGCATTTCAGGTTACCAGTCACCATTATCATCTTCCCTTACATCCTCCTGACAGTTTTCCCACTTCAATCCACATAAAAAAATCTTTACCCAATAAATAAATAAATAAAATCCAAAATAGTTTTTTAAAAAGGATTAGCAAAAGAGCATCATGTTGCAGCTAGACAAAATTACTGCATCTCATTAATACCTGTCTGATGGAATTCAGACTTCATGCAGAAAAATAAAAGAAAAACGTTTATTAATCACTTCCAAATGAGCTGTGTCATTTGTTTGATGAGCACATCATGTTCTCTTCACACAACACAAGACAACAGCATTTGATACAATTACTACAGCCTTGAAAGTCTCTGCATTATCATTTTCCAACAGGAATGTTCTTCTCCTGCTTGGAATAATCTTCCTCCTTTGTAAAGAGGTCAGCTGACACATCCCTTTTTATTAGCTTCATCTTCCTCTTAGAAATCCAGAGCAGAGATTTCAAGTTTCTAACCCTCTGCTTTACCAATCCTATGCACCAATCCAAGATTCCAGGTACACATTCCTAACTGAATTTTCCACTCTCCCTCAAAGTCTTTTCCTCTTTATATGCAGCACAAACTTCTGAAGCCTCTGCATCTTTCTGTTTGGCTACACGTGAAATTCAGCACTCACCAAATTTCATGGACAAAACTTCTTGAAAGAAGCCACGTTTCCCTCAACAACAGACAGCTTTTATCATATTCCTGGGTTTAGGTAGCATGTGGATTCTTTCTTCCTTTAATGAAATGTTCTTAGATGACCTCACCTAAATGTTATTACCAAAATGACCTGCTTCAATCTACTGTAGAAACAAACTCACCATAATAGTCTTGGTGAAAGTGAACACCATGTCAGTCTAAAAGGGGGCAATACAGAGGAGGACTGAAGCAGAGAAGTGCCCTGTGTCCTTGAACTCAAATCTGGCATTTAACTGCTTATCTGTTTCCTATTACCCCACTAATACCTTCCGGCCCCAAGGCCACGCACACATGCAGAATGCTTCTAAAAATCTGTGACGGTGACTTAAGATCACAGGCAAGGGTGGAGTGATGGTTACTCATGAACAGGAACTGCAATGCCAAAATCCACCTTCTTTCCAATATCCAGGTATCTAGTGCCTTTAAAGACAGCAAAACCTCTTCGAATCCCATCATGACTTTATCTACAAGGTCGTAAGCTTTGTGAATCACATCAACTACGTCACGGGGTTCTTGCAGCACCTTCTTGCAATTAATGTTCTCTTAACATAACGTGAGTACTGAGAGGTATGGGATGATAAAAAGACAACATGCAGTGAGAAAAAACAGGAGAGTATCTTCTTAGAACTAAGCAGTAGCCTGATGCTATTCTGCCACATACTCCCACTCTGATCACAAAGCAATGAAACTATGCAGAGGACAATTTGTTCCCCATGCTCACGCCTCTCTCAAAATTACTTTATTTAGCTGACTTGAACATTGCCCATTTTATAATTTTTTTCCCAGCTTTTCCAAATTCTATTTGGCTTCCTTTTCACTGCACTCTCTCAGTGACTACTGGAATATTATTAATTGCTCCAAGCACTGCAGAAGATGTTGTTACAGCAGTGAACCATGTCGCTGAGCTCAGAGGACTAGCCATGACAAAAAAGCCTCATCACTTTTTGAGATCTCATGAACAGTCATAGCAAAACCTGTATTAACACTCATGAAAGCAGCATTCCATGTGTTATGGCAGCTGGTTAAGGATTTCCTTACTTTTATCTGGACTGTAAGTCTCAGGTGGAATCTGGAAATCTCTGGATGTAATGGCCAGCTGCCTAATGAACAATGAAACACCCGGACACACACCCGACCAAACGTGCATACCTGCCATTTCAGCTTTGAAGAACTGAATGAGTGATTGGGTGAAAGAAAGAATCCATTTATCCATGATGTTATTGCTCTCCTTAACTGTGTTCTCATTGTAAAGGAATTCTCTTCCCTCATCCTATCATCAACATAAAAACACAAAACACATTTTCAAGTCATGAGGGTATATACTCAAACCTCTGTATCGAACCACCTGTCAGCCACTAACATTCTGTCACCTTCATTGCGTTACGCTGGTTTCCTAAGAGAGAACATTACATGCCAGAAATGTGGTTGTAAGAGAAGTAGCTAAGGAAAACCTGGCTCCCACTGCTGCTGATTTCACCACACCATACCTTCAACTATAAAGCAGGCCAGTTATTTGCAACTGTTAAACTAGATAAAAAGTTAAACAGCACACAAGGGTATGCAGTTGTTCCTTCTCTGTTTGCAGTGCAAGTCATCACTTCCAGACATGAGGACTCTGGAATTTACAGAACTCCTTCATGTAGGAGATCTGAAGCATTTACAAAAAATGTAACAAATGAAGATTCATTTTATTTGGAAAAAGGGCATATAAACAGTGTAATTATTTTTTATGAGCATGTGATAATTTCAACACATTAAAACACAGGAGAACAATCTGAGAAAATAGGTGGAATTTGTGGGCGTCTGCCACACATCCTGCAGTTTTCCAGAAGAATACTGATGTTTGCACCCATCTGAGAAACTTTGTAACACTGCTTGTTCTGTAGGGCACTGCAAGCAAGACCACTTGTTGGTGTCTACCATTTGACTTGTCTATGTGAATGTTCTTACGATTGGTTTAAAACTGAGTTGAGTTTTTTTCAGATTTAACACCTTGGTTTAGGAGTCTTGGGACTTTCCCTTCCCTCAAGAGTCCAAATGAAAAAATCTGTTTGGTTTATTAGACCCAGTAATTATGGATCCACTTATATAGTATAAAGGAGAAGATTCTTGGGAAAAAATGCAGCAATCCCAGTGTGGAGTCAGCAATCATTTAAACAACTGCAATTACTGTGGTAATTACAACAAGCATAAAATTATTATTAGACTTCACTGGGATTGTAGTTTCTCTCTTGCAGGAGGCAGAACACAAAGAAAAAGTTGTTTAAGTCTGTGTATGAAATCTAATTTAAGCACTACCACATCCAAGAGCACATTCTTTAGCCTAATAAGGTGCACAGGAATAGTTTCGCTATCTATTTAGAAAGACAAATTATATCTGCTGAATTACCAGAATTATCTGCTTAAGCACCTGGATTTTCCACTGGGGTCTTCCACCCCCAGTTTGGCTGATCTTGCAGGATTTAATGGGATCACAGCAAAAAGCTGCAAAGCATACTGCAGATAATTCAAAAGTCAAACAGGAAAAGCTGAAGTACATTTTTGGGGCAATGTGTAGTTTGTCCCATGAATGCTGTCTAGGGATCCTAAGCATCCTATATTGTTAAATCGTAGGACCTGATGTTACCAGACTTTCTTCCCAAAAGAAGTTGTTAAAAAAATAAAACCATTTATTTAAGTCAGCTATTTACTGTACTATTTGTTGAAGTCAGCTGCCCTTGTTGCTTCAAATGGCAGCTCTCCATGGTGATCAGGCTGCTACTGTGCACTGTGTAGTACAAGGCTTAAACTTTTTCTCTTAGCTCCCACTCTCCCACAGAAGCTTGCACTAACAACTGGTAACTTTCTCTCATTAATCACAGATAAAAGATTGAAATTGGTTTCAACAAACTATAATACAGACAAATCTTAAATTTAAATGAAAAATTACTATAAGAAAGAAATTTAATTCTTGATTGTGTTCTCAATGTGTAGAAACTCACATCACTCATCCAGCATTTTTTAGTAGACCTCAAATGTAGCACACAAGTGTAAAGCATTATTGCTTTTATGATGATTTACCTTCCTTTCCATTCCAGTTCTTCCTTTTTTTTTCTCCCAAGTCATATTTAAATTTGACTTTGTCAAAAATTAACTGTCATGTTAGAGAAGGCAATCTTCTTACTGCGGCTAATGTATTCAGCATCGAGTGCTCCCAAGTTAAACATTTTTATGCAGATTCATAATTAAAGTTACAGCAAATGAGTTAGCTCAAGAAATTGTCACAGCAGCCACTACTGAAAATAACTTTCTTTTCATCACGTATTTGCAGTTCTATTTGAGTTAAATCTGTATGCTGCTAGCAATGTCCTCAGTGCAGACAAACTTGCAGCCCAGATGCCATCCTCTAAAAGCATCCTTCAGGCAATGCAGACATGGCTGACTACATGACCTGGGCTAAGAGCAAAGAAAAGGCAGCAGCAGCACTCAAGGCAACGTTACTGACACCTACTACCTCCAAGATACTACACAAACACTGGCAAGGTAACAGCCAAGGCTTAGGATGGACATTTCAGAAAGATTTCCTCAAGCACACCAGCTTTCACCTCATGTCTCCAGCAAGGAGACTAGCAGCAGGGTAATTGCTGAGCATGTATTAACCTTCCAAACTCCAACTCCCTAACTTGTTCTCTCATTTCCAAGAGTATGAATGCAAGATCGTGACATTTATCTCAAATAAAAGGGCATCAAAGAGCACCTAATCTGAGAAAGGACAGTTATGTCTTGACAGTCTCCTACCTTCCCCTTCTCCTTGCTATGGAATAATAAGCTTAGTCAAGAAGGCAAAGATGCAGGGCAATTATAGCTTTCTGCAACAGGGTACAGATAGCAAACAAAAATTAATAGCAAGTCTATACAACTTGATCTAACTCTGAAGTCAGCCTTGCTTTGAACAGAGAGGTAAAGATCTTCAGCCAAGAAGATCCAAGCTAAGAACTCCCTTCCAACCACTCTAACAGTGGAAGAAGCACAAAGCCTCTTCTACTTTGCTTTTCACACCTGAGAAATCTGTACCTTATGCTGCAGGATCTGAACATTCTGCACCAGAAAACGATAGGCGTTGTACCAGGGCAGGAAAACATCCTTCAGTATATCCCTCACTCCTTCCTCCTTAAATCTCAGATTTTCCGCTCTTACCACAGGAGAATTGATCAGGTACAGCCTGCAAAATAAGAACACAATACTGAAAAGGTTAACACTGCATATTCTGATAGAAATGCACTTGAACATATAGCAAACACTGGAGAGCTGCAGAACAAGAGGAAGATGCCCAAGGGAGCAGCTGCACACTAAGAACTCAAAGGAAGGCAGTACTGCAAGCATGCAACATACTGAACCTGTGAAAATTTACCTCAGTGCTACAGGATTCTGATGCTGCATATGGAATTTGATTTTTCTGTTTTACTCTGGAAGTTAACTGAAGTGGTAGCACATGCTCAGATGCTATCACGGTATAAAACAAGCAGCAGATGTAGGGAATTTGTGTCCATCTTTACAACAGCACCTACTGTTTTGGTAATATTTTGAATTCCTTAACAATGACACAGTACCTTCCACTCAATCCAGTTCATCTCCTCAATTATAAAAAGCTTTTGGGACCACTGCAAACACAGGACTAAGAATCAAGGCAAAAAAAAGAGCACAAATCAACATATCCATGAAAGACATCCCCAAAAGAGGACAAAGAATATACCTCCTACCAATAAAATGTGCCTCAGCTCCAGAAACAGCTCTGGAAGGGCAACAGAGAGGATTCAGGTGATGCTGACTACTTATATCAGAAGCACCTCACAGAATCATGTCCACATCAAACAAACAGGTTCATCTGTACATGAAATGCACACTCTAAGAAAATTTTCCTAGGGTCATTCTCTCTCAAGCTGATTCTGCATTTCAGAGAGACCGAAATATCCCCCAGCTTCCTTACTAGCTTTGATTTCAAAAATCATCTTCTGACTTTATTCCACCTTCTTCCCTAAACAAATATTCTGTCTACAGAGATAAACTATCACGTTAACTTGAAAAGAATGCAGGTCTTACTCAGGTATCAAAAACACTTGAATACAAACATGATTTAAATATATTTTATTTAATTTCCCAAATATGAAAACCAAACCAATCCTGCTTATTATTTTCAAGATTGTGGCAGTAGAAACTCAGTAGAAATTTATTAACTCATTTTGTCACATCTTATCCACTTTAAAATCACGATTCTAAACTAATGTATCTTTACAGGCACTTCCTTTAGGAGGCTTTAAAATCTTAATGGGGTTTGACACAGCACATTCAACAATACCAGACCATAAATTCTTCAGGAGATGGCTTCTTGCATAAAAATGAATACATAAAAATAGAGCTGCCAGAGTAAAGAGAGGGCAATGCAGCACAAAACCAGGCATTTTCAGTATTGCACTGAAAACCAAAGAAGGTGTTTTTAAATACGCTACCTGAATTCAAATTATAAATTTACAAATTACAGAACCATTAGATATGATAAGGAACTAGTAAGTCTTTTAAAGTACATAGAATGGTTTGGGTCAGAAGGGACCTCCAAAGGTCATCTAGTCTTACCCCCTGCAGTGAGCAGGAACATGCTCCACCAGATGAGGTTGCTCAGAGCCTTGTCAAGCCTCACCTTGAATATCTCCAGGGATGAGGCCTCAACTACCTCCCTAGGCAACCTGTTCCAGTGTTCCACCACCCTCATGATAAAGAACTTATTTCCAACATTCAATCTAAATCTACCCTTCTCTAACATAAAACCACTGCCCCTAATCCCATTACTGCAGACCTTTGTAAACAGGCCCTCTGCACCTTTTTTGCAGGCCCCCTTCAGGTACTTGAAGGCTGCTATCAGGTCTCCCCAGAGCCTCCTCTTCTCCAGGCAGAACAACCCCAGCTCCCTCAGCCTGTCCTTGTAGGAAAGGCATTCCAGCCCCCTGATCATTTTCATGGCCCTCCTCTGCACCATATTTATGAATACACATGTATTGATGAATTAACTAGTAAGTCTTTATGTACATATTTAAACCAAACCTGCCATCACAATTATTTAAGTCCTTATTATTCACTGTTTCAGAAAACAAACACAACCTTGCTCCAAATATGAGAGCTAGACTCTGTCTGGTCCCAGAGTACACTATTGTGCTCCAGGCCTTTTACCAGTTTGGGACTTAACTAGAGTAACAACCACTTGTTGCCCCCACTGCTTTCCCCCTGAAGAGGCAGCAATGCAAACTAGTCAGAACTATGAAGGATCTGCTAAATTGTTCCTTTGCATCTCCTTAAAATAGCATTTGACATGAGAGACTGAAGAAAATGTAGCTCCCTAAGACTACAGGTTTGGGTTGGTTGGTTTCTTTGGGGTTTTTCTAGGGGTTTATTTGTTGGTTGGGTTTTTCTGTTTGTTTGTGGTTTTTTTCTGTTTTGGTTTTGTTGTTGCTGGTTTGGTTTATTTGTTTTGTTTTGTTTAAACATCTCAGCCCTACACTGCCTTACAATATGTAAATATTAAAAGAGCAATTTCCTGAATTATTCCAATACAAAGAGAAATATGGCAATAAAGGAAGAGTGTTAGCAGTTTAATTACACCTAACATATTACTCACTGGGCAGAAAATAAAACCTTCCTCAAATGAAGGCAACTTTTCTGGCAATGTATGAGAAACAATAAAATATCCTCTTTTTCATCTCTTTCAAAGAGTAGTTTAGGCCACTGTGTTATTTCTTCTGCATTTTAAGAACAGATTGAGAGGGGAAGGTAACACATCACTTCTAACTTACCTCAGGATACATGAAAGCAAAGGGCTTGTAAATACTATCACCAACAAATTTTCTTTCTGACATACTCCAACTTTACCAGCTATCCAACTCAAGTAAAAGATCTTAAGAATATTGAAATACAACCCTTTTGGACAATTCTTAGAGACTTCACACAGGATTCAAGTTTCAGGAAGCCTGAAGATGGGTTGCTATATTTACTGCACTGTTTTTTTCATCTGTTTGACCTTTCCTTTCAATTCCATATTTACTTAAACCACTTGTTTTAAACCACTCCATTTTCTGCTGATCTGTTTATCAAGCTACCTCCAACAATACATCAAAGCTGCAGTTGAAAAAATATCTCTATCTATCTATGTATATATACACACACACACACTGCAAAAGCTGAAATAACTCTGCAGAGAAACAGTGCCAAGGAAAAAAACTCAGTTGTAGCTTTTTCTATAAACATAACACATCAAGTGCCTCAGTGAATAAAGAGAGACAACTGAATTGCAGAACTCCTTCCATAAATGAACCCAGCCCTGCAATGATTTTACTCTCTATGTGGGTGTATGTATAAATAAAAGTGACATTAAAGAATGAGCACACAGGCAGAAAAATGAATTAGCTTTTTAGAAATCAAAAAAATCATGAATAATGGAAGTATAACTTCTGGTGTTTGAGATTTTTTTTGTCTGTTTTATAAAAAAACACGGACTATTTTTTTCCCCAACAGATGAAAAAATCTCTAATGAGTAACCCCAGCCCTTTTCACTCCTATTGTTCCAGCTACCAGTTCACCATTATTCTGCTAATACACCATCATTTCGAAAGAACAGTCTTGATAAAAATTGAGACATGTACCCTGCTCTCCATTGTAAACAGGTATGAGAAGATAACCACAGAATTATCAAATTGTTTCAGTTGGAAAAGACTTCTAAGATCATCAAGTTCAACCATTGAACCAACACCATGACCACTAAAGAACATCCCAAAGCGTATGTCCACAAGTTTCTTAAACATCTTCAGGGAGGGTGACTCCACCACCTCCCTGGACAGCCTCTTCTAATGCCTGATCACTCTTGCAGGAAAAAAAGTTTTCCTAATATCCAACCTAAACCTTCTCTGGTGTATCTTGAGGCCATTTCCTCTCATTCTATCACCTGATACTAGACAGAAGTGACCAACGCCCACTTCACTGCAACGTCTTTCATGAAACTCAGTACCATCTCCCTTCCAGTTTCCTCAGCTGCTCTTCAAAAGGCCTTTTCTCGAGGTCTCCTTCACTTTGTTGCCCTTTTCTGGACACACTCCAGCACCTCAATGTCCTTCTAGTGAGGGGCCCAAAACCGAACCCAGCACCACCAGTGCTGAGTACAGTGGCATGATCACTGCCCTGGTCCTGTTGGCCACACTATTGCTGATACAGGTCAGGATGCTGTTGGCCTTCTTGACCACTTCAGCACACTGTTGGCTCAAGTTCAGCCATCTTTTAAGTGCTAAAGCCTGCGGTAATAAGGAAATTCATACCTCTATTTTGAAATTATTTAGAACAAGCAAAACCTGTCTCTCCCAAAGAGCCAAGCCCCACAGGACACTAACCTTTCCTTCAGCCCAATCACTACCACCAGAATTGTGTGCGATGGTTTAAGGTCTTCTCATATATAGCAAGAATTACAAGGCTCCCGAGGAATGCATAAGTAGTGTTCTCTCCCATTTATTCAAGTGTCTTTATTATACCTTTACCTCAAGGTACCACTTCATGTACATACTTAATGCACCTAGCCAAAGCACCAGGTGACTGCCCAATTATGTTTACACCTAGTATAACTTTAATGACACAATTAAACTGCGTTTAATCTCTGTTTGACCAGGACAATTTCTATACACACAGTAGGCTGCTCCACTTCTGCTCTTCTGGTTTACCTCATTGCTATGAGGTACATATTGTATATGCATATCAACAAAAAATAAGCACTTTCTCTTTACAAAGTGGCTGTTTGCTGCTTGTGCTGCACATTTCTGTGCATTCTACAGCAACCCTTCTCTAAAAGGGGCTTAGCTACTTAGCAGTAAACTAATAGTGTCGTTCTCACAGGTTTTGTTCACATTTTCACTGGGTCCACTCAGGCTGTTAGCTGCCCTACAAGGCAGTGCTGGCTCAAGCGGAAGCATTCTGTACAAACCGGACACACGTTTCGACAAAAGGCCTCCAGTCAGCACATCAACTTTGGTTATTACCAGCCTTAAGGGAGAGAAGACAAGGGCACAGAAACTCCAAGCACTGTAACTATTGCCAGTTCTTTTGAGTCATCCATTCTCTCTGTTATTTGGCAGCCACAGCAGTCTGGAAGCTTCTAAAATTAACTTTCTTCCTACTGTTAATTGTCAAAAAAACATACAGAGCCCTCCTGGTACATGTCTGCTATGACCAGAAAGCCAATATATCAGACGGTACATTAATGAAAGAAATCCTACCTTAGTGCATCAGCTCCATAACTATTTACAATATTCATTGGGTCAGGATAATTCTTCTTCCTCTTGCTCATTTTTTGGCCATCACTAGAAAATATCAAAACATAGACATAAATCCTCAGACCTCATGAAATACATGGGTAAGGGAAAAAAAGGGTCTTCAAATCCAGCTTAATTTTTTTGTCCTGTACCATTCTAGGTAGCACAGACATAATTACATATTAGCAGGTCATTTCACTATGACTGTTGAACCCAAAAATTCAACAGAAAACACCCCACAACCCCCCAAGGCTCCCATGTTACAAATCTAAGCAGGGGATATAAAGGGAAATAAATATAATAAATTTAAAATTACATCTAAAACTACATTTCTAATCCACTTCACTCTGCATAATTGGTATATTTCCTGTTCTTTCCTATTCAGACTTGTTACTCCTTTTCTCTCACTGGGAAGGACTAATATTGCTGCAAAGAATCTAGTGCAATAGATAGCTGGGATGTACAAAACTCACACTCTCAGGTGCTTCTTACCTCTTGAACTACCAGTATCTCCCTGACAAGCCTTAACAGCTCCAAAGCCCATTTCAGATTTAATTTACAATTCACAGGGACTTAACTAACATATTCTTTGACTATAAGTCTGTTCAGGAAAGGACTGACATACCAACCTGGCAAGAACAAGGCCATTTACAATTACATTCTTGAAAGGAGGCCTTCCAAAAAGAGCAGTGGACAGCACCAGCAAAGTGTAAAACCTGAAACAAGACAATACAAACATGACTTTCTAAATTCAGCAAGCTCAAGTCTGCATGTCCTTCATTAAAAAGGCAATTTTTCATTATGTTGCTTTACTCCAGCAAAATTAACATTTAATTATGTGAAACAATTACATGGCAAAGAAGCAGAAGCAGAGCTCAATCTAAGCAGGCCCTTTTTCCTCATTGTAACGGAGTGCTCTTTACTCAGCTTGATCTACTAATCTTAAAGTGCTGAAAAAAAATTCATAGTAAGCATTAGGAAGGTTGTGAAGGAGAAAGTTATAGCATTTTCTCTTTTAAAACAGAAGAGAGAACTCTGTCCCTAGAGAAACTCCCTGTTTGCTCACTGCAAACCTCTGGACACAGGATCAGTCAGGAATGGACACAGCAGATCAGATTGGCACTTCCTGTGTATGTGTTAATATCTTCATCCTAGCAGACAATACAAGAGTTACTGCTGGGAGCGTGAAAGCAAAAGTCAGTAGAGCCTCCTCCAATCAAAAAACTTACCCATCACTAGAAAAATATGAGCAGGTTGTTGGTCCCCAGAAGAAAAGGTGATAGGGGATTCCCCCTCCCTCCATTTGATGTGTTTACAAGAACTCTCTATATAAATTGTCCAGGACACTCAAGAAACCAGTGTTGGAACAAGCACGGGTGCCTGTTGGTCAACACATGATTTCGTCTAAGGTGCCAGATGAGGCAAGGATTTCATACTCAGGAGTCAGAACCTTCACCAAAGGTGGTATCTATGATCTTCTGTAACTGCACTACCACTAATCACTTTTAAGAAATAAACTGGAGGGTAAGCCACAGCTTTCCTCGTTAAAAACAAGTATCACACTGAATTCTGTTTAGCAACCTTAAAGCAGCAGCTGATGACGAAAAAGATAACCGATTTAGAAAAAGGCACAAGAGGTTATGCCTCAGAACTCTGCATTTGCATGAAGAGACAGTGGAGAAACACTTTGAGGGTGGAGAGGGGGTAGGGGGTGAAGTCTATCTCTATATTCCAAAGTAATTTTAAACCAAGAAGCTGCCTAAAACAGCTAAATCATTTCAACATTTGAGGGTCCTAGGCTCTGAAAAGTTTGCTATGTGCAATTACTGGATTTATTAAATGGCTTACATGACAGTTTTTATACTTTTGAGACAGTCTTTTAACTCTCAAAATCACCTCACCTGACACTGCAAGATACAAATACCCTTTATTAAGTTGCACTGTGATGCCATGAATTTTAACCAACAATCCTCCACCTGCACACAAACACATGCACTCAAAATCCCCATCTTCATTATTAACCTCAACACAAACATCTGAGCATTTACTCAGAGGACTGACACCTCAAGCTTACAAGACTGAGAGTTAATCATTACCAACACAGCAGTACTTCTTTGGTGGTTAGTATGAAGGTACCTCACTGACAATCCCTCATCACTTTGTACAAGCTGGTCACAAATTCTTGTATTAGAATAAATGCGTTTGCAATTAGAAAGAACAGTGCAGAATCAACCAGAAGAAATTTCAATACCGTTTGTATTACAAAATTCTACAGACAGGCTGTGGGCACTGAAAAAAATACATTCAAGAACTTTTCACAAACTTTGTTATTTACACTGTCTAGCTTTATGAGCCGCAGCAATGAGGTACCTGTCTTTGAGATCCTGCGATCCAGTGGTTTACATATCATTCTGACCTAACTTTTAGAGGTTAGTCCAAAAAAGAATAAAAGAAAAATAGAAGTATAATTTACTGCATTCCCTCTGAATATTTAAAAGGAGTGCCTCTCTGCACTTTATTTTTTAAATACCATGTCCTCAGATACATTTGTTTCTGAAACTCCTTGATTTATCTCTGCTGTTTCATCTTCCATTCACCACATCTCAGCCTGCTTCTAGTATCCTTGCAGATACACAGAGCTCTCAGCTAAAACAAAGAGCAGAATCCCCCTTAACACCACCCTCCCTGTTTTCTCCTTTCTTGAATATCCGTGGGTAAACTCATAATCTTGTGGTTCATGCCAAAAACATTCAACTGTGAATTCCCTGTTGGTCACCACATTCTGATCATGACTCTAAATATTACTGCATCTCCCTGCGTACAAGCAGAGCCAAAACCTTTCCTATCAATCTGTGCACCTCCCAGGCTTGCAACTCAACTGCTGTAGGTTTTTCCTCTAGCCTTAAATATAATTCAGTTGTTTCTCACATCTATGCAGAAAGTAATCAAAAAGCTCACACTCCTAGCTCATCACCTTGGTCAGATTAATTTTCCCCTTGTCTCCCTTGACTTTCTCCCTTTCTCTGTTATGTCAAACAGAAGCCACTATACTCCACCCACTGAGTTTTTCACCACCTCCCCATTCCAACTTCGTGTCAGCTGCAGTCTCTGACCTGACACAAAACCAATCTTCATTCTGAATCTTAACATTTTATATAGACTGCTTCAAATAAAGATCACATGCTATGCACTTAACTCACCAGCTTGCTGTTCATTTAAGGCTATTTGATACAGTGCTGTCATACTACTGGAAAGACAGAAGTCTGCTCTTCAAAATAACCTCATTTTTCCTCAAGACTTAGGAAAAGGTAAACAAGTCAGAATGAGAACTCCTTCTTAAGAACAGCCTTAGGCAGCTTTACCTTTTACCAAAACCACCCAGCACCTCACATCTTCATTCCTTCCTTCTTTAACAAACAGAAGTGCTCCTGTACAGACCACATAACACCAGCTGTTACCAAAGCACCAGCTTGCTAAAGACATGAGCACTGTGGGTAAGGTATCAGCATCACGTAACAAGGCAAGTGTTTTGATACTCCACCCACCACCAGATTAAACAGACTTGGATATGGTGAAGATTTACAGTAACTCATGCTGATGTTAAAACCAAAAAACCACCTACTCCAGACTGTCATGTGAAATTCTTCATTTGCATTGTGCCTACAGTACACAAGTGTGGGGGCTCAAACTGAAGTAAAGCCCCCCCCCATCCCCAAAGCACAGCTGCTGCATCCTAAGCAGGTTTTCTCCCAGAAAAACAAAACCTATCACTTCAAGATGAAACAGGCTTTATTTAAATATAATGTAGTATATTATCAATATCCTCATGATCAATACAGGCCCATTATCAGTTATCATGAAACCTCTCCTACAAGGGCAAGTTGAGGGAGCTGGGATTACTCAGCCTGGAGAAGAGAGGGCTCCATGTAAGACCTAATACTGGCCTTCCAGTACCTGAAGGGGGCCTACAAGAAGGGTAGAGAAGGACTGTTTACAAAGACCTGCAGTGATAGGATGCGGGGAAATAGTTTGGAATTAGACAAGAGTAGATTTAGGTTAGATATTAGGAGAAAGTTCTTTACCATGAGGATAGTGGAACAAGTTGCCCAGGGAGGTGGTTTAGGCCCCATCCTTGGAGCTCTGGGCAACCTGATCTAATGGAGGATGTCCCTGCTCACAGCATGGGGTTAGACAAGGTGAGCTTTGGAGGTCCCTTCTGACCCAAACCATTCTATGATTCCATATAACATCCTATTTTATATTAAATATTTCCCAAATTAGCACATGTCTAATTAACAGTGCTGTATCCACATGACATATGGAACAGTAAAGACAAAAAATAAATGAAGAAAAGAAGGGGTCACTGCTGGATCCAGCACTGCTTGAAGAGTAACAAGCATGAAATAGCAACCTGCAAACGAGAGGAGGATGTCCCTTTTCTGATGGGTTTCATGCTACTCAAGAGTACTTCATTGTATGCCAACACCAAAAAGCACCATGGCCAATAGGCTGTGCGGCACACAGTTGTGGGGAACACAGAATTCAAGATCAACACAAACAGATGGCCTAACAAAGATTACTTTGGGGGAGGGGGTGAGAATCACTATATATGCAAGAGGAGAGTTTTAACTGAGTGCATCAGGTTGCCCTATTTCTGACCTGTGTGAAGTACTGCTTTAAGGACACATTACACACAGCATGCATAGCACTAACTAGGTAAGATGCAGTTATATTCTGAGGCATTAAATATGCCATGGGGAGTGCATGTTTCATTAAGTGAGACTTAAGTGGTCCCTCACTAAAGCCCAAGCTTGCAAATTTCATTTGTTTTGAGGCCTCAGATGATTTTTTGCATCACAAAGAAGGGGCTGCGAAGTGAAAACACTTTTCACTACATACACAAAACCTAATTTTTATTTAGCATCATACCTCAAATGTTTTCTGGCTTTGAGAGTATGCAAAAGCCTTGCTCTCAACTTCACCAACATGCAAAAGCCCACACTCTTAGTGCTTCGTTCAGGTGGGTCAGTTGGTTTGTCGGGCAAACAGAGGAGTGGGCAAAGGGAAGCACCAACTACGATCCAGGGGAATTTAGTTTATTTCACTCTAATAACTCAAGTTATAGGATGTAAGAGTTCTACTTGCATGCTATCGAATGTACTAATCTGGAAAACACAAAAATTAATCTTAAAGATGTATCAGTTTTCACAGCCAGCCTCAAACTGCAAAAAGAAAATAAATATTTTGGAATGTACAAAACGGAAGTGTATGCATGCACATGAGACAATTACCCAGAGAATACCTAGGACTACCCTAACATTCTGTGATTAGAGAAAAGCATTTGTTCAGGGAGGAATGAAGTTTACAGTTACAAAAATTGGATTTTTTGTAAACTGCCAGATCCTAAGAACATGTAGTTTGACTTAATTTGTGTTTTTTTGTTTTTGTTTTTTATTCTCACTCCTATAAACCCAAAATTCAAATTTACTCTAGGGAGCAAAAATTACTAGTCTATATATAGGCTTGAAATACTCAAAACCTTGACTTCCATTTCAACTGACTCAATTCCTACCCTGTTTCTAATGGATAACTCAGGTTCCATGACAATTCATAAATTCAGATACTTCCTTAGCAGGCTGAAGATCTGCCCTCTTACCTAACAATGTTTTCCACAAGACCCAGGAAGACTGCTTGCTAACATTGTCTTTCTGTAACGTTTTTGTTACCAGGCTACTTTGCAATAAAGGATTATGCAGATGCAATAGTGTTAGATGCAAAGCAATAACATCACACAAAGTGGCAGAAAATTACCATCCTCGGGTCTGGTCGATGCCTTCAGCAATGAAGTCAGCAGGGAAAGCATCTTCAAGTTCTTTTTTGTTTTCAAATGGGTAATGGACTTGTGCATAAGGCATGCTTCCACTCTCAAACCAGCAATCAAAAACTTCAGGGACTCGGCGCAGCAAGCCCTTCCCACAGCGTGAAGGGATGGTTATGTGATCGATACTGTGGGAAAGAAAAATATGGGCAAATTCTAAACTAAACCAAGAATTACCTTAAAAAGTTAACATTATGCTTGTAACATAGGTCGGAGTTTTGGTATTAATTTTAATGACTCTTCAAAGAGGTTAGCACTTCTTTGGATCATTTATATCATTCTAAGCTATTTAAGACATTTTTTATTAACAGCATCCAAGACAGAAGAAAACTTACTCATTACAAGTCCTCTCACTACTTTTTCATTTTCCCTCAATCTGTTGCACAGGGTTTGGGTAAAGAAAAGCAGTCTGCTCAACCATTTTTAATAAGTCTCTGACTGACCTTTCTCGATGGAGATCAGTGACTTTCACTCCAGACAGCTCCTCCAATTCTGCCATTGAACCAATGCAAACTACCTGTAAGAGACACTCCAGAAATTTAGTCAGCTGCTCACACATAGTAGCAAAATTTTTTCCTCAAAATTAGACAGGAGACTTGTAGGTCAGTCAGTATCTTCCAATGCAGCTGAAGAGACAACAAGGATTCTGAAAAGACAACAAGAATTTTGTACAAAGTTCTCTTCTTCAATCCAATGTAGCAGCAAATACTGTTAAAGAACACTGCCCTGACAGAATACAATTCATGTCAGAATACCTGGAGGCTTTGAAGAATGAGCCTCTTGTCAGAGATAAAAAAAAGGGGGGCGATTTTGTTGTTTTGCTTTTTTTTGTTTTCCAAATAACTCACAACACAACCCTCCACTGAAACTTCAATGATCCTGACTTTTATGAACATAGGAGTTTCAGATCCCAGGTTCCTCTCCTGAAGCTATGGTAAACAGCTAAGTTGCTTAAAATTGAGTATAGGTGTTCCATTCCAGGTATGCTAAAACACTCATACTAACAGCATCTTAGAGTGAGAAAAACAAAAACCTCACAGTTTACAAAGGGGTTGTAAGAAAGGTAGACTTTTCCTGGGGTTATTGCATCAACACGCTATCAAAAAAAAAAAAAAGAAAAAAAAACAACAAGTGCTGGCAATAGAGTTGCGGCAGCGTCAGGAAACATTCATGAGATGAATGATTCTGAAAAACAGAACTTAGGAATCCCAGCATGGTGGAGGGTTGGAAGAGACCTCTGGAGATCATCCAGTCCAACCCTCCTCCTAATGCAGGGTCACCCACAGCAAGTTGCCCAGGATCACAACGCCCATGTGGGTTTGGAATCTCTCCAGAGAAGGAGATTCCACAACCTCCCTAGGTAGCCTGCTCCAGGGCTCCAGCACCCTCACAGCAAAAAAGTTTCTCCTCAAGTTCAGACGAAACTTTTGGGCTCCAGTTTGTGCCTGCTGCCCGTTGTTCTGTCACCTAACACCACTGAAGAGTCTGGCCCCATTGTCTTGAATCCCACCCTTCAGCTCTTGCTGAGCCTTGAGAAGATCCCCCTCTCAAACTGCTCTGGTCCTGGCTTAACAGCTCCAGGTCTCTCAGCCTTTCCTTTACACAGAGATGGCTCCAGTCCCCTCAGCATCTTCTTAAGAGAGGAAACAAAAAGCTTTTTCAGTATGTTTTACATTTTAATGACGTTTAACCCTTCCAGAGCCTTCTCTCATGTGGCAGGATTTACAAGCTACAAGCTGCAATACCAGTCTGGATTTTGGAGATCCAGATCCACATGCAATCAGTCCAATTCAGAACTACCACGGAAAAAATGGGGTTTGACACATCTAATAGGAAGAGAGTTAAATGCATAAACATGAAGTTGTAAAATGGGGTAAACATTCTTCACATAAGATAACTTTCCAAGTTGCTCTTAGTATACAGTAAGCGGGAGTTCCTGTAGCTAGTCTTAAATACATGCATATGTACACAGAAATTGTGACTAACTGCAGGTTTGGTGCATTCGGTTCCAAAAAACTGTCTTGAATTACAAAGAAGATAGAAACTCAGTCTGATTTGTTTTTTAAGCCTTCATTTTCCTACTCTGATTCAATTGCTGCTATGCTTTACTAATCATCATCTTTAACTCTTGAAGTACTTTTGGAATGCAATTTTTTCATTTCTTACTTGTCTTACTTTTCTGCAAGAAGCGAGGCATTACAATGATTACAACCGTCAAGTGCAATAGTCTGCAGTTTGCATAGCAAACCACACCAAGGAACTGATCCCAGGTTAAAATAATACCTTTATTAGCAAATTATTTTTAACCCAGATCTGCTCCTTCATTCACTGCATAGCCCCAGAAGTTAGCAGGCATCAGTTCAGCTCTGCTGGTGGGAGAAAAGGTTTTAAGAGCAGCATGGGTAAAAAACACCCTTACATACACCCAATACATCATCTTTGATAACCTTAATATTTGACCATACCCAGCAGAACGTATTAATAGAAGAAATAACCCCAAATCCACATGAAAAACTCAACAAACACCACAGGAAGGCAGATATGACCATACTGAATAAAGCTGCCTCTGTCCAAATCAGAAGGATGAAACTACTCTGTCCCAAGGGCAGTTCATTAGATATCTGAAGGCAAGAGTACAATGAAACAAGTAGACGCTAATCAAATCCAATTCCTCATTGGGCCTCACCCCCTTGTTTCTGCAAGGAACAAACTGGTTTAAGCTCTCAAATTAAAGCTGCTGCTTTGGATACATTTCTTGAACAGCAATGTCTGCTTCAGAAGACATTCCCTATGAGTCACTTGTTCCTTCTCTGTTTTCTTTTTCAGCCACAACTACAAAACCAGCTACATCAACATTTAACACGAGGCAACAAAGGCTGTAACAAGTAGGCTGGGACTGGGGACTTTTTAGGATATCAGGTAGTGATAGGACTAGAGGGAATGGAATAAAGCTGGAAGTAGGGAGATTCAGGGCTGGACGTGAGGAAGAAGTTCTTCACTATGAGAGTGGTGAGAGCCTGGAATGGGTTGTCCAGGGAGGTGGTTGGGGCCCCATCCCTGGAGGTGTTTAAGGCCAGGCTGGATGAGGCTCTGGCCAGCCTGATCTAGTGTGAGGTGTCCCTGCCCATGGCAGGGGGGTTGGAACTACATGATCCTTGTGGTCCCTTCCAACCCTGACTGATTCTATGACTGCTCAACTCTGTTTCAGCATCACTGAATCTAAGTGAAACCAGAGGCCAAGGTTAAATACTTCTAATGAAATTAAATTAACATAGTATATGGGATTACCCATGTAAATAGGAAGACAAAACCCGTTCAGCAGCATTTGTGGACTTCCTGCGACACAGTTCTAAAGTTCACATTAAATACAAGTGTTTATTGTTATTGGTTTGCCTTTTCAGCTCTGTTACAAATCTATAATCAAAGAATAAGGAATGTTCATAGAATGAATGAAGTCTACCCTGGGATTTCTAGAAAGTATCTACTGAGTAGTAGTTAGTAACAGAAATGACTGCTAAAGTCAGCTACAAGTGGCACTCTTAATGCAGCCTCAACCAAACAGACCTAAAGAAGTACCCCCAAGCCTTCAGGAGAGATCAGCCAGAGCCTTCTCAATCTAAATCTGTTATGCTAGACCAAGTACACCAAAACTACTGGATGGTTAAGAGTTTAGGTGAGTGACAAGCAGCGAAACAATCAGAATTGCCATAGCATCTCTGCATATTTGTATGCAAGTCCTATAAAATTAGCCTTATGCTAATTTTTTGCAAGTCCTATAAAATTAGCCTGTTTGCTTTATCAACATGGGGGCTATATTAAAAAAAAATTTTTTCTAATCCAAATGAGATGGGTTCCTCCACTGAAGAGATGATTGAGATTGGAAAACTTAGAACGACCGACTATCTGAAAAAAATGTGGCAATAAACACAAGCTTCAAGATTTAACTTCCATTATGCATCTCTACTTGATAATTATGCAAAAATAGAACTAAAATAAAACTGTGGGGAAACAGATATTGATATGTAGTAAAATTCACTTGAATACCAATTAATCCACCTGACTGTATATTAAATAAGGAACTGTTATTATTTCTCCAAGACTAAATGTGCACAGCGTAATTACACGCAACCAAGCGTTCTTCTGAGAATGGGAGATGAAGAGGAGGCTCTGCAATCTCACATGGCATTAGGCTGCAATAAAACCAAAATCAGGAAATTCTGAGTGAGTATTATTTCTATATGAGAGCAGATGTCACTTTAGCCTCAAGTTCCACATCAGTTCCAATGGTATTTAGTTTCTAAGCTATCTCCCAGGTGTGTAAAGAGAGTGAATATTAAAAAAACCTCTAACTTGAAATTCAGCATGGTCCAGAAACCATACTTGACTGCTGAAGTATGACACTCAGACTCTAGAGTAAACAGAAATGTGTAACATCTACAGACAAAAATAATAGATATGTTGGTATTTTGATCATTATTCAGAACACCAAGCCCTAAGGAATATTTGCAGTTAATTTCAAAAGAAATGTCAATCTTCCAAGCTCAGTGTCATATTGTTATTAAAAACAAACACATCAAATGTAAAAAAAAAAAAAAAGCCAAAGAAAAAAATCTGTACATGCAGGAATACCAAGATGGGGAGACTGGAGAGAAAATGAAATATTATTAGAGGCAAGGAGTGAGAGTAATGTAACCTTTACACAATTTTTTCAGCTGTAGAATGAAGTCTTGAAACGTGGTTGCACAAAAGTGAAAGCTTTTTCTCTATCAAAATAACTTCTTCCATTAATCAAGGAACTTCAAGTTTAGTTTGAAGATTGACAGTTTATACTTAAAAATACTGAATTAATGTTAAAAATTAACATACTAGAGATAGAAGCACTTGGTTTGCCAGTGATTTACAGTCTCATAGCACAGACTGAATTCAAAAGCCAAGGCTTTCTGAGATACTTGAATTGTAACTGCGAGGAGTAGCTCCCTCACTCCTCCCCCACTACCTCCCTGCCTATCAGCAAGATTTCCAAGAAAAAGGAAATTAAAAAATGCTTTAGGGTGCACATCTAAGAAACAGTGTAGTTTAAGACAATGAAATAATCCTCTGGCATATGTTTTCCTATTTGAGGTTTTGCACATCTAAAATGAAAAGAAAAACTTTTTCAAATCAAGGGAGTTAAAAAGAAAGATTTTGGATGCTGCCATCAGTGTTTGCCTTCCATGGACACCCTGACATTGATTAGCATTTCTTACTTTCAGCACAAGAAAGACTTACTCTGTGTCTAATACAACTAACCCACTCAGGAAGAATTATCTTCAAATTTAAATCTTGGTGTTTTGATACCAGTCTTTAAAACTCTGTAAACTACTCATTTAGCATTATGCTACCAACTTCAAAAAAGTCATTCCTAGCTTGCTCATTATACACATCCATCATTCCACTAGATCCACACTTTTACAGGCTGTTACATTCTCATTTGTAGCACCACAAATATAGATCTTCACTCTTCTGCTATGCTGGACTTTTACACCTCCAGCAATTCATTTGGCTTGAAGTAACTGAGCATCAGAATTTCTAAGCCAAATTGAAAAGACTGAGTAAGAAATCTCTCTCTTGTCATTTTCTTACTGCATTTGCTATTTCCATTAAATTTACCATCACTCCAAATTCATCCAGGGAAGATTAAGAATAATATGTATAAAACAAACAAACAAGAAAAAAAACCCATACAAACAAGAAAAATTGCTTGCAGTTGTCAAGCAAAGGCAAAGCAAGCACGTGTGGGCACACAAATGCATGCATACAGCTATCATCTATTATAGATCTATGTATACTGTGAAGATGGACCTTAAGACTGCAGCAGCCAAAGATTTAACAGCCTATCCAATTAAGCAAACAATACATACAACTGGAAACGTTTTGTTTTCTTACTCACCTCTTCCAAATCATCACTGACCCACAGAGGGATGGGTGTTCCCCAGTACCGGTTCCTAGATATAGCCCAGTCTCGTGCATCTTTCAGCCAGTTTCCAAAACGCTTCTCCCTCACAAAATCTGGAACCCTGGTCCAAAAATAAGAAAAGCATACTTTTATCACCACATTCCACTTAAAAGAACACTTGATTTCATCCACAGAACAAGTTAATTTCAGCACATTGTGTGAACTGGAGCACATTCTATTGCTGCACTGGCCATTGCAAGGCCTATAGACTTGCTGTCAAAGGGGTAACAGCAGCTCTTCTGCCTTTCTTTGACTTTCAGGTAAGCTATGCCAGCAAAAAATATCATGCTTATTTTACTCTCAATACAGCCAAAAAGTGTGCAACACAAAACAGATTCAGTAAGGATGAAACAGTGGCAAAAAATCCTCAGGGTAGTCCAGCACTGGAGCATTGTAGCTAAGGGAGGATAAAAATATTAACACTTCTTTACGTTACAATGACAAAAATTCATATTATTTATCATCTCAACTTTTAAATCACTGACTAAAACCAAAAACAACCCCCTAAGAAACAAACCAACACCTGCTAAAAAAGGTTAAAACTATTGAGCACTACCAGGCTCTGAGAGATGCTGAAGACAAATTTTAATCACATGAAAGTGTCTTGCAGCACAGAGGGTACATCAGAACCTGATTCCTAGCAAGTTTCCTGGATATGCCGAATGGCCAGATGGTTTGATGAGGAATCAATTATTTTCTCTTATAAACAAATAATCAACAGTTTACACAACGATTATATAGCAATGAGAAAAAGCAATTGGGTTTGATGTCAACAATATACTCCCCCTTCATGCCTAAACATGCATTTAAGAAGACCAACCTCAAGTGAAACTCACCAGAAGAATAACTGTAATACAGTGTCATAGACACCCAAAAGCTGTGATGAACAGCTGACAATACAAATAACTCTAGAATTGAGTTACTGAGCAAACCATAGCAAGTTTTGCTGGATTTTCTTCCCTTATAACTAGAAAAGCCCTTCCCAAAGTTTGAGCTGGTTTTGGAGACCTAGAATTTCTAAAGGAGGAGCAGCCAGACACAGAAGATCCCTTCTACCTTCTCTTTTTGAAGTTCTTCCTCCTCTACCAATTTTTCTTTTTTTTTAAATAACTATTTTTAATCACGGATCAGCCCCAAAAGTAACAAAGATGAAAGAACCCTTTAGAGGAAAAATTAAAGGAATAGATTCACATGACACTAAGGTAGAGCTTGGCCCAGCAGCAGGAGATTTATGAAATAAGAGTGAGTGTTCCTCAAAAAAATCTATTGATGAACATGACAGCTACAGTTTTTTGAAAGTTTCACCCATGTGGAGATCTGAAGACTTCTTGATGCCACTGCTGTCTCAGATGGATTAAAAACTACCCTTAAAAGACTCACTAAATAACAGCCCAAAGGCCCACAGCTTCACAAGTTATTTCTAGATCTACTTTCAGCTGCAAAGTTATCTTCTGCGATATTCATTAAACAAAAATGTAATATAAAAATCAATTCTCAAGAAATTCAGTGGCTAACGCTTCATGATATCTATATCTCTGCTCTGAAATCTAGAGATGTACACAGGCTTTCCCAATTTGTTTTAGAGTGGGACTCAGTACTATTAACTTCTTGTGGTGACCTTAAGAGACCCTCTCTCCAAACACAAGTGGAAATTCTACAAAGATCGTTAGCATTTGCCTAACATTCCACTAATGTGGAAAACTTCTCTTTAGATCCCTCTTAAACTAGTTTCCATTTTTCAGAAGTTGTTAGACACTGATTAGCTGAAATTATTAGTCCCATTTAACATTGCTAGAGGCTGAAACAATCCCCCAAAGACATTAAAATGCTAAGAGTTTCAACTCTACCGCCTCAAAACATGCATAAAAATTAATTTTATCCCCAAAGTGGACATTAACCACAAAAATGTATGTGGTGTGATCTCTCTCTCTGAGCTACAGAAGTATGTAATTTACCTCTTCTGGTAAAATTGTCTGACCGTGCTGCCAGTTTTTAGTGGAACATAAAACACAAACCACCTCATGCACTCCGAACCGCATCTGCAACAATTTATGGCTCTAGAGGTACAGTACAGAAATAACACTGACATAACCATCAAATGAAATAAAAAGAACCTGTATCTCGAACACATTTTGAGCCCATCACTCAAAACAGCATTATTTAAACCAATTGGTTCTTACCACCACACAGATGCTGCCCATAGATGCTACCCAGACAGCAGACAGCCTCCGGCTGGGAACAAACTAGAGGAGGTATCTGCAGCAGAGAACAGCCCTGCCAGTCACACCAGTCTTTGAGACTGAAAGCTGTTTCTTTTGTTTAGTCTCACTAGATACAGCTAGCAATATTTCTAACACTTCTGACTCACCTACCTAACAGGAAAAAAAAAAATATAATCAGAAGCACATTAGGCTGGGAAGACAGAACGGAGCATTCTCGACAATGTTCTTTCTAACACCAGATCGTTATGTTACACCAACTACAAATTACTCTTTCTGTAGGGTTTTTCCATTTCTCTTTAATCTTCTTTTCTTGGTATACTTCTGTGAAATTTTATTAAAGACAACATCCTGCCACAGGTACGTATTATTATTATTTAAGGAAGCATTTTTCTACTCTTCCATGATTTCTTACATTTGCAGAAAGTTTGTTTTATTCAACTAAGAGTGAGGGCAGCACCCACTGGTGAATCCTGCTCCCTCCTCTCCCAACCAGTAATTTCAGTCACCCTGTGACTATGCCATACTGTGTTCAGTCTTGTCAGCCAACAGCCTCCCCCAGTTTTTCCACCTGTATTCTCCTGAGAGAATTGTGACTTGGAGATCATGATAAAACCATGAATAGAGGCCACATCTGAAGTACTGGGTCCAGTTCTGGGTTTACCAGTTCAAGAGAGATAAGAAACTACTGGAAAGAGTCCTGAAGAGGCTACAGAGATGCTGAGGGGACTGAAGCATCTCTGGGAGGACCAAAGGCTGAGAGGCCTGGGGCTGTTTAACCTGGAGAAGAGCAGACTTGAGAGGGGATCTTCTCAATGCTAATCCATAGCTAAAGGGTAGGGGGCAAGAGGATGGGACCAGACTCTTTTCAGTGGTACCCAGTGACAGAACAAGAGCACAAACTGGAACCCAAGAGGTTCCATCTTAACATAAAGAAAAACTTGCTGTGAGGTGCTGGAGCCCTGGAGCAGACTCCAACCCCTCCTGGACATTGTGATCCTGGGCAACCTGCTGTGGGTGACCCTGCTTTAGCAAGGCAGTTGGACTGGATGATCTCAAGAAGTAGCTTCCAACCACCACTATTCTGTGACTGAATCACTACTCATACTGGTCCCTAGCTTTCAGGAAATGTTGGGCTCTGTTAAACACCTCTTGCTTAAATCCAAAAGCTGACAGTCCCCTGAAAGTTAATGGCTACACTCCTTGCCAAACACTGACTGCACAACAAAACTATCCTCACAGCATGGGTATTTAGAAGCTTTAAAAAGCTCTAAAGAAGAAAAAAAAAAAAAGCAGCAGCAAAAAAAAAAAAAACCTTCAAGAAGTAAAACCACCCATAAATACATTTCTACTTTATAACAAAAAGATATAGCGAAAAAAGGACTTTCCCATGTGCCAGTACAGATGCTCTTCATACCTAATTGGGTATTTATTACAAACAGCTTGAAAACACAAGCTTCATTTTTCTGCTAGTGAGCACTGAATTTGCAGCTGGCTATGACAAGCAAGGTGAGCAGTGCCACAGCCCATGCAGAGTAACCCACTGCTAATGCCACTGAATAGCTTCAGATCTCAGGAAAGGTCAAGCTTCAGCATCAAACAGTTCCACAAGGTTGCAAGTGAAATGAAAGCAGCAACCTCTCTCCTAACACAATCCTGCTGCAGCTCCTACAACTGTGCTGTTAAAAACACCTTTTTCTTTTTTTTTTTTAAATTTCCCAACTGGCCTACAATTTGTGTTGGTTTTGACCTTCAAATTTCTCTGCAAAATGACAGGGATAGGATTTCTTACTTGCTTCTCAAACATTTAGCAAGGTTAAGGAGACTGCTGTCTCAGCAGGTCATGAAGCTCCTGATTCATGCCTGTAGAACTGTGTGGGATAATAGCTATTTCTACTTTCTTGGCACCCAGGATAATGCAATTAAATAAACTTCAGGACGCAGACATTTCAGCAGCTGAAAAATTCAGGGAACTGAACTTCATGACACAACGGAAGAAATACTGATTTGTCAAATCATGAATCAGAATTTGAGTAGAAGTACACCAGTTTCGGCCTGTTTGAATGCTAATTTCTACCTTCTCTCAAAACATCAAAACTCTTAATAAGGTAGAGATGATGAAAATTATTAGTTTGCTCCAAATTTGTATGCACAATTTTGACAGTTTCTTCCTATTTTTTGCAGATTGGGGTTTTGCTGAATTCATGCATTGCTAAGTCCTCTGCTCAGTGAAATTCCATATCCTTTCCTGGCACCTACTCATTTTCTTAGTGTCTAAAATAAAAATTCCATTTGACAACCAAAACAGCCCATGAAGAACAAACCAAAATCCAGTCCTTCAACAACATTTATTAGTTTATCACACTAGAAAGTGTTTTGCCTTCAAAGTCTACAGACTAACATACTAGCCTACTCAGCATCTAAGTCACACTAGCAAAGTGGGCATGGATTTGAAAATAGAGAATTAGTGACCATCTCCAATCCCAGAGCATGCATGGGTGTGGAACAGTAAGTTACCATGGCTACTAATCCAGTTACTTCTCACCAATTAATACCCAAGGAAAAGCATCCATTAATATCAGTATATTTCCTTTCTGACTCATCTCTAGAAGAGTAAAAATCTAAATTACATAATCCAGAAGTAAATTTATTAAAATGTTTTAGACATCTCTTCCTTTTCTGTACACATATTCTGAAGTATTTTTGTACTCATAAAACAATTGCAAATACTGAATTCAACTTATTATCCCTTTTCAAAGCTCAGATGTGCTCTGCATGACTCCATAAGCTGGCTCACCTTGCCCTAGTCACAGACTGCAGGAACTCTGTCTCAGAGCAGTACCATCACTGAAATAAACAGCTGTCAAATACTGCCACAGCAGAAGCCTCAAATGTTTCATCACCAATTTACCATTAAAAGCTGTTTGAGATGTTATACAGAGATATACTAATCCTTTCTCACTTTTCATCATTCCTCTCATTAGCTAAGTTTATTCCTGACATTCTTTGAAAAGCCACAGCAGCTTTATGTACTGGGTAAGATTTACTTCATAATTACTAACTAAAGGAAGCCCTTAGCTTACGAATTATTTGAAAAACAGTCCCACAAGAGTTAAGTTAAAAAGTTCATACACAAAACACCATCATAAGTAATGTGAATCAGGAAGCTAGCAGACAGCATCTGCTATGTTCAGTTCTGAGAAGATGGTCGCAGTCCTCCCATCTTGATTGGTGACATGGTAACTTTCCAAGTGACACTGGAAATCAGGAACCCCTTCTCTGCCTGTGAAGACAGAAGTCATTCTTCCAGAGGGTAGCTGAATAATAAAAGCAAACCCAAAGCTGATGAAATAATGATCTTACATCATTTAACTAAAAATGTTTAAATGCATAGGATAACAGCTTTGTTTAGGCTGTTTTAGGTGTTAAATTTGCTTTTCTTTTTAGATATTAACCAACTCTGGGAAGACACAGTCTTAAATTCCATTATGTTAATTTACTCTAATAACAAGCCTCCTTCAACATGCCCTCAAATTGATTTTTAATGGTTTTTAATTCAAGGAGATAAAATAAGCAACTATTCATGCCCTTTTGACACTTTAATTAGTGCCAATCTATATCACGGACCTAATTAAACATCGGGGGAGGTGGGAGGAAAGAAAGGGGAAGAAGGAGGGCAAAGCATGCAGATTTTCCACTGCAGCAGACTCCTCCTCTTCAATTCAGGAAAGCTTATTAGAGCAGTGCAAAACCACAAAACCCAAGCTCATATGGGGTGCCTCCTCCACCGCAAGAGAAGTTTCTGCTAATACACAGCTTACATTTACTAAATGAATAGTGCTTTCAATCATTCTGATACAGCAGTGCCTTTCTTCACTCTTTTATCCTGGTTCCCATAGCAACAAACACTTCAGCATGAGACTGCAATGCTGCTGCAGACTGCATCATAACCCGCCAGCAGCAGCGCACAGCTGCCTGACAGGGCAAGATTAAGCAATGCTATAACCTCCAATTTTTGGAAACGCTCATTTAAAAAAAATGTTAAAAAATCCTGTTTGTAGGACCCAGACATCATGCTAATGGCTACTAAAATTCTTATTCTTACCAGTGAGGGGAAAAAAAAAATCCCTGTGTCCTGATGCCAGTGAGAAATCAAGCTTCCACTTTTCTTCTTTCTATACAGTTTCTTTTGGAATAGTTCCACGTTTGTAGTTAAAGCACTTTTACATGGCCCCACCACTTAGGACTCACTTCAATTTATACATATTAATCTGCTTGCATTCCTGTAACGGTGGCAGACATTCAACATACTGCACACACAGCTAGATTGACCAGCTGCCTGAGAACACCATGCTGTAATTGCTTAAGTGAACTGGTATTTGGAGTCTTCATTTACTAAGGTATCACTTGAACCAAACAAGCTTTTGATGATCATTTACTGGGAGTGGAAAGATACCTCCTGTATTGGTGACATAAACAGCAATCTCTCTGCTCAAGAGGCTTGGAGAGGAAACAGCAAAAATAGGACACAGCAGAAGACAAGTAATCAAAATCAACAGGTTCAAGCCTCAAAATTCACTTCTAATCCACAACTACGTCTGATAACAGCAACTAATAAAATCTTCTGACTTATGCTGCTCTAAATTAGACAACCACAAAGCTTACCCTGCAGCAATTTTTTTTCACCTCCTACTGTAGCAGTGCCGCTCGTTTGATTTTTACGTCGGGGAATGCTGCCATCTGCTGACTGCCCTTGGCTATACACCTCACAGTCCCTGCCGGAGAAGAGACTTAATGCTTGTTCACCTTTCCTGAGTGCGACCGATGATTCGAAAAGAACAGTTATAATTGCGTGGTCATATTAAAGAAAGAAAGAGCCAATCCTCCACACACACCTGAAGCTGCTCAGATAATATGTACTGAATTAACGCTCACAAACTAGGAAGGAATCTTACAAAGCATCCTAAAAAGAGTCAAAGGAGGAAAGGAAGGGACTCAGAAACTGATTCCCTTCATTATGCTATAATTCTGTCACCCCGCTACAGACTCAGATTTCTCATCTGCACAAAAAAATGACAAGTTTAGTAGAACAGATGTTAGTTTTCTCTTGCAGATGGGCTCTACAGCCCATCTTTTGATGTATCATAAACCCTCCAGCCTTAAGGTTTATGATCCCAGCCAAGCATCGCTTGTGATCAAGACCACACCTTTCGAAAGGTGGAAGACAGTCTGCTGTTCAGCAAAGGCAGTGGCTGGTCGAAGAGTAGAAAGACCAAGATGAAAAGCTTCTCAGAAGACAAATGTGATTGATGCATGTGAAAACACTTGGTCTTACAGTACTCATACAGGAGCTGCAGGACCTGCAAAATCCACACTCAGTAAAGCAGAAAATCCACTTCTGGCGAAAAGGCCTGCTGGATATGCTCGGTCTGGTATCTTCGATAACAACTAACAGTTTAAGTGATGAAAGGATACCTTCAACTATGGACCTATACATCAAGCTCTTCATTACAATGCTTGACTTCTTTAATGCCAAAAAGATGCAAGAACAAAAGATTTAGATTCTTTCAAGTCCTTTATTATCTTTTATCACTTCTTTCCCTCCACTGATGCTCATCCTATGTTAAATAACATCAGAGCTGCCCAACAGTCTCTGACTCACCAGCTGAAGGTAAAGCTTTCAGGAATCATTGATGTAGATAAGTGAGGGAGGTTTTTAAAATAATAATAAAATTTGGAAAAAATAGTTTAAAAATAGTTCAAAGCTGATATTTCAATACAAACTACAGAACCTTTCCTATCATCCTGCAAGTATAAAAATACTACACACGCTGCCAGGAATGGGAGCTACAACAGTTTGCACTTACTTACTCTTTACAGGAACTTCTGATATTGTAATTAATATCAATTCTGAACATTGATGACAGGAATTAGTCCTATATTATACAATGAAATCTAAGGTGGGGTGGTCAAGCTGCTTGGCTGTGGTTACGCAGGAAATGGTCTTTCAACAAGTCATTCTACAAGATGATAGCTACAGCAATTAAGGCTGAAATTCAGACCACTTACACCAGGGACCCAGCTGCAACTAACTCTCCATATCAATAAAACAGGAAACCAAGGTCTGACAGCTCTGATTCGTACAGCAGCTGGATTTGCCCCTCTATCTCAAGTCATAGATTGTCTGAATATGAAATATAAGATCCTCCCCACCCCTCCCCTCTTTTTAAAGCAACAACATGTTTTTTAAACAAATCACCTCTTTTGCCAGTAAAGAAAACAGCCAGTAAGAGATCTTGGATAGAAGACTGACACACAGTTTCCTAAATACTGGTCCAGTTCTGTGCTTTCAGCAACCTTCCACACAAGTTACTTTCTATTCTGAGCAGAACAAGGTGGGGAGAAAGATGAGAGGGTTTTATTGTTTTATGATTTTACAAACTACTGGCACATTACTTGTGAAAGCATTCTTGAGAGCTACAGTGAGTTCATTTCGAAAAAATGAAGATACAGTTGCTGGCTTTAATAAATTGTGAATAACTATGGCTTTATCAGTAGGCTAGTTCATTAAAAAACCAATTAGGAATGCAATCAAGTTGCAAAGTTTGTCCAACTCTGCTTAATCTATTTCATCAAAAAGGCTATCTATATAAAGAGTGCAGCTATTCTTCAGGGACAATATACCTATCAGTCATTACAAGGAATAAAAAAAAAAGCAAAGCAGTCAAACTCATTGCACAAAGGTTAATATAGCCTAAAAAGCATTTATCCCAAATTCTCTCATTTCCAGGACATGCTGAAGCCCCAGAGAGTCCAAAAATAATTTTTTTAAAGCTAAGTATTGTTGCTGTGAACCTTTCAGAGATCAAATCTCTTCAACAGAAACAACAACGACCAAAAAAAAAAAAAAAGTAGGTTTTGGGAAGGATGTAGTTCCCAACATTTAAATAAATGATTACTGAAGAAGGCTAGCATTCTCAATACTAACTGAAGAAATTACACTGAAGAAATTAAACTGAAGAAATGAAGAATCTAGGAAGAAAAACTTTAAAGTAATGCCTTTTTATTTTAGAAAGATACATTTTAGAAGCCATCTTAATGTAACAAAAGCCATTGTGTATTCCAACTAGTAATTATGAAATCTCATACTGGAAATGTGTTTCTATCCCATTATTAATCAACTAGTGATAATACATCTCAACTTGGAGCCATATTCCCCACCAACTGACTCCTGAAATCTCCAAGCTCTTACTGTTTTGAAAGAAATCCTGAGGAATCGGTTTTATATTCAGTTATGGAATTATGTTGTGACTCAAGAACTGCCTAAAGAACAAACTGTTACTTTTATTCTGAGCATGTTAAATGTTGCCAATTAATAAAATAATTTGGTCTTCCCATCCAACCTTCATAGATTCATAGAATGGTTTAGGCTGGACAGGACCTTCAGTATCATCTAGTTCCAACCCTCATGTCGTTGGCAGGGACACCTTCCACTATACCAGGTTGCTCAAGACCTCATCCAATCTGGCTTTGAGCACTTCCAGGGAGGGGGCATCCACAGCCTCCCTGGGCAAGCTGTTCCAGTGTCACACCACTCTCACTGTAAAGAATTCCTTCCTAATCTACAGTCTAAATCTCCCCTCTTCCAGCTCAAAGCCATTGCCCCTCATCACTAAAAGCTCCCTGTAAAAAGTCCCTTCCTGGCTCTCTTGTAGGTCCCCTTCAGGTTCTGGAAGGCTGCTCTAAGGTCTCTCCAAAGCCTTCTTTTCTCCAAGATGCGCAGTCCCAACTCTTGCAGTGTGTCCCCATAGGGGAGGTTCTCCATCCCTCTGATCATCTTTGTGGCCTCCTCCAGACCTGCTCCAGCAGCTCCATGTACCTCTTAGGCTGGCAGCACCAGAACTGGACACAGTGCTCCAGGTAGTGTCTCACAAGAGCAGAGCAGAGGGGAAGAATCCTCTCCCTCATCCTGCTGGTCACATTTCTTTTGATGCATCCCAGGACATGGCTGTCTTCTGGGCTGCAAGAGACCACTGGCTGGCTCATGATGAGTTTTTCATCAGCTGACACCCCCAAGTCCTTCTCAAGACTGCTCTCAAGCCACTTCTTGACCATCCTGTATTTGTGCTTTGTCATAGGTGCTCCACAAAAGCAGCTCTCACGTTCAGGTCCACTTGTATCCCCACTTCTCAAACACTTATAGTAAGCACCACATAAAACTCAGACATACAGATGAAGTAGGGTTCAAACTGCTTACTGATTCATACTAATGCCTCCTGGATGAGTGGAGGTCACCAAGTAGCTCCTTCTTGAAGCTTTGCTTCTGAAAAGCAAAACTCTACCATTCAAACGCTTCCTTAAGAGGATCATTACATTTTCTTATGTTCATGTGAAAATTAAGTATGCAGGCCTACTGTCAGTCATCGAAACAGTAAAAGCATCTTGAGCAAGCTAATTAAAGCTAAGAACAAACACTTTCACCCCCTCTCCAGCTTATTTTTCCCCAAAGGAAGGATCACAGTATGTTCTGTTATGGAAAACAGAAAGCAACACTTAGTAATCTATAAAATCTCCTCACATACCCAGACTGAGCATGTGGTTATTAGCGAGCCAATGCTGCAGCATTTTTGGACAGTCTGCAGCATGGATCACTAACTTTTCCCACACATTCCAATATTTACTGTGCCTGTACCACGTAAGCAGTTATGCAAAAGCTGCTCATGGAGAATTTAATTGCTAACTGCTGTCCATGACAAAACACAGCATAAGCTGTCATTGTTCACTGAAAGTTGAGTCACTCTCTTAAACATCATTTCACTTGCTGAGCAGAGGCACATCATGGTGGAATCCCAGCTCTTCTGCAGTCAGTGTATGGAAAGACTGGACAACAACTGAAATGGCACACAGTACACACCTGAACAAGGCTGTAACTTCCACATCTTCCTCACCTGGTCTCAACTTCCCAGGAACAAGTTAATTATGAAAGGAAGAAAAAAAGTTATAGAGGCAGAGAAGATACAGTCCCTTCTCTCACTGACATACCAGCAACCCATGGCTGACTCTCAGAACAGCTACCATCACCAGAGTGCCTTCTTACTGCTAATTTAGTATGTAAAATGTATTTGTTGCTTTCAATTTCACACTACCTATACAAAGACTTTATTTCTGCCATTAGTAGCAAATTTCCTGTAACTTCTGACACTAAATTTACTTACAACTATGATACAACTAACAGAGCTGGGCTGGGGGGGGGAAGTTATGGGGAACGATACGTCAGGGCAGAAGTGTTTGGTTTTGTTCTTCATATACAGCTACGACAAAACAGTCATTGTCTGTAATAAGTAGATGTAAAGAAAAAGCTTATCTAAAACTGAATTGCAATTTGGAACAACATGTATCTACAGCTGCCTAAATTCTTCTCTCAAGTGGACCCTTTTAGGAGGCTTAGTCTGTGCACTTCCACAGGTTGATTTTCATTTGCAGTTTCTCTCATGCTGAATTGCTCAGGATTGCCTAACATGATTGAAAAGTATTTTTAATGATCCTCTAATGTATTTCACTGTAAATTATTAGTGCATATTCACCTCTACTCACACTCTGAAATCTATTTCTCACTAGGATTTTTACGCTGTGGCAGTTTAGGCTGGATGCCCCCTGCCACTGCTACATGAGATACACCTCTGGTGTCCCGGGTGCCCACCCAGAGGAGTGGACACAGGAAATGGCGTATTTCTACCCATAAATCCTGCACCCTATAAGGCCATCTGCAGAGTCATTCTCTTCCTCTTTCTTCCCTCTGCTCCCATGGGAGATGTCCTCTCTTATCGGGTAATGCCGGGGGAGTATCCTCAAGGCCTCTTAGGCCTGTCTAGGCCTAATGCCAGGAGGAGAATGGAGGGGGAGGCAGTCTCAGACCTGGCCAGCCTGAGACTTGCCTAGCAGTAGGAGTGGGGGGGGGAAGGAAGAGCCCTGAGGGGTTGGGTAGACCCTCAGGTGGGAGGAAGGGAGGACTGGGAAGCTTTTGGGAATCCTGTGAGGGGATTCTGTATGCTTTAGGATGTTCTTTTCCACTATGCTTTGTAGTTTGTAGTTTTCTGTAGCTTCACCAATTCGTTTTTCCATTTTAACTTTTTCCATCACTCTCCAATCCGTTTGCGTGTGTCATTCTTTTGTCCCTTTCGGGGCAAGAGATGTTCTGGCTGGCCTCAAACCAGCACATACACCCACAAAGAATGCCTTCTTTGACATTATGAAGGCAACTGCACGCAAACCTGTTTAAGCAGTGGGCTGATATGCACTGAAGCAGGGTATACCTGTTACTCCAGGAAAACTATCCTGTTGCTCAAGCAATGCATTTGTGAAACCTGAAATAAAACACCATTTAACACTAGTTACCGGCCTCAGTCCAGTACGTTGCCTCAGGAAGATTCAATGGCAATAGGAAGTGATCACACCAGCAGTAAACCAAAGCTTTGCAAGGAACTCCAGCACAGACACACACACCCCCCTAAACACCCAACCCTAAACACACAAAAAACAACCAGATGCAGGTGACATTACCAGTAGCACTGGGCATTACACTCCAGTAGTTTCTCCATCATATGCTCCACTCTCACAAACCAGCTTGGCACAGCTTTGTATATCAACGGAGTATCAGACCTGTAGAGGGAAGGTGATGGGAAAGAGAGCAAAACAAACAAAAACATTTTCAGTGCTACCTTATTTATGAAGTACTCCTTCAAATGTACTTTTTGCACACAGCTCCCTTTCCACAGACTGAATTTATTGTTCCTGAAATATTATCACAGTTACAAAGGTTGGGGTTTTTTTTATAGATTACACAAACAGTTTTATTTCAGTGAGCTATTGTTTTGAAATCAAACCCTAAACCTAAGATTTTTGCAAAGCCTTCAAACCCAGCAATTTAAGGAATTTGTATAGCAAGAACAATCACGAGAACATTCAAATGGTACTTAAATTTGAAATTTATGTTCCTACATAGTACAATGATGTGAACTTCAGTAACTATTAAAATGAGTCACATTTAAGTCTCCCATGCAAGCCCATCTGTATCTTTTTTTAATGTCCGTATCAGTCTGAGAAACCAGAAAAAACATTACGGTATGGTTTTACTATTTGCATTTAAAAGAATGGTGATAAATCATATAAAATAGTACTACCCAGGGCTAACTCAAAAAATATCCTATTCCAGAAGAAGGAAAGAAGAAGATCCAGATAAGCATATGAAACAAGTTGATAGACATATCTTAACATATTCCTTACTTCAATTCTCAATGAAACGAAACTCACATGGGATGGGAGCTCTATACTTACAGATAGGTTCCATCCCCTAGGGCTTAGTCTCTTTCCAGATTGGAATAATGGGCTGGATGTGAAGGGTTTGAAATGCCTGAACTCTCTTGTAATGACTTTTACCCATTATTTACTCACTAGATACTTTGGAAGAACATGTGTTACTTGAACAATCTATCGAGACCTTAAGTAGTCGTATTACAGAATGTGCTGAAATACAAATTTTCAAAGGTAATTTAAGGAATTTATCAGTCTGTGCACTTAGTGTTACCAATTCTAAGCAAACTTAACTTCTGCAACTGCTCCCATCCCATGTGAGTTTTGTTTCACTGAATGCTGAAGTAAGGAATAGGAAACACAAGCAAAGACCCTGAGAAACTGCTGTTCTCTCCTACACAGTCATTACCATGAATAATCCATCCTAAAAGTTTATTCATTTGACTTGAGCAACCTACTGGAGGTTACGATGTACAATGAAATTGCTAAAGTGCAAGCACTTCCTTTGGTTGGCCTCACCAACCAAAGAAGAGAAAACCCACAACAAAGGTTGCTCACACCTTCAAAAACTGAACTCACCTTGCATCTCAATACTACATGTCAGAAGACATTTCCTTTTAACTATAGGATATACATATCTATCTGTATCTTTTAATAGCTAAAATATCTATAACCTTACAGGAAATAGTAAGAGCTCCATGTGATAACAACGTAGTAGTGGCCTAGCTAATTAGCGCAAGCGCACTAAGCTGGGACATGCCACTTCTCAAATGAAGTTGTAACGCCTACAAAAGGGAAGAGTTTAGTTCACTCCTCACACAGTCACAAGATCACAGTAAAAAAGAAAGTATTCTACAAGCTATGAAGTACTCCAGCAGTGTTTCAGTTTCACTGAGCATCTTGTTTCACATATGCTGAAGAATGATGAAAAGCATTAAATATAAGATCTTGAGTTATTGGAAACAAGAATAAGAACCTGATAACAACAGTTTCTCACATGGTCTTGACATATTGCAAGAAGAATGCTGGAACAATAAACTGGTACCCAACCTCTAGCAGCTGACAGATGGGGATGACTGAAAAACAAGGTTTAGTTCAAAAGTAGCTTCAGACAAAGAAAACTATGAAAAAGACAAGCAGATGAAACTGTAATGATTTCCCAGGCTTTCAACCTAACAGAGTTAAGTTCATCATGCCTGATGACCATTCCAAAGGACCCACAGAGCACTGTTTCCACCTACCTGAAGGTGGTAAGAAAGGGGAGATGGCACACTTATCCTAAATATTTCCTTTTTTCTAACTCTACTGCAAAACAGTTCCTCAGCAAGAGATACGAAGAGAATAACATACTGAAAATCTGACCAAACAGTGAGATCTGACACACTTCTGCTTCTCATGAGTGGTGGTAAGGTTGAAAAAACCATATTGAATTCTTTGCTGAGAAATACCCATTACAAGACAGTGTTTTCCATCAATACAAAGATGAGGGAAAAGTCACCCAGACAGACCTTAAATCAGAGACTGATGGTCCCAAAATTCCTGCCTAAACAATCCTGTCTGTTTCAACTGAATGTTTTGTTCTTCCTATAAACGTCCTATAGAATTGCAACAGAGCAATAAAAGCACCTGAGCTCTGCCTGCTTCCTTGCAATTCAGAGAATGCTGATTTTGTGGCACTGCTATCTTCATGCTTGAAAAGATAAAGACTGGAAAAGACCATTCTCTGTGGGCACTATACACTCCCAATAGCTTTCTCATGCTTTGGTCTGCATGGCTGTTTAATACAAGTCATTGTGATCTTATTCCCACTCCATTTTTGTGTAATTTAGAAAACAATTTCTAAAGAACCAGCCACATGCTACGCAGGATGCTTCTTAGCTTTGTTTTCACTGTCTTGAAGAAGACAAAGCTCTCTATATGCCAGTGATAGAGCTTCCCAATATTGCTCCCTAATGGAATGGCAGGTAATAGCTGTGATGGACACTTCAGCTGTCATGCTAGTTACCTTTCCTATTTCAACTGCTACCTACACCATATAGGATCTAAAGACATAACCTGTACATAAAGTGCTTCTGACCAACAATCTCCATATTCAGCAATTTCAGTGAGGGGAATTCTCCCTAAAAACTATCTACTATATACTTACCAACTTGTTACTGGCTGCTTCTCTCCAGTTTTCAAGTTTAGTTGATGGAAAATTACTACATAATCACAATAACAAGGAAAAGTAGAGAAGGACCCTAGTCAGATAAGATAGAAGAAGAGGGAAAATATCTCCACATACTGAGGATTCAACAACTGCCTGGTTCCAGGCAAAAGCATGAACAATAGTGCATGAAGTAGAAGAGCCTGATTTCAAAGTTTTCTTATATTAATCAAAATAACTTGTGACTCTGTTCAAAGTTAAGAACTACTCTTCTACTTTTAGCATATTCCAATTATGGTTTGATTTGTGATGGCAGTGAAATGAGCTTTTCAAGTAGAATCCATTATTCTGCTCTTCCCACCAGATAATTTGCTGCTAGGTGCTGTCTGCAACTTATCATCAATCAACAAAAATGTCAACAGAGTGGCAGGATTAAGTATGTTCTACAGAATCAGCATTTCTATATGACTGGTGTGTTACAAAAGGCCATGGCTGTACATCTGCACTGCTGTGTAAGAAAAACACAGAAGTGTTGCTTGGTTCTGGGCTGCCATTTTTCAAAACCTGTCCCAAATCACCAAGGACGTAACTTGAAAAGTAATTCCCACTCTTCCTCCATGTAGCTATTGGAAACAAACCAATCATGCTATTCAGGAGTAAGGGAAGGTTATTCTTGCTACAGACTAGAGACAAATGCACACTGCTAAAACACTTCATCTAATAGCATTAAAGCTAGAAAAGAGTGAAGCTTTTATCACAGTTACTTTAGTACAGGTGATATAAGTGTCAGGGCTCAAAATGTTCAAGTCACTTCAGATATGAAGTAAGATTATATTTTTTTAAGTGTCTTCACTTGTAGTGAAACAATTTAATAAATATTCCTATTAAAAGACAACTTTCTAAGTTTGACATTTTTTCATCTCATACCAATTGTATACATTTAAAACCACAGAGGACACTAATAAAAACAAGCTTCACATCTAGATTAAATTTGTCTAGACTGTATTTGTCATATCCAAAGGCCCATGGAGATTTGAACATGGAGTCCTTCAGCCTCTGCAGAATTCCCAGTCTGACAAGGAATATTGGAAGATTCCTGGCAGGCCACTGTGCTGAGTCACCTACCTGCCTTTCCAGAGCTCATCTCGAATTTCTAGTTGACAAACCCAAATATTTCTAAGAAGTCCCCACAGGTATAATAAACATGCCAATTGCTATTTCTGATCAGAGACATAACTGTTGGTTGTGAGCTCCACTGAATAATGACTGAGCAGAAAAACATTCATGGCTTGCACGTACTACCCACTGCAGCAGATAAATGCTATCTGCTTCTAATCAGCAAGACAGACAGGATAAGCAACTGGGCTCTATCAGACTCCAAAGAAAGAAGTGATTTTACAAGGTTAAAAAGAGGTAACTATGATAACAGCTATAATGTAGCTATTTTATCCAAAACACGGCAAATTTGAACACAAACATTTCAAAACATTCTGTGATATAATGCAAAGGCTACCAAAATATCCTTTTCTAACACTTAGTACCTTAGCTGCTTAGAAAATAAGCTTTTTTAGATTTACTATAGCCATCTTCAAGAGGTAGTTAGTAAATAATATACGTAACCCTAAAGGAAAAGAAATTCATGGTACAAAAATACATCTGTAAATCATCAGAGTAAAAAAAAAAAATCAGCATTACATTTAAATTAACCAAATATATGGCAAAAGAAAATTGACTTGATCATTAAACCAAAATTGAAGGTCTCCTAATTGAATAATCGTGACGCCTGTTAATCTTGTTAACAAATTTAAGTAGGTCAAGAGAAACGAACCTGAAGAACTACTTAGTTAGAACCCTCAATCTTAGAGTCATATGCCCTTCTCTTCTTACCTCCAGCAGAAAGGATAGCTGTGCTTAAAACTACCACTGTGAACCAGTCTGCCTTTCTCTTTCAGAACTTTAATGATGTTCTTATCTGCGTCCTAAAAAGACAGAAGAAAACAAATTTTCCTTGAAATACAAATTTCACTATTTCAGTAAATGACTACAGGAGTTGTCTCCATTACTCAAACTGAGAAAACCTACAGATAATCCAGTACTTACAAAAAATTTCCAAAATGCTGCTATACAATTTATGCACTTACTGCAGCAGAGGCACTGTAACACTCCATTTACCAAGCTACTTGGCTCTCCAAACCTTGGCATTCAGCATCAGTCCTTCTCTGCCCACAGCTGCGTACAAAATTCAGACTTTCTGTAGCACTAATACAAGACAACCCAATATTAAACAAGAACTTAAATCTTTCATTCAGTCTTCCGATTCTGTGGCAGCAAATCACGTGGTGCTTCTTAGCCTAATATTTAGGCTTCACTGCAGCACATTCCTCTGCCATGAACACAGCTACAAAAGTTGAAGCATCTTTTACAATACCTCAGTAACCAACCAGAATTTACATTCTAAACTGGAAGTGAATGATCAGTCAAATTGCTGAATGTTAAATCAAAGACAATCTATTGAACAAGTGTCAACATGACATTAAGGGATGCAAAAAACCCACCACAACTGATTGTTTTAAGAATTCAGCATTACAGTATTTTTCAGGAGTCTTAAATTCAGATTACCATGAGCAAAAAGCTAAACATGTAGCCTCTGGTGTTATCTTATTTGCCTTAGCAATCATAGCTGTTTGATTTAAAATGCAATACAAGATCTTTAAGTCTTTTTCAAGTAAATTGTGTTTAAAGGAACATGCTTTGCTATCCAACTGTAGCAGCAGGAAACCAGCTGAAAAACTATTTGTTGTCTTGGCACACAGCACTAAAGAGGCACCCCATTCTGTCTATCTGTGTCTGTAGCAGTCTGGAGTTCCCATGGGTTCCTTTTACAGGGATTCTCTTGCCTCTATTGACAAGTAAATTCACATTGCCACACATCCCACAAGTGGTGAAAATGACTGGATTTCTCTCCTCTGACAAGTCGAGTTATGCTAACTGGCTGGTATAAACTTGAAGATGACATCTGGGAAAGCAGAAGTCATCCAGAAGTAAGAGAGGCCTTTGCATACTTGCCTGGAAGCTTCATGAATCACATTTCCACAAAAAACAAGGAAAGTGAAACTCCTTCTGCAGTAGATAGAGAGGGGAGATGCTCTTCTTCCCTTTCACTACCAGATACACAGTATTACTCATGTTTCAAATCCGCTGTTTTTCAGATACTATAATAAAACAACTGGAACACTGTTGCAAATGTTAAAGCATTTTTTTTCCAGACCCCACAGACACCTTGAAGACAAAGCTACTAAGGGAAAGAAAAGATGACTTCTACCATATGTAAAATTTAACTTGCATAAAGTACTGTTTTACTTTCTTCAAGACCACTAACCTTCACATACTGTCCAGCAAAGTCAGCCACCTCTGCTGTGAAGCAGCCAGATGCATCCACAGGACAAACAGGCACAGAGTCCTTCCGAATGATGTTAAAATCCATGCAGACTCTGTAATCATCCTACAGAAGAGTCAAGTGACAGGTTAAAGAAACAAAGTACTGGGTAAAATATTCACCCTTGGAAAAAAATTAAATACAAAATGTGATGACTGGACAAGAATGGCAGAACATTCAGCCTTGACTAAACCCAAACATGGACAGGAAAAGATGGATTTTACAGGACTGATTTACAGATGATTTCTTCAGAATAGGTATTCTCTCACCTAGTAGAGGGAATATGTGCTTCTGTGCAGGTACATATGCATGCACGTGCAAGCACACAGATTTTATCTGCACACATACATGCATACAGTCAACAGCTTCAAGCTACTATTGCATAGCAAAGGAACTGACCACCACTGTCATGTTCTTGTACCAGCCAAGATTTGTGTCTGTTTAGCACACAAGCCTGGCTGTCAATCCACAGGATATCTCACGATGATGACACTCATCCATAGCCACAGTGAAGTTGGCTAATTCATGTACCAAGGTATTACACACAGAAACAAAAAAACACTTCAGCTACAACACTCATTTACTTCAGACCATTGCCTCTTCCTATTCTCCAGCATCTGTGGACAGCTATCATGGCTATACAGCCTCAATTTGGTCAACCAGCTTCTTCAGTCAATAGATTAACTGAGATATGCCCATTCTCCGTTGGCCTTTCATCAGCTACTATTGCTGAAATACAGCAAGCAGACTGCTGTGTTTAAAATACAGGCCAGATAACAGAAGTAACGTCAACCCTGATTTGGCAGTGAATTGTAAAAGGCTTTGAAGAAGCAGCCAGCAAAGACTACAAAGCTTGGCAGGCTCACAACCTAGCTAAAACATAATAACAAACCTTCCACTCGGCAGGACTTGGGTCAAGAGGTGGTTCAGTTAGATTTGCATCACTGATGCAGCCAATGATATATAAAGGGCTTTGCTATTTTGGTTTTCTGCAGTCAGTTCCTTTCTTCTAAAGAACTCAAACTCGAATGCACAAGCCTCCCAGACTGACCTGCCTTTTAATTTAATGAAGATTTGCCTCAGTAATCACAACCCAAGAATATACTCAGGCAGCTAAAGAAATCCGCAAATGCTAAACTCCACTGTAAAGCCAAGACAAATTTCAATTCTTCTCAGGCCAGAAGTCCTAGTGTTTGCTTTTGTACCCTTGCTACAATTAAATCTTTGAAAAGATGACAAACAGAAGTTGTTATACACCAAATGAATGAAGCAGAAGCTATTCCACAGCTCACCAATAAAAACTCAATGCTGTACCATCTGAAATTTCAAAAACCAACAAAAACATGAAGCCAAAACGTTCAGTGAGGTCAAAATGTTCACCTTCAGCACCTCTGAGCAAAAATGAAGCAAACTTTTGCAATTTACTGAAGCTGTGCAACAGTAACATATCTTCAGAACTTCTGTGACTCCATCTGAGCAGGCATCAGAAGTTCAGGGCAAATTAAAATGTTACTACAGCTTTTTAAGTCGACTGTAGATATATAAGACGAAATGCCTGAGCTGATGAACGTCACTGTCACATTTATTTGGAGGTAGAGAGTTTACAGAGTTTTTAATACAAGTTTGTCTTGTTCTGGAAGCTTTAATTTTGATGAACTGACAATAATAGATTGCTTTGATATTGTGTGGCAGCTTGTCTTTGGCAAAAGCATGCCACATGACAATGAAAGTGCACATCCTGGAACTACACAAAGGTGCATTTTCACTTCAAATTTGTTGAAGAAAGATACATTTCTAGGCTGCCAGCCACACAGAATACATGTCAGTAAGTACGATTAAAACCACCTTATTTCTACCTCTATTTATTGAAGAGACTTACTTCATAGAATGCCAGCTTGGAGGGACCTCAAGGATCACCTGGTCCAACCCTTCTAGGTAACAGTGGAGTTGAATTGAGATGGCTTAAAAACATCCAGTGTAGGGAGACTTACATTATGGCAAAGGATAGAGAGAAAACATGTTTCCTGTGAAGAACTGTGCTCTATTTCTTCTCTGACCCTTGCCTCCTGCTCCACTTACCCCTTTTGCTATGTACCTCCAACATACCAATAAAGGAAGCTGCAGAGAAGCCAAATGAATTAGTCAGACAGCCCTGTCTACAGCCATGAGTGATCTCTCTCCTTTCAGCTAAGCCTATCTTAAAGGCAAACACTTAATGCCAATACACATAACATGAACTATTCTACGCAGAGCCTGCTATACAATGATGGATTCCTGAACCTAAACAAGAACCATTTGTGAGTCTTTCAGAACAAAAGGTACCAGCAAGCTGTGAAAACTGAATTACATGCATGCCAAAAGAAAAAGGTAGCAGCATGAAGTGCCAACATATACTATGCAATTTCCTTCTAAAGGCACTACAGCCAGTTGACTCAGGTCTATGTATTATGCATTAAAGTCAAGATGCTCCTTAGCTAACTGGTGCAAAGTTTTGTTAGTGGACTTTTTCCCTATAGAAACATTTTATGCATTTTTTCATTGCAATGCATTGAACTGATACTCTCATGGGTTATTTTAAATGCATGTTTTAAAGATAACTGCTGACTTGCCACAAGAAGGAGACAAACGTGGATTTTTTTTCCCCTCTGTGTTTACACAAATCCCAGAGGGCTTATAACAAAACCAAGTAAGAGGGCAGATAATCCTTGCTCTAACAGGCAGGTCAGGCTTCCCATCAACTGAACTCTCTTGTGCAGGTACAAAGAAAAAGAGCAGCCAAGGGAAGGTTTCTCCCAGAACTCCTTCTCCATTAGCAATCTAATCATTTCCTTTATTCCATCTCCTACAACAAGAGCTCGTGACTCAAAACCATGTCTGTCAAGTACTTGCAAGATTGAGCCACAGGAGAGTGTCTGAGGTGAAAGTAGTGTGACAAGACTTAAGAATTCTTAAATGTTTTACCAGCTACCATGAATTTCTTTATTAACCAGTACCATACAGTCCAGTCTAATTGCCTTTCTTGCCAGCTATATGAAGCTGAGACATCTTTTCATGTCATATTGATCTTGACAAGGGAAACACCACCATAATGGAGGCACCCTTCAGAAAAATGCAGGGGGAAAAAAAAAAAAAAAAAAGAGAGAGAAAGGGGATATTTCACACAAAGAGGCCTATCATTAATGCAAACAGTTTCTGGAAATGACAATAGAGCTCATGGTCCAGGGATTGCTAATTGCAGGGCATTGGCAGCCCTAATGCAAGCTTTTAAGGGCATCTTTGGATAATGGCTGAGGAAACTACATATAGAGAACAATGAGTCTAAACTAGTGCATTAAATTCATGTGCCCAAAGTGATTATACCCATGAAAAATTATCCCTCTTAACCTTCACAAGAATAGACAGAGGGAAAGAATAATAAAGACAGTAAAAAGAAGGGATTGCAACAAAACCCTTTCACACCAGCATTTCAGTACAAAAGCAGACAAAGCATTTCTTCATTCTCTAAAAGTCCAACGAGCAATGAAATTGAAACACTGAAGAGGGGCAGTGTGCTGAGCAGAACTGCTGTTACCATCCAAAACTGCCACCTAGCAAAGCCTGTCCTGACTATCAGTGCAACAGATCATTCATTCTCCAAGCTATAAATTCAGGCTTTAGGAAAAAAAAGTGAAAACAAAAGCCCTAAGGTCAATGACACTCATCAGATACAGTGGTGGGTTCACTTCAAAGACCACTATAATCAAATCAAGGGAGATCTAAAATCCTCATTCTAGCACACAGAGGGCACTAGAGAGCACAAGAATTCATTAGAATACAATGGCACATCGTATTCTTACCTTTCAAGCAGCAAATGGGAAGACTGTTTAGTATCAGTCACCCTGACAGCCACTCCCCAGCAGCTGGAAAGCCAAGCAATGTGTGTTGGAACAAAACAAAGGTTACAGATATGCAATTCATACTCACAGCACCAAAATAGGGAGCCTGATGTACCACACCTGTGCCCTCCTCCTCCTTCACATAACTGTCTACTACCACAGAAAAGGCACCTTTATCTTTGCACTGTAACATAAAAATAGAGATTTCATGTATACATATACGTATTTATGTACATACACACACATATGTAGCAAAACAGAGTTCTTCAGGCTATGCAAGAGTCACTAGCCACCTGTCAAGACCAAACAACTGCTTCAAAAACAAGTGACACAGTAAAATATATTCCTAACATTGTTAAATCACTTCCCACAGCTAGGACACCCAGACTGTACACTTCATTTAAACAGTGTCAAATGTGATTAAGCCTAAGACCTCTCCAGAAGTCCTCATAGTCAATTACTCCTCAAGCCACAAATATTCAGAGAGTTCTGTGCTTCACAGACTACAAATCAATACACTCTTGTAAGCAAGGATACAGCCACGATAGCTCTAGGGGTTCTATATGCAGAAGTCTCCTTGCATTTTTCTACACCTACTGTACCTTCTCATTTTACAAAGAAGTTTGCTTTCACAGTCACGTATTTTCTTTTGTCTCCTCCAGAGAAAGAAGGTGACAAGTATCAAGTAAAAAAAGAAAAGAAAAAAATTGCTGAGAAAAGGTCTGACAATTTTTGGTGTGTTCAGTACGCAGCTAGGAAAAAATAAAGTGCTACTTTTTATTCCTAAATGCAGAAGTAGTTTTAAAAAAAAAATACTGCAGTCACAGCTGAACCAAGCATGTTACCAAATAAAAGGTCTGGTTTTCTTTGAAGAGGGATATTTTGAGATAAGATATCCCTATTTTGAGATAAGATATCCCTTCTAAAAAGAAAACCAATAGACGCCCATCTGCTCCTCAGAAGTGCAGCAGGACTCAAAACATTGATCCATTCCAAGCCTTTACACCTGCAGTCCTGTTTTTCAGGTTCAGCTCTGCCTGAACTTTCTCTAGCAATAACAGGTCCTGCTCCCTGCAGAGGTTCTCACTTTTGCTGACTTCAACACAAGCTTCAGTACAGACACTTATGACCAAATCCTTTACACAAGTTAACAGCTTCTTGTCCAGCAGTACAGTAATCCACTTCAACTCTTTGAAAATTTTAATCCATTTTTAATCAGAATCTTTTTAAAAACACATAAATTCTCTAGTATCGCGCTGCTACGTGTTCTAGTCTCAGCTGGGGTGCTCTTCACTACGTGACATTTAAAGCAGTGCTTAAACGCTGCATAGGAGGACATCCATTAAAAAAAACACAACAGGAATATCTGTAGTTACTTTAGCAAAAGCTTTTAACTCTTCACACCTCTTTTAACTATGAAGTGTCTGCCCTTCTCCTGTGAATACAAATTTGTAGCTCTAATAGGGAGATAACAAAAGCTCACCGAACAAAGCTGAAATATAAATGTGTGGTAAATGTGTCTGCAGTCTGAAATCGAACTATTAGTTATCACTAAATGCTTACTCTGAGTGGATTTAAAACTTAAGAAAAAAAAAAAGAGAAAAAAGTTACATTTCTGTTTTTCAGCCTTTCACTAGGATTTTTAACTACTTGAATACAACCTAGAGTATGTTACTAGGACACATTTTTCTAATACAAACAAGGAATACTGAGAATGTTTTGGGCTGTTTTTCACAAAATCACAGAATGTCAAGGGTTGGAAGAGACCTCTAAGAATCATCCAGTCCAAGCTCCCTGCCAGAGCAGGATCACCTATACTGGATCACACAAGAACACATCCAGGTGAGGTTTCAGTATCTCCAGAGAAGAAGACTCCACAAGCCCCCTGGGCACCCTGTCCCAGTGTTCTGTCACCCTCACAGTGAAAAACTTATCCTCATGTTTCCATTGAGCTTCCTATGCCTCAACTTCCACCCACTGCCCCTTGTCCTGTCATTTGCCATTACCGAGCAGAGCCTGACTCCATCTTCTTGGCACTCGTCCTTTTTACATAGTTATAAACATTAACAAAATCACCTCTTAGTCTCCTCCTCTCCAAGCCAAAGAGCCCCAGCTCCCTCAGTCTCTCCTTGTAAGGAAGATGTTCTACTCCCTTAATCACTTTTGTGGATCTGTGCTGGACTCTTTCAAACAGTTCCCTGGGGTCCCGCTTGAAATGAGGGGCCGAGAGCTGGACACAATATTCCAGATGTGGCCTCACCAGAGCAGAGTAGAGGGGGAGAAAAGGGTTTGTGTTTTTTTCTTCTTTGTATCCTATATCCAACACAAAACTTGTCTTACCTGAATAAAATATTCAAAGAGTGGTTTATATTTCTTGCCTTTGAGAGCAATGCCAGGAAACCTGAGGAGAAGGATTTACACAAATAAATTAACAACTTAGCTGGTAGGAATGCTATATGTTGTTTCCTTTTTCCCCATCCCAAATAGAATTTGACTTCACAGAGTGAAGTAAAAAGGATTTTCTCAATAGTTTCCTTCCCATTTCTACACCTCTTGAGCAATTTGGTCTTGGACAAAAACTGTAACGTGTCTTAATGACATGAGAGTGGTAAGGCACTGGAACATGTTGTCCAGAGAAGTGGCAGATTTCCAATCCCTAGAACTGTTCCAGGCCATGGTGGAAGGGGTTTTGAGCAGCCTGGTCAAGTGGAAAGCATCCCTGCCCAAGACAAGAAGGTTGGAACTAGATGACCTTTAAGGTCCCTTCCAACCCAGACCATTCTGTGATTAATACATCTCTTTTAACAGTCAACATGTACACTAGTACCTGACATTCTTCCAATCAAGCAGGCATAAATTTATGTATGGGTTCAGCATTAGCAACAACCTTTCTGGTAAACTTGGGCAAGGAGCTTCTGGATAAAGCATTATTTCAATTTGCCATTCATAATCACAAAGCCCTATAGCTCAGCATGTTCCACAGAACTCAGTAAGCACTGACCCAAACCACCTAAAAGTTACATGCACAGAAGATTGTGATACAGCTTTTAAAGCATAGACATCTCCTTCCTCATTCTAAAACTAGGCATCCAAACTCTCCACAAGCATCTCAGAGAAAGACCCAAGGCAGACTGGACTGACTGAGGAACCAACTGAGCCAGACAAGAAATGTAAGACAGAGAGAGCCTGTAGATCTGTCTCTCTTCAGACCCCTGAGAGCAGTTGACAAAGACAGCAAATTAGTTTGGGATTCACTGCTCAGAATTCTCCTCAAAGTGCTTGAATCATCCACTTCAGGAAAATGTCTAGTTAAAACACAACTTCATCTAACAGATGGGATAGCTCTCTCAATGTGTCACAGCTGTAGGCCTTCCCTATACTCTTCTTGATCCACATCCTCCAAAACAATGGCCAAACCATAAAACACTTGACTACTTCCAAGTGGAGAACTCTTCAAAGCTGCTTCATTGCACAGAAAGGAACTCAAGCAGTATTTAATGCCAAGTTTAAGAGCATGACTCCTCAGCTCAGCATACTAAATAGGAAAAGGGGAAATTTCTATTTTTAAGCCACAGCTTCACAGATGGTTTATATATTTTTGTATTACAAATAGGCTTAGGAATGTTTGAGGTGCTTAATCGGAATCAGATGAGAGAAAATCATCCCAGTGCTCAGTCACACAGATGTGGGAATGCTCAGACACAGAACATGAAGCACTAGAACTAGCTTAAAAAAAAAAAAAAGAAAAAAGATGTAGTTGCATTCTTATCTCATGCAAGCCAGTGACAGGTAAGGGTTGTAGATCACACTCAATTTTCTCTTTTGAGTTCTGAAATACTTTTATCAAAATCCTGAACTTCAAGCTGAAAATTTATACAGTGCTGCTTTCTTGTGACCTAAGTTATAGTACTAACAGACTCATGTTTGGCCACCGTAGTAATATTTCCCTCTCAAAAGACCAAAAATCTTGTTTGGATTCTCTAGAACCCCAGGAGACAACAGTGGAAACCAGTATAAAGGAATGAAGTGCTTAATAAGCAAATAGACTGAAATGTCCCATAAGGGAAGGAAAACTATCATTAATAATTTCATCTCTACCACTGCTAAATAAAATAAGCCACTCGATGTCCAAAAGTGGGGCAATATATACCAAGACCAATCCATTTGTGCAAAGCAGCTGAAAGTATTCTGATACAGATGGTAGCCATCTCAATCAGTGAAACAAAGAAGTATTCCCATTTGCTCTCACACAAAAATTTACCCATCTGCATCTGGAAGACAAGGGAGAGAAAAGGCAGGTTTGAGGGAGGGTGGGAAAGCTGAGAGTACTCAGGAAGTTCAGATTACTTCAGATACAGGAAATTTTCATTAAGTTCATTCCTTGAACTCAGTCAGCCACCTGGTATAGAGTAAATGTCATTAATTTTCCCCTCAAGGGCCTAACTGCCTGACAGTTTAAAAGCTAGATATTTTGTCTGAGAGAGCTACAGAATTTAATACCTGTATCCCCTCTGCTTAAAGAACTCAAATTTTTCCACTGAACTGAGATATGCAAGTTGTCCTCCAAAAGCATTAACTGCCACTAACCAGACCATCCTACAGAAGTGGCATTTCCTTTTGCCCATTTCAGTATTTGGACAACCTCCAGGGGGTTCTGAGACTGTTATATGAATGTCTAAGAAAACACACAGGAAGAGGAACGACTACAGAACCTTTATTTTTTCCCCACCACCATAATCCAACAAAACTTTTATTCCATTTGTAGCTTCACGTACAAGACCAATTTGTTCTAGTAAATGTCAATCTCTTCCACAGATTTTTGCAAGCTATACACACAGGCAGGGAAATCCATCTTTAGGTTATGGCAAAATGCAACTTCTAGAAACACTGAAGTTTAAGAGGTGTGCAATAATTTCTGTACTTGCCTGTCAAGTATTTCATATTCGCTTTCAGTTTTGTACAGTGCTACCAGCCTGGATTCCATCAAAATGTAAATCTGTCCTGTGGCACTGTCTAGAATATAAAAGAAAACAAAAAAGTTACAAAAATCTCAACCTAATACCCTCCTTCTTATTACAAAACCTTTCCATTTAGGCAAGATGATATCATATTAACTATAAAACTGCCCAGAACAATCCTGCTGATTGACCATTAGCTCCCAGCTACTTCTTCCCCATACAGCCAAGTAATGAACACTGTTCAAAAGTTAAGTTTAGACAGAAACCACAGGGTGAAATCTAGTTCACTGATTTTAGTGGTTTTTAGTTTGAGGCAAAAATACTCCATGTCTATTATCATTATGCCAAAGAAAAGCAGTATATGTAACTGAAACAGAGGGAAGCAACTGGAATTGCTCCCTAAAATCCATATATTAAGTTGACATTAGGGGTAACCATTGTACTTTATGCTGCCTTTATGAGATTTACTATTCTAATCAATTTGACTCCTCGATTTCTTTTTAAGAATGTAAGCAAAATTAAAATTAAACATTACGAAGGAATGCATTTTCTACACCCAAAATCCTCTGACCTCTTATCTTTAATGACAAATTTTACTCGGACTATCACTCTGCCAACTTAGTCAAGGTCACCCTCCCACCAGTGGACAGTAGGCTGGCCATTCAAACCCAAAAACTCATCATCTCAGCCAAGTGTAGGTTATTTCTACAAGTACAAAACAAACTTTTTGAGATGACCACAATTATGTTAAAACCTGGGATATCCAAAACATATTTGGTATTCTCTTCAAAGAAACAGAACCCAAACACATGGAGTTCACTGTAAAGGCCTCTGTGACTTTGTTGATTTAGCATCACCTTAGGCACGCATTAGATTCACATGGTCATGTTAGAACTAGAAACTATACCTTCGGCATTTTTTAACTCCAGATTAATGTCACCATTCACTTGATTATCTCCTCCCTCTTTTGTGTGGGTGTTTTTGGTTTTGGGTTGTTTTTTTTTTTTTCCTAAATGTACACTGAAACGTCAGAAAAGGTGAACAGCTGAAAGAAGAGTCAGGATGAGACTAACGTATATCATCTTAAGTCTGTTATAGGTTAAGAGTACAGTTCAGTTACTGCAACTTAACTATAATATAAGCACTAATCTGCTCAGAAATCTGAGCCCCAAGAAAGGAGGGAAGAAAAAAGGCTGGGGAGACCCAGTCACACTTCCTCATCTCTCAAATCCAGTGTGATTTCAAGAAGACAAGAAAAATGTTTGCTATTCTTATTTCATCTATCAATATTTTTTAGGGAACAGTCCTCACAATGCATGTTAAAATAAAAAGAGCTCAGCAGCTGGAAATCATCAGCCACTTAAGAGGTAAATCTCATCTTTCGAAATACTAATCCAACCCCAGCAAAGTGCTATGTATACAGCATAAAACAGCCTACCATGAAAAACAGAGGGCCATATTCACAAGGCCCAGAGAAAGAAGTGCTCATTACATGTCACCTTCAGTTAACACTTGCCTCTCAATTTCACATATTGCAACTCTGGATTAACACAAAGGGCCAGATTACTAGGCAAGGTCCAAGGAGTCGTGGTCCAAGCAACGAGAGAAACGCTTGCATCTTCATCCAGTGGAAAGCTCACAGTCACTGATGGATCTTGAACATCCTTAAAGACAAGATAAATTCAAAGAGGGGGCAAAAAAAAAAAGTTTTACTGCATGTATTAGTGAGAAGATAGAAATCCCAGTAGTAGTAACTACTACTGTCATCCAATAAATCCTATCTTGTACCCTGCTTAGTTCATCACCATGGTAGCAGAATTTGAACAGGTAGCACAAGAAAGTTTGAGGAGAACATCAGTGACAATGTTCCTCCATCACACCAGTGCAAACTGTCAGTCCAACAAAGCTATAAGATTAAAAATTTGGATTAGCAGTGAGATTTTAGGAATCAGCTGTCACAAGAAAGAGGTGACAGCTTCCTCAGGTACCTCTTATAATCTCATTTTAGAAGTTTATAATAATCTCAGCTGTCAAGAAAACCAGCAGTTTACCAGATACACAAAGCCTTTTCCCACCTTTTCCCCCTAGAGTCAGGGACTAGGAACAATAGCCATTACTTAAGATGCAACCTTCTAAAAAGCTGCTGTTAACAAGGAGGAAAAACAAAAAACAAACAAAAAAAAAAACAGCTTTGGGCTACTTAAAAAATAAGAGTATGTCAATACTTAAGAAAACTATGTCACTGAAGGAGACCTCTGTCAGATATTCTCTAAAACTCACCTTTAAGTGTCAAAAGAAAGCCCCCAAAATAAGAAGTTTTTCTTTCAGACAAGTACAATGCCATTATTCATTGTACATAGTATGAAAAGTAGACTGAAAACGCAAGACTAACCATGCAAACATGAAATTTTCACTATTAATTTTAAATGCCGAATGAAAATGGGTGCATTTTCATGCCCCTCAACACAAACACGTTCTGCCCCCTCATCAGACCTAGTGCAAGGCTCTCTGCTTTCCATTCAGCACTGGGGAACAGTTAACAGCATCCTGGGACAGATAGCTATTTATGTCTGAGCTGAGGGCTGCTCCAGAGGGAATTTTCTGTGAACATCTGGTGCAGTCAACAGTAAAACATAAATATTGCATAACTTTGGAACTGCACTTAATACCAAGCAAAGCTGCAGCTATCCCTACAGCTCTGTCTCTTCCAATTGTTAAACACCACCACCGGCTATCCACTTTGTTTTCTGAAGCACCAAGTTGACCAGGTAGATAAAAACTGACAAGCCATAAAAAAAAACAACATTGAGCCTGCTAAGTAATGGCATTGTATAATGTTTTATCTCTTCACAAATTATGCCTGCTCTCATCTGAAGACAATGCTTCTTCAGTTCAATGTAACACAAGCTGCTGACATAGGTTACTTGAGTGTGCATTAGGCACCTCAGTTCCTAAACATGCTTCTTGTGTCCTGTTTCTCATGATTTGTGTCCCAATGCTCACAGGATAGATGGAACAGAAGCCACAGCCTGCTCTCTGCAGCCAGAAAGAACAGCTGCCTTACAACCAGGAACTGCTCTTGCCAAACAGAAATCTTGTCAGTTTATAGACCCTTAACATCTCAGTCTCCAAAATATCACCTCTAGCAGCCAAAAAAAAAAATCATTTTTGCATGAAGTGGCAAAGCAGAACACCCACCACACACACACACACTACTGATTCTAGAGTAAGAAGTAGCATCCAAATATGATTAAGACTCAAGAGACAAGAGCTTTGCTCTATGGAAAAGGGGCATACACATACATCAAAATAAAAGCCTCTCCAAAACAGTTTTTGTTCTGAAGAAAGCTCATTAATCTTAGCCTGTATGAAATGTCAATAAGTATGCGTAAAGTTACTTCAGTTGCCAGTCACAAATATTGAGATATCTTTGCAAGTTTCACTTCCTGTAAATCACAAAACCTCTGTTCTTCAGTATGGTCAAATATCCCTCAGCAATACTGAAAGCTTTGGACTTTATGGACTGTGTTGTACTCCAAATCTGTTTAAACACTTGTTTTAAAACCCACTATTTTTGGCCAGGACACTGGACTTTTTTGGGCAAGATGTAAAAAAGACCAGATGTACAGTTTGTGCTAGCTCTCTGCTGTAACAACATCAGCGAAAGATTTATGATGTAAGGGTATGGCAGCCTGGGTGGGGATTGGAAAGGATACAAAACCTCTGTCACAAACACCCAACTTGGAAAACTGGGACACAAATTCTGCCTTCACATATGAGAACATAAATTTGACACAAATGAGAAGCTGCACCTACTGTATCTAGTGATTTGGTTTTTAAAGGCACACCTTACCAAACACAGTATACCATGCATTCTATTATGTAAAACATGGCCTGGGATTTGCCAGCCTAACTTGATGATTCTTAGAAGAGCTGTTCTCTTACTGCTCTACAACTCAGAGTCTTTGACAATCCTTATTAATCCCCTCACAGAAGATTTCAACTCTACCCAAAGACCTTCTCTTTTCAGACCCGCACAGACAGGAGTTCTCCTCTAAGTATTTACCATAAAAATCCAACATAGTGCAATAGTCATCTTGAAAACCCAAAGAGGAAGTGAGAGTAGTTTACCAGGAGAAAACAATGTACTTTATGTAACTCCAAGTAAAAAGCAACCAAGCAGAACAGGGAAGAAGGCTGAGATCAACTGATCAAAATAAATTACTGATCCAGCAAAATATATTAAAAGCTAATCCCGTTACCTATATTTGTTTACTTTCACTTAGAGTGGTGTAACATGCTTATGAGCCATCAAGCTGAAAATACTAAAGTTTTCCAAATCAAAGTTCAAGACAACAGAGAAACCTGATGGCAACATAAGAAACACACACATATACTGACTTACCTTGTAATTCTGATGGGACTCAAAGTTGGACAGTGGAGTGTTGCAGGCAGTTGAAAAAGGCATGACCTTAACACCTCTATACACCAGCCCTTTGTCATACAGTTGCTTGAAAACCCACCTGGAAGCAAACAAGGAACACAGTAGTACATGGCACTTCTAATTTAGTGCATCAATTGCAAAATGGGGTGTTGCTTTAACTGGAGTGCTGTTCTGAATTACACCTCTTTCTAACAACAAATCATCAACTTAAGACAACATCTGCAAGTCAGAAGGAAAAAGAAAAGCTGATAGCAACTGTATTTGTGGTTGTTTTCAACTAGAGCTGATTCCAACAGCTTGGGTTTCCATGCACTGACTGCACAGCATATGCATAGTATGCATATGAAACACGAATCTATATTGCTGTTAATCTCAGATGTTTTGAATCTAAAGATCACCTGAAATATCAACTACTAACCAACAAGGCTGGAATCAGCCATAATTTAAAGGGAAGATGTGTAGTGACACAACTGCACGTGATGTTAAGGACTTACTACAGCAGCCAGTGCTACAGAGGAGAGACAGATACAGGTTAAATATATCTGCAAACCACCCAAACAAATCCTGAGAATCTGAAAAACATTTTGCACAAAACAACACAGTTGACCATGCAAAATAATAAGCTTAGTTTTACAGTCCTACAATTGACATCAATGTTCTCCTTTATTAGCTGATCACACTCTGTACTCAGTTCCTGTCCAAGATCAGTCTCACATGAAGCTGTACATCTCCTTATGAAATCTTCAGAGCCTGTCACATACTTGGATTCTTAAGTCGCCTTGAAATAATCAAACCAGCACATATTACAATATGACAGATTGAGTCAATGGTCAAGATGAGAAACTGGAAGAGAAATACACTTCACATTGAAACTCTTCAGGTGTCCATGTCATAGACACAACTCTACGTTTCTCTGTATCTGAATGCTGCAGGGTGTACTAAAGGTTCACCAACATTTATCAGCAGAACTCACTGACCTGCACATTTAGTGGGACCATGGATTTTAAGGTTGGATACCCTAAAGGTAAAGGCAGGAAAGGGCAAACCTTAAATAATTACGACAAATGGAATGTGGAACTTGAAATCAAACTGTACACACTCCTCACTTTAAAAATTCCTTTACTCAAACTATGTTTTCAAACCATCCTTATCACTTTTCTCGGTCCCCTTCCATGACAAATAGCTCATGGCCAACCGCATCCTGGAAAGCAACACCTTTCTGCAGGCTTGTGAACTCTGTGCTTGAGAATATGGACCTGTATTTAAGTCAACGTCTTGCCTTCTACATTTGAAATTATAATCTTCAACACAAGATACAAGTAGATTATTGCACTGATTTCAGACTCCAGCCCAAATCATTAATAGCAAAAGACATGCACTGTCCTGCTGTCATATGAGATTTTAATCAGAATAATTATTACCCTGCAGAATAGACAGTTGGAGAAGATACAGACTGTCATGTGGAGATGATATACAGTCCACTGATTCATCCATGAGCCTCCAGCAAAACCTCAAAAATTTCTTATGAATGGTCACTAACAGAAGAAAGATTAAATAATCTGACCTCTAAAATATGTAAAGCCTAAGAGACTCGCAGCAGCACCAAGTTCACAGGTTGAGATTGTACTGGGTTGAAAGGGACTTTCAAAGGTCATCTTGTTCCACCTCTATGCAGTCAGCAAGGACATCTCCAACTAGATCACGCTGGCCAGGGCTACACTGAATTTGACCTTGAATATCTTCAGGGATGGGGCCTCAGCTTCAACCCTGGGCAACATGTTCCAGTATTTCACCACTCTCATAGTAAAGAGCTTCCTCCTGATGTCCAGCCTAAACCTTCCCTGTTCCAGTTTCAAACCGTTGCCCCTTCCTTATCCTATCGCTACAACCCTTTCTAAACAGTTCTTCCCCAAGCTCTGCCACAGAAGAAACAAACCCAGAAGTCTTTCACCCCCCAAAGTGCTCTATCTTACACACAACTTAAAATTGACCTTGCAAAACGTAATAAACATCACCCACAGGCAAGTTGCGGCTGCCTGACCCCTAACTAAAATTTGAAGCATAGAAGTGCATCTGGTTTACAGCACAGACTGTATCAACTTGCCTAAATATACATCAGTCTTTTACAAAAAATGATTTGTGAATATAGTTTCATCAGCTTTCAGCATATATATATATATATATGAGCTGGATAATTGCAGAATTTTCTGTTCAAGTTAAAAAAAGAAATGAAATGTATGCTTACCACCTCAGAATATAATTAATGCAGGCTGTGACAAGTGACAGCATTTACACTGAAGGTGTTCTACTTGCCTTTCAAAAACACTTAACTAAAATATCTATGAAAGAAAAAAAAAAAAAAGCTCCATTTTATATCTAGTTTCTAAAGAACACTGCCTACTGCCAGCATGGACGACTACTCCGAGAAACACTGAATATTTAATTCACTGCAGAGAGAACAGCAAACTCAGGAAGGGCTCAGGAAAGGCGAACGCTAGATGGAGCTGCCAGGTTACAAAGCCAAGCCAGCACCTCCCTCTTGTGGCACGTCTGCCCTATTGCAAGCGCTCCCAGTCATCCACTGACCAAAGCGGGCTTTTCCACGGTCACAGAACGGCAGAGGTTGGAAGGGACCTCTGAAGATCATCCAGTCCAACCCCCCTGCTAACGCAGGATTACCCACAGAAAAGCTTGCCCAGGGTCACAATGTCCAAGTGGGTTTGGAGTCTCCACAGAGAAAACGACTCCACAACCTCTCTGTGCAGCCTGCTCCAGGGCTCCAGCACTCTCACAGCCAAGTTCTTCCTTATGTTCAGATGGAACCTCCTGGATTCCAGTTTGTGCCCACTGTCCCTTGCTCTGTCTGTGGGTACCACTGAAAAGTCTGGTCCCATCCTCTTATCCCCATCCTTTATCTGACCATTGATCAGATCCCCTCTCAGGCTGCTCTTTTCCAGGTTCAACAGCCCCAGGTGTCTCAGCTCTTGCTCCACACAGACACTCCAGTCCCCTCAGCATTTTTGTGGCCCCCACTGGACTCTCTCCAGTAGTTCCCTGTCTCTCGAGCTGGGAAGCCCAGAACTGGATCCAGAACTCCAGATGTGCTCTCACTAGGGCAGAGTGAAAAGGGAAGACTACGTCATTTCAAGCCACATGATTCTTCAGAGCTCTTGTTACAGTTTGTAGTTTATCATAACCTCTACTCTGAGACAACCATTCAAACATAAGAACTAAAGCTATGACTGAGTTGAGACTGCAGCTTGATGCAATAACCCTCAATATCATTACAAAAAGACACTCTGTCATCTTGACAATTGCCTACTTAGCTTCCCTAACAAAGAGAGCAGATTTTGTGCGACCATCAGAAGCGCACAGAAGACTCCCAAAGAGCTTCTTGCTAGCAGCACTGCTCACCTAAAACAAAGCAACTGCTAAAGATGAACCTGGTTCTAACACTAAGTCACTCACAGGGGGATATCATGTTTTGCTTAAAAATGCAACACAAAGTATTTTAAACAATAACCTATCAAAATATGGTTTAATGCTTATGTTTGCCAAATGTTGACAACTTGTGCAAAAGAGGCCCTTGATTTGTAAACCAAAATTGAAATTGCAATCCTCTCTGAAAAATAAGCTAAAAACCACAGAGTTCCTTTCAACTATCAAACAGAAAACGTTCATACACAGAAGTTAGAAATCAAACCCTATTCCTACAGGTCTGCCACATCTGTCCTCAAATAAAATCAGCTGCATCCTCTCTGCTGCAGTAGCAGGACTTAAACTCCTTTACTGAAGAAAAATGAGCTTGGGGAAAAGGTAAACCCAAGATATTTATTTCAGCCACTTGTTAACAGAGAATCTGGTCTCTAAAGATGCAAGGTGTCTTTAGCTTCCAAAAAGCATGGCACAAACTCAAAGCAGTGTGTTATACGGGGATGATAAAACTGGCTCAAGCCCAACTGTGAGGTATTCTCACCATAGGTGTAACTTCCAAGAAATTGTAACTCTGCTATAAGATTCATTGATCCATGTCACATACATATCACGCAAAACACCACCTGGATATACTAAAACTCCCACAAAGGGAGTTTTTGCTTCCAAAAGATACTGAATCCCTCAAAATACCCTTGGCAGCCCCCACAAAATCCAATATCCTACCATATCTTCCAACAGATGCAAAAGCAAGCTGCCCTCTTCAAACACATGCATTCACTTCACATTGAAGAAAAGGATTTCATGTTAGAGCTTCTCAAGTTCTTAATGCCTTCATTTTGGGGTTGGCAAATGATCAAGTGGTTCTGCTTGCTATGACTCAATACCTAAGGATGTGAAAACTCCTTCCTTTCGAAATAACTGAAGTACTCATTACTAACATTCAGAAATTATTTTCAAACTCACATAAATCGCTTCTCCCCTTTTTCCCTTTTTAAAGAAAAGGAAAAAGAAAAAAAAGGAATTATTAACTCAGCAAAAAAGTAAGTTGGACAAAACATTACAACAGCAGGATCTAGAAGTGCTTTATTTCAACATATCCAAGGTAGTACAGAAAAACAAACATGTTTATTGCTGTGTGACCTAGCAGTTCACATCATAGAATAATAGAATTGTTAGGGTTGGAAGGGACAATTCAAGGCAGCAGAACACTGACATCAGTGACAGAGCTCATCTTAAAAAAAATGGAGTGTGGACAAAAATTATGCCAAAAAGCAAACAAAGCTATACAGAGTCAGACAATTCAAAAGAAATGTTCCAGGAGGTACCTACAATCTCCAGCTGCTGTTTAAGAGTGTGGTGGCACCACAAGCATGATGCTACTACAGAACATCAAGAGCAGGGCTGTGGGGCCACACAGGCCACACCAAGTAAGGAAGGAAACTGAGGTTCCCTCTTAGTAACAATACTAAACAGAAAACTGAAGCTGGAACAACTGAGATGGGCCTAGCAGAAAGAAGGCAGAACTGGGCAAAAAGCTCCATTACCAAAGAGAGCTCCATACTGCGTCTTCCACAGTTAACAGAGCAGTTTTCAGTGTACAGCCATGACCTCAAACATGTAGAGTACCAGTTTTCTACCATAACTAGGAATATTTTCTTTTCTTCCCCCAGTCACTACCTAGTGCTATCACAAAAGGATTCAAGACTATCTCCTTAGGGTACACAAGTAGCTAATAAGCGTTTCTGCCACCTGTGGTTTCACACCATACAAACATGTCTTTCAAAATTGAGCTTTTAGCGTTACACCCGGCGTGCAATTGCTAGATCGAGCCACTAGATGGTGATGAAAAGCTGTTTAACTAACCCTGAAGTTATGCAAAGCAGGAAATCAAACCCCCGCAGTCATCAGACCCAGGAACATGCCACAGCTCTGACCACAGAGCTATTCCCCTCCTCGACTCAGCACTTCACAGGCTGTTTCTGCAGCGATCAGGAAAACTGCTCTTGAGGTGCAAACTCAGTTAGCCTGAGAAGACACACAGCATGGATATACACTAATTAATTACAACTCAAGAGTTCTATTTAAGTTATTTATTTATTAAGTTATAGCTACATTTCAGTATCTGAAGGGGACCTACCAAAGGCTGGGGAAGGACTGTTTAGAAGGCCTTTACAGCAATAGGACAAGGGGCAATGGTTTGAAACTGGAGCAGATTTAGGTCAGACGTCAGGAGGAAGTTCTGATACTAGAGAGTGGTGAAACACTGGAACAGGTTGCCCAGGGATGCGATTGAAGCCCTGTCCCTGGAGACATTCAAGAACAGACTCAATGTGGCCCTGGCCAGCCTGGTCTAATTGGAGGTGTCCTTGCTGACTGCATAGGGGTTGGATAAGATGACCTTTGAGGGTCCCCTCCAACCCAATGTTATCTTTAGATTTAAGAAAGAGTTGACTACATGTTCAGAAGAGAAACCATTGCAGTATCACCTCTTAATGACACCAGCCTTCAGTGTTGCCCTGAAAATTTCTGCCAGGATGATACAATTTTATCATTGGAAGAAGTTTTGTTCTAAATCAAAATTTAGCAGGCTGAAAATTCATTCTACTGTCAGCCACCACATGGTATAGCAGCAAAATGCGTAAAAGCAACTGTTTCAAACAAATGCATTAGCAAATATAATCATTGAATGGGTTGGGTTGGAAGGGACCTTCAAGATCATCTAGTTTCAATCCACCTGCCACGGGCAAAGACACCTTCCACCAGATCAGGTTGCTCAAGGTCTTGGCCTTGAACACTTTCAGGGTGGGAACATCCACAATCTCCCTGTTCAAGTGTTTCACCATCCTCACTCTAAAGAATTTTTTCCTAATACCCAGGTCTAAATCTCCTCTCCCCTCTTCCACCTTTTTCTAGTTTCCTTGGCTGTTTTCTAGATGCTGTCGTTTCATCCAGGGCATTTACAATGTGTCCTTAATTGTAGTCTTGCTGCTGGAAAGCCACTTTTCAGAGCAGCATCAGGCCCTGTGATTCTGAGGTACTGCCATGGGAAGAGACAGCAAGACCCCCTGAATGCTCTCTATCATCATGAGCTTGTACAGTATCTTTACAAAAGAAGATCACATTAACAGAAGATAAATTTGATGTCCAAGTCCTGAACTATTTCAAGTCTAAATTATTTGGATAAAAAACAGCCATGACCAGAAACAACATTTATCACATTGTATTAGCTCCCTGAACTCAACCTAACTATCATGGCTGAAAATATCACATCTCATAGAAAGCTAGAAATTCTGAGACCATTTCAGAACAGCATGCTTCAGGAAGAGAGACAAATAATTAAACTTAACAGGTAGTTTTATCTGATTAAAAGACTGACGACAAAATTCTTCACATATTTTAACTGCAAAATCTACAGTTGCCATGCTTACTACCATTATTATGATCCATGTGCTTTTCCTGGGCTTAAGAGCATTCTACTCCTACAGGCAGAAGAAAAGAAAAAGAAGAAACACATGAAAGCACTGGAGATGGACAGGCCAATAGGCCAATATGGTCAATGCAGAAATTAAGCTGCAATTTCTCTCAGTATTATCTCCCTTAGCCTTGAAACAGGCATCCCACATGGCTTTCCCCTTCCCTCCTCCATCCACTATGCAAACACCAGCAGTTCCACCTCTTGTTCTACTGGAAAGCAAGCTGGCAACAGCGTAACATGCTCCTCCAACACTCAGAAGACTTTCCAGAAAACCATATTTTTATAAACAGACTTTAAAAAAAAAAAAATATTACATGATTACACAGAAAACGAACAGTATCAGGAAGCAAAAACAGTACAAAATTAAGAGGTTGTCTGCTTATTCACTTCCTGAAGTCTCATACCACACAGATTTCAGATTAAGTTCGTATTTTAGAGTTCGTATACAAAGCAAGCATTACGGGAGGTAACCTCTGCGAGCTGGATGAAAGACTAGAAATTTTGCTTCAAAGGGGGGAGGGGAAAAAAAAAAAACAAAAGAAAAACAATTGGGCTGCAAAGAGACCCTGCAGCTAGCTCAAAGTCACATTTGTTTTCTAGAAGATGCTAATTACAGAGGATTTAAGGTACCACTAAGTATATAACTTATAAAAGGAAAGTGTCTTACCAGTCTTAGCTTTATCATTATGCAGGGTTTCTTCAGCTAAGTTAGTTAGACATCTGCTCCCTTCCCACAGACTTTTCAATGCTCATTGAAATTTCACTGGCACTTCAACCCTCTACAAAGGCTGCAGAGACATCTAGAAGTTCTGTCAATCCTTCATCATAACTATAAGTAGCTAACTATACATTTACAGGCTATTAGTAAAACTAAGATTAAAGAACATCACTAACACTTGACATGCACATCACTTGCTTTTTGATGGCTTTTTGTCAGCACATACTCTGCTAAACCTCTCCCTGAAATTCACCTTGTAATTCTATCATCCGAAGGACTCAGCATTGCCATTTCTTCACTCTGTGGGTCAGTCTGATTACCCTTAAGCTGTAAGGTTGTCTTGTCTTTTGGAATGCCAACAATCATCCTAAATACACTGCTAAAACACCTAAACTTTACTTAGCTCTGCACTGGGAGTCCAAGATAGTTGTCAAACTATGCTGGCAAGAAAAAGGTAACAGCAAATTCCCAGCCTCTAAATTCAGGCTTGAAGAAGAGGTTTGGAGCTAAACTGAGTTTGGATAGTTTGCACATTTGCAGCTGAGGGTGTGAAGAACATCAAGAATGCAGAGATATAATGGAATTTCCTGAACCAAGCAAGGAATGTATCAGAACTGCTTTTAAATTTACATGGAGCAGTGAGATTTCAGGGCCCACTACAAGTAGTACTGTCATACCTTCTTTTGAAAAACTCTACTACCCTGAAAAGGATCAAGTAGGTCAGTTGACATCCAGAGGTTCCACATCACCTTAATTACTTTGCCCACTGTTTATCAGAATTTGGCATGTTTCAAAACAGTTCTAGAGAAGTATGGACCAACACACGTTCACAATAATTGAAGCCTTCTGAACCTTTCAAATTCAGAAAAAGCATATATGCAATGTATGTAAATTAACTTACCAAACAGACTCCATGAACTCAGGATACAGAGTTTTATAGTCATTCTTAAAATCAATCCAGCGTCCCAACCTTGTGACATTGAACTGTTGAGAAACAAACACACAGATTGAAAGGCATCTTAATATTAAAGAGCATGATACATTCCCAACGTTTATTCCGTAAAACAGCTTGATTTTTAAGTGTAGTGTTTGTCCCATATCAATGCAACACAGCTATCAAATATTTTAGCCTGACAAAGGTTCCAAACTGTCTATTTGAAGAGGCAAAAGAAAGCCAAGAATGAAACCATAAGCATAATTGTTCAGAATCAAGGCCATACATGTAAACGTGTTCAGCACTGCTAAAGATAAATGGTGGATCTTTTAGCTCATTCATCAAATAGAAATAGTGGGTCACTCAAGGGTCAGCCAAGGTTTGAATGCCTGCAAATTGCTTTTGATTACAGGGCTCTTGCTTCTATTTTTAAAACTTCTCACTGCACAATCAGGATCCAGAACACAGTCTATCAGCTTTCACTTATATGAAAGCATGATGTAATTCGAAGACAAAGAAATGCTGGAAGAAACTGATATGCCACAAGTTACCAAAACTATTTCAAGGCCAACTACCTTCTTTGCCTTCCCAAAGCTATGACAAGGCTGACACAGGTGTCAGTCCCTATCTCAGGACAGATTATGGTCATGTCCATTGGCACTGATTATGACCACTAATGAGTAATAAGCCAACTAAGGGATTCACTTGGCCAGGTGGTAGTCCCTCGCCAATCTGACAGTTATCAAGATAGCTCTCCAAACAACCAAGACAAGAGACCCCTGTCCCAGCACTTATTGACACAGACCATCCTGGATGTCCAACTAGGAAAGTAGACACAAAGCAAATTAACTTTGTCACCTCTGCATTTCTACATAACACCTGAGCTTCTGAAACAGATGTTTTGATCCTGACCTTCAAGCCACTCTGACATTCTACTGTTAACATCCAAAGCCTAGGACTGATTAATACAAGGATCCACAGAGCTGGGGTATTCTGTTTGCTCTCAGCACTGAAAGACCCTACACAACCAAGGTACCTTTCAACTTTTCGTAAGGTTCAACCACTTGTTAGAAAGTCCAGACAGAAAACAAACTCTATCTTGAGTAGGAATGCTGGGAATTCCTCTCCTAACACTATCCCAAAATACTTCAATTTATTACCAGCCAAATCACAAACAAGACACTTAAACTAATTTAATTTTTATTAATAATCTGAATACGTGGATGTGGAAGCACACACAGATACATGCACAATTTAATGCATATAAAATCCAAAATCCATTTACTAACCTAAGGACTAAGCATCAGCATTGCGCAAACACCAGTGACCGAAGACACAGCAAGTAAAAAGGAACAGCCATGGAACATAAAACATGAACCAGAATGAACTTTTCTATATTTATTTCTAAAACCAACATAGAATCATTGATGATGTTTTTGAAATACAAAATTTCAGAGTATAGATGAGTGATTGTATATGTGAAAAAACAAACTGTGCTTTTCATTCAGCCACTCACTTGAATTTAGGCCACAGCTATCCCAACAAAGGCAGCTGTATCCCTTTGGATACTGTCCATAACTGCAAAATGCTCCCAAGGCCAAAAGGCAAGTAATAACTCATATAAGAAATTATGCCAATCAAAAGGAATATAGCAGAACTAGAGAACATACAGAGGATTGTAATAAGGTAGAACAGCTTCTGCATGAGGAAAACCTAAGGAATTAGGACTGCAAGGGGTGGCTGACACCCTATCAGGCTGTGTTGCCATCCAGCATGACCCAGACAGGCTGAAGAGTCTGCCAGAGAGTAACCTTAACAAGTTCAACAAGGGCAAGTGTAGGGTAGTGCACCTGGGCACCTGGAAATAACCCCAGGTATCAGCACATGTCAGGGACTGACCTGCTGGAAAGCAGCTCTGTGGAAAAACACCTGGGAGTCCTGGTGGGCAACAGGATGACTATGTGCCCTTGTGGCCAAGAAGACCAATGGCATCCTGGGGTGCATCAAGAGAAGTGTGGCAAGCAGGTTGAGGGCAGTTCTCCTCCCCCTCTACTCTGTCTTGGTAAGGCCTCATCTGGAGTAATGTCAAGTTCAAGAACAGGCAACTGCTTGAGAGGGTACAGCAACAGGCTACAAAGATGATCACAGGACTAGAACATCTGTTTCATGAAAAAAGGCTGAGAGACTTACGGCTTTTTAGCCTGGAGAAGACTGACAGGGGATGTTATCAATGCTTCGAAATACTTAGAGGGGGGCATCAGAAGGATGTGGAGCCCAGCAACAGGACAAGAGATAATGGGCACAGACTTGAACATAAGTTCCAACTAAGCATTGGGAAGAACTTCTTTACTTTGAGGGTCCTGTGCAACCTGCTCTAGGTGAACCTCCACTGGCAAGCAGGTTGGACTAGATCATCTCCAGAGGTCCCTTTCAACCCCTACCACTCTGTGATTTTGCCTAGAAAAAGAAACAAATGATGGCAAAGAAAGTTTTACTGGTAACCATATTATAGAATAACTAGTTCTTCAAACTATGTATAAAAATGTCTTGATTCAGACTGTTTAGAGGCCATCAGTACACCTAGGTTTAAAATGTAGATAGAAAAGGTCATGGCAGGGAGGGAGGCAGAATTGTTAGGGACTACAGACTAGGGAAAAAAATTGATATTTATTGGCCTAGGAAGGTCTTATGCCATAAAGACAAAAAAAAAAGGATATTCTGTATTCTGCCATTTTTCCTTTTGCTGTCACTGTAATACGGTGACAGAGCTAAGAACACACCTAGGGACTCTCCTCAGCTGCAGAAAGCCAGAGATAAGTGTCATCACTTCACAGATGTGTGAGACTGACAGACTGACAATGTACTGGGTTAAATGGACTTTATTCTGCCCACACCGCAGAGGACAAAAATAATGAGCATCACATTCTACACACATCAGCGTTAGGAAAAAAAAAAATCCCTGTGTACCTCAAGAAAATACCTAACCCATCTACTTGGAACAGCTTCCCAATCTCAAGGGTCTGCACAGACCAATGTTCTCCCTCTCACTACACTCAGACTAACACTCTCTCGGAAGGCTGAGGGTTTACACACCCCTATTGTGATATAAAACTAAATGCTAGAACTTCTGCTATTCCAGAAATACAAGCACTGGAAACACTTGTATACAATGCACTCTGGCAATTAACAAAGTAGAGAACAGAAAAGCAGGGAGATTAATGTGCATTTCTTTTATTTGCTCCATTTGAAAACCAAAGTCAGATCTTACTTTCAACTTTCTACACAAGAGAAGACATGAGGAAAGAGATAACTTGTTCCATGTATCAGCTAGATATTCCATGTATCCAGTTAGACACTCTGAGCTTCAGGTTACCTTAAAGTAACCTTTTCTCAACATCAGAGCAGTCTCCCTGTTCTGAGCCACAAAGCTGCTCTTTTTGTTCCCCTTTCAGGATCACCAGTGAGAAGCAAGGGAGTCGCAGACATGAGATTTAAGCAAGTAATCAAGTTGACAGAACTATGAAGTTCACCTCATCTGAAAAACTTCTTCACACATAAATTTACAACCACACAACAGAATATGTATTGAGTCTTTACTTACCTCCCATTCCTTTGAGTATCTCATTACAATTCCTCTGCACTGGTTGTTGTATTCTTTAATCCCCATCTTTGCCACATCCTCTGGCCCTTTAATGCCCAAGGTCTTGTCAATCTCATATTCCTGGGAGCATTGAAAACAACCAGACAAAAACCCCACACTCATCAAAAGCTGTCAGGATTTCTCTCGATAACTTCTTTATGTTCCATGCATTCTAATGAGGCTAAAAGGCTTCCTTTATCCTTTTGAGATTTCATGAGCACTGCACCTGAACTCAACAGATATTCCAAAAGGGCAGCCCTGCCTGGCATGATTGTTTCTTTACTATCTTCAGGAAAGGGGGAAAAAAAAAAAAAAGGTTTCTGAAATACATACTAAATAAATACATGATTATAGTAATCAATGGAATGCCTGGAGAAAGGCAAGAGACCAGTTGGAAGCATCTGAAACCACCACACAGGAAAACCAGAGCACCACACTGGACAAAACTTGCCTTTCCCTTTTAGCAAGAAAGCCAATAATAACAGCAATAGAAACGTGGCTGAGAAACAGGTTGTAACATGGAAAGAGGAGCCAACAGATCTATCTGTAGACAGATTTATGACACATACCACAGGTAAGCCATGACAATCCCAGCCAAATCTTCTGTCAACATAAAAACCACTCTGATGTGCAAATCTGGTCACTATGTCTTTAATGGTTCCTGCAAGAATATGGCCATAGTGCGGAAGGCCAGTAGCAAATGGAGGGCCATCGTAGAAGTTAAACCTGCAACACAAGACAACATTCTTCATTAAATCAAAAGCTGAGCATCAGCTTTTCAAATAGGGTGAGTACATCTGTATGCTTATGCTGAAGTCTTACTAGGACAACAGCAGTTTCTCCTTCTCCCATGAGCAGTCAGCACAGGCACCATGTTGGCAGTGGGACTAAAGAGAACATTTCAGCTCATTCAGTCCCTACCATTGCCAGTTCTACCAGCAATACTACTGAAAATGGCACCATGCTGTTCCACAGCTGGCAGACACAGGACAGAGTTGTCCTTGCTTACCTGCAGGTCTCTTTCATAAAGCAGGAAATCACAGGTTTATTACTACTGTTTGAACATCATTGGTTTTTCATAAAGTGAAATATAAGCAGTAACTAACCTGACAACAGCAGACAAAACTGCTCTCTGCAAAGGGAACAGCTGCTGTTAACAGAACCCAGGCAGAAATAAAGAAATCAGTACAGCTAAGCCAGCCTTGCATTGTCACACAGTTGCTACAGCTTACCTAGGTCTATTCTTTGATTGTTTTAGGCACTCCTGGAAACAATTCAGATTTTTCCAGAGCTCCAATATCTTCTCTTCTTCATTTGGAAAACTTATGTTCTCTGGAACTTGTTGAACCATTCTTTCTCAGCAATCACCAAGCAGAGAAAAGAAAGTACATATTGAACAAGAGTGAGGAAAAAAATTACTTCACAAATATAATTTGTCTTACAAACCCATATCACCAAACCACATCCCAGTTTTTCAAAGAGCTTGATTCATTGTAGACACAGAAGCAAGCACTATATTCTACAACACCTAATCATTTTGACAGACTAACATCAAAAGTTTGTTACAGGAAAAGGATTCAAGTACAGCCCTTAATTTTTTATCATGCTTTTATTTTTGTTTCCTATAGAAAAAAAGGAAATGGACTAATTATTTTTTGGTTACGAGTTGGATTTCTTTTTTCCTTTATGAAAAGTTTCCAAGTTCAAAACGGTCTTTCAGCATCAGTTTGTGAACTAGTGAGACATACTTTGTGCAGGAACTAAAACTAGTGAAGAGGCAGCTTTTCCCTGTACATGTATTCCTACCATTTACAGGTTTAAAACCACATTTGTCCATCTAGCTAGGCCACTCTTCTCAGTGCTCCTAAATACAGCAAGGCTCCCGATAGCATCAACTGAAACACTGCAAGATGAACATGTGGAAAGAATTTGAATAAACAGATGAAGAAAAAGCTCAAAAGCCTCAGCAGTGAGTCTTTAAAAGATCTAACTTCCAGAGCAGTGGCAAAACTACCAGTCTTGTTCTAGTCTCTTTTTTGTATTTCCAAGTTTTTACAAGTATGTTAGAACTACGCTACAAGGGGCTACTTCTTGCTGGCCATTACCTGAAGATCTTTTTTTAATGCAGTTGGCTTTGTACTTCAGTGGCCAAAGCCCTTCTCCAATTCTGGTCAAGTCAATGAAAATCACCACAAGCAAAATGATATATGAGCAACCCAGGAAAGAGTTCTCAGCATAATAAGAAACACACAATAGAACTACCTGGTCTTCCAGACTTGCTACAACAGTCAAATTTCAAGCAAACGCTACAGCAAGCAACAATCAAAAGCTTCACGGAATAAGGATATCTAAGATAGGAGTTCCATAACAGAAGAAAACCGGTTAAGTTTGTAATAGATGACTGCAAAGGCAGCTCTCACCCACCTCCAACTTCAGCACTGCTGCTCTTTAGCACTTACACAACAAGGAGCTAAGCACACCAACAGCCTCCAGTTTTGCTTAGTGCTGTAGAATTACAACCAATAGCACAAGAACCGATTCTTCTAATTTACTTATGTTTGTCAGATAGTAACCATAAGCAGCGACAAAGACATGAAGACAATACTTCAAACACCAGTTGACATGCTGCTTGATAGTGCTAAAGTTCCAAAATGTTTTTAAATGAGAAGCCTTTAAATGAAAGGCGGAACACCACAAAATTTGCCAGCTCAGTGCTTTGAATCTGTATGAAAAAGTGTGCCCCAAAATGAATCCTATGAATTCTACCATTCATAGCTTTTGCACCAATGACACTCCTCACTACTAAGCCCAAATTATCCAATGAGACAAATAAATTTGGAGACCCATAGCCTGGTACACAGGTGACAGAACAGCTGGAAGGAAAATCATGAGCTGACAAGGAACATATGGACATGGCCTGGATGTAGTCTCCGAAAGGTAATAACCAGTTTTAGCACAGTACATTAGACATGACTTATAGCACAGTTGTCACCAGCGTATCTCAAAGCACTAAACAAAGCACTAACTGGGCCACGCCATTTCTCAGTAATTTGATCACAGACAATGGAGATAAGGCAGCCTCAAAACTTATTTCCTACAAGCCACTTGACTTGAGAACTAAGGATCTACACATTCATTTCAATCAAGCTCAGCCTTCACCATTCAGTGGTAACTGCAAAGGCTTCGGCAGCTGGCCCTGCTGTCAAGTCCCTGTAATCTAACCAATTCAGTGCAGGTTGAAGATTTGGTCTGTAACTGTGACCGGGCTATGGAAGCTGCTCACATATCACAGACTCCATGCATTAATCACAGTGTCACTGTTGGCCCATTCCTACCAACTGAAGCGCTGCATGTACAAACCAGCGTCCAGTAACCACAGGGCACAAATCTATACACACTCTCAGCAACATTACAGGAGGAGTTTATTATGTCTGCATTAGGGATAAAATAACTGATTGGAATTACAGGTCAGGTTTTTCAAGTTACAAAGCAGCATTTTAAATGGACTTAAAAGACAAATCACATTTGAAATCTCTCTATGGCTCAACATCAGCTGAGAGAAAAAGCAAAGACTTACGCGTTCAGGAAAAGCATAAACAATTTGTAGGCAGAAATATTAATAATACCATATACCTACACCAAAAAAAAGTTCATTACTACAACCTACGCATTTAAGTCAGAAAATAATTGGCACCACTCACTGCTTTGAAAACAGTATGACAACATCGTAAATGGTGACTTAATCCTTCAGAATTAAGGGGGGGTTGAGGTTATTTGAAAACAGACTATGATTTGGTGGAAACATCTGCATGGAGATAGCTCTGGGGAGACCTTAGAGCAGCCTTCCAGTATCTGAGAAGGGTCTACAAGAAAGCTGGGGAGGGACTTTTTACAAGGGCTTCTAGTGACAGGACAAGGGGGAATGAACTGAAGATGGGAGAAGGCAGATTTAGAATGGAGTTTAGGGAAGAAATTATTTATAGTAAGGGTTATAAAACACTAGAACACGTTGCCCAGGGAAGCTGTGGATACCTTCTCCAAGGAGATGTTCACGGCCAGGTTGAATGGAGTCTTGTGCAACCTGGTCTAGTGTAACATGCCCTTGCCCATGGCAGGCAAGTTCGAGCTAGATGATCTTTAAGACCCCTTCCAATCCAAACCATTCCATTATTTCACATTACACAAATTATGCCAATAACGGAAGACCACATTTGGACAACACTCCCAATTTACATATAGCTTATGAAACCCAAAGGGATTCTTGTTTTCTTGTTTCTCTACTCATCTTCTCCTGAGAAAAACAACACACCATGCAGAATTTTAACCACACTCACTTTTTTAAAAGGTAATAACATTCAACAGGAAAGGTGTCAAAGCTTGTTGATTATGCTACAGCAGTCTCAAACTTATGCTGGGCTTCTTATCTAGATGAAAAAAAAACCACAAGTGTTAAAAGTATAACAGCCATTCAGACTGTTGGGTGTTCTCAATATTAGTTAGTTACTTTTTAATTTTTTTTTTAATCTATTAAAATGCCACGAGGAAGAGAGTGAATCAGTTTTTCAGAAATCTGCTTGACTCAAATACATCACACAGACAGATGATTAAAACAAAGTGGATTTTAAGACACAAATTTTGTTGACTGTGAAACCAAAATGATAAGAAACTAAAAAGCATACCAAAAGTCTCCTAATCTCAAGGGGTTTATGATCAGTCACCTTTTCTTCCAGTCACCTTCTCCCACAAACTATTCTATATAAAAGACCTATGCACAGAACTCCCTTCAGAGATGAGGAGCCTCCTTTCTCCCTCTGCAGACACCTTCCCCAAAGTTAACAATGTGCCATTTTCCATACCCACAGAATCAGGCTCCCCATTTACATCTCCTTTAGGGGCTGAGCTTTGAGGCAAGGCAATTTCTGAGGTAACAATACTCTAAACTGTTCATCTGATACTAAAAACTGTTTCTAGAACAGACAGAAAAAAGTTTAAAATAAAAGGATGGATTGGAACAAAATGCTAAGGTACAGAACACCTTGTGCTAATGCCTTATACAGGGAAAAAAAAACAGTAACACTAATCAAAGACCTGAGCATAGGTTAAGGAAAAAGCCAAACATGCACATATATCCTTAAAACTTCTATTTAAGCTGAGTAATGCTATCCTATTCTAATTGGCATTTTATATAAATCACCAAATAGTTGGAAACATAGTAAAAAATAAATAAACTAAGTAATCACTTTTCTTCTCAGAAAAAGCTGCCACCCTCACGGCCTAAGAATGGTATTTCCAAGCATAATTACTTCAGGAAAAAAAAAATCCAAACTTTTCCACACAAATGCTTGGAGAAAATTGACATTTACACCTTATTCATAACAGACTGATAATGGTCTGATTATTCCACCCTTCTGTCTGATGTGAAAAGAAAACTGTGGAGTCACAGTATTTTCTTACTGAAAAACACACCTCAAAGTAAGCAGGTCAAAAAAATAAACTAAAAAAATAGGAAGTGACAGTTCCAAATTTCTAAACTGGCAAATGGAATTTGCTCAAGTTGAACCTGATACTTGAGAATGGAGTTATGGAAACAGCATCTTCTCAACATATCACTCAAGATGAAGCACTACCTGAAACTGGCTATAGACCACCCCTCTCTCAGGAAGGACTTTCTTTTTTCAATTGAAAGATTACTAAAAGAGCAAGTGGATAAATTAATACTATGTTTAGACACAAATATATTTCATATTAAGCAAAGAATCAGTTTGACTCTGTATCTTATGTCCTAAGCATTTTTCTCCTGTTGTTGTCATACTACCTTGCTTAAAGGCAAAAAACTGTCATTGGGTAAGAGAAAAATCTAGGTTATCTGGAAATAGGTTTGAATAATGTATTTTAAGAAATCAGAAACTACTGTCAGTTGAGCCAGTCAACACTGTTGTTCTGTGCCAACTAAATTCTATTATTACCTGACAGTCACTTCCAAAAGTATGCCACATCAACGAAAAAATATGGTTTGTTCAGTTTCCAGAAGGCTCCCTGGTGGTGGGGAAGCTAACATTTACTGACGCTACCCTCAGTAAATGCAAGCATCAAATCTATCACAGCCTCAATAATCCAAAGTGTGCCTTCCTCAAAATTTTCCCATTTCTTAAAAGCATGACGTGGAATGCAAGGCATCTTCAGTTAGTCAACTAATTAACTGAGCCCAGATAGGTATTCAACTCTACAGTAAAGAAACTGATTAACATTATTATTTTAAATAAACGCTCATTTCCAGAAAAAGCACAGAATATGTTGGCATCCACGGAACTAAAATATCTTATACATAAACATAATGTTATGCACACAACACACATTATCTCTAACGCCTGAAAAGGCGCTAAAAACGTCAAAACCCAGCAGCTGGAGTAGCCAGCCCGGCCACTCCAGAGCTCCCGGCGATGACAGCAGGGCCGCAAGCCGCGTCGGATGACCCGCCGCTGAACGGCGTGGGGCGGGAAAACAGAGGGACCGGCACACCGTGCATCGGCCGACGGTTTGCTGTGACAGTCCATAAGGTGCCGCTTGGACCCAGCACCCACACCAAGAGCGCCGAAAACCCTGCAAGGCGCCTAGGGCCCTGGTGCTGCCCCTCCCTTAAGCCTCTGAGTGGCCTCCCGCCTCCTTGGCATAGGCCCTCGGCTGATGGAGGGCGAGAAGTAAATGGGCGAGAGTGAGGAGAACGGCCCCGAGTGTCAAGCCAGGTCCCGCCGCCGCTCACCTCAAAGCCACCCGTCCCGCAATGATGCAACCGAGCCCGGGAAAGCATGACAGGAAGCACACCCGGCAACTACGACCAATCAGCACGCAGCATACTCAGCGTGCTATAAGACAGCCTCCCATTGGGCATTCCACGCTCCTGGAAACGCCAGGTCATAGCGGCGCGGAGCAGCCGGAAAACTCTTCCTGCACGCCTACGCTGCGCCTCCTCATTGGCCAGCAGCCTCCCACGCTCCCGGGCCCGGCTTGCGCTGTGACGGGCAGCGGCGTGGGCAGTGGTGGTGTTTAACTGGATGGGTAATTGTGCTGTGATTTTACTGGTTTACGTTTCTTTCCCAAATTAAAACGCCTCTAGAAAAGGTCCAGTGGCTGCCAAAGGTGTGGCTGTGAAGGTGGCTGCGGGAGACCCCTGTGCAGAGATGAACAGCCACGGCCAGCTACAAGTTGTTCTGGGGTGGAAACATGGAACGTGAAAACATTCTTCTGTCACCACGAGATTTCCCTTCTCACAGACGTAAAATAAAAAAAAAAAATACAATCCTAAGACTGAAATAAACTTGAACTTCGGGTTTCAGCAGCATGGCCAAACCCAAGCCCCCTGTTCAGAGCGAAATCCAAGGCGGGAGCTGTGCCGGACTTCTGTCAATAGCAGGACACTTGAGACTCTGCCAAACACATCTTGACGCTTGGCCTCCTCTCCGTTAAAGGAATACTCTTGAATATGTCTTATGTCTGAAGACTCTAAACACACCAGTAATCCCCTCTTCCACCTAGAAAGAAAATAAACTTGCAGATGGGTTCCCATATGTCAAAGGAAACTTAAGAAATTGAAAAAATATTATTACTGACTGGCAGCTATGGCATTGTGATATTACAAAACATTTTTTTCCACCCACAACAGCTGTGAAGAGGCTCCTGACATCAAAACATGGAGGGGAGTCCAGAGATGTGTTGCAGAAAGGTACTCTGTAACTGCACATCTGCCCACCTGAATCCCCAACCCAAACTGGTTTTAGGGAATGAAGTTCAGAACAGTAAAGGCCCCAACAGCCCAACTACCTCTATCTAATGATCTTAATTGCTCTTAAAACTTATAAACTCACACAAATGTTGGTGATCAGGAAAAACTAGGTTTTTATTTTGATTTCCAGGACTAGGTACAAGGTCAACTTGCCGATCTGTACAACCTGCAGATGAGAGACACATCTAGGTGCACGGTGTCACATCAAACAGAATTCTCACTTGTACAAAGAAGCACAAGACTCTTTTCTACACAGAATTTGGTACATTGCTCTAGAGTAGCTCAAAGGGGAACTCAATCTGCATTCAGCTCAAAAGAAACAACACAGAAAATGTGAACTGCAGCCAGATTAAGCAGGTCTGACCAACAGGTCTGGGAGAGACTGGGGTGCATGTACTTGCCAGGAGAGAGTCTCCAGTATAAACATGACAGAGATTTCTGCCGGTGTGGATACAGGATGTTCTGTACCCAGGAGGGAAGCTGTAAGTAGCAGAATCTCTTTAACCCATTCTGGTTTCTAGTGCATCTAAAAGCTATTTAAAAAGTCCAGGGCAATTCAAGACTAAAGGGAGGAGAACTTTAATGCTACCACGTGATGCAGCATTCCTTCAACTGAGCATTCTATTTTGTCATGTTTTGGAGTTTGTTTTTTTTTTAAAGACAATTAGTAAGTGTGACTGGAGATCAAAGGCAGGTGGGTATGAAAGGAATAAAATGCTGAAATTAATAGCTAATTTAGAGGTTCTAGGCATTTTACTATGACAAGACTTTGCCCAGAAACCTTTCTTTGCTATGCAGACAGATGGATATTGCTTTCAGGAAGCCTTGAATTTAATTTAACAGTGTTAATTTAGTTTGAACTTTTTTCCCCATGTACTATAAGCTTGCTTGAAAAAAAATCCCAAACAGGTTCAGACCGCTTCATAACCTGTTTCTTTTGAAACACACACTTTATCAAATCTGAAAGCACTGCAGCTTCCCCTTGCTTTCACATTCCTTCTGATTACAGAGGTTGAGGGATTTTTAGACAACTATAACTTGTGCTTGGTTCAGTGCCAACTCTCTCAACTCTGGACCACATATAGGTGGTAAGGCCAGTTGACTTTCAAATGGAATGTCATATAATTTCTGAATGGAATTTAAGCAAACTGCTTAAAAAAGACATACGTTTAGGCAATGTAATACAAATGTTGGCAGTTTGTTGTTGACAATGTTGACTCTGCAGTTACCACACAGATTTTCACCTTGTCCCCCCCATGTCTTTTGTACTTCTTTGCCCTTCACTAATAAGTAATGATACACTGTTAGCTACATGAGTCTACTGCCTTTATTCCTGCACAGCGTTTAACTGAAACCGTTTATGCCACAACACCGAGCTGGTTTGACCATAAAGAAGGGCTGAAGAGGGAAATTTACTAGTGCAGTACTTACATACAAAGCTTAAAAAAAAAATAAAGTTTGAAAACCAGGGGAGATTTGCAGCAGCGGGATCACGCCCGAGCAGGAATAACTGGGACAGTCCCCAAACTCTACAAACGAATGCTCTCATTTTTCACGAAATACTATTTCGAAAGCACTGATTTATCTGGAAAGGTTAAAGGGAAGGAACAAAACCTCAGGAAGCCTGAAAACGGAGCGCTGCTCCCTCTCCCCGGTCAATGCCAGCTCAGTCCCCCTCACTCCCCAAATCCCCTCTCTGGTACAGGCTGTGCCCGGGCTTGGACCGGGCCTTAGCGCCGCCTGGCCCGGCCCCGTGTCTCCACGGCGGCGGCTGTCGCGGGGTGGGACCCGGCCTTGCCGTCTCTCCGTCGGGCTTGTGACGGTTATCGCTGCCGGTTCTGCGATGTACCGTCCCGTCCCCGGGGCTGGACAAACGGAGAGAAACCCCACCGGAAAGTGTGTCCTCCTCCGCCCCCGAGGCGGGAGGCGGCTGGCCGGGCCCGTCCTCGCCGACACGGCGGTGGAGGTCTAACCCTCCTCGCGCCTTGAGGGCAGGCGCGGTCACCCCTCGCTCAGGCACGGGCACCATTTTGTGGGCTATGAGTGGGAAGACCATGGCTTCCCCGGGCGGCGCTGGCCTCGGTCAGGAGTTCTGGGGAAGGGGAGGAGGTGCTGCTACAGCATGCTGCAGCTTTCCAACGCTTGGCCTCTGGATCCCGGACCGCTGCTGGCGGCACCAGGCGCTCGACGCCGCCGCGTCAAGGCGCCTCTTGCTCCCCTGCACTCTTACTGAGCAGCAGCTCCCCCTGGAGCCATTACTCCCACCCAGCTCCAGCGCAGCTCCGTGCCTCACGGGCGACCTAGGCACGCTACTGCAAACAGAAGGTCAACGGCGCTTGCGCGGAGAACAGAGCGCAAACGATGTTCATGAATAGGGGGTGAACAAAATAACGCTATCGGAGCGCCGAGCCAAACCAAACCGAGCCGGACGGGGGGCGGAACAGATACCGGTATTAATCGGGAACACAGGAGCGAGCGGCCCGGCACTGCTCGTTGTGACGCTGAGCGGTCGGGCTCACCGGGTAGAGAGCGAGGTTTGGTGAGAACAGGCCTGCTCCCCCAACAGTGCTTGCGTTTCTCTCCGCTCTCCCCCGGGGTGCGGCGGCAGTTGGACTACGCCGAGATATATATATATATAGGGGGCGTGTGGGTGCGCGCCGCCAGTCGGTGTGGGGCGGCGGGTGTTGGCGGTAGTATATAGTGCCCGCAGGTCAAGACCTTCCCCGCACCCTACTATTGCTCGCCGCCTTCCTGGGCCCTGCCCCAGCCTGCCCTCCCTTGGCGGAGCGCTGACAGCCCCGTAGCGGCCGGCTGGGGAAGTGGGCGAGACCATCTTTTCGAGGCGGCGGCTTGGAGCCAGTCAAGCTGCCCCCCAGCTCTCAGCCTTTCAGCCAGGCTATGCGCTGTAAACGGGCTCCGCTCAAGAAAAAAACAGAACGGATCGTGAAAAGGTAGAGACGCCCGGGGACACCCTGCAAGAGGGGACGCCGCAGGGCTCTTGGGAACCGGCAGCTCAGCCCAGGGTTAAAGGCGCACCGGGCAGGCAGCGGCGCTGGACTTGCTCGACGGGGGCGTCCCGGCGGCGAGGAGCATGTGAAGAGCCACGGGCCGCGATGCTGCGACGAGCGGACATCATGATGTACGGTGGTGCCCGGCGACCCCCTTGGGAGCCCGCTCGTGGCGAAGGGGTGACGGGAGGCGCTTTTCCTCCGCCGCCGCTAAAGGGCGGCGAGCCTCGACGGGGCGGCAGCCGGTCGCGCTGGCCCCCCGGGCGGCGCGGGAGACACCCCGGCGTGTCGCGGAAGCTGCTGGGCACCCGCACGCACAGCCACTACCAGCACTCACAGCAGCAGCAGCACTGCCACGCTTTCCGCCGGTGCTACCGACCCGTACGGGCGCGGGTGCTGCTGTCCCTGCGGCCAGTGAACGTCCTGGGCCGGCGGGCGCCGGGCATGCGAGCACCCCGCAACACCAACCAGTTCCTGATGCGGGAGAAATACCAACTCATGCACCTGCGCTCAGACTCGGTGGGCACCGAGAGCGGTGGGTCGGACTGCGAGATGGACCCGCTGGACATGGACTCGTATCTAGGGGTGCTGGAGAACGCCCGCGGGGCGCTGATGGAGTGCGCCGGGGAGGGCGGTCCCGCCGCCTGCTCCCCGCCCGCTTCGAGTGGTACCGGCGCCGCCGCGGCCCCTCCGCAGGAGGAGAGCCAGCAGTACTTCCCCTCCGAGGACGATGTGATCGAGAGCGAGCTCTTCATGGAGAGGGACTTCGACGAATTCTGCAGCAGGATCGCCTGAGCCCCAAGAACCGACGCATTGCTGGGGGCTTCCCCCGGCTGCTTTCGGGGGCGGGGAGGCAGACGAAAAAGTCTGCTGGCCGCCAAGCCTTTTTCCGCCTCAGCGGGGTGGGAGAGGTTTATTTATTTCAAGGCCGCCCCTTTGCGTTTTTGTCAGGGGAGTTGGCTGATTTTACAAGTGTGTGTGTGTGTGTAGGAAGAGGGGGAAACCCCCCGCACCTCCCTTGTAAATAAAGCGAACTTTTCTGAAGATGAGCTTGGAGCGGACCACGCTTTATTTGGGGTCTGGGGTGGGTGTGCTACCGGGACAACCACTGCCCTTCTGCGGGGGAGCTGCTGAGCCCGGGAGAGAGAGGACAGCGAGTGGCCAGGGGGTGGTGGCGGCGGGACCGGGCCAGCGCGGGTGCGGGGGGGGGGGGGGGGGGGCGGGTGAGCGTCCTGGGCCTCCGCGATCAGGGATGGGGGGAGGGGGGGCTGGGTGAATCATAACGGAAAACTTTTACGCGTTCCTGGCTTTCGCCCCTGTTCCGTTTCCTATGAAAATGTTCAATCACCGCTGCGATCCGAGGGCAGCCGAGGAGGGAAGGCAGCACTAGCAGAACGCCCCTTCCCACACCCCCGCGGAGGGGAGCGGAGGCTGTACGGGTTGGGCAGGGGGCGGGAAGACGCTGGAGAGAAATAGCAACGCGAAAATAAGCAACTACGAGTGGTGCAGGCAGGGGAGCGGGTGAGCTCTGCCAGAGCTCCTGGACAGCACGGCTCAGTCCCGCGCCAGCCCCCGGGCCGGGACTGGCGTTCTGGGGAAGGTCAGCGCCAAGGCAGCGGCTCTGCAGCCACTGACCGCCCCCCTTCTCTGCAGGAATGCAACCAACGCCAAGTGGCACTTTGGACAAGAGCTGCCACCGGCCGCACCGCTGCGCTGGATCCGGCTGGAACCCGAGCATTTTCATGGCTGCCTTGTATTTCTGACAGCAGGGGTTTATTCCTGTTGTACCAACTACAGCAGACGGAGAAATGTCTAGAAAGAGATTTAAAGGACCTCTCCACGCCGAAAATGCAGATGCCTACCAAGGGAACCAAATTCTCCAGAGCTAGTTAGCATTGTTTTATTTTTTGCCCCTACTGTGAAAGGAGCAGATAAAGTAAATATGAAACTCAGTAAATACGGATCACAGAAACATAGAATCATTATGGTTGGAAAAGACCTGTAAGATGAAGTTCAACCATCAACCCAACCACCATGCCCACTAAACAATATCCCAAAGCAAAGAGCAGAACTATGAGGCATCAGCTCAAAGTAACAGGATGTGACTTGGAAGAGTTAAAGGTGCTTTTCACAACAGGTAATGCATTCCTGGAACTTGTTGCCACAGGAGAAGATAGGGGCAAATTGTAGCAACTGGTCTAAACCAGGATTAGATAAATTAGTGACTACATGTCCACAAACAGAGCACCAGTAGTCTGTGGTTGGGGAGGAAGAATATAAAATCATAAAATCAATTAAGTTTGGAAAAGACCTCTAAGATAAGTCCAACTGTTCACTTCTACGGAGGGGACTGGAAGTGGCTGCTCACTGTTGGTGTCCCCACACAGGTCAGTGCCTGCCAGCACTGCTGGAGACAGAACACAAGGCCTTTCTTAACCCTCTTAACCCCCATTACAGCATAACTATGGCACCCTTGGAGATGCAGGGTCATCTTAGAATCACATTTCAATGTTTCTCATTTTCCCTTCAGTTCCTGAGGACTGCTCCATGCCTTGTGCTTTCCACCATGTAAAGACAGAGTGGATGAAGTTGGTAGAGTTGGAAAAGTTGCTGCCTCTTCTCGAGTGTGTGCCTGTGAAATTAGAACCCATCTGCATTCACATGACAGCAGAACAAATGAGAGGAGTGATGCTGATCTGCAGATAATGCCCTTTGCAGCTACAGGGACAGGAGTTCATCAGAATCTTTACAAAGGAAACTATATTTTAAAGCAAACTAGTTGAGTTTTCTCATACTTCACTTGGAATCCTATGAAATACAATGACCAAAGCCACCATTTCTTCACCTCTGATAAGAAACAAAGCTGCTGAACACATTAAGACTAACATCATGTTTGTTTAATTTGAAAACAGCCATGTGTTCTCTACAGATAAACTTCAGGCAATTTCTTCAATGCAAAACATAGTTCTCATTGGCAACAGCAGGTTCATATTAGAACCATGCCTATACTAAGAATTTTACTCAATGGGAAGCTGTTCTGGAAGAGATGTACAAGGATAAACCTCTCATGCAAGTAAATGAAACCTAAGTTTGCATCAAAAAAACTGCAAAGATTTGGTCTTCAGCAAGTTTGTATTTTATTAATGAATCCAGGTCTGTAGTAGCATGTTAAATGAATGGTTCAAATGCATACTTTCTTTTTTTAAATATGATTTGCTATTTGAACTGGTATGACAAAAACTACCTTATGGACACTCACCTGAAAGTTAGCCTTTGTTCTGTAGTCCCACTGGTAAATTTGCATCATAATACAGATCTGTTCAAAGACAAGCAAGGTAAAGCAGGTGTGTAAATTAATAGAACAGCACAGAGACATAATTACAGGACACATCCTGCCTGCCAGAATTACAGAGATACCTTGCATTTGGAAAGTGAGCCCTGTGTTCTCACCACTAGACAGAGTGATTTGCCATGAATGATCCAATCCGTTCATGTTGAAATCCTAGATGTCCCTGTCCATGGCAGGGCGGTTGGAACTAGATGATCTTTAAGGCCCTTTCCAACCCAAACCATTCTATGATTCTGTGTACACGATGGCACCCAGCCTTCCCCCTCCTCCCAGTGTGCCCTTCTCCACTGATTTCTTGCAGCACTCACCACCACTTCAGACTGCGGTGCTCTGTCCTGGACAAGAGCATCACACACCACTTCGGTGTGTTCAGTCAGGAAAGAGAGCAGGAAGGAGAAAACACAAATGGGATTTCTTCTGTCTCCTTTGAGTCAGTACAGAGCCAAAATATCTATATGTTTGGCCAAACACCAAGCAAAGCTGGTATCAACACCTTCTGTGAGGAATCCTCATGTTTTGCCCTGTATCGCCCTTACCGCTGTGCTGTCATATCCACCTTTTTACTGCACACTCAGAGTTACCCTTGTCTCATCAGCAAGCCCTGATTCTCTTAAAGACCTTTCTTGGTCTGTCACTTGTATTACTTAGATCTGCCTTAGTTGTTTGGGGTTTTTCTGTTTCCATTCTTTATCGCTGGTTTGACAAATTTCTTAAGTGTTTGGAAAGCACCTGCCTTGTCATGGAGGCAACGACAAACAGCACCTCAGTATTAAGTTTGAAAGCCCTTTACAAAGCTGAAATTCAAAACAGAACAAAGTTAGTGAACATCAAAGCTAGGAAAATAAGTCAAAAACTCTTATCTTCTCCAACTTTACGATGTCAAGTTTTACATGTGCATCACCTGCTTCTCAGTATCTCTTGTGCTGCTGTCTCAAATCTGATTTATACACACAGGTGCTGAAGCAAATCACAAAACCACAGGAATAGTTCTCAGTCTGGCCAAGAATATCTTTGGACCTGATCTGTTCCATGTTTTGGATCCTTAGAGCCTACATTCTGCTTTGATAGGTTGTTGGTATGCTTGACATTTTAATCTATCAGATTGCATCACAGTGACATACTGAACACTGGCATTTGTAGAAGGAGAGGTAGATGAGAAGAATTATCAGTCAGGAAACATATGCCTGTGCTATGAGTCACACCATATCTGTTGTATGGACACGATGGAACATTAAATGTAGGCTTGTAAAAACAGTGATGTTATTACAAATATTTTCACCTAATTTCCATATTTCAACAGCATCACCAGAATAGCAGTTTTCTTTTGCAGCCACACTTCTCAGATAGGTGAGCTTTGCAAATGTAAACAATATTTATTAACAGAACCTTATAGCCCAAGCTATTAAATCACTGAATTTTTGTTGGGAATACAGTTGGAAGTCACTTATGTACAAACCACTTGGAAATCCAAGGCAAATGGGAGGGAAGACTGAAGCCTAAGTTATAGAGAGGTGATGTTGACTCAACATCTGTTCTAACTTGTATAACTTGTTTGTATGGCCAGTCTGTGCAGAGGATGATTTAGGAATTTCTTTTAAACTGTCTGCTGTAATATGAGTGACCATTTTGCTGTCATATGTTTCAGTTATCTTCAAATTCCTCTTTTTTTTTAATTATCTCATTTTCAAGACAAAAACTGATGGCTAATAAATTTCACATTTGGCCTATGTTTTTTTTTGCTGGATCAGGAGATCCTTTCTCACCATGCAGAAAAAAATCCACAAACGTGTCTTGAAAACAGATACACTGTTTTGTAAAGACTGCAGGAGTTTCATATCACCCTGCAGATGATGTTTTAGGAGGCAATTTTCCATCAATATCCAACACAGTATGAGTCATTTATTGAGCTACTTCCATGGCTTTCTGCTCTTTGAGTGGTTTCTACACATGTACCAAAAGAAATACAAGTTAAAGCAGCATTCATTTAAAAGCAAAATGGTTACATATAGAGTGCTACTTTGACAGATTTATCAGTTCCTACCATCTTTACCTTCAAGTCATCTCCTTTCCCTTTCCCTTCGTATTTCCCCTAACACTTTCCACATACCAGAGGCTTTCTATACAGCCTCTGAAAATATTTTTTTTCTCTCAGGCTCAATATTTACAGTAAAAAACAAAATATATAGTTTTTGTAGAAGAAACCTAAGCAGATTCTCAAGAAGGAAAACAAAGAAAGAATCCTAGCCACAAAGCACACCTTTGACTCACCAGTCATCCAGCCCTGAAAGAAGTGACTTTCTAGTGCCTCAAAGACTGTAAGAAAAGGACTATACTGAATAATATCCTTAGCTCAGTTAAGAATGTGGTGTTCAAGAAATTAATATGTACTTGCAGAGAAATGGGAATAGAAATCCAGAACCTAGACATAAATCCTAACAGGATTTGGACAACTACATTTATTTCATATTCTGAGTAGGTCTAGAAATAATATTATAAACTCAAATCTTTCTTTAGTGAAAAAAATCATGATGTATTGCACCATAAGCACATTCCAAGCTCTTGAAGGAAGTGAAGACATGGCAGTGCCCTTCCTGTCACACACTGTACACTTTGGTAGTTTAGTCCTTTGTACGAATCCTCATACATTATTTTAAGTGAACAGAGAGTTTTGTGGCTTGTAGGAAATTAAAAACAAAGCACAAGTCCTGGGGAATCATTGACAGCTTCTCTTACTGAGGAGAAACCACTGAGAGTGGTTTTTCAAGGGAATACACCTAATTCACACAGTTCCTCCCAAGTTTGCATGCAGACTTTACATCCTGAGAAGCAAACAGAGCTAGGGTGAAAAGGCCTGTGGAAATTCAAAGTTAAGAACTTTACAGTAGCACTTATCTGAGATGGTGGGACTAAAACTATCTTAATTCTCTATTTCTTAAAAAAAACCTGAGGTGCAACTTATGGCCCTATTGCTGCTATGCCATATTCAGCTACTGCATGCTAGTTTTAGCTGTGAAACATGAAAAGCAAAATATCATGCAGAGAGAAGCTACCATCTAAAGTGTAATGAATACTTTTTCATTCATGATCCTTCTATCATGAAATTTTGTTGTGATAAAGATTAAATGTTTCATGCAATTCAGAACTAGGCAATTAGTTCAGAATAAAGTTTCAATTTATGTACCCCTCTTCCTAGTGTTTCTCTGGTAAAAGAAACACAAAGCCTAGCAGCAACAGATTTCAGCTGAAATAAATAAATACACTGCCTAGCAGGATTATTCTAGCCAGTTAAATGTCTTTTTCAGGAGGTGAATCCTTTATTTAATAGCAATGATTTAACCAAAAGTTGGTTCAAAATAATTAAAATCCCAAGTTCCGGAATAGTCGTTTTAAACATATGCCACAAAAGGCTGGCAAGAAAACAAAAGAAACTCCTTCTGGCGTGCGAATTTTCAAAGAGAGAAGTCCTACAGAAATACTGTCATACAAGTACCCATGTGCACTCCACTGTCCACTCAAATTCCAGCTTGACTCAGCTCATCTGAAAACTGTCAATGATCTTTGCTTCAGTAAGAGTAGGAGGCCCCAAAGTATCATGGTAATATGACAATTTTACTATTTCAGGAGTCATCCGCTCTTAACAACTGAGGCAGTGCCACGGTGCTACCTGCAACCAAGTTAAGGGCAAATTAGATTTTTCCCTTGCAGTTACTATTACAGAGGCCTGCCCAGGCCAGCATTTCCTAATTGTCTTGCTCAATGCCTTTTCTCTCCACAACTGAACTCTGTCCTTCAGTTCCTGTCCTTAATTAGCCCAAAAAGCAGCAGCTGTGCAGAGAAAGCTGTGCTCCTTCTAAATCCAGACCTGCTTCCATGCCCTTTCTGAGTACCTCTTGTGGCATTTCCAGGGCAGCATGCTCACTTCCCATTTAGGGAAATACTGGAGAGAAAATTCTTTGTCTCCTGCATTTATACAATTTGTTTTCATGGGATTCTCAATAGAGACTTGAATGGAGCAGGGTCACTTTTACGACGAAGTGACATAAGTCCGTTAGTTAAGTGCATTTACCAGATCAGTGAAAGATCCTGCTGGGCCCCTGCCAGGCACAAAGAACTAATCTTCTATCTAGCCACAGTTCTCAGAGTCTTGATCATGGAATCTGTGGGTGGAAGCGTAAAGACCAATGGTTACAAGCTAGCTATATGCACCTAAAGTCTTTCGGTGTTTACAGTGGTTCAGATGTCCAGCAGTCTTTCTGCATGGCAAACCCAACAAAACCATATTCTAACCTACTTCAAGGTCACATTCTTTCTTATTTACCAAATCAGGACACAACCTAAAAAGCTGAGATCAGTTTGATCAAGTCAGACCAAAAGCTGGACTAGCACACTGTCTTCAACACTGCCATGTAAGACTGGAAGAGGAAGGGCAAGGCACAAATTACAAACAAGCAACACTTGCTCCAAGTGCTCTTTGAAATTGTGACTATTTCCAGTTCAGGGAACCTTTTGAGTCAGGTGTGGCTCCCTCATTTAGCAGTCATCAGCATATTCCAATTCCATATACCACTTCACTCTCTGAGCACAAGTAGATCCTCAATATCCTTTGGAAATCAGCTTCACAAGTCTGCTGTGTATGGCATCAAGTACACATCCTGACTCTGCTGGGCTTATGCAATTTCTTCAATGTTCTTGTATTAGAAGAGGTGCTGAACAGCCTTTGTCTAATCTCACTTATGGTTTTGTAACCTCTGCCACATTCTAAGTTGTCTCTTTTCTGAACTGAAGCCTTCTAGCCTACTCATCTCTTTCTCACACTGATCAGCCCTGTGATCCACACAGAATTACTGCATGGGTTGCATCTCCTATTGCAGATCTCATCAGTTGCTCTGTATCACTCACTGATACCATCTAAATATTTATTATCTAAAAATTTTGTCTTTGAATTTTGTATTTCAAAATAATCTTGCACCTGGAAAGGTCATCTTACATAACTGAGGTTACATCACTCTAACCAGGAGTTATGTGGTCTGTAAATTAATTTTACCATCAATCAATTGCAACAATGTCTCTAAAAAGAAATGCAACTAAATGTCCTTTTAGAGAGAGAAAATTTTACTTCTGTATCAGGAAGGATAGAATATTTCAACTGTTGCAATGTTTGCCAGGTGAAAAACTTCTCATGGTTAAGTGAATGTAGGTGTCAGGTTAGATTTACACATTTTCATCTAAACCCATCAAACTAAATTCAGCAATTTGTAAACTTGCTTCCAAATGTGGAAAAAAAAAGGCAGAGAAAAAATAAGATCACAACTACTCTCTGGGTCTCCTTATTAGTACACAATATGTACTGAAAAAACTTTTATAGTGATTTGACAAGCCTTGAGGAGAGGTGGGAAGAGATAAGGTAAACATTCTCCTATCACATTACTATGATTATATTACTATAATCTCTTCTTCTGGGGAAAATGCAGTGCATGTCATAGTTCCAGCTAAAATTCATCATTCTAAACAGCAAGACTATGGAAGGTTATTTTCCAGGAGGCTTATGCATAGTTGTTGACTGAATGGTTTTCAACATTTTTATCACAGTTCTGCATCCTGAGTTCATCCTTTACCAATGACTGCCTGAAAATTGGCATGGAAGAGAAAATTGAACTGAGAACTAAATCTGGGGCTTTCTTTTGTGGTTTCTTTGATCTACAGGTTGAGTTCATATTGAATTCATCAATACAGCATCAGTCTGTCAGTGTATTTTCCCCTCTTTGGAACAGAAATGATGGATGTGTCCTACCTCTGAGATCTCTACATCCCTCTTGGCTCTAATTGTAAGGCAGATAATAAGACACATGCAACAATATGAGAGACAAAACTAGAAAAGAAAAATAATCAGTAAGATCTATTTGAAAACATTTGAACGATTGTTATTATTCTGTAGCTTGTATTAAAGTACTTCCAGAATTAAGCTTTACAAACAAGCACCAAAAAGTGCTACCCTGGCTAAAAACTGTGTGTTAATACAGTGTAGCCTCCATGTCTTTTTCTAAATGGAATAAATTAGCTGATTCACTCTGTTCAGAAAAGTGGGGTGACATACAGCTATGGCTGATATTAAATTATATTTGAATAGCTTTAATATTTAAATTGGAAAGGTACCATCAGACTGTGTATACAGTTCAGTAGAGCATGATGATGATTATTGTGATGATTGTAAACAACATTGTGAAAATTATAAACACTGAGTTTGGGATCCTACTTGAGTTTATGTTGCTCCCACAAATGTTTTCCAAAGGGGAAATAAACCCAAACCACACACATCCCAATAAGCTGCTTACTTTTAACTATTGACATTAATATTGATGACTACCAGTTACTAAGTTTCAGATTGCATCGATGTGAATTAACCAACTGCTGACCTTATTCCCTGGTTTATATTATTGTTTAATCTTAATCCATCTATACCAGCATCCAGTACCAGAGAAGCTGCACATGCACACATAGACAAGAGTAAAGAAAAAAATCAGTAGGTCTCACAAATACCAAGAAAGTACTGGATTAAAAGTGATCTTTTTATTCCCATTGCTCCTTAGTTCAGTTTTTCTACGTCCCTATTTACAGCTCATGCTATGAGAAAAGGCAAACCTTCTCATGTTTCAGGACCTTCTTCAATTCATCTTACAGACAAGAAAAGCTCGGTGCACATTTCAGACCATCAAGAAATCCTCTCTGTTCACAAGAGAACACTTTTTTTTCTCCTCCTGTAACCAATTACTGCAAAAATAGGCAAGTATCAGCTATGCATCTAAGGATATTTCCATGAGAGGTGCAGTGGTGAAGGTATTAGCCTTCCAGAACATTAGACAACCTCACATACAGGTGAGGTTCAGAGAGGAGAGATGAGTCAGGCACACTAGAATCTGGTTTACTTTTGGATCAAAGACATGCACTGTTTAATTACCATTAAGAAGCATACAAGCATGAATGAAGCAATAAGCATGCATGGATTATTTCTTTGCTAAAACTTTCACAAGAAAAGTTGCTCCTAAAGGACTAGGAAAAAGCAAAGCCTCAGATTTGCTCTACCCTTGCCAAACAATGTGAGTGTTGGTGTGTATGCTGATTCTTTCATAGTTCCTATCAACACAAAATTCTATCCACCAAAAAAATCCTGAGCTGGACATTCCCAAAATTGTAAGATTTGCTTTTGTTACTGATTTTATACTCATGAATTATTTTGGATTTTATTTGAGGAGGAAGCTCAGAAGGAGAAACTTCTCTTCCTCCCACCCCACCCCACCCCCTGCCAGGAGGTTACATCTTTCAAGGGCAAACTGCCAGGCAGAGTTCTAAACCTGTGGCATTTTAGAGGTACAAATCCAACCTTAAGTGCAAGGAAGGCTTCTCACTAGTAATCAGCAGGGATTACTGTATTTGCATTAGCATCCTCCTACTCCAGTTCTCCCCTTTTCTCACCATTCCCCTTCTGTCTCTGAAGATCACCTGTTCCTCCCCTTTTCTCCACATCTTTCATTGTCTTGTTCTCCTAACAGTTCCTACATAACAAAACATGGTCTCAATAGGACTGTATGAGATGGTGGTCATCATAACAAGAAACTGCTTCACTTTCACATTGTTTGGGTATGATGAACAACCTGCTGATTTCAGCAGTAACAAGAACTCGTCTTTTTCCAGCTGAAAAAATTCAGTCACAAGATGGCAAAATTTAAGAACACGATGAACACACTGGCCAGACCAATGGCCCATCCAGCTCAGTGTCCGATCTCCAAGAGCAGCAACACTTCCCTCACACTTTGCCAACACCTCTGGTTGCTATGCCCACCCTTCCCATTGGTTTATGGAGTTGTCATCACAAATTTCTCTAATTGCTGATTAGACAGACTGATATAATCTGCCCCTACACCTCCTACTGGGGCAAGGAAAACAGTCTGTGTGTGAAGCCCTTTCTTTTAATCGCTTAAACTTATGCCCCCTCATTGTTCTAGTGCTTTGTGATTTAACACAGCAGGTATTTCATACAGGAAGCACTATAAACATTTAACAATTGTCAGAACTTAACTATTTCCACAGTTATTTAGGACAGAAAGCTTTAGCACTGTCTTGTAGCCTAACCTTAAGCAAGGCAGGTCTACACCAGTGCTGCTGCTGCCTTACACCAACACTTTGGACCTAATTCAGCTTTGACTTGTATGCAGCTCCTAGCAAAGCCAGCAGGAGCTGTGTCTGCACTTGTCAGGACTGTTTGTCCCTCTACGCCTACAGCTTTCCTCCTGCTGCATTTAGTCCTCCAACGTTCTCTGGCTTTTGGACGGAGATCAGGAAGTACATAGTGACTACATATTGCCCAGCCTTTGTCTGCTCTTCAACTGGATCTGTCAGTCACAGCCTTGTACCTTTTTGAGGCTGTGGATACAAACCGCAGTGCAGAGTTTTAGTTTCTCAAAGAATATACAACTTTTGACAATATTTTTTTCTTCCTCTTGTTAAAAACAAAGCCATACTTACATTATATTCCTAATCACTCAGTTTCTACTTCAATCTGTTTTTCATCATCTACTATTACTTCTCCCATATTCAGGAAATATAAAACCTTATAAAAATAAGAGCTCAGTTGTAAAGCAGTGTAATGCCAAAGGTAAGAAGAGTTAGATCTCTATACTTAGTACTTTCAGTGACTCAAGAAACCATTTGAGCCAACACAATGCCCCTCTGAAAAACTTCTTTAAACCAAAATTCTTGCATAAACCAGTCTCTTAATTTCTCTTAATTTGTATTGAGTTAGTTTATGGTGGCCTACCCAGAACAGAGTAATAGTTAGAATTACAGAAGAGGTCTTTTTGTTTGGTTTGGTTTTGGTTTTTTTGAGACAATCTCTAATCCCTTTTATCTTTAAACTGATGCTCTGATTTGCCTTCATAAATGAAGTGGCCAACCCAAGACAACCTAAAGGTTTGACACATCAAACTATAACCTCTCTTAAACACATTTGAATGCATAACAGTTTGCTTTATCTGAGAAAGGGGAACAAAACCTCTTACAATCTACCTCTCCGGTTCTGGGTCTGCATTACACCCACTGCTGGAAGGAGGGAAATAAAGGTTTAGGACCCCAATGGCAACGTTTGTCTGGTGCAGGTTTTGTGTGGCCACACAGGGCAAACCTTTGCCAAGTCACAGTGATGCCTTATAACTCAGTTTTGGGTTGGAATCCATTCTTACTTAGGAAACACCACCTCTGTGACAAAAATAAAATACTAACACAGCCTCTAATTTTAGCAGACAGCTTGCAAGGGATTTGCACATGATCCTGAGGGGTGACCTACTTTTTATTTACATTTCCTAACCTGTTGGATGTTATTTTGAAGAGTTTTAAGAGACACTAATCTGAGTTGGCATGAGGAGCAGCACAGCACTAGGACCCAGCACAGCTAAAGGGTGGAAAGGATGAGCAATTCCCTTCTTCAGGATCTGCAACTGTCTCAACACTGCCAGACCTCCTCAAGTGTTTACCTCTGGGAAAAAAAGAAAAAGAAGTAAAAAGAAACCCCAACTATCAACAGTACTTTAACTTCTCTTAAAGTACAACTTTAGTTAAATGCAAGCAAGAAACAATTAAGTTTCCATTGGGAAAAAAAATGGCTTTGAGTCAGGAGTAGGAGGAGTTTTGTCTCTGAATGGTTTGTGAGTTTAAGGTTTCTACATGCTATATTGGCAACCTCCTGCCCTAGCCTGATCACCTTGGAGATCCCCTCCCAGCATTCTCAGGACCCAGCATCCTCTTTAACCTTCCTTTTCACATTCAGGGTGAGCCCCAGTGAGCCATCACTCCTCCAGCTACCTCAGGTACAGAGCTACACATTGAAGTCATAACATTTGGGATTTCTGATTGAGTTGTGTAAATGATGAATGAATTATCTGTGCTGGAAAAGGTGGACAGCGGAGCCAGGGCACAGTGTAGCAGCACTGAGATTGTGAAAACCACACTGCCAAGATTTCATTTCAGCAGATATGTAAAGGCAATGCTTTCTGAAAAGTATCTTCATTACAACGTCTCCTCAGGAAGCAGGACCTCAGCATTTAACCACTGGAGACATGAACCCAGTGAAGTTCAGCTATGGAATAGAGTTAAACTGTGATAGACACCACCAGGGTTCAGAAATGGCTGCTCTTGCTACTGCAGTTGAATTACAATCCTAACATCAGGGATTGGTGCCAGGATGCACTGTTTTACATACAAAACACGAGTGGTACTGACCAGTAACCTCCTGACTCACTGCCTCTGTCTTCACATGAATGTGATTGGATTTGTTAATGTTTGCTGAGGTGATTTTATTATAAATAACTCCTATGACTGCTGACCAGCTTACCCTTTGAACACACTCCTTCACAGCCTTCTCCTGAAGTGGATCTGCACATTTTTAATTTTCTTATCCTCACTTCCTTGCCCTTTTGGATTTTTCAGCCATTAGTCTTTCCTGGGTCATTTACTTGGGTTTTGTTTTGGTTTATTGTTTGTTTGTTTTTTCCTTCTCTGTGATTTTAGGAGAAAATGATAGCCAAAACATGAAAGGCTTACAGGAGAAACGGCTTAACAAATTGGATCTGATTTTTCTTCTCTGGTTTCGTGTTGAAAAAGACTCTGGGTGGTGAAAGGCAAGTGGTGAAAAACTACACAGACCCAGGAGGGCTAGAGGGGGGTGCTCATCAACTGAGACCAAACAGAGAAGAGTTCTACTTATTCAGACCTGTGCTTCACCTGAGCCATTTAACTTTCCTGAAGCACTGCCAAGAGCTCTCCAGCACTTTCTATTGCCTGTTTACTTCTGAATCAGACTCCCATTGTGTCCTAGATTATTTCCATTTCCCCATTATTCAGAATCCACAGTTCCTATCCTCACATGATCCTGGATATCAGGAAAAAAAATTGCCTGGAAAAAAGTATTAAAATGTAGGTTGGGTTAATGTTTAAATGCCTCAGGTTTGAATGCCTCAGGAAGTGTTTTCTTACTGGTGAGAGGAAAAAAAATACGCACAAAGAAAAAGGTTTTTTCCTTGCTTCTCTGGAGGGGCTTATTTTCTGTTTTTCCCAGATTTGTAGGATTCTGAAGTTCATCAGCACTTTCTATGCAGCTGAGATGCAAAGTCCATGTTCAGTATCTGCTGGTTGTGCAGAGTCCTTCATGCCAGTAAATCTCCTCAGTTCTGGAAGTATGACTGTAGCCATGCTTGCACAACACAACACATTCTCATGTTTTGTTCAAGAATATTACAGAGAGAAGCAACTCTTCTGTAACTGCACAGTATTAGTCCATCAACTGGTTTTTACATGATGCAGAGTTGCTGCACATCTGTCACCACTACAGCAGCCCTAATATGGGAGCTCAATGCTCCCAGGATACAAGTGCTGCACATGCTGCATGCTTTGGACTGCTGCTCTGGGGGTGTGCAGGGCAGCCAGCTCCTTTCACAGACACTGGTCCTGCTGCTCCTTCACTGCACAGATCTTTTGTGTACTTTCCTACTAATTCTGGGCAAGAGCACAAAAGGGCTGTGTTTAAAAAGCAGCAAGAGAAAGATTTTGCCATTGACACTACAGAAGGTTTAGCTAATAAATGCCATCGTATTCAGTGTATCAGAAGAAATCAGTTTCACATTTTTAGGCATTCTGGCCTGGACAGTAAAGTACAGAGCATTGCCTCTCATCTAGACTATGTTTAAAGACCTGTAGTCAAAGAACTATTTCCATCTCTTCTCTGAACTATTTCCATCTCTCCTCTGCATCCTGTTTTCATACATAGTGTCTGCAGTAAGAGTCACAAAACCCTCACTTGGATGTCTGCCTCTCTTCACTAAGGAAAAGAAGCATGTCTCAGAGCACAGCCCCACAAAGCTAGAATTAGTGGATATTTTAATGTTACATTTTTTAAAATGCATACAAATATGAGGCCAGCTGAACTGATATTTATCCATGTTTGCTACTACAATAGGGAACCTAGTTAAAGACACCAGCAACACCCCCTTGGTGGAGCAAGGGGGGTGTTGGGAGCAGATGAGGGGAAGTGGAGCAGACAAGTACAAAATGCACACAAGTGTTACTGTACATTGTCACTGTGAGAGAGAGGCATATGGCTTCCAGAGCTGTCAGTCTAGAACATTTTGATGGGCATTCATTTACCCATTGCTAAAAATAAAATTAGTTTGCTACATCATGCACCGCTCAGTTGTTAGCTCTTTTTGATGAAAAACCAAAACCAAATCTTGTTAACAGTTCAAATCAGGACAGCACTGTAGCTCACTGGTAGAGAAACAGAGGTCATTATTCCAATTTGGTTAGAAATTGGAGTTGTATGAGACGATTTCTATTAGAGGACAAGAGGAAATGGCCTCAAGTTGTACCAGGGGAGATTCAGGTTGAGTATGAGAAAAAACTTCTTCACTGAAAGGGTTCTCAAACCCTGAAGTAGAAATGGTTGAATCCCCATCCCTAGGGCTGTTGAAAAGACACAGATATGTGGTGCTGAGGGACGTGGTTTAGCACCAGACTTGGCAGAGTTAGAGAACGGTTGGATGTGATCTCAAAGGCCTTTTCCAACCAAAACAATTCTATAATTCTATGACTAGTGTTGCCTCAGATGATATTTGTGACCCTTAAACAGCTCCTTTACCCTCTCCCTGCCTCAGATGGCAGGCATGAAGGTTATTTCACGTGAGGTAACACCAGCCTGGAATCTGAGTGATTATCTGGCTTTGGATTCTCACAGCACAATATTTTTTCAGTAATATCTACCATTGCAATGCACTTATCAAACTTGCAAAATGCACTTTGTACAGTACAGCAGACAGAAATGCTCTACAGTCATTTGTAACAGAGCTGGAGAAGATTCAGATGATAAAAAAGGGGGGAAATAGGGAAAATGCAACTCCTCTGTTGCAGCACCCACCCACGGCTTCCCCCACAGAATGCTGTCTGTGATACTTTCCCTCACGGACCATATGACAGACCTTGCTACAACGGAGTGGGAAAGAGAGAGACTATTCCTAGAGTAGCTGCTATAAATGTGACATCACATCAATGAACCTTTCTTTTACTCCACTGTATGAGTAATATTACAACAGAAAGTCTAGATAATACGCTCATTAACTTCCCTGTTCTTTGAACCAGTAAGCTGTCGACTTGGAGCAAAAGTATTTGAAACAAGTTGAATTTGTCTAATTTTTTCACTGTTATCTGCTCAGTATAAGATACAGCCTGTTTTTGATACATGAAGTAACAATCCTGTAACAAGTACTAACCTGAAAGGTTCTCTTTTGTACCTATTTCACCATAAAGTGGTTCGTTCAATCAAGGAAGGCTTTTAAGCAGATAGTGGAGTTGCAGCCATGACTAAGTGACAATAATGAGACTAGACAGCTTAAAACCTTGATATTGTTTCTGCTTAGACCCAAGCTGACACCCCACTGAGATCCTTCCACATTTGCCTCCCTTTGTGGTTCTGCAAAAGGCACAGCTCATCACAAATAATAACATTAATGAGATTTCTATTGGGATTGCAGTATGTTTTTCTAGTGGGACCATTTGGACACTACTACTTGCCTAATTATTCCTCTCCTAATTAATTCTACTGGCAGTTGCAGATCTTCAGTTACATAAATATTCTCCTGTGTTTGCTCAATTAAGTGGAAAGATTCCTGTAACCTAATATGTTAACATTAGGAAAAAAACCAGCTGCATAACCTCCACCAAATACAGAATATATTGGAGCTCTCTAAAGGAAACATATCAAAGCTTCTTAGAATTCTGTTTTTTTCTCCCAATGTAAGTAGGTCCTTATAATTTTCAAAAGTACATTGTAATCTGTTCTTCCATCTTTCAGAGCTGGTAAAAAGCATCAGATTGCCAGTAAGTACAAAGCAACATCTCTTTGGATAGCTACATGACAAGGTGCTTTAATACAAATTTACTACCTCAAATGACACCACTAAAGTCTTGAAAAGTATAGAGAATAAAAGAGCTCAGCACTCTGCTATGTAATTCAGCACTTAGACATACAGCTAAGAATGAGAAAGAAAAAAGAAGCATCTATATATACTTGTGTATAAGCATATGTGCTTTGTCTTCATGTCCTCTATTCCAGTGGAGAGACAGAGAACTCATTTCCCTGACTCTTTAGTGGAGCCTCCAGCACTGCTGGTGTCAGACTTGTCTCATGAAGTATGGTCAAAATCCAAATTTAGGAGATCCACAGAAAAATTGATTTCTCCCAGCAGGGAAAAGAACATCAATCTGCAAGAGGATAAAGTCTCTGCAACTGACCACATGGCACACCGGCAGTAAGTGGTAACTAATTCTTCAAGCTTCTGTACTGGCAGATATTTATCATCTCAAGCACCCCTCCCCATACTACCCATCCCATGCACTGTGTCAGGTTCAACCCATGCTTCAGACCTGCACCTATTTTTGAACAATTTTAAAAACATGGATGAACATCTTCAGAAACTCCACGTCACCGGTCGCCCTCCTTTCCAGTGTGTGCACCACAACCTTGTTTGGTTTGGCTCATGACTAGTCATTTGCACTTACATTTGCCTTTCAGGACTGGAATTACAAGCCAGCAGGGAAATGCTTCAGCACTACAGATGGAGTCAGCTTTGAGGAAAGGACAATCTAAAATTTGTGGGCATGTTTACGACCAGCAGCTCCTTCAAATTCGATCCCGAGTTACAGAGTGTCTCGGAATACCTGGTTGTGACTCTCATTCAGTTATATCATGGCCTCAATAATTCTAAATATTCCTATCAGAAAAGATTGCCATTAGGACGATGTAAAATTAGAACAAGTGTTTTAACAGCTCCCATTGCCTTTTGACAGTGCTCATGATTACTGTACTTGTAAAACAGCTTATGATACATATATGGATTGCTCACAATGTCTCTATTGACTCTCCCTTATCACAGACTTATTTAAGTTTCCATTTGGAAGCAACCAGCTTTGAAGGGCTGGTTGAGCATGTTAATGAAGTGCTGGCTCAGAGCTCCAATTTTAATACTCAAAAGGAATAACAGTTCATAACTACCAGCCTCCACAGCTATATGACATATATTACTTCAAAAGAACATAAACTGCATCATTTAATGTTACAAAGCAGAACTGGACTTTTCATTCTCTGGGACGGTAAAGTTATTTCACTATGGATTAGCTCAAGTTTTTCCAAACATTATCAGCACTATCAATTCTCTTCAATGCAAAACATTGCAGCTGTGTCAGTTAAGACTGCAGTTGAGAATGAATTGTACCAATTAAACAAAGAGCCTCACAAGGTAAAGGTGATACTAAGATATCTGAAGGACACATCCCAATTAATACAAGACTTCATGGGCCAACAACTGAACTTACTGTTGTCCTGCAATGATGTGCATCCTATTACTTGGCATTCCTGCTCATTTGAAGTTGTACAAACAGAACTACTCTGTAGGAGGTTGGCATGGGTTTTACAGTACTCATTACAATGTAAATAATGCATCTTAAATTCCAGCTACAGGTACAGCAGATTATACACATGAATCATAAAAGTGTTTCAGATGGAAAAAATCTCCAATATCATCAAGTCCAGCCATCAACCTAACACCACCATGGCCATTAAATCATGAAGCAGGAGAAAATCTTGATAGCATAAACTTCCATAAATATCAGGTCCCTTACAATCAGTTAGCTGCTTCTTTCAGTGAAAGGAAGTGGTTCAGAAAATCCTTTTCCTGTCTTGGCCACAAAGATGTGGTGAGCTAATGGCAGCAAAATACCTTCAGATGTAAATACATCATCTTCTTGAATCATACTTTCTACCATCCCAACTGTCAAAATTAAAACCTACATGCTCCCAGAAGTGCAATTCTTCATAAACCCCAACATATGTCCTGCCCTACACCCTCACCTCCAATGATCAAAGGCTAATCAACTGTCAAAATAAGCATTGGTAAGAATGTAGCCAGGGTTAGATTACAAGCTAAACCACACTTGAGTTAGGTAGAACAGCCTGGTAATTACTTTTCTATAAAACAAGATATAAGAATAGCCCTTGTCCTAAAAACACTTATGCATGTGGATGTAGATCTTTGTACAGAGTTCAGCTGAGCTAGAACATGATATTAACCACTTGCCTCCCTGCCAGGGTGCTACTGCCTCCACAACAGTGTCAGCAGACTACTTCATACATGCACTATCTTATCAGCCAGGAGAAAATGCAGACACATTAGCTCAGATCAGCAATTCAAATGATTAGGATTATCTAACTCTTTTTTTCTTGAAGCAGGTTACAGGACTCTCACATCATCCTTCTGGATGCCTTGCAAAAGGCAGCAGTTACCAACAGTGAGAGGATTAGGAGAAGATGCAAGTTAGGAGGAAACAAACATCCAGTGACAGCTTTATGTATCAAATGAATATTTACACAGCAACCATTGAGTCAATTATGGCAATTTTCAGGGTTAAAGTTTAATCTCGTTTAAAAAAGATGCATAAAACCAAACTAAGCTGCCTGCTTAAAAAAAAAAAAAAAAAAAGAAAGCTGACTGCCAATAAATGAAATAACAATAGTAGAGGAAAGTGTCAGGGTTTATGCACTTCTGTTGATGTCTTGGGGTAAGAAATTAGGGTGAATTCTTCCTGATCTATTTAGCCACCTCTGCACTCAAAACCCCAGTTGAATTAATTAAAAATAATAATGCAATGGTAACAGTGAAGTGCCTAAAAAAACCCAACCCAAACCAATGAATTTGGCAAGCCTCTGTTCTCCCTCACCTTGCAGGGTTAGTTGTTACTATCACGCATCCGGGATGAGTGTGCTCTGTGTAATTTAAAGATGCACTCCCCTTCCCTTTCACCATACAAGCAGGGTAACTCACAAGAGATGGCTCAAACTGAAGATTATGGGTTATTAACCAACAACTAATCCAGGCTGTGGGTTAACCATGCCACAGGGAGAACAACCTGGAAGCTTGGCCACAGCACTGCACCCAGACAGCTCAGACAGCTGCTGCTGCCATGGCTAACCCATGCTCAAACCACCACCTAACATATCCCAGAGCTCCAAGCAGAAGCCAGGTCAGGTATTACTTCACTGGTGTTTAGCACTAGAAGCATGCTACAGGTCCAACAAACTGCCTGGGAGCAGAGGGAACTTGAGTATAGCAACGTTCTTAGCTTGAGCTCAGTACTGGTTCTGTTGCAGGTAACCTGGGCCTTCCTCACCCCAGGAATGAAGAATCCCTACAGACCAAACACATGGTAGCTATTAGGCCACTGCTATGGACTGCAAGGCACAGGACAACATGTACTGTCCAGATTCTTCTATAATCTGGAATTCCAACTTCATGTACATCTCTAGCACTGATGAATTCTCTGTATATAAATCATGAATCAGTCCACATTCAATAAAATCTTTATGGTGATAGTAGAGATAAAGCTTCCAAGATGCAGCATTTAAATGAGTTTCTAATTACATAAATTAAACCATTCTTCTGAATAAAGAACATTGATTTAGCACACCAGAGCAGTCCCTAAATTGCATTAGTATGTGTGTACATAATTTCTTGTCATTTTCTCTCCAGCTAAAGGACAATATTCGTTGGTTTCTATTCTGTCCAACTCTTTGTTAACTAAAAACATTTCCTCTGACAAGTTTAACATGTAAGACAAACTTCAATTGTCGTATACTTCAGCAGTCGTCATTAAAAGAAGTATTTTACACACTTTTCACTTTTAAACACTGCAGTGCTATAGAATTTCCTGCCAAACCAAGCATTACCAAAACATCCATTCAAAGAAACCTAAGTGATGAGATGAGAGGAAAGTAGTGAAGCTCAGAATCCATGCTAGAACAATCAGATGAGCACAGCTAATCAAAAGAAACTCACTGTCACACCTTGGAACACTTAACCTACCAGTTTCTTGGCTGTGAATTTCTCAGTACAAATGATGTCATGCAGATTTCCAAACATTTGAAATAGTATCCCGGCCTGGATCAGCAATAGTGTGGCCAGCAGGATCAAGGCAGGGATTGTCCCCCTGCTCTCATCACTGGTGAGGCCACACCTCGATTACTGTGTTCAGTTCAGGGCCCCTCACAAGAAGGACATTGAGGTGCTGGAGGAAGGCAGTGAAGCTGGTGTAAGGTTTGAAGAACAGCTCTGGTGAGGAACAGCTGAGGGAACTGGGGTTGTTTAGTTTGGAGAAATGGAGGCTGAGGGGAGACTTCACTCTCCACAAATACCTAAAAGGAGGTTGGAGTCAGGTGGGGATTGGTCTCTTCTCCCTAGTATCAAGTAACAGAATGAGAGGAAATGGCCTTACATTTCCTCAGGGGAGTCTGTGTCTTTAAAGACATTGTATTTCAAAACCCCAGCAGTAACATGCTGTGTACCTCCACAAGTTGCCTCTGAGTATGAACAAGCATGCAGCTTCAGCTCACTGCCCTTCTTGGAACAACATGAAGCAAAATGCTTACCTTAGGGAGGTAAGCAGGGGAGAAATCAGAGGAACAGTTCTTTCTACATGCTACTTCAAGTATACAGTACAACAAATATAAGCAAGAAACACTTGGAGCTATCAGGAATTGTTCTTCATGTGCTAACACCTGCCAAACAGCCTGAATTCTTCCTCTCCTTTCCCTCTTCTGCCTTAGCCCCCTCCATCTCCCAGCCACATGCTCCTCCTATATCTCTTGAGTTGTCTGTAGTTCCTGACTACAGTAGGACCCAAATCAACTGTTGCAGAACAACAATGAAACAAAACGACATTTGCAATTGGATCAGGAGATTGGGACTGGCTTGCTGATTGTGAGAGCATGAAGGACCTTCCTTGAGCATCTGCTGGTCTGCAGCTTAGTTAGTTTCTATTGTTTATATGCAGGTAAAAGGACAGGTAAGAAAGTGCAATGCAGATGACTGAAAAATTCCCTAATAATCTAGTTCAGCTGAAATGAAACATCACTAGCAACTGTTAGATTTTGGTACCTTATGTTTAATGAGCAGCACGGAAGTCAACACTTCCAGAGATACTGTAATTTACTGTCTAAAATATGGCTTTAGATACAGTTTCAGGGAAATGATGACTGTTTTTTGTGGTCAGAGAATTAGATCTAGAACAAGCGGTATTGCACAGAATCTGGAAAGCAGACGGAATAGCTGGTTGATGAACATTTCAGCTGAAGGCTTTATAGGACATTTTAAAGCTTTCACATACCCCATAACAGAACTTGGACTCAGAAATGTACTATGACAGTGTTTGTATTTATCTGTATAGGGGGGATTACCCTCTCTATTTTCAGTGAGTTCTGAATGTCAGTGCCAGAAGTCATCAGGTTCAGCTGATCCAAATCTAGTCCATTTATTTGTGAAATCAAGAGCTAGAGTAACCCTCCTTGTTTCAGATTGCTACTTTCATAAGATGGCTCATACAAAAAAGAAATCTGCTCATTTTCAGTATTTGCCCTTTTTTATTTTTTATCAGTCACTCAGGCAACAGGCACAGACAAGCCTCTGTGGCTTGTCTCCCTGACCTAGGACAATCAGTGAATTGACTCAGGGTCCTGTCTTTATAATTAGCTCATAGCAACCCAAATTTAAATGGGGGGAGGTCTGGCATGAAACAGTTACAGTACCTATGATAAAGGAATGAAATGGCAAACTTCACACTGCCTTCTCTGCTTGTACATGTAAATTTTCACTTTCTGTTCTAATAATAATTAAAAATAAAATTTAAAAATAAATAAATAAACAAGTAAGTCAGCAGAATAAGATGGAATCAGAGACCTAAGACTGCAGTGGATGGATCAGATAATCATAACAAGGATTTTCTTGAACTAAACAGTATGCAATACTATTAATATAAACAGTTTGGTTTGGTGGTTTTGGGTTTTTGTTGTTGTTGTTTGGCTTGGTTTGTTTTTTTTTTTCTGCTTAAGAGTAGAGATTAGAGACAAGGATGGGGGGGGGGAAAGAAGAAAGAAAAAGAAAAAAACTCTTCTTGGGCAGCTAAGCACCAAAAGTAAGCACTTGCAACCTGCAGGAGACTGACACCTCATTTTTATTTGTATTCTTGAAAATGACTCCTGCTGCCAAGGCTCCAGTGTTGATCTGTCCTATTTACAGCCACTAGGAAGCAGAGAGAAACACAATTGCAGCAAGGCAGGACCTGGCACACTGGGTATGGGCACTGCTTTATGAGTGCCATTCCCATGCAGCTAACTGAATAAATACAAAGCACATCTAAACCACCATCTTAAGTGCCTATAGGAGACAGACCCTAACACCTCATCCTCAGTACGGACCTGAAACACCCATGTGCCCAACGTTGACAGTTCTTCCCTTGAATGTTGCTTGTTTTGTTATAAATCAGAAGCTTTGAATAACAGTGCCTAGTGTGGTTATTGAACCTAAAAATAGATCTTGAACAATTGTGTAATTTATTTCCCACTGCCATGCAGCAAGACTTTTATCTTAGGTCAGAACAAAAGAATTCCAGACACATGCCTGTGTTAGATACAGAGAGATTTTGACATGATGTAAGGACACAAACTGTTAATTATATGTTGAGGGTTATTTGTGAAGAGCAGGAAGTTCATGGGAGGAGGAAGGGGGAGAGAAGTCAAATTGCTTTTCAAGGGTGAAAAGGAAAACGTTTTAAAAACCAGTGTATTTCAGCATAATTATCTTTGATTCTGCCCCAAAATCAAAGGCAGAGACTTTGTATTGTGACTCTGTCACAACAAAATTATTTTTACATCTATCAAATGAAAAAGGGATCATTTTACAAAATAATAACACTCAAAAGTTTAACAGAAAAAAAAATTAAAAATACCTCTCATTTCAACTGCAAGATGCAATAAAATGCTGCCTGACAGCATCAGGTCAATTCTTCCCCTAGGTTACGAAGTCTTACAAACAAGAATGGCATGCCTGAAAGATTACTTTAATAGATTCACCACAGCTGAGAAGTTTAGCAGGATGTGAGCAAACACAGTGATCATCACTTCAGGATTTAGATAAAGAAAGCAACTCCTTTAAAAATTCTGTGTTTCAGTTTCAGTTTATTACCTCCTAGAACAAGAAAATAAAATAGACCATTAAAATAGCCTATCAGACCAAGACTGGAGTTTTCAGGGTTTTTTTTTCCTGCTATATGGACTGGACTTACCCAGAAGATCCCACCTACCTTCTGACCAAGTCCAGAAGAACAAATACAAGTGGCCACCTTGAGCTGCTCTTTGCACTGTTTTTGTACATAGCAGGTCATATAGTTTGTCTTTTCCAGACTCTAGCCTGACAGGTTGAAAGTAATCCTAGATAAGGTTTTGTTGTTAAATTACAGCTCTAACTCATTTAGGAGCTTTAGATCTTGTGTCATTACAAGCTATTTTTATTACAATCTCTTCTGCAATATAAAAATTCTTTACAGTCAAGTTTAAAGCACCGCTCCAATAGAGAAGCATTTTTTTAAATGTCTCCCAGAGCTCAGATAAGGTTAAATTGGCCTACAGAAAAATCTAGGTGCTTTTTTTGTTGTTTGATTGTTTTTAAAATGATGACACATTTAGTAGGTACCCACTGGTTGAGCAACCAAACAGTTCAGCTCTCTTTTTACTACCTACCATTACCTTCACAGTATCAAGACTGTCTTTTGTCAAAGATAAATGAGGCTATTTCATTTAACAACACCTTCCTCCCACTGCCTCCAACAGCTGTAACCTGATAACAAGAAAGCAGTTAAATAAAATAATGTTAATTGCCAAGTTACCCCCCCCCCAATTTTTTATTTAGAACTTAAAACAGTGGCTGCACCACCTAATTTTGCTTCTTATGCTTTGCTGTCTCTCACCTTCTTGACTGTACAAAACACCTATGATGTGTGCTTAGAATCTAGTACCTTCCCAGTTAAATTGTAGCATAGAGTAGTACCCAAGCATGCACAATTATCTGCATTGAGACGTAAATGAATCGTAATTTATCAGTCAGTTTGCTTATGCAAAGTAGGCATTACAAATCACACACATGGCAAGAGAGGAGTGTGTGCAGAAGGTAGCTAGGAGATAAAAATCTGTGTGAATCTAAAGCAGGAAAAAAAACGCTTTTAACCTAGAAAAAAAAAATCAACCCCCACGGCTGTCTTCAAGAAACTACAACATGTCAAATTCAGCTTTGCTTATGCTTAGAAGATCTTTCTTGAAAAGGCTGTAGCTTTTTGTTGTGTTTTTTTCTTCCAGTTTAAGCTTTCTCTAAAGAACTAAGACTGCACATGTACATCTTGAACTGCTATTTCGTAGAGAAAATAACTGAGTCTGAGAAGTTTGTGAGGAAGACAGTCAAATCAATGGCTTCTCTGCTACCTTATGCTCTGCCCCCCACCATGACTGCGGCTTCTTACTTGTATTAATGACACAGATGAGAGCCAACATAAGAAACGGAACATAAAAGGCTGTAATGTTTTATATCCCATTACTCCAAGTGTCACATGCAAAAGCAAGCTAGTATAAATAGTTCGCTACTACATCTAGGGGAACTAAAATAAGATCTTGCATATTAGGTGTCTAGTATGAGTGATCATGTTTGTGAAATTACTGTAGAACGGGTACTGCAGCACAAGTGGTAAAAAAAAACCTTCAAGGGCAGAACCCAGTGAGAAGATTGCAGAAACTTGTATGAGATTTTCAGGCACTGTGTGATGTGTGGGCACCTGAACCATGGGGACAGAAAATCCTATATGTGACAAAGACAAGGTGATTTGACTCCAAACACATGGGTACTTAAATTAGATAACTTCATTTCTTGAAGAGTGCTTTACCAGTCAGAGAACATCTAAAGCTGTACAGTTGTTTGTCTTTTTTGCTTATGAGTCTGAAATGGGACAAAGAAAAAGGTCTATTATCCAAATCCATAGCTGCCAGTAGGTACTGATTAGCTCAGCACTCCTTTAGCTATACTTGGACAAGTTTTGTGAAGCTGGCATCTGTGAGTGTGAAAGGGTTGGGTAGTGAAGAGAACCTTACTGGTAATGTGTCTCTCTGCAGCTGTCTCAGCTGTGCTGCTAGGAGAAAACAAAGTGTCGTGATGCCCGCCACTCACTGGACTGCTTGTTAGCCATCACTGACACCAGGAAACCAGAAACCACAAACCTAAGGGTAGATGCAAAGAGCTTGCACCATAAAAAAAAATACAAATTGAGCAATATTCTACTTCTTTTCCTTACAGGTAGGCTAGAGAGCTGAAAAGGAAGTGCTTAAAGATTTGCATATACTTTGGAACATCTGAGTGTGTAACTGTGTGGTCTGATTTGCTGCAGAGTTCAGTGCTCAGCAGTTTGCAGTAAGGGGCAAATGTTGTTAGTGCTTGTTCAGAAATGAAACAAAATTAGGGCTTTTGTAGTTTATGGGTTTTTTTGGAGGAGGCTTGGAGTTTTTGAGATGTATAGGGAAATTCTAGTGGCAAGCACTGCACATTATTAGATCAAATTGTCTTATCTCCCTGCTCACTGCGAGGGGGTTGGACTGGATGACTTCTAAAGGTCCCTTCCAACCCAAACCATTCTGTGATGAGTGAATGCAATGAAAAATTAATTTAATAAGAAAAGTTATCAGTGATTCAAGATGTGGCATTCTCTCTAAAGAACCAGGTTTTGAAATCATGACTACAAAGAGATCTCCAGCTTTCAGCTGACATTTAAAAAAATAAGAAACAAACAAAAAAACCCCACCCAAACCGAAACAACCCAAACATGAAAGCCAGAAAATCTTGCTGGAGCTTTAGAAGTCTACAAGGCAATGGCATTTGAGATCTGATTAGTAGTTTCTTGCTACTTAGGTTGGTCAGTATTGAAGGGAAAGACAGCTTCATGGAAGGCAAAATAATTCTTAATTAGAATAATTAAAATGTGGTTTAACGAACCTCCTACAAGATACACTTACAGAACTATACAAAGACATAAAAGTTTGCCACAAAATAGGCAAACTTAGGTGACCTCTTAACTTTTGCCTGATAACAGACTGGCAGACAGCAATAACACACGCCACAGCTAAGGCTGACAGTGGGACACTGGCAAGAGGTTTTGAGATGCGCAATGTGGTAGTTTTAGGCTGTACCTTTAAATTTTTCCACAGATCTTGAACAGAAAGTGGTAAAATGTAAATTTTTATACCATTGGGTATAAAAAGGGAAATAATGATAGTTCTAAACAAACCCATTGGAGAGCTATCTACCATAAGAATTGGTTTGGTAAACTTTCTGTCTCTCTTTTGGCTTCCTTGCTCTGGGAAACACTAACTTTGTGCTTCTGCTGGCTTCTGCTGACCTTGGCTGCATTGTTTTGGCTAGGTTCTAACAACTCTTTGCTCTTTCACTTGTCCCTTTGTGTCCAGGGGGGTAGGGGGGAGGGAGCAGGGAGTGGAGAAGCTATTAGCTCCCCTGGGTTTTGGCCGGGGGATTCTTGTGCTGTTTATAAATTGTAAATACCTGTAAATATATGTAAATATTGTATATTTTGTACATATTCATTGCATTTAATTGTAGATTGTAGTTTTGCTTGTAAATACAGCTTCATTTGCTTCCAACTGGGCTGGTCTGGCAATTTAATGTTGGGGAGAATTTTCAGCCCACTACAGGCAACAAACATCCACTTACCCAATTGCTGCAGAATTCACATCCTTTAATTGAGGTAAACAACTGAACAGTGAAAATTTCTTACAGTGATTCAAACACAGATTAGAGGCAGAAATGAAATCATTAAAAATTAAACAGATTCTGCTGAGCTATAAAGTGTGTGAGAGAAAGAAAGAGGTTAACAGGAATAAAGGGGTTCAGCGCTTGATCTGCCAAAGCTTACCTGAAAGCTGCTGTGCAATGGTTTAATTTACCAGTCTCCACGTTGTTTTGCTGTTGTCCGACACCACTCAGAGATTACCGATTTGTATTCCCCTGGTGCCTGTAAGACTGCCTCAGTCAATGTCAGTTTCCCAACACCTCTGAGACCCTGCTGTTACCAGGCTAGAATTATTTCACACTGACAGCCCAGAGCAGGATGTAAAAAACATATCTGACCTTCCCGATCTTCTCTGCTGGAGAGAATCAGCACAGGCTCATGTGCGTACTTTCTTCTGTCACCACTCTTGTTCCACTAGCTTGCAAAGCTCAGTAGATCATTAGCAAAGGACAGGAAGAGTCAAAACAATGAGCAGGTCGAAACTGTACAACATTTTCCCCTGGGTGTACTGTGGTGTCTAGCATTTCCTCACAAGAGCTGAAAGTAGAAACCAGACAGGTAAAGCACTAGCTCTTCATATCTCATGGACTGTGGTCTACCTACAAAATGACACCTTAATTTTCAGAATTTTGTTTTGGGTATTTGCAGGATAGTTACTTGCTTTTAATAATGAAAGCAGCAGAGCTAATGTCATATTTCTCCCTCCTCCAATTACCCTTGAAAGAATCATAGATTTGGAAAATTCTTCAGTTGGAAAAGACTTCTAAGATCATCAAGTCCAACCATCAATCCCACACTACCATGGCTATTAAACCATATCCTGAAGTGCCATGGCTACATGTTTTTTGCATGCCTCCAGGGGTGGTGACTCCACCACATCCCTGGGCAGCCTGTTCCAATGCCTGAGCACTCAAGTTCTTCTCTTGCCAAGAGCAAATCATTAGAAGGAATGACTAATTGGTCAATGATCTTTTATGAAGATCCAACTACCTACTGCACTTTCTAAAAGTTCTTCAGTTCTGTACTTTTCTTAATATTGCATATGGAAGTCAATGAAATATACACCAGTTAGAAGAGCAGACCCAAGAAGCTATTCCATCTACCAGAAAGAAAAACTGTAATTAAACACTACCATAATATCACAGCATTCCATACTGATGCTGGGCTAAAAAGCTAGTTTTAGAGGCTACTTTCACTAAATGTTACTAAAAACATACCACAAAAGATTTGCATAACTCCCTCATGAAAAGATGCCATTATGTGGCATGCAAAAGTGGGAACTATTTCCTAGATAATTGTTTTGGTAGGAAAAGACCTCAATCATCATGGTTTCCAACCATATCATTGCCACTTTAATTAGTAGATGCTGACTGGTTTGTAGCACCTGCATCTGCCACAGCTTCCTTCCTAGCCATGGCCTATGGCCTTGCTCACTAGTCAGTAGGCATATGGCACATGTGGTTACATCTCCCCACTGATGACTTCTTTTAAAAGGAGGAAAGTGCAGACATTCTTTACTAGTGCCATTCAGGGAGAGCTCAGCATAAAGCTCACTTCCTAACTTGCCTCAGGACACAGATGAAACTTCAGCCTTACAAAGCAACCTGTGTGGACATTCAGGTGAAAAAAACCACCACAAATATTCTACTCATGAAAATGAGAGATAAATTTGTTCATTCATAGATTCATTCACAGAATGCTTTGGGTTGGAAGGGACCTTAAAGATCCTCTAGTTCCAATGCTCCTGACATTGGCAGGGACATCTTCCTCTAGACCTGGCCTTGAACAAGTCAACATCTGCACACTTCTTTCTACAAAAGTAAAAGAGAAAAGGACTAGCTTCGAACTGATGATACTCCACATTGTTCTGAAGAAAAAAAAAGTTACTTATGGGCCATTCAAACAAAGTAAGGGCTCTGCCTTTTTGCACATAAGCACTGGGAACACCATAGGTAATCTTGGAGTGAGTTTATTCTTTGGAAGGGTTTTTGCTCACTTCCCAAACCTACCATGTTCTGTCGTGTGACCACAGAGCAGTGTCCTCAGCTACCTCCCAGCCTGACAGCTGAGTTGTAACACTGCTTTTACCTTTGGGTAAGAAAGCCTTCGGAAAAACAAATACAAACAGGACTGTGTGATGCGAAATACCATGAAGCTAAATTCAGGGACTTGTTAGAAACAGCAGGTCAAGTTACTCAGCTACACAAAGGGCCTCTGTTGAAGAACCTGTCTTTTACAGAGAAACCAAGTGTATCTTCCTTGTAGCTCAGCTGCTCTTCCTGCAGGTTGCTACCAAAGCAAAGGCACTGCTTGCTACCACATTGTCACACTAATCTGGTAACTGGGCTGGGGACAGAAGGAGGGGTGAACAATTACCACTTTATCTAGCAAATGAGAATGCCATTTATTTAAGTTGAAGACTGTTTTCCCTCTGTTCCAAAAACTTAGTAGACAGATGATTCAGAAATTTCTTTCTTCCATATTTCCACATTCCTGTGCAACCTGCACTAAATTCTGTGGTCCTGCTCTGGAAGGGGGGTTGGACTCGATCTCTGGAGGTCCCTTCCAACCCCTAACATCCTGTGAGCCTGTGATACTATCCACTGCCTCCAGCTTTTTTAAATACCTAGAAGGTGGGACTAGAGTTCAGGTCCTCAGTACTAGCATGTCTAACTTACATTAATTTCCAGCCTCTCTTCTTTCTCTACAGCTCGAGGCTCCTTGCCAGGGTCACCTGCACCAGCTGTGCAACCCTCCGAGTCCTACCAGCATTAACCACTTCTGGTCCAGCATCCCATAGTCTGGTAGGAGTTATACTGCACTGTATGCATCAGCTTTCCACTACTCCCTCTCCTGTAGCCTTGTTAATCAAAAGGGATGTTGTGGGTTGGACTAGATGATCTCCAGAGGTCCCTACCAACCCCCACCATGCTGGGATTCTGTGTAAAGCTGCACTACGTGCTAATAACATTTGTGCTCTGTCTCCTGACACAACGAGTACTGCACATGCAAAAATTCAGACATTTTACTTAGCCGCACCATACAGCTGGCACTGCAGAGAGGTTTACAGAGAGGCAGAGGGAAATACAGAATCTTTTGCTGGCAGATGTAGGTCAATTCAACAAAAAATCCTTGGCTTAACCAAGTTCTATGGCACAAACCCGAGTGAAAGCTTCAGGACGTCACCTCCTGCCTGCAGCGGAGGAGGGGGATGAGGGGAGAGCACATTAAAAATAAAAGCAGAGGAAGTGCTGGGAATGCTTGCGCGGTACCAAACATCTCCACGATTGGCTGGGCGAGCTGTTGCTACACAAACTCTGCCTGCTCCTGCCACACGTCATAAGCCCTGCTTGCTGCTCTAGCAGATGAACCCAGCAGCCTGGCGAGCCCTGCTGGGTTAGAACAGCAGCGACCGACCCCCTCAGGCTAAGAGAAAAAGGAACAAGTTTGCCCGGGAACACACAGCCCCCTGAAACGAAGCTGGGTAGATGCAGAAACCCCCAGTCTGTAGATATTCCATGGGAAGCCACAAGAACTGCTGTTAGCTTAGGTCTTGTTTCCAAAGTAACAGAACACAGTTCAGATTCCTGCTGGGGTATTGTCTGATACAAATCTTTTAAAACTACATGATCTTTGTAGGAAGGAAAGCAGAGACAAAGGTGAGGCAATTTCAAAAGGTACTAAACAAAAAGCAGAAAGTAACTTAAAACTCCCTTCTAAACAAAAACAAGCCATGGGTTTAATATTAAAATACCCTTAAAGGTTTTGTTTTCTTCAAATAATAACAAAAGAAGTTTCCTCTTTTTTAATGTATTAAATACAGCACTGACAAGACTGTACCTGAGGGTTTAGAAATCTCACCTGTCCTAGTATTAACTCTTTTTTTTTTTTGTTACTGGAAATTAAGGGTGTGCCTTAGCCCAGGGAAAAGTGATGCAGAAATACTTGCCACTGAGATATGAAATGAAAAAGCTAACACGCTACCCCTTCAGTTCCTTTTTTAATTGCAACAAACCCCAGAAACTTAGTAAAATAAAAAACTTCAATGTTCTGAGAAACGGCATGCTCAAGCAAGCCTTGAGTGGAAAGGGGATTCAGTAGCACACTTTGATCATTGAAAAAAATATTATTAAAGTGAATGGTCTCAAGTAAAGGGCCAAGCTACTGATAAAATCCCCTACTTACAATTAAAAATAATAAGTTAATAATAGTGTAGTTGTAACAGCTTTGGATGTCATCCTCAAAACCAGCATTAACGTGAAAGACCTCGCATCCAGATTTCAGCAGTGGAGTGAGTAGGGCTTAAATCTCCGGCACTAAAACCCAATTCATTTGTGGTGGATGGGAAAATTCTTCTCCAATTACAAAGAGAAATTGGCTAAGAAATCACAAGCCCTACGTCATAGGAGTCAGTCACACATGGAAATGATAAGATATGCACTTTTGGGGGTTTACAACACTGCACATTACAACTGTAAAATAAATAACTGCATGTACAGACATGTTACGAGTAGGCTGATTTCAGCAGGTCTGCCTTGTGCAAAACAGCCAGCAGAGTTTTATTTCCTTGGCAGCTGTGTTTGTACATAAGGCACGGTCTGAACTCCACTAATGCAAAAATAAAGAAATAAATAAATCAGAAGGTGGTGACATGCAAACAGCACAGCAGTGAAGCAGTTCCATCTGACCCTTCTGCTTCCTCACCACACCCCCAGGACAGTCAGAGAGTGAAAGGAATGCTGGCACATGCCAGGGCTGCTTCCCTGCACAGGCAGGAGATTGCAGCAAACTCCACCCTTACCCACCAAATTCATGCTCTTCTGAAGGCAGAATCCAGTTAGAAACATGGAACTGAAGAATAAATCATATCTTATTTCAACAATAATATAAACAGTATTTTGTCCAGCACCTAAAATTCAGTGCTAACAGCATTGTTAATATTGTATTTAAACACACTAGTATTCCTTCAATATATTTGTTTAGGATGAGAATTTTATAAGGCAGTTATTGTTTTTGAGAGATGTATGACCATTTTCCTACTCTTTTGAACTTTACCTCGATTTCTTTGCAACAGGGGCTGTAATATCTTAGCCCAGTGTTTGCTCCTGTAAGAAGCACCGTGATAGAAGCCACCATTGTTTTCATGTCAATACCATAATTTAATTAAACAGTACATCCACACCCTCTCATTTAAGTTGTAATTGGGGGAGGGGGGAAAAGTAGAATTAAATGTAAGAAGGGAGGGATAACTCCTCTAGGGAATAGGAACTCAACCTAAATTCACATAGAAAAATTAATCTCCAACTGCCTTTAAAAAACAAGTAATCTGTACCTCAGCAGGAACTTGTTTCCTTTCCCAAAAGTATTTCATACAATGGCTCAGTTTGCAAGAGACCTTGGAGATCATTTACTCCAACCTCCCTTCCATGGGCAGGGACACCTCTCAACTAGTCTCAGCTGCTCAAGGCCTCATTCAACCTGGCATTGAACACCCCCAAGGAGGGGGTATCCACAACTTCTCTGGGCAACCTCTTCTAGAGTCTCACCGCCTTTGTACTGAAGAAATTCTTCCCAAGATCCAGTCTAAACCTGCTCTCCCTCAGCTTAAAACCATTCCCTCTTGTCCTATCACTAGAGACCCTTCTGAAAAGTCTCCAGCGTACCTGTAGGTTCCCTTTAGGTACTGGAGGACAGCTCTAAGGTCCCCCCAGAGTCTTCTCCTCTCCAGGATGAACAACCCCAGCTCCCTCCCTATCGTCATAGCAGAGGTGCTCCAGCCTTGGATCATCTTTGTGGCCTCCTCTGGACTTGCTCCAACATTTTATGGACTATTGTCTCTTTTTGCCCAGAGGAGTGTATCTCAGCAAGAGGTACATCCATCCCTTTATATAGTCTGCATGTCCATCCCTTTATATACTGTCTAGGCAGTTGGTACGTTATTTAGTCTCCTAAGAATTACTGTTTGCAGAACAATCTTCATTCAGCTGCTTGCTGAGGTTCTTGCCTTGCTGCTCCTGCTTTTGAGCTTTCTCATACAAAGTCTGTCTCAGCCTGTGACTTCTTAAAGCTGACACTGTGAGGGGACCGATTTATCATTTCTTAGTACAAACTGCAAACAAAATAAAGAGGCCACCTAATTAAACATTAACTTTAGGAAAGGCTTACTTCAGTCTGTCTGAACTGCCCTAGTTGACTATCACGTACCTTGGTTTAAAACAATATCCTACTTGCCTGCAGTAACACCTTCACTGCAAATACAAAGATTTAAAATGATTTCAAATTACTTACTGCATCTTCTATGCCAATTTTGTCTCAAAGAAGCCGAAAAGTACTTCTAAAGGAAAAAATATTTTAAACGTATATACAAGCAGAAAGTAAAACAGATAGTGCATGAGAAACACTGGTGCTGGTGGGACACTGGGATGGAGCAGGGGAATAAAATAAAAATCAGTGAGCTGGATCTTTGTTTCTCTGCCTGAATTCCAGCTGTCTAGCAGATTTTAAAGCCAACATTGGACATAGCTGCCACACTGCAGCACAGATCAGCTGCATTTTGTAGTGAGTTAAAAGTGGAGAAAGAGCAGCTCATCTGTTGTCCACTGTGGCAGTTCCACAATTACAGTTCTACCCTAATTGCTTATCATCCATGTTAGTATTTAGTTTCCACTTGCATACCTTTTCTCAAAAGAAGCCCCAAAACAAGACACCCTCCCCATTATTAGCCAACACGTCTGAAGTTTCTGGATACTATGAGCAACTGCAGATTGCCATACTAATCTCCTAGTTGGGGATACCATCACCACAATCAGATGTTTAAAGCAAAGACCTTCTACATGGCAGCTATCTACTCTGAGATTTGAGCGTGTTGTCATTCAGAAAGTACATGTCTGCTAGTGAAAATAAAGCCAAAGCCTTCTGGAATTTTTAGGAGTTTGTATCAGGCTGTGTTACATCTGAGCCATGGTAAATGGACTAAATCTAATGATCTTAATGTGTAAGCAAATTAAAAAAGGATGATTCTTCATTTTTTGCTCAGCCCTATCTCAAGTAAAACATAAAATCTTAATGCCTGTAAGATGACTGCAGTCTTATTTTTTAGTGTAAACTGCAGCACCAACAGATTTTGCAGAGTGGACTGTTAACCACCATTGTGGCAAGTGTGTTTGTGGGGGTTTGAGGTATTTTTTAAGGCACTGCTCCACCCAGATGTCTCAACACCTACCTGCCTTGGATGAAAATAAATTAGCAAGGTATACAGAATTACCACTTCTCAGCATGAATCACAAAAACTGAGGGTGCAGTGTGAAATAAGTTACCTTAGATCACTTGTCACATTATCTTGCACTGGACACAGGGTAACAACAGGCACATCCTCATCACTCTCTCTTCTGATCAGCATTTCTTAAGTACAATAATAGCATCAGAAGCAGCTGGATAATACTTTTGTCTCTTCAAAGGTAACCTACATACATAGGGCTTGGACATGGGACAACATTACTGCCATAGAAGTACAACCACTTAACAGCTGCTCTGTATTAACCAACAGCAAGCAGACTGTTAATCAGCAGCAAACATGAGCTAACCCCAAGTTTTCACTGGGGTCTTCTGTTAATGCATATTACCTTTCTCTTCCCAAGGAAATAAAACTACATACTCTCTCATTCAGTAACAACATTAAACTTCTGTGCTGAATACACAAAAATTATGTAGCTCAGTAGCATGACCAAGCCCTCAAGAACTGATGTCCCGGTATTGTCATTCATCAGTCACACCAAAAAGTTGTACTATTGTGCTCTGGTGCAGCACAATGACCACAGCAGCCAGGCTAGGGCCAGCTTTCACTGCTTCAAGATTTAGAAGCCTCCTGGGAAACCTGGACACATGTTCAGTAGATAGCCACACTGAGCTCTGTGTTACTATTTGAGTACTCTTGTACTCAGGCCAGCTGGATCAAAGCTATCTGGTGATACGCCTTCTGAACACAGTGCAGCCATAGCCTCGGGCTTCTAGGACCTGTAGGGAGAATGTCCTCAAGCTGAACAAGCTTTCTGCGGATCACACAATGTGTGTTAACAGACCTGCAGTCATAAAATGCTGGTTTAAACCAGCACATGCCTCCATCAAAGAAATGGCTATAGACGGCTCCCACAGTTGTTCCTACAATGCTGTGCTGCCCAGATAATTTCTTAAAGGTGCTTCATGCATTGGGCTGTCAGGGGAGAGAGCATGCAGATGGGAGAGTGACATTAGGCAGGGGAGGAGAAAGCAGGCAGCTGTTACACAATGGAGAGCTGATTTCTGCTTCTGGGAACCACCAGTCTCTTCCTCCCCCCTTTGTCTTGTCAGCATCTTCCACACCTGAAAGCACAGATCTGAAAGCGCACACAGTGTGCTATTATATCAACATGAGAGCTGGAACAACCATCTTGCAGGGATGGCATCAGGAGTATCTTTCAGACTCTGATGTATTTGGTGTCAGCCAGCTGATACCTGTCAACTCAGGCTCTGAAAAAAACATAACCCTCAATCTAAATGAGTTAGCTCCTTACTCTGTGTGCATGCAGAGGTGGTAAGGACAGAGTCTGCTGAAAGGCAGGCACACTGGTTTATCTACAGCCTGAAGTGGAGTAGAACTGGCTGCCCTGACACATACAGCAGAACCACCACATAACTGTCCTGGTTTGAGGTAGAACAGAAACAACTGTGTTCAATGATTTGACTTCTCAGCTCAGTGTCTTCTCAGTGATGGCACTTTCTGGTGTTCACAGCGTGTTTACCCAGACAGTGACTGCTTCTAGCAGTGAGAACACTGATGGGGAGCTACTGCCAAGAGCTGGCCTGCAGAAAGGCACACTAAGGTCACTACTAAATCCTGTGTGCCACATTGGACAAGCAAGAGGTGGCACCTGCAGGGAGGAGTGGACAGGACAGGTGACCCTAAACTGACCAGTAAGAGATTCCGTCCTCTGAGTTACCATCTTCAGGCTAAAGCTGAGGGATCACTAGGGTCAATTCTCTTCAATGGCCAGTGTCCCAGGGGGACCGTACTGACCTTCGATCCCCCTCTGTGTATTCCTAATCCAGTTTCATAATCCAGCTCCTGGATCCAGTTCCCATCTGCTGCTGAATCCATTCTGGGACTTTGCCACTGCCTGCCACAGCATCAGTGGTGATGGTTGGGTTTGATACTGGTTTTGTAACCATTTGTACCTATTGAATTTCATTGTTATTTCCGACTGGTTTAGTATCTTGCCCAACCCATCAGTCTCTCCCCTTATTCCCTTTCTTTTGTGCTTGGGAAGGCAGAGGGGTTCAGAGAGCCTCTATCACCCTAGTGGCTGGCCCCATGACAACACTCCAGGTTTTGGAGAAGACCACACAGAGCTATGCAGCAGCAAAGGTATCGTAAACACAAACGCAGCTTGGTCCAAAAAAACCCACCTCATGGCAGTGAAAGAGCTCATGGGTGACATACCACATAATTCCCCCTCCCCACTGCCACCCCTCCTGGGCTGCTGCACCAGCTTCTGGGATATACCCCCATCCTGCCAGCACTGGTGGCCAAAAGGTGCTGTTCAGGCAGTGCCACTCCAGGGCTGATGTCTCACTCTGTTTGGACTTTTTTGCTCAGGAGCTGGGGCTTTTGCCATCTAATATTACATGGAAAAAGCAAAATGGAAGTCTGGATTCTGCACCCCTGATCGGAAAACACATGCACAGGCAAACAACACTGTGCATCATGCAGAAGGGCAGCTCTGGAGATGAGTTCAAGTGTCTCCTCAAGCAGGGTCCCAGAGAGCAGGCTGCCCAGCTGGGTTTTGCCTGGCTCTGATGCAGAGTGGGTGGCAGGTGGCCTGTTTGCCAGCACACAGGCCAGTGGTGGGGCTGCCCCAGTGGCCATCATGACCCATGGGGCCAAGCCTACAAAAGGACTCAGGCCATGCATCAGAGTGTCCTGGGGAGGTGAGGAGAGGAGAGGGCAGGGGAGGGATGGGGCTTGCATTTGGCTGCTGAGGGAAGAAGCCCTCTGCAGTATACAGGCTAAATGGATACAAGAATAAGATGGTAAATGTAAAAATAACATTCCTTCAACAAGCATACACCATCAGCAATATTTGGCTTTAATATTCACTAACTTACATATTCAATTAAAATGTAGAAAAATCATCCCTGTGAAGAAATACCAATCTATCCCTTTCATACATTCTTCCCATTCTGTATGTATTCTCATAAACCTCTGGTCCACTTTTACACAGGAAATAATGCATCCCAAGAGTTTGTGAAGGAATCTCATTATGACTGACAGGATACAGGTTATATAGTCTTACAAACACACAGCTACTTACTCTTTCTCAACCCAGTGCAGCACTGGGACCAGAGATTGCAGCAAAAGAGCCCTGTGTTGTCTTTTTTACATTATCAAATTCTGCAAAATCTTGCAGAGAAGCAAGTAACATTTATATAAACAAAAGAACCAAAGCCTTGGTACAAACTGTGACACCATAAATCTGTACCTATTTAGAACAAAGTTTAGCAGTCTTTTCCAATATTCTTTCCTATCAGATTTTTGAAATACTGAATTTTCAAAGTCACATTTTTCTGCAACTTCTTCAAAGAAAAATCATGAAACATTTCTGACCAGTAAGGTAATTAAGATTTATTGGTTTGTTCTCACTTTCCTCCTTGCATCCTTATGCTTCTTCCGGCATTCCTGAAAATATTTAAATTTTAACACAGTTTTTTGAGAAGTTTCTAAACTCATCTGTTTATTTCAAACACATTTTTTACATGCAATGAAGTAACTGGTCCTGTACAATACATAGATTCATTAATTTACCTGCCTGGACATCACAACATGATGTTATACACAATCCCACATTACAAAATTTTAGCTCCTTGGCAATTATAAAATTTCAAGCCTTTCTAAAGGTCCTGAATTATTCTTAAATGCAAATTAAGCAAATAAGCAGCCATGTTCCCTCTTCCTGCTGAGCTTTTAGCTGCAGTCACCAAGTAACAGATGGTAAAATACTCACCTCAAGCAAAAATCTACGTCTCTCTTCCCAACCATCTCTCTCTTCGCTGAGGTCTACTGACCTACAAAATAACCTGGGGCCCTCTGCACAAAGCAAAGAACAAATTCGTGTCATTAAACACTTCCAAACATGCTGCTGTTCACAAACCTTATGAGCAACACAGCAATAAAATCAGGTCTTGTCTTCAGTATTTCACTCTTGCCCCCCAACATAACTGGCTCAAACTCAAATCTTATGCACTACAGCTTTGTGCGCTATGAAAAGTGAAAGGCAGCAGCAGTTTTCCTCAGTGTGCTGTAAAATAAACTGCAGTGAAGCAGCATCTGCTTCCTGAAAACCTCAGCACCTTTATCTCGTGTCTCACAAGAAAGTTCATGCCTGCAAAAGCTTCAGAGCTCAGTTCTACCAGGCACTGTACATCAGAAGATTTCAGTACAGTAACTCTATGAACACAGCCACCTTGACACATACATTTAAAGGTAGTTACCTAACATGTCTCACAAAGTGGCATCATTTAAGGCCATCTTGATATTTTTTTGTTTGAAACATCAAGAGCAATTGCTTTGGTGGCCTGTAGGTTGTTGGTGGTTTTGTCTGTCTGTTTAAATTTTTGATTGTTTTTGTTTGGTTGTTTTTTTTGTTTGGGGGTGTTCTTTTTTAATATTTTGTTTATTTTTTGTTGCTGGTTTTTGTGTTTATATTGAACTATGACATTTTTTATATTCACAAGAAAAAAAACCCACATTATTTAGGACCAAGAACCATGTAGGCATATGTGGCTGATAAGAATAGTCAACATTCTTAATGACACCAGAAACACAGAAAATGTAAAGATCGTATATATGTCTGAAAGGATCCAAAATGTCTAGATAACTTATCAAGTGATTTTGTTTTGTTTTTTCCTATTGGTAAACTCTAGAAGACCAGCTACATAAAAGGCAATTATCCAAAACCAGGAAAGCAAAACAGCTGTTCAGCATTTATTTTACCAGGCATTTCTCATGGGATGTGCTATCACAATTTAAACCGCAAGTAGTGATGGAAACCTGCAATTTTATTCTCTCACTATAGAACACTATTAACTAGACAGTGGATTTTTGTCATTAAATTTCAGTTTAAGTTTAAAAAATAGGAGTGACCTTTTAGTCGTTCATCGCCTTTGGAGAAGAAGAAAAATCTACTAGTGTCTGTCCGTGGTAAAGACAAAAACCTAGACAAAAGCAAAGGAATTACAGCATCATAACAGTTACTGTCAAATTCCATTTACACAAGTGAAAGCTGTAATGCTTCAGAGAAATAGGATGCATTGAAAAGCATTACTCCACAGTAACCAAACACGCACTTCTATCAATGAACCTTTCTTAGGAAAACTCCATGTGTACTTGAATTTTGGACAAACCCACTACCCACTTAAGTTCTCATGCATTGAACTAGAAATTCAGCTGTTATATTCAACTTCAGATCAAGTGGGATTTTTCATTATTACATTCTGTGCAGCAAGGAATGGTTTACTAGGAAGACTTCCATTAATTAGAGATGTGCAAACGAAGACAGTTGTTTCCCATAACCCAAGTGCTGCTGTTAATACTCTCATAGCATCAAACTACTACAACTAAGCAGACAACAAATACAAATGTAACTTGCATTTCGTTGTCATTTTCACTCTCCGATGCCTCTGGTTCATCATCACCCTCAGAACTGCTGTCGTGAAAACGTGGATCTTCTTGCCATGTGACTTTTACAGGTTTTATTGATTCAATTACATAAGGCTCTGCAATAATATTGCAATTAAAAATAATCAAATAATTCAGTTGACTCTCCTAATTGCCATTACAATTTCTACTTTGAAATTAAATACTTAAATTGGAAAAGACAGATCTAAGGACAGAAACTTTACTCTGCTCTTGTAAGACCTCATCTCAAAGACTGCATCAAGGTCACAGTGCTGTTGGAGCAAGTCCAGAAGAGGACCACAAAGATGATCTAAAGGCTGGAGCACCTCTGCTATGAGGATAGGCTGAGGGAGCTGAGGTTGTTCAGCCTAGAGTCTGGGGGACTTGATAGCTGCCTTCCAAAACCTGAAGGGATCCTACACAAAAGTTGGAGAGGGACTTTTCATAAGAGTGTCTAGCAATAGGACACGGAAGAATGGATTTAAGCTGAAGGAGAGCGGGTTTTGACTTGGATCTTAGGAAGAAGTTCTTCAGAATGAGGGTGGTGAGATTCCAGAATAGGTTGTCCACAGAGGTTGTGGATGTCTCCTTCCTGGTGGGTGTTCACAGCCAGGCTGGATAAGGCCTTGAGCAGCTGAGTCTAGTTGAGAGGCATCCCTGCCCACAGTGAGGAGGTTGAAGTAGATGATCTCTAAGGTCCCTTCCAACCTAAGTCATTCTGAGATTTTCCTCTCAGGTTTGCTATCACATTCTGGGCAGGTAAAACTTTAGTTTGCTTTCTGCAGTGTTCCAAGTCCACCCTCAAAGTTCTCAACTAGTATCATTACAGCATAACCAAAAAGTGCAGATTCTATAAATCACTCCAACCTAACAATCATTATTAAGTAGTTGTAACTGTGTCTGTGGATTGCAGAAATTGGAATAAAAGCTTTCTTGCACTCTATCTTAATTAGTTCCTTTGCAAAGAAACTCATAATGCCTCAGCTTATTCTTTCTGTATGTTTAAGCTGTGTTATTATCACATATATATTCCTGCCTATAGCACACAGGACCAGCTGCCAAAAGCCCTCTGTTTACACATGGTAACTTAAACATAAACCTGAACCCTTACTACTTCACCTTGCCAAAAGGACTGAGGTTATGAACCTAGGGTGGCCTTTTCTTCTAGTGTAGTGCACAGTACTTGTCTGGATGATCAGAATAGAGATTACTCCTATACTGCCTCCTTCTGGAAATATAAAACAGTTACCAAATCCAAGAGTAATTAGAACATAAAACAGTATTTTGTTCAAGAGATCAGAAAACTCTCCTTTGGAAAAACGTGAGCATTTGCAAGTTTAAATTGTTTCCAAACACCCATAGTTTGTGCTCAGAAAAAGAGACTAACCACACGTTCTCCCTTCACAGGTTCCACATGGCACACAGGATCTTCAGTCAGGTTAAACACAAATGACAACATAAATAATCTAAAAAAGTCACCAAAGCAACTGAGATGCATGCAATGGAGACAGACTTACACTGGTGTCAGTACAGCAGCTACCACAGTGGCCCTGTTGGCACCACATAGGATTCGCACACAACAGAAACCAATAATTACTCATAACGGTCACTGTAAGACACTGCTCCCATGGTTCTCAGTGCCAAGAACTTTGTGAACTCTGAACATCTCTGCTCAGGTATTTCCCACTTTGTTCTAGAGATCTCTTATGTATTCTGAAACCTGTATTACTGCATTCAGATGACATTGAATACTTTCTGAAGTCAGCAGAAATGTGAGGATTTGGGCTTTTTATTATTATTTTGTTTGGATGTTGTTTTTGTTTGTAGGGTTTTGGGTTTGTTTTTTTTAAACTTTTTTTTTAACTTGTATTAATTTCACTCAGTTTATTTCCTACAATACCACTTATTAAGTGCCTGGTTTCTGATTGTTTTAATTTTGATTTCATAACATTTATCTTGTTAGAACATGCCAATAGTCATGTGTCATTCAGTTTCAATTTTCTAAAGATAAAATAATAAAATGAAACATGTAATAGAATGTTCTTGGAGGTTCAGGTCAGCTCCAAGACTTGCTTTTGTGCCTTAATTAACACACTTTTTATTTAAAATCTTGTTGGCTTATATGAAAGCTGACTTGACTGGTATATCATCTTTTTCCCTAGTTATTTGAGGTATAGAGTGGGTGACAAGTTTTCCCATCACTGTTCAAAAAACAATTCAATAACAGTTCTTTCTCAAAACATCCCTTTCAAAACTCCTGGGATGCAAACATGAATTAAGTGTGATTGAACTACAAGAACCATGGCAAGTGTAAGAGATCAGAGTGATTTGCATAATTACTGACTTTTACCTCTGAAATTCCCTTGGATTCTGAATTTCTATAAATTCCACAGTGCCAGACATCACCTACTCATTAGTTACTGTACTATTATTGATGTTCTGCTATTACCTTCTTTTTTTCTCGACTCCTCCGTGTCTCCAAAGAAGGAAAACATGAAACCACTCGATTCCTGAGCTACGTTACTCCCAACATTAGGGCCCAAGTCCTCTTTGTCCCAGGGTATTTCTTCGTTTTTTGTTGATTGGCTCTTTGAAGATCCCAACAACTCTTTTAAATCCACAGCAATATCATAATATGTTTCTTTAGACACTTCAGGCCGTTTCTCACTCTCTTCCCTTTTCTTCTTCCTTTTTGCTTTACTGAAACAAGATTGTTAAAGGATAGTAACACAGCACATATATACTTTTAACAGAAAGGTTCCCTAAGAGTCAACCTTGCTATTAATGTCTTCCTAAGCTCATCTAAGCACACTAATAAGTGGTTCAGTTTTAAGGTTTGGGTGAGGGTTTTTTTTCTCCTTTTGTTCCAGGTTCCATCAATAGGATATTGCCTACTGCCAGAAATACTGTTTTAGTGCAGCATGACTGTCATTTTGGTTTAGACTTGTGACCAATTTCTTTTCACCTCCTGTCATCTACTCACTGTTTGAGGGTAGGCAGTGAGGAAACATCTGAGGTTTGACTCCAAAGGCAGCAACAAGTCTACTTCATAATTGACCACATCCTGACTTCTCACTTAATATGTGATAGCATATAGATTAAGATTTTTAGGAGAGTGTCTGGCAGAAGAAATGTTAAAAGCCAGTATTTTTTTTTCTCACAGATTTGTAAATATTAAAAGATCATAACCTGAAGCAAAGGGATAGCTGGAAGCTGAGACAGGAAGGCAGAAAATGACATGCAGAAAGTAGGTGAAGTAGAAAGGAAAGATGATGTTAAATGTTTTTAAGTGGTCACAGTTCTTACTGTATCTTGGTTTTAGCAGTAACAGAGAGAACAAAAGAAAAACAGAGCTATCTGCATAGTTTCAAACTCCATCTTCTGCTCTTGTCATCCTTCCACAGGAAGAAACATCACAGATATAGTTACCAAGTTGTAAAATTACCTCTCTTTTTCTTTAACAATTGGTTTCCTTTCAAAAACTGCATGGTCCTCTCTTGTTGGATCATAGCGGAGAGCATTCATATCTCTGTAAAAAAAGAAAGAAAAACCATGAGACAGTCTAAAAACTACCCCAAAGCTTTAGTCAGATTCAAAGTTGCATTGACTTCTTCACCAAGTAAGGTTTCAAATCAATCCTAAACCTAACTGGCACTTCTAAAGTACTAGTCTGGGTCCAGAAAATATAATAGAAGAGGCTTTAATCAAATCGTAGTATTTCATATAAAACATACACCTCAGGTTGTGTGTTGTGCAGTAGGAGCATATTTATACTTGCACCTGCTTATCTTTTGGGGAAGTGTATCAATATTGCTATCCATATCAATACATCTATCTATATCTATTTCTTCTGGTACCAAACATTGCATAAATTCAAAGTTCAACCATAAATTCAAACTATAACCAAAACCCAAGAAAAACTAAACCAAACCACATTAATGCCCAGTTTTCAAAATGCAAGCATTTCAGGGACTTTCAGATAAAGCAGGCCCCAATGTTAGTGTAGCAAAAGCCCACACTGCCTGATGGCAATGCAAGAAGGTAATCTCTTTATTTCCCCTCCTCTCCCTAAATTAATGCTTATGGCATGAACTAACTGCTTTGACATGGTTACATGCTATATATCATTAACCTCCCTAAGACAACCTCTGGGGCTGTACAGATTATTCTCCCTCTGCTTAGTCTTTAGAAAATACATTAAAAATTGTACAGAAATCATGGAATTAAATAAGATTGTGCAGGGGTCACAAAGCTGCTTAGCAACCAGCAGTTAATTGATGCAACTCCAATAGGGACTGTAAGCAAAAAAATCTACTAATTGCACACTACTGCATTACACTTAACACTCCTGACTTTTGGCAATTCACAGAATCACAGAATCAATAAGGTTGGAAAAGACCTCAAGGATCATCAAGTCCAACCTGTCACCCAAGACCTCATGACTACAATCCACAGGCCAGCTTCTGTTAAAGTGCATAGTTAAATCAGATTCTTAGAATGGTTTAGGTTGAAAAGGACCTTAAAGGTCATCTAGTTCCAACCCTCCACTAGACCAAGTTACTCAAGGCTTCGTCCAACTTGGTCTTGAACACCTCCAGGGAGGGGGCATACATGACCTTCCTGGGCAACCCATTCCAGTCTCACCATCCTCATTGTAAAGAATTTTTTCCTAATAGCCATTATAAATCTGCCCTCCTCAAACTTCAATTCATTCCCTCTTGTGCTATCACTACGAGTCCTTGTAAAAGGTCCCTTTCCTGACTTTCTTAAAGGCCCCCTTCAGGTACTGAACACCACTGTAATGTCTTCCTGGAGCCTTCTTTTCTCCAAGCTGAACAGCCCCAATTCTTATTATACTTCCAGAAGTACATTTCCAAACCTATCCCACCATCTAATGATGCCTAGGACATGCCCAACAGCAAATGTAACAAATTCCTCATTGCCTGTAGGTGAGAGAAAACACAAACCTTTATTAACTGCTATGGAAGTTAGAATCTAATTTCCTGACCCACTGCCCAACTCACATGTTCTTTGTTTAAGCCACCTTAAGTTTGCCTCCACAAAGAACAGAAATACATCTTACATCAACAAGAACTTAGTAAAACATTAATTTTCATACCCAACCATCTGATCATTCAAAATCTACCAGAAGAAACTCAAGCAGGCATCTAATGGTCCTTTCCCTAAAATAATGATAATTACTAGTTGTATGATCTACTGGGACGCTACGCTAAACTAACTTCAAACACACACAATGGAGAAGAAAATACTTTTCTCAGTCAGCTAGGCAAAAATTTTAGTTGTGAAACTTTGGCCAAAATGATTTTCTAAAATTCCTCTGCTCTGCTAGTGGATGATTCATACCTGAACTTCTTAACGCTTGTGGCTTTTTTATTTGGCTTGGAGCGTTCCAGGTCAATATTCAAGAGGCTTCCCAGTATTTGCAGATTTTTCTTTTTCTCTGCAGCAAGGTCTTCTTCCTCATCTGCCTTCGAGATGTTTGTCTCTTTTAAGAGGAAAATCAATACATTGTTTTCCCCTGCTCTGATGTAAGCCAGTAACATTCAATATATAACATTACTACAGTACTAGAAGAGCTCACACAGATCAACATGTCACTTCCTTTATTTTCAAGCCACTTAAGAGGCTTTTTCCCTTGCATTGCAGCAAATGTTTTATTAGAAATATCATGGGCATCTGTTTCATGTGAAAATCAGATCAGTTATTTAACCTGTTTCCTGCTTGTACCACGTAACAGTGCAACTGCTCTGCCACTGACAGATGCTGTGCGGAAGAACACGTTAAAGCAACTAAGGGGGTAGCAGAACTAGGCAAAAAATGAGGTTTCTGAATCAAATTGTGAATCTTGAAAACTAGGCTAACAATTTCAGTTTTGATAGGTGGAAAAAAAAAAAAGAAGCAATTTTTTTTGCCATTTCAGCTTTTCTGCCTTCGTCTGTTTAAAACAGAAGGAAAAGAAAAACTCTTTCTTTCTGAGATTGCCAAATCACCTGTGGACTGCATGATGACAACACAGCTGAAATGAACATAATAGTAAAAAAGTTTATTTTAATAAATCACCACTTATGCTATGAAAAACATGGAGAAGCACATTCAGGTATCACCCTGTATTACAAAAATTTGTTCAAATGTGGATTTATCAGTCAAGTAGGTCTAATTCCACTATTACCAATACTCTTGCAACATAAAGGTTTAAGAAAACACAGCTACCTACATATATACACACACACTATGTACAGCCAGAACAGAGCTGGGTTCTTTTCTTTAAGAAATCAAAGAAATAGTCCATGAGCTGTTTCAAGCATCCAAAATGAAGGCTCCATGATACAGCCTACTGTTATCATTAACTAGAAACCTGAGCAGGTTTACCTTCCTCTTCACTGTCACTTTCAAGGAATCGAGCATCCATGCGAAACCTTTTGTCTGTGCCAAATCGAGACTGCAACTGCAAGAGCTAAAAACGTGAAATAGATTCTGTTAAGCACTGGAAAGGAAAGTCATCAGCATTCAATAATTATGACAACATTCTAATAAACTTTAGATCTTGATGGCTTTTCCAAAGATTTCTTTGCATTCTAGTATGGTAACATCAGAAAAACTCCTCCCACTCCACAAGACACTTCCAGGGCTACTGTTTCCTCTACTTGAGATAATTCTATTGCAAGCCTGTCAAAATCATACTCAGCAAGGATGCAAACCTACATGTTCTGTTGGTTCTGGCTTTAAGGGAGAGTTAGAAAACTAAATTACAGTAAAGGGTTCACTCACTTTTTCACCAGCTTTGCCTTCAAAATGAGGCTTAATTTTGAATCTCTCATCATCTGTATCCTCTTCTTCATCCTCACTGCTTTCAAACAGTTTGCATGAAGTTTTCGGAGCAGATTCCTTTAGTAAAACAAAAAGAAAAATACAGAAAAGTAGTTGGAGAAAATAGCTCAGTTTCTTCACGTGCTTTCCAGTTTACCTGAGAAAGTGTATTTCTAGAAGAACCAGATAGATTGTTGATCTGTGTGCTTCAAAATTTATATTGTATGTCATAAAACAATTGTTCAATTCTGGTTTAGATTTATGACTATTGCATTTTAGCACAGGCACAGTATCTATGTAAAGCGTTAACTCATGTTTTACAATATGAGAGCGCTACGTATAAACATGCAGCTTTCAGATTATGTCAAGGAAAATCAACTTTAAAATACCAATGTCTAATTATGACTTTCTTGAACATAGTTTATGTCAGCAGATAAATATCACTGATCACAGAAGGTAAGCAGTCCATGGCTTCCATAACAAATTTCCATAGACCTAGAGGTTCTTTTAAAGAAATAATACACGGCATGGATTCTAAATACAGGGCAAGAGATATGTATACAAAAAAAGAGTGATAAATGTGAAGAAAAGTGAGAATAGAAGGTTTTTTATTAAGTAGTGAGAATTGTCCTAATCTTACTATGTTTATGAGGAAAAAAAACACAACAAAATCAAACTCAACAGTTTAAAGCCTTAGCAGAGGTGTGATTAAAAAAAATATGATGATACAAGTATTTCTATTCCAGCAAAAATTTGGTGTATGGTGGTAAAATCCTGAGCAGTCTGCTAAACAAGGTCTTGGGTAAGGTGTGAAGAGAAATTCCCACACAAATTCTTTGTACCACTAACACCACTTCAAAAACAAGATCACAGAATAACAGAATGTATCTGCTTGGAAGAGACCTCAAAGGTCACCCAGTCCAACCCTCAACCCCAGCACTGAAGGGTCAGCACTAAACCATGTCCTTAAGTGCCAGGTCCACACGCTGCTGGAACACCCCCAGGGATGGTGACTCCACCACCGTCCTGGGCAGACCATTCCAATGTTTGAGAACCCTTTCTGTGAATAATTATTTTCCAGTATCTGGTCTAAATCTCCCCCGGCACAGCTAGGAACCATTTCCTCTGGTCCTGTCACTTGTCATCATGGAGAAGATACCGCATCACTTTAAAAAAAGGCACCACATTAACACAAATTCTTGGTACCCAATGTTGGGAAGAGCAGAGCTCTTCTATAGTACTCAAGTCAAATCTCCTTCCCTTCCTTTGACTAAAAGCAGTGGAATTTCCCAAGTAAAGCGGTGTGAGGCCTATAAACTTCAGCATTCCTTTTCTTTTAATCAAGGTTGGAATATCTTTTATACGAATCTCTTCACAAATTATCCAAGCTCTCCAGCTTTATCAGATGCATGGTTAAGTTATTTGAAACCTGTTCCTGTTAGCATAACCCAAGAATCATGCACATTAACTCAAGCCCTTTTCCCTTTTTTTTTTTTTTTTTGGTCAGTTTGTCTTCAGAATAAAAGCCACAGTCATACTGATATGGAATTACCTTTCAGAATACTGGATTTTTTCCTAATAACACTTACATCTCCACGCCTTTTTCCCAAATTTGCATCCACCTTCGCCATCTCATCTACTTCAGCTTCACTCTCCCCATCTGAATTGAATACGATGTGTTTGTGCTTGCCTGCTGGCTGTCTGTCCTAGTAAGAGTAAAACTGTCAGGTCAAACATATCAAATACTTGCTACAGTCATATGTAAGCATCTAAAAGACATTTCCATTATATGAAAAGAAGAATTTATTATTCCTCTTCTAACTCTAGAGACATTCCACGAATTAGGCAGGCATCATTTTGCATAGACTAAGAAGAACACTGGTAAAGTAATCAGAAATTCCAGAATATGATTCTTAAATATCGAATTCCCCATCTATTAATTTCCCCTTTTCAGTGCATACTATTCAGACACAAGTTGATTGCAATTACCAGATTTGAAAGAGCTCCTTGAATGAGTTTCTTCTGTAATTCTCTCTCTTTCCGCCTCTCTTCTAGAGCTGCCAGCCTCCTCAGGTTGTCCTGCAACTGTCTATTTTGTGTACTAGGTTCCTTTGAAGCTTTAGCATGAAGACAAAGCTCCTTACTTTGCAGAAGGCTTTTCTTCTCATCCTCACATTTAGTAGTATTACATTCTTGATTTTTGTTGCTTACATCCTGCTTCAGTTTTGTTGAGAGCAGTTTTGGGCTTTCCAGTTGTTGTTTAAGGTGTTTCTGTGACAATGCAGCATCACTGTCTGTGTCACTGCTCTCATCTTCACTCTGATCAGTATTAGAAGCAGGATCTCCAGGCTCTGAACTTTGGCAGCCTTGTGAAGAACTCACATCTTTGTTCTTTCCTTGTAAATGTAGCCTGAAAGCAGGTTCATCTCTCTTCTCTGCTAAGGAGGCAGCATCAGGAGATGCCTTGTGCTGTTCACAATGCAGATTTTGTCTCTTTTTACTGCTGATTTCAAGTGAATTCAATGGGTGGTTCTCAGCCTGTTTTTTGGATGACTCCTCCCCACCATAAGAAATGGAAGTGTCAATACCTAAACTATCTACAGACCTCTTCTTCACACCAGTGCTGCCCTGACTGAACTCTTTCTCACAAAGGGACGCCATTCCCCTGAAGGGCTGGTATTTCAAACCTGAATTTTCTTGTCCCTTGGAGCTTTCTTCACCAACGTTCTCCTCCCCTGCTAATATCTCAGCAACTACATCTTCAGGACAGATACTTTTTTTTTTAACTGCAGGGCAAGCTTTAGAGACGTTTGGGTTATTTACAACATTACTCGTAGAATTTTCATCAACACTGTGCTGACTATGACTCTCTGCACTATCTGATTCTTCTGCTGCTGTCCCTGAGTTTTCAGTAGCTAATGCTTTTAAGTCATCTAACGTAAGGTCTAAGTGGTAACAGTTTTGCATTATGGATTCATAACTGGAGCTGATGTCAGACTCCCCAGTCTCAGGGGAGTCTTCAGGCTCTGAAGAGGAGCTTTCACTACTACTTGCCTTTGTTGTGCTCTTAACTGCTGTACTGTGCAAGGCACCAGTTTTGGACTTTTTCATTTTCCCATTTCTTTCAAAGTATTCTTTTAAACGGCAGGTTTTCAGTGAGGAGTCATTTGGTGAATCACATTTTTTGTTAGTTAACATTTCTTTATTTTCCACTGTCACCTGCTTAGAATCTTCTAAAATTGCAGTTTTCTTGCTACTTTGAGCTGAAATTTTAATTTCAGCAATAATTTCATCTGTATCTGCTGAATCATAACCATTATCACATTCCACAGTCTCTTTAGAACCTCCTTTGATAGCTTTCTTCATGGCATCTGAATTACTTAAGGACCAGTGACTATTGTATTTTAATTCAAAATTATCCCCAACAATTTCTAAGTGATCACTTTCAGTCTCAACATCTTCAGCCCCAACATTTTCACCTTTCTGCATTTCTTTCTCTTTTTTTACCATTGCTCTGATCTCTTCTTCAGAATCAACGTCACTATCAGAAACACCTGTATCATTTTGAGCTGCAACTCCAGAAATACTGCTTTTACCTGATAATAAACCTCTTCCTGATATTTTTCTATTAGGACTACTTGAGAGAGGCAATTTAGATTTCTCACTGGGTTTGGATCTTTGATCTAGATGTGGTGAAGTTGTGCTTTTTGAATGTGACTGGCAACCAGAAGAGAGAACCCCTGCTCCATTCACAGCCTCACTGCCCAGCTGCTTCATTTTTTTAAGTGGCTTCTTAGTCAGAGGGAACTCTCCTCGCCTCTTCTTGCTTATGCTGTCATCTCCCCCTTCCAAGTGCCAAGTAAGCTGAGATACAGGAACTAAATGTGTCAAGTCTGGATCCAGCTTTCTCAGGTTATGACAGTATTTTGATGGGTCATATTTCACAATGTTAGTTTAAGTTAAGGGAATTAAACAAACATGATTCTTGCAGCAAGCAAACTGCAGTCTTTATGAACAGGCCAAATTCTATGTGAAAGGACAACAAAGAGCCAGAGCCCTTTTTAATATTATGACCATAAGCCTTTAGGCAATCGAGTTGCAGTCTAAAAAAATTACTGAAATCACACAAACTTACTGCAAGATTTACTTAGGGGATTCAGTAAATCAAGTATGACATAGTCATCAATATTAAGACCATTACACAAATGTCACCCCACATGACAAAAGAAAGAAAGGAATTGTGCCTATGCCCAACCAACTGGAAAAGGATATTTTATTTTTCTGTTGACTCCTCAAGTGAAGGATAGGCAAGACTCTGCCAAATTTGCCAACAACCCATTTCTAAAAGAAAAGAAAAACAAGCAGTGTTAAACCAACAACAACAAAAAGGAAGTAACCCTGAAAGAAAACACAACATATATTGTTCAATAACAGAAACACTAATAAAGAGCTCTTTGTGACTAATTTGGTTTTGTTCATTCTCTTATGTGAGATATATTGGTACTGTGCAACTTAGTCAGTCTCTTTCTCAACAAACCCAACCAACCAAAAAACCCCAAAATTTCTACAACTGGCAAATAAAGAGCGACAATGAAGAATCAAATTTCTTTCCTTTCAATTACTATTTTAATATAAGGCTGTGGTTTACAAATTAAGAGTGGTAAATATGCAGACAAGATTGCTCCTATTTTGCCTTTTCCCCTTTGTCAGTAAAAAAATTGAAAATCCTCCTCAATACCCTCCAAAAACATTCTGTGCTTAGCAAGTAATTTTGAAAACTCTGCAGTAAGTATAATTTTTGTTGCCTACATTTGCACGTTGAATGATTTCACTATAAATCTTACTTTTGTAAGCATGTGTGGACCCTGATCCTGAGTGTGCTGAAGCACAGAGATGAGCTCCTGACAACCTAGCTGTTAAAAATGAACATGCTGTATAAAAATTAGACACATTCTCTTTACATGCTTTTAAGGGTAGCACAAAGATATTCCTAATGTGAGTAATAAAGCATTTACTCATTTAACATGAAAAAGACGACAGTACAAAGAACAACAAAAGCATTCTACATCTAAGGTATTTCTGCAGACTACTTTTCCTAAGTTGGACTGACGCATTAATAAAAGCCTATTTACATAAAGGTGTAACAAGCTTGTGCCCAGTTCTGGGTTTGTCATTTTGTTTTATTTTGTTTTAATCCTCCATATATCTGCCCCACCATACCTTATGGTCTGGCACCTCTGTACCTGGTACTGCTTTCATGTGAAAATCTGCAACTCCAGCCTTTTTCATTGATTCTAGCAGACACATTTTGTCATTTCTCTGTGGCTTTTCCTTCTGCAGCTTTGCTTCTTCCCTCTCCACAGCAAGCCTGTAACAAAAAGTGTATCTTATATGAAAAAACATCATGTTTTTTCATGCCTGTGTGCTGAATTATAGCTGGCAATGGCTCTCTCCCAAGGAACAGTAACCATTTGCTGCTTAAGGAATTAAAATATCTGCCACCTTTAGGGGAGAACGATGCAAAACATGTTGCAGTGTCTAACATGCATCAAAATCCACTGATGTCAGTGAACAGTAGAAAGAGTAAGAGTGTGGCAGATGAAAGCACAGCCATAACATCCTCAGATAAACAGAAAAAGTGTCTTTAACAACACATACAATATTTTCAAAACTGATTTGTACCTGTGCAAAAAGCTTTCTTTGGCCAGCTCAATTTGCAGTGTCCCCCCCTTCCATTTAGTTTTATTTAAAACTGACATGCCTGTAAAACAAAGAGATGGAAAACTTTCTGTATTACAAAAACCCACATGTTAGACTTCACTATACCTCTCTCTACAACAATTTCAAGTTTCTGTAACATTATCTCATACCTCATTACTCACCTGATTTTAGTTTGAATATGAAAGGTCTAATACCCAAATCTTGAAAAAAGAAGGTCTACATCCAGAATTCGAGTTCTAACATCAAAAGTTATTCAGGTCTGTATGGTTCAGTTCAAACACAAAACTGAAAGTTCAGATAACATACTCTGAAGTTTCTACCCTAGTGTCATAGGTTCTTCTCTATTTCACTTCTGTACTTCAGCTTTCTCATTCTTAATTACATCATTCCCTATATAAAAGGGCACATCATCAATCCCTCTCTTCAGGTAGAGGTATCTTCACCTGTTTGCTGCTACATGTTACAGAGATGGTTTTATAAACCTACCAGTAGTTTAGTAATCCAACTATTTGAAGCATACTTTCTATATATTTTCATTAAAAAGTTCAACTCATAAATCATTTATTTCAGTCACAAGGAATCTTTTCAATCTGCTTACATCTACTTACTGAAAACTCCAGTAAAGCAACTTCCATAGAACTGCAGCTTAAACAACACAAAATGCTCACGACAACAGAACAAAACAGGCTCTACTTTCATGTCCTGACTTGACATTAAATTCATTATCAGTGATGCAACTTGAATGAAAAATAATAAATTACTAAAATCGGTGTACTTACATCTTCTAAGATCTGCATCAGAAATGTTGACACTGATGTAGGCAAAAGTTTTCATAGGGTTCCCTGATCAACGATAAACATTTTGTTAATTTCTATGCAATTTCAGCATTACCTTTAAAACTGAAAATTAAGCTATTTCCTTCAAACAACATGTCTCTGAAACAAACACTTCCTTTCACTTCACATTGCAAACTGAAAAACAGTTCACTTTTAGAGAATGATACAAAACTGTTACCCTGATCATCTTTTCTGGTAATGATCTCTGCATCCAAAACATGCCCAAACTTCCCAAATCTTTCTTGCAGTTCAGCCTTAGAGACCGTATGGCCAAGCCCTCCAACATATAAACGTTTTGAAAGTTGTTCCGTCTCCATGTTGAAACGTCAAGCTGTCACACCTATAAGGCACGCCCTGCTTTTCTGCAAGAAGACAGTAACAGTTCACTAACACGTAGGCTTGTAGGGACCAACACAATCCTATACCAGATTACGAACAAACTGTTCCAACAGAAGTCCTCCATAAAGAGCCTTCAGAGAAGAGCGTGCCTCGGTTTTGCAGCGGGTAAGGCACTGTGCTCCAGTCCTGTGCCAGGACTGCTATAAGCAGTCACTGCACTGCACTGCTATAAGCAAACAGAGTTTAGGTGTTGGGGTCTTTTTAAAGCTTTGAACCGTATGACTGAGTACATGACAGTAAGGGTAAGCGGCCCTTGGCAATATCGCCTCTGTAAGAACTTCCTAAGCGAGTGAGGGGTGCCCTCAACCCAGCCGCAACCTCAACCCAACCCCCAGAAGAAGTCGAGGTGCCCGCAGAAGACCCGAGAACCGCCGCCCCTGAACCACAAAATAGTTTGGTTAAAGAGAGCTTTAAACCTCATTCAGTCTAAATTCTCTGCATTCAGAAGGGGCATCTTTAACTACAGCAGGTTGCTCAGAGCACCACACAGCCAGACCTGGAACAGTTCCGGGGATGGGACGCTGCAACTCTCCCTCATCTCCGCCATGTGCGCGTCTTGTGGCGCAACATCATTAACCTTCCGCCTCGCATTCCTTCCCAGCCCTTAGTCGGAAAAAAAGTTCCTCCGGCTGGCGCCGTTGGGAGCCGACAGCTCTGTCAATTTCATGTTCCTGTTTCCAATCGGACAAATATGATGAAAACACAATGGCTGCGTCTTGTGACCGTTGCCGGCTTGGGTGTAACTAACCAGGGAGGAAAGTAAGGGGATGTTCTGCAAGGTATAGGCAAAAAACAAACAAACAAACAAAAAAAAGAAGCTAGCCAGCAAAATAGCACTTTTTCTATCAATTTTGGGTTACGGCTTCTGCTCTACGGTGGCGCTCTGCTCTTTCTCCAGGGGGAAGGGAGGCGCAGCTGGCGGCCCCTGCTCGGACCGTGCTTGTGGTAGCGCCTGGCGGGTGGCTTTGGGCGCGCGGTTCGAAGGTGCGGGGCGCGCGGAAACTTCTGTTTCAGCGGACGGACGGACAGACAGACAGACAGGCAAGCAAGCAAGCAGGCGGGGCGGGCTGGACTGGACTGGACTGCGGGCTGCTCGCTTTGGACTCTGCGGACGGAGGGAACTGCTGGCTACTCGCCTGGGCGTGTAGGGTGGCGCCAGGGCTAATCCCTGGCACCTGTGAGCCTCAGCTTGTGCCTCGGGGCGGGTTGGGGCAGCATCGGCTCGGCTGATGGGTCCGTGATTCCAGGCGTCAGTTCCCGTGCCAGGTGTGAAGGCTTGAAGCTAATCAGCAAAACGAGGAACCTCAGGAGCTTTTTTCCCCGCCAGCTCCTGAGCGCTCTTCCAGCTCCTTTGGCAGTGTGAAAACAACAGCTTGAGGGTGCATACGGGCAGGTATGTAGAAATGTGCAATATTTACACTCAGTGCACAAATGTGTACGTGTGTACGTGTGTACGTTTAGAGAGAGGGGAAATACCGATTATTTATAGGTAAACTATGTTTCATTTAATTAAAATTAGGCACAGGTAGTTTTTATGGAGATAATGCTCTCGGATGTTGTAACTGACCTTTTACTAGACTGCAGAACGCTCAAATTCCTTGAGTTATCATAGCTGTAAGCAGTGTATGTGTTCTGTTACTGCTTTCAGAACAGCTGTGAAAAGAGGAATTGCCTAACAATCTGGGGTGAAGTTCTGGTGTTGTAATGATTATCTTTTTCCAATGCATTTTTATTATGACCTAAATTTCCTTCAGTGTATCCAGTTTTTAAAAAAATATAATAGGATGCATTAAAAATCAGAGGACCTTGATTTCTTTTCCCCACTGATCTCGTTTCTTATCACCCCTGGCATAAGATTACTTCAGAATTCATTGCAGAGTAAGTCAGAACTAGGCACGATCTCAGCAATTCTTTAGTTGCATATATGTTATTCATTAAAGGAACTTTGAATGCAAACTATGTTTGCCATGTTGTTTTTTAATATATGTTCTTCAGATGCTGTTTCTTATGGAATAAGCAAAAAAATAATTCATCCCCATCATTCGTTTTTACTAAGCTATGGTAGTGTGGATCTTGCAAATAACACTTGGCCTGTCTGAAAGCATGAACAGATTGGTATTGAGCTGTATAATGTTCTATATAGACCTTTGAATGTCTCATGTCTAGGCTGAATGTCTTGTTAGTTGCATTTTTTCTCTTGAACTGGAAGTTTATTTGTTTTGAATTCTTTGTGAAACACGGTTGTTGCTTTGTATCTCTTTACCACTCTTGATCTGAAAGGCAGATTTTGCTGTGGTGTTAGGAGCAGCTGTGCTTCATTTGATCAGGTGAATCGTTAGGTTGATTGGCCAAAGCTGACTTCAATTGTTGCATCTGATTAAGTTTGCTTGCTATCTGCAGAACAGCTTATTGTTCTATTAGAACAAATATGAACCAGCTGGATGTGGTCCTGATCATGCTTAGTTAAAGATTTTTAAAGGCTTTGACTGCATTAGATTGCTAATTTAACTTGTACATTTGGAGGCTGTGCAGTGATGTTGTCTTAAAAACTGGTTTAATAGTATGACATTTGGAGTCAATTAAGTCTTTGAGTAACTAATGCAGCAAAACTATTTTCTTTCCCCAAACTGGTACTGGTTTTGGGAAAAAATGAATCTTTTTTCTTTCTTTTATGTTAAGTCAGAAATTTGTTATCCTATTCTTGCTGATGTCTAGTAGCTGTCTGTATGCACTGGAGGTAGCATCTTTCCTGTTCCCACTGCTTTTAAGTGGAGCGAGTTGTGCTTCATAGGAAGGTTTGTTACATGGTCATGGAACAAATTGCTTTGCTGCTCTTGCACTATTTTCTAGTGCTTACTTCAAGTGTCAGCTTTGGAGTGAACCTTTTAGGGTTTGAGAAGAAGTTACATTTATAACTACTCCAGTTTTAGCAGAATTTTACTGCAAGCCTAAATCTGTTTTCTGGTTGATGACAGAATTTGTTTGATTTGGTGCCTGAGGATGAAGGTTGGTGGTAGTTTAGTCTGCAAAAAGGAGTGTTTGACACTCTATAGAGTTCTTTAAGGTTTTCATTATATTTGCCAAAGCTATCTAGGCTATTAAAAATTGTACACACCAGTTATAAAGTTTTGCAAAGTCATAAGATAGAACTGTTTATATAGAAAGGTAGGATAAATGTTTGCCTAGTATTACATTTGCATTTCTGAAATTAATTTCTTGGATAAAAATAATTTGTTTTGAAAATGGATTTTTTTTTTGTGGCTTAAGAAATACCCTTGTTGTGTTTTTGTCCAGTAACATTGATGCTGAGACATGGATAACAGCATGTGTCAAGTGTATGAAGATGAAATCCAGTCACTGGAAGAAGAAATTAAACTGCTAACTGAACAGTATGAAGATATCCAGCAAGAATCCACCTTTTATTCTGAGGAGGAGATACTAATGGCAATGTATGCCTTTTTTCACATGTTAGATTCATGCTACTTCCTTGTCAGTATTGTTTAGGATAGGCTTTTGTCTCTGTTAAACTTTCCTTACGTTTTGTGCTGATATTGTTTAGGACCTGGGCTCTCTATGGCAAGAAATTACAAATAAGAAATAGTTGATCTGCTTTTTACTGCCTTCTGTTGGTAGTTTGCTAGGTTTTAGCACTTTGTTTGTTTTTTAAAAGGCAGTCACAGTGGTCAGAGCATGACACCAGCTATGTTACTGTGTGAGCCCTGCAATGTTGCTTACTGCAAAGGCCATGCTTTCTCTTCTGTACAGTGAAACAGCTCAGTGCATGTTTATTTAAAAAACCCCAACCAAACACCACCAAAAAAAATCAAAAGAAAGGGTTTGGAGACATGTACATGTATGACTAGTTATACACTAAAGAAATGCCATATCAGGGCTTTTTATCTCCATTGTTTAACTGATATTCTATAGTAAATGTACCCTCTGTAGGTAAAATAAATAATTTAGATGAGTCAAGGCATCACAGCTCACTGTTTTATGTTCCTTGAAATGGATACTTGCATCTCAAGATTTATAATAAAGGCTGTGTCTGTTTGGCAGCGAACATGAAGTATTTATATAAGTTACAATAGCTTATGTTTCCTAGTAATATGATCCAAATGAAATTTGACTCATTGAAAAATCAGCTTGGTCTGCAAATTATCAGATCACATTACCAATGCCTTTTATTTAATGATCTCACTGTATTGACGTATCAAGCCATGTTTTTATGTCTCAATCTTTTGCCCTTGTTTCTTTTTCAATTCTAGAAAATCATTCCAAAATGATTTTCAGGGAGAATATAAGGGATGTGAATCTCTGCCAGACCTGAAAGCTCAGCTTGAAAGTCTAGAAGTAGACCTCTCCTTTTTGATGAAATTTACCAATATTCAGTTCACAAGTCATTCCAAGAAAACACTAGAAAGAAGTAAGCATTTTTGTTCCTTTTACTGGTGCTATACTGAGCACAGTGTTTCAGAGGGTAAATTCAGACTGGATGTTAGGAAGAAATTCTTCCCCATGAGGGTGGTGAGACACTGGGAGGGTGGTTGCCCAGGGAGGTGGTAGAAGCCCCATCCCTGGAAGTTTTTAAGGCCAGGCTGGATGGGGCTCTGGAGCAACCTGATCTAGGATGAGGTGTCCCTGCCCATGGCAGGGGAGTTGGAACTAGATGATCCTTGAGGTCCCTTCCAACCCTGACAATTCTATGATTCATTGCATTTGCGTATGCTGTGATTTTACTTTCGATGTTGTCAGAAAGACAATTATTTTAAGATACAATACAACTTCCTTTATTGACAACGTAATTTTGAGTAAATACAGTATTTTGCAGAGTGTGAAAGGGAGAGGTTGGTGTTAAGTTAGTTGTGGGTTGGTGTGGTTTTGATTTCTTTTCTTAAACCTAATGGGTAACTTAATGATGGATGGTATTAGTTGGTACTTTGTTGAATAGAATTATAATCAAGTGTTTATTTTATAACAGCTAGAAACAGAACAGTGCAGAAGCACAGATTATCAGGAAACTGCTACTCCCTGTCTTTTCAACTGAAATTCCAGCTTCTTGAAATGCAGGTAAGGATCAATGTATGTTTTAAAAGAAAACAACCAACCAAATAAAACTTTAAATGGGTGACATATGGGCACATGTCAATACTGCCTTTTCAGCTGAGACCTTCAACTGCTATTTTGATTGCCTCAGTCTCCTTAATTCAGTTTCAGTGGGTTGTTTTCACTGTGTAGCAGTTGGATCCAACTTCCAAAATACATGTGCATCCAAGCAAAATAGTTCTGAAGGTCAGGTTCAATAGTCAGAAAATACTTACCATAGAATCACTTAGGTTGGAAAAGACCTTTAAGGTCATAGAGTCCAAGTGTAAACTTGACACTGCCAAGTCCACATCACCCTTCCTTCCCAAAACATGCACTCTGTAGGAGCTCTTGCAGAGTAACACCAAAATAAAGCCTTGAACAGCACTGGATTTCCACTGACTCTGACAAGTACCTGCTGAGACCTCATCCTGACCCAACATGGCTTTCATCCCACAGCTGTCTCTGGTCTCCCTCACCACATGTTTTCTTGTCTGTGTTCTGGAGACTGGAAAATTCAGAACTGTACCTCTCTTGAGGAAGCTGGGGGAAAGCTAAAACCCTGCAAACTCAAACCATTGTTTTTTGTGGGTGTTTTGGTTTTTGCTTTTGTCATCTTTCTGTTTGCTTGGCTACTGTGACTGCTCAGAAGTTACATGAAGGATTAGAGTTTTTTGGCAAGGAAACTCTATCATAAGAATTTCTTCTTAGTATAACACTCAAAATGATAACAGTGGAAAACAGCTGCTACTCCAATTTATAACCATGTACCCCAATTTGTGTTAATTTTAACATCAGGAAGTGTCCTTCTCAAGACAACTTGCTTTTCAGCTCAGCTATAAAGGTATTTAAGTTGAATGTTATTGGACCTGAAATTAGTATTTAGACAGTCACATGTGTATTGCATAATTTGAAATTGCAGGAGTTCAACTGTATCAGGTTATTCTGCAACCTAAGTCCATGAATTGCTGGAGTATGTCCAGAGAAGGGCAACGAGGCTGGGGAGAGGCCTTGAGCACAAGCCCTGTGAGGAGAGGCTGAGGGAGCTGGGACTGTTTAGCCTGGAGAAGAGGAGGCTCAGGGGAGACCTCATTGCTGTCTACAACTACCTGAAGGGAGGTTGTAGCCAGGAGGGGGTTGGTCTCTTCTCCCAGGCAACCAGCACCAGAACAAGAGGACACAGTCTCAAGCTGCGCCAGGGGAGGTTTAGGCTGGAGGTGAGGAGAAAGTTCTTCACAGAGAGAGTGGTTGGCCATTGGAATGGGCTGCCCAGGGAGGTGGTGGAGTCACCATCCCTGGAGGTGTTCAAGAGGGGATTGGACGTGGCACTTGGTGCCATGGCTTAGAGAGTCATGAGGTTTAGGGTGACAGGTTGGACTCGATGATCTTTGAGGTCTCTTCCAGCCTTCTTGATTCTATTTTACCATTTGCTTGTGTAGAACTGCATTTAGCTTTGAACATAGAAATAGCCTGCATTAGTTCTGCGACATGGTTAGATGAATGTTTGTCTCACCTGTGTGCGCCTGCAGAACGAGGACATCTTTTAGTGTCAACGGAGCTCAGATGCCTAGCAGCGTATTGGGTTGTTTACAGCTGCAGGGGTGATGCTTCAATCTAGGTACACCACGAGATGGCGCCACTTATCTTCATAATGCCTGAAACCTCTCCTAGGCAGCGCTGCTCTTTAGTCATCTCGTAGGTACCAAGTGTAAAAAAACCAAACAAAAACCCAACAAAAACAAACAAACAACCGCCCAAACAAAAACTATTAAAAAAGTGCAGTGTCAGACCAGCATACAGTTAATATTCCCAAGCTGACTGCTGTTTTGCCAGCTCTGAGTGCAAGCAAAGAAGCTCTTGTCAGTTCACCAGTGTGCATAGCTGAATGCTGACAACGGCCAAAATGTGAATAAAGATAACAGATTGATGCAAAAGCATTGTCTGATTTATTTTCCTCTCTTGTTGTCTTCAGGTATTAGGAGAAGACATGTAGAATTAACTTAACGATCTGCCAAAACACATCTAAACCTTTTGAGAGAGCAGTTATTCAAGTGAGAGTTGCTTTCTGCTCAAGAACTTTCCTTTAAAACCTACAGTGGTGCCTTGGCACATTTTACTAACCCACTTTCTTTAGAAGGTAGCATGTTAGCTTGTGACTACTAGCAGTTTCTCTACAGCCCCAAATACATGTTGAACCTTTTGCTCTAAACTTAAAAGATTTTTTTCCCTGATGTTTCTGACTCAGTCCAGTAAGCTCTGTAGTGTCTTGATTTGCTTTTTCCATCTTTAGTGATGGCAATGCTGGAGATGGCTGAGATGCAGGTGTGCGTTTGACTCCAGATTGTCTTTAGTGTCCTCTCTGTGGCCATTCCCATTTGCTGGTAGTGACTGGGTATAAGGAAAATGAGGTACCAGGTCTCCAGTATGAAGGGAAGCAAGCCTTCAAGCCAGCATTTTAGGCTTTTTTTTACTCACTCTTATCTAGCCTATTACTCTGGTGTGTTCAGGAATGCCTAGAAATAAAGTATTAAGTTATTTTGTGGCTTCTTTTCTAATTTATGAACTTTCTTTTTTAGTAGGTCACTGGATATTTTTACTTTGGAAAAGCTTAATCTTTATTCAATAATAATAAATAAGGATAAATAATATATTTATGCACATATCCCTGAGTAACAAATATTATTGTAATAAAGGACAAGAATTTGAGGCAAAACTATAGGCTTTAAAATAAAAAAATAAACCAACCAGGAATCTATTTATATTTTTTAAGCTTAGAGGAGCATTATTGTGGTTTTCAGATGAAACCTTAGATTTCAGTTTCCTGGTATATGTGGCAGCTAGGGTTCTAGTGTTAGAAAATGAGAATAACCTTCAAGAAGTGGAACTGACTTGAAAGGAAGCAGATCAATCTCTTAGTTATAAGTTTTCATTTATACATATGCCTTGTCTATGCTGACAAGTTCTGTGTTATTCCAAAAGCCTTGTAGTATAATACTGATACTATTGAAAAGAAAGAGAATGTCCACACAGTTTAGAAAAAGCTGTTTCAAACATTCTAGTGCTTTGTAGCATTTGTGTATCTTGTTGTCTACTTCGTGTACAAATACTTACATTCTTTTTCTCCTTGCTAGAGGAATTTCTAAAATATTATCTTATTTCTTCAATCTAGGATGAAGAGAAGGTGTCCACTGTTATTACAGATCTCAGAATTGTAATGGAATCTGGAGAAGATTTGAATGTGAGCAAGTTTGTGTCAAGGTAAGGTTTCTTGTTTAAAGGATGTTGTATGGAATATCTGATCGTAGATCTAACCCTGAGTTTTCAGGTAAGTTGCAGGCAGTCACTTTGTTTGGCTACCTGAACGCTTCCCATCACTTGTCCATATCCTTCTGGGGAGAAGATGAAATGCTTTTAGAGCCTGAAGGGACTGTTGCAAATGCCTGTTAAAGAGAGAGAGTTTTACCTGTTTGATATTGGTTCAGAGAAAGATAAAACAAGGTAATGTCAGCTATTGCATTTTAATTTCTATAATCAGTATGTTAACTGTTACTCAGATGTGTGAGTTTGCAGATGTGCAGCATGTGCAAGTAATAGGTGACCCTTCTCCCATCCAGGATCCCTCTCTAGTTCTTGCCTGTTTCCAGTTTTCTGCTCACCATTCTATTTTTCTTCTTTGCATCAGGATTTCCCTCAATGATACTTTAAAAACAATAAAATACAGTTTAAAAGCCTGGAATTGTGCATTTGTGGAATGGCTTAAGAAAATGTACATACAAACCTAAGCATATGACTGGATGCTATATTTTGGTTATTTTTTAGAGGATGTCAACTTCTTGTGGTGCACAAGATGAATAATGATCAAATTATTTGACTGCAGCATCCCACTGTGAAATCTGTTACACTATTCTGAGAACAAATCTGTTATATGTTAATTACTGACTTGACTTGAAATTAATTCTATTCTTTAAGTGATTTATTTTGGCTAATGTTATTTTTTTTAGAATTGGGGGAGGGAGAGAGAAGGCAAATGGATGAGTGAAATAAAAGGTCTATTGCATTACCCTAAGCTTCATTAGCCTGTAGTGAAAACTGAATTTTTCATTTAGAGGCTTTGGAATTTCCACATAAATCTCCTAAAGCTAGTGGTGTAACTAAGAATAGTAATTGACTGCTCTCAAGAAGAAGGATTTAGAAGAGGAAATGACCCTATTTTTCTCATGAGTATTTTCTGACAGCATAAGTGTCTTGGAACTTAGTAGTCATACTGGAAAGGAATGTGTTGAAGTAGTGGCAGACTTTATTTCATCCTGGCTTGAGCACTGCTGTCTTGTCCCAGTCTCTTCACTGCCCTACTTCTTTTCCACATTACACCAGTGTTCATGAGTAAACACAAGTTTTCATGAATGATACAAGATGAATTAAGGCTTTGCTGTCAATAAAGCAAGCAGTCCTTTCTTCTTAGCCTCTGTTTCCATGTCCTATCTGTCGTCCTTGCGTCAGTCTACACTCTTGAAGCCACATAGCAAACAAAATCAGCATAGTTATTTGTTAGAAAAAGTAACTGGAGATGGGAGTGGGAAGCCAACCTTGCCTCCCCTCATCCCCCAACCCCTTCAATTTTTTTTTTTTTCTATATGAATTGTTCTGCAATGGGACAATATTTGTTGCTGGTCTAAAGCAATAAATGTGTCCAGAGTGGGGTTGATATTGACAATGTTTGTTCTGGCAGCAACAACTGTTAGACTGATTCAATCTGTTTATGTGATCTTCCCTTATGGCTTTGTTCCTCAGTCCCCTTTATGTCCAATTTCAGCCTTTTCCCAACTTGCCCTGTATTCTTCAGTCTTCCAGCTCTTCTTTGAATCTGATTTCTATCTCTCCTTCCCTTTCCCTCCACTCTTGACCAGCTAAACCTGGTTTCCCTCTGTATTGTTTGTTCTTTTCAGCCTTCCCCACCAGTTTTGGTTTCCTTCTCTTGTCTCCTTGGCCCAGTCTTGCCAAATAAAATGTATAGCTCTGTTCTGTTTTCTGTGCTGGCCTGGACTTTGTTTCCTGCTCAACTTTCTGATTTTTTTTTTGGCTTTATTTTCATAATACATGACACAAAAGGTTCTTTAGGAGCACCAGAGTTAAAAACTTGACATTTGGTTCTAATTCCCAAGCCCTTCCTGCTTTGGAAGAAAACAGGAGAATGAAACATGTTTTCTAAAATAAACAACATTCAGCAGTTTATTATCAACCAGGTAGTGCTGCATTGTATAATATCTATTTTTAAAACCTGTGTACCATTCCTTAAATGGGTTGTGACAATAAGGTATTTAAGCAAATGGAATGATAATATTCAGTCTTCAGTTTGGGGTTTTACTTGAGTCCACTTTGCACCAGTTGTCACTTATGTTGTACTTCATTAATGTTGAGGATCAGGATATTTATGAAAACTCTTGTAGCCAGTCTTATTTTTTTCTTTGGTGTCCTATTAATTGTTGGGTTAGTTAACTATTGCATAGATAACTTAATCAGATTGGAGGAGTTTGCAAACGGTTTGAAAACTTCTACTTTTTACTAATTCATTAGAATTTATGAGTCAGAGTGAAGAATCTGAAATGTCTATGTTATATTGAATCACAGAATCTTAAGGGCTGGAAGGGACCTCGAAAGATCATCCAGTCCAACCCCCCTGCCAGAGCAGGATCACCTAGAGTAGATCAAACAGGGATGAATCCAGGCAGGTTTTGAATTTCTCCATGAGCAGTGGATGGACTGAGTTCTTCCCACAGCTGTGTCATTGCTTGGGTTTATATGCTGATGCAAGTAGTCTCGCTTACTGCAGTGAGGTAAAATAGATTTCCCCTCTTAATATAACTAAAAGAGCTTGTTAATGGAACCTTAAATGTTTTTACAACACTTCCCTGTATACTTTAGTGTTTTGTTGATGTTTTGTCAAAGTGAAATGGTGTTTGGGTGAAGGGCATGTGTTTTTAACCTGATACATCATTACTCTCTGCATGCATATGCTCTTTGCTGCTTTTGGATGACTTCTGTCACATGGATTTTGGGTTTGAAGATGGATGGGTGTTTTCTGCTCCTAGGCAGCATTTTGTAATGCTAACTTCTATTTAAAAAAAAAAAAGGCTTAAATTTTAGTATGTTCTTTCCTGGTACCTTTTTATTTCGTACCATTGTTTATTGGAATTTAATGTTTGATTTCAGTATTAGGAATTTGGGTAACTTAGGCTAATTAGGAATTGTGTTTATAGGTACTTGAATTGCTGTGAGACAGTTAACTAAAATGGTGCTCTTATGCAATCTTTCTCCATTGCCAATGCATAACAGGCAGTATATCATATATGTTTGTTCAGGCCAGAGCATGTTTATCCCCTCTCTAAATATTAAATCTGGATTTCTAGCTTAAATTTAGCCAGCACTCTATCTGTATATGACAGAAGTATATGTTCAGGTATAGTTCATAGACTAACTTTTACATTTGAAAGTGATTCTTTGAACTTATTAGCCAAGACTGTCTCTCTCTGCTTAGTGATCTAGCGTTCAAATTTTTCATCTGCTTTCTCTCTTTAATGTTGAATCTGAGAGGAAAAAGGAAATACAAACAAAGTCAAGACGCTAAGACAAGGTTATAAGGTTTGTGGTCTTCTTTTGAATTGCATAAAAGTGGATAAACATCAAAATTGCCAAGTTTTTAAAAAAAAGAATTTTAAGTGTGTAGTTTTGTAGCAAAGTTTTGTGTTGCCCACTCCTGTGTACGCAGATTTACAAAGCATATTGTGGTAAGTGTAGAATTATATTACTGGACAGTGAGAAGTGGGCAGGTATTCCTAAGTCTTGATTTTTACTATAGGATGTGTAGGTTTTTATATGTACATTTACGAGTTATGGTTAAAAAAGCTGTCTAGAACACAGAGCTACTTGGCTATTGTGAACCTCTGTGTGTCTGAGTCCTTACAGGGACTCAGTTTTGTGTGTGCTGCCAACAGTTTTTTTTTTTTTCATCTTGGCCTGATTTTGTTGGCAGCTGTGACTACTGTGGTAACTTCCTCTTAATGATGCTGTTCTTTCCAGGCTAGGATAAAACTTGGTTGGCTTTTCTTTTACGTTTTCAGTATCTGAATGAAGGAATACATTTTGTTGCGGTTTGTGTTTGTTTAACACATTAAAGCTTCTGTTCCTCTGTATTAAAGAGGTGGATCTGAGGCACAGTGCTCCCTTCAATGACTGAAGTGACTTGGCTGTTACACTGTTGCAGCCATTCTGTTCATGGCTTCAAATGTCTCTTCTCAGCTGTTCTGAAAATCCAAAAAGAATAGCAAATCTCGAACAGAAAGGATCTTAAAAGTCAAAATTACATGTAGAATTTAGTTCTTCTATAACTTTCTGAAGCATTCCCAAAATTAAGTCAGTTACCTTCCTCAGTCAGGTTTGTAAGCTTGTTAAATCCTGTTTTAGTAATTGAAGCACAGCTTTGCATTTTCAAGGCTTGGCTTGCCAGGTATGCTTAACAAGAGAATAGTCTGTTTCATTTGACTGTGGCTTCATATCAACGCTGACATAAAGCTGTCCACCCTTGTAATTAAAGTAGCATGTTCTTTCAGCTATTCTGATATTAGCTTTTGTGGAATTCTGCATTCTTTGTGTTCTTGCCACATTTCTTTGCTAAAAACTACACAGCCTCTATGAGCAGTTTTTTTTTCTCCCTCTCCCTGACAACACTGGATAGATAGTTGGCTGCTTGGTAGTTTCTGTCACCTTATTATCTCCTTGTCTTTCTCTTTCCTGATCCTTGCATCATTAGATGTTTTAAGAACAATTTTTTTTCCTTTTGTGTTGTTCTTAAAAAGAAGCTTTGCCAAGACCAACTCTTCTCCTTACCTCCCAACCTATTTTCTCTAACCTGTTTTTAATACAGTTATCCCTTCTAACAGTTCATGTTCCATTTCCTCTTTTGGTTAGAGCTCAGAGGCTGTGTATGCTTGTATGGCTCTTAACAGTGAAGAGGGCAAGGTCTGTTCAGTTCCTGATTTCTACAAACTCTCCAGTTTGGTGATGGCCCTGTTTGAACTGAATATATCTCTTCATTCCAATGCTTCCAGTCCCAATTGTTCCAAGGCAGGTTTCTGCATGTTGTTGATTTCCAGGACCTTGGTTTCCTTTCTTCTGTTGTCACCTGCCTACCTGGGCTGTGTCAGAGTTAATGTAGCACTATGCTTCTATTAAACTTGTTTTGCTTGTGTGCATCATAGTTGACATACAGAGCAACACAGTACTACTAGGAGGACAAACCAGTAAATGAATGTAAGCAACTTTAGAGCCAGTTACTGAAGCAGAGAAGTACAACATTCACTTTTGCTAGCAAATTTCTGTTGTCAATCAAATTGTGACATAAAGCAACGTACCAGCCCCAGTAGTTGCATTGCAATTTCTCTTACGTGTGAAATAATCACTGCCTTGTAGACTACTGAACTGTAACAGTGGTATCTCTCAGTTCCAGTTAGTGCAGTGTGTTATTTGTCACTGTCAGTTTGATGTTTTGCTATCCTATTCATGAGAAGTAATCATTGCTGCACATAAAGAGCAGATTTTATTTTCAAAGCAGTGTGTGTTTTTCTCCATCTGCAAGAATGGGTAATTAGTTGGTCATGTTCCTTGAGTATGTGCTTTATGCAGTGCAGGGAGCTTTGCAAATTGCTTCAGCAGTTACTTAATTTTCAAAACATTTGTTGTTGCTTTGGAGTGGAATCACAGAATGTTAGTGGTTGGAAGGGACCTTGAAAAATCCTCTAGTCCAATCCCCCTGCCAGAACAGGGTCACCTAGGGCAGGTCACACAGGAAAGCATTCAAGTGGGTTTTGAATGCCTTCAGAGGAGATTCCACAACCTCTCTGGGCAGCTTGTTCCAGGGCTCTGTCATGCTCACAGTGAAAAAAATTTTTTCCTTACATTCACATGGAACCTCCTGTGCTCTAGCTTACACCCATTGTCCCTTGTCCCGTCACTGGACATCACTGAGAGGAGCCTGGGTCTGTCCTTCTGACACCCTTTGCATATTTATAAACATTAATGAGATCTCTCCTCAGTCTCCTCTTCTTCTAGCTAAAGAGACCCAGCTCTCTCAGCCTTTCCCCATAAGGGAAGCTTCTGTTTGATTCTTCAGGATACTGTGAATGTTTGCTTTTGAATTTGTATTGGAGCTTAAATGATTTAACTTTTCTATGTCTGAAACACGTAGGAAATAAACTTTCTTATGTTCTAAGTGTAAAATCTGTTTGTCTTTGATTTTACTTTAGCACTCAAGTCCTGGAATTATTATCTTTTTCTTAGGTGTAGTTGGCACTTGTGTTTTCTTAAGAGCCTTTGTTAACTACTGACAATAGAAATGTAAAAAATCTTGTACTGAGCATGGAAGCAATGTTACATGAATATTTTCACTCAATGCTGTTCCATTCCTTTGAAATTGACAGAGCCAAAACTATAGGAACTTTTCTTTATTTTCACCAAATCCATACTGGCAGAGTACAAAGCCAGCTGAAGTGTCTCTGCATTGCTTTTTGCAGGACATCAGGTTCCAAGGCAATCTACTAGTGCAGGTGTAGGATGATTTGTACGAACGAAGCCATCATGTACCCAAGTGCAGCTTAACTGCTGAATCATGAGGAAGCCCCAAACTGCAGAAACACTGAGGGGTGTTCTGCAAGACTCAGCTCAGCTCCATCCAGGATTGTTAACTTCTGTTTATAGTGGGCTTGATACTTAAGATCTCTGCACTCCTCAGTTCCGGATTCATCAGCACCTCTCCCCTTTCCTGCCCTACTGTCTAATTACTGAGAATATCACCACCTCCCAGAGAGCAGATAGGTAAATCAAGATCTAATTGTAGATGGGGTGTTTTGATTTAGATGCCATGTATGACTTAATGAACAGGCTTTGTTTTCTGAAGTTTTAAGGTTGATCTTGAAAGGCTGAATGTTGTGTGGGCGGTGGCAGGCAATGTGTCAGGTAAAGATTCAGCAGAGCAGGAGAGCAGCCCTGTGGAGAAGGACCTGGGAGTCCTGGTGGATAACCAGTTATCCATGGGACAGCAATGTGCCCTTGTGGCCAAGAAGGCAAATGGGATCCTGGGGTGTATCAAGAAGAGTGTGTCCAGCAGATCGAGGGAGGTTCTCCTCCCCTGTCTAATCTGTCCTGGTGAGACCTCACCTGGAATATTGCATCCAGTTTTGGGCTCCCCAGTTCAGGAGGGACAGGCATTTACTCAAGAGAGTCTAATGAAGGGCTACAGGGATGATGAAGGAACTGAAGCACTGCCTTATGAGGAGAGGGTGAGAGACTTGGGGATTTATTCTGGAGAAGACAACACTGAGAGGGGATTTAATAAATTATAAATACCTGAGGGCTGGGTGTCAAGGAGGAGGGCACAGCCTCTTCTCAGTTGTACCCTGTGATAGGACAAGGGGCAATAGATATAAACTACAGCACAGGAAGTTCTACCTCAACATGAGAAGGAACTTCTTCACTGTAAGGGTCACAGAGCATTGGAACAGGCTCCCCAGAGAGGTTGTGGAGTCTCCTTCTCTGAAGACTTTCAAGCCTGTCTGGATGCATTCCTGTGTGATCTCTGCTAGATGATATGGTTATGTGGTCCTGCTCTGGTGGGGAGGTTGGACTTGATCATGTCCAGAGGTCCCTTCCAACCCCTAACATCCTGTGATCCTGTAATATTCAAGGCTTAGTGATGCAATTTGGTAAACGTTACCAGTTTTGTAAGTAAAAGTTGTAGTATGCAGCATCTTGGAATTTATTTAGAGAGCCAAATTATTAGATGAAAAAAACATAAGTCAAGCTGAGATTTTTACAGTCAACTACTTTGTCTTGTTACCACATTATACATGTAAGACTAAATTTATTGCTGCTTACCTTCCTGAGCAGTTGAAACCACTGCTTTGTATGTGTATTCTTCAATTTGTTTTTCATGATGTATATTGCAGCTTTTTTTCCCTGTTGTGATAATTGTTTTGGGGGGGTTGATTTCGGGCTTCAAATTCTAACTGTATTCATCACAAATTCTTGAAGGCAAAAGGGCAGATTTTAGGCTCTAGAAGTGGCACTGACTACTAATGCTTGGTTTCTGTGTTTGTTTTGCAGAACTGAAGAACGTGGAGATCTTCTGACGTTTTTCAGAAGCCTTTCATCGTATGCTGAGTGGTATGAACATCGTAGGCGCACCTTCCTACACTTCAAGGTAGTGTCTATCAAGCCTTTATGTATCAGTACTAGATTTAGGTTTTTTTAGCTCATTCAGACAGAGCAATGGAGGTGAAATTAGCACTCTTTGGAGTGTAGCAATCTTAATGTTGGACATTATGGAGAAGAGAATATTAGCTGAAGGTTTTTGTGTTGTGTTCAAGGGGCAGTGCTCTTGCCTGGTATTTGTCTTGATTTTTACCAGATTATTGCTGTGTTCCTCATGTGTGGAAAAAAAAATATCTGTGCCGTTCTGTGGGGGAGCAAGGCAGTTTTTCTTTGGTATTGCATTTCATTTTGACGAACAACAACAAAAAACGAGACAAAAGAAGAAATTAAAAGAAAATAACATTTGTAGTCTTTGGCATTTAAATGTTAGTTCTGAAGGACTGGGTCTGTGTCTCTTGAAAATGTGGTAGCATGTGTTTGGGCAATAGCACTTCCAGTTTTGAAATGCTTCACCTCACTGTGAAATGAACTGTTCCTCACTCTCATCTGGAACACAGTATTTGTCCTTAGAGCTAAGTTACCATTATTTGGCTTTTTTGCTTTGTCTCTATACTGGTTTTAAGACAAGCAACTATTCTTTATAGTAAAGACATTCCAGTCTTACAGACCAGAACATCTGTGATGCTCAGAGGAGGATGTTTAGCTGCTTAAGTGTGTGAGGTTTTTCTAGTCAAGTTTTATTTAGCTCAAGCATTTACTGTCATAAGCTCAGCACCATCATTGCTTTTCAACTGCAGTATGAAGTGGGAACTGTTTTGTTTCCTATTTTTTTGAATCTTTTAGACCTATTAAGTTCTGTGCTACATGAATCCATTCTGGTGATTAATGGGGAAAAAAGCTCTCTTTTCTGTTTATTTTAAAAAGAATAAATTCTGTCCTCAGGTGATAGGAGTGACAACCACCAGCAGGCTCAGATAGTATCAGTTTAAGTAAGGATTTGTCTTTAGTTCCTCCCTAGAGAAGGTTGATCACCAGGGGCTTTATGGCTGTGTGGTGTGTTTTGATTGTGTCTTATAGCTTTACTTGGTACTTTCTGATCCTTACATCACCCTCACAGCAGCAGTCGCTGTGGTTTCTGGGACAGTGGTTCAGTCAACTGCTGTAACTATTTCTCCTTTTAAATTTCTGTGGAAAAATGAACAAATGGGAAGGAGATAAGGCTGGAGAGTGTTTTTTTAAGTTGTCTCCTGTCTCTTAAGCAGTTTTAAAAGGTATTTGTTCAGTTGAGTATAAATAATGAAGGGATATGTTTATTGCTAAAAGATATGTGAGGATAAATTCACTCAAGACATACATTACAAGTTTGTCTATGTTAAAAATATTTTTCTAAAGGTATTTTTCTTTCCATGGACAAAGATGCTGTTGAGAGAGGGAAACCAGTTTGGAAGAGTATTTATCAAATATGATTCATTGTGGACTTAAGAAGAAATTTCTCAGGCCTTCTTATTTCTACTAGTATTAGTAATGATTCCATTTAGAAATGCAAGACTTTCTGACATAAGAGAATTAAGGAGTCAAAGATCAAATTTGACAGTTAAAACCACATTACTAAGGAGAATGTGTATTTGTAACTTACTACTAGTGGTATCCTTTTGCATAAAAACGAAGTGTCTTATCCTGCTGACATTCACATTTGGACATAAAAAATAAGTCTTTGAGATTTATATTTCTTTTCCCTACTGGCTTGCTAGACTTGAAGTATATAGGCAGGTAACTGCACAGGATTAGAGAGAAAACTATTAAGGGTGGGATTCTGGTTTTATACCACTTTCTGTTGTTTTATTATTTTAAAGGAAACCATCCAGGCTGTTAAGTAGAACCTGCTAATGCTTCTAATAATTTTCTCACTGTGGAATGTAAAAACAGGAAAGGAGGATTATCTTATTTTTTGTTAATTTTGGTACTTGAGAAGAAAGGAATAACATAGAAGTGCTTGAATACTTAAAATGATAACAAACATTAGAGGTGACTAACAACTGCAAGTTTCAAGCAGAGATGGAGAGCACTAAGAAGTTGACTGTCACAAAGGGCAGTTTTGTAGCGAGAGTTTTCATAGTCAACAAGAATAATGGTGGGATGGGTTTAAGCCAAAAGCAATTGAAAACAGAGTGATGTGACTGTAGCAGGCTTGGCTAGAAAGCAGGGGCAACTTTAGATTGGTGTGCATAAAAGGATGTTCAGTTGTAGGGTTTTTGTGCTCTTCATTATGAAGTGCCTGAGATTGTGCTCTAGCAGTTGTGGGCGTTACTGAAATGGGTTCATCTACAACTTGCATGCTTCACACACATGCTTCTCAAGAACAGAGCATAACGTTACTACCTTCTGCTGCTGCTCCTTTATTGTTCTGAAAAAATCTACAAGGTTGTGCTTTAAATATGCTGAAGGGGTTAGTCAAGTGTCCTCATGTCTTTTCACAGTATCACAGTATATCAGAGGTTGGAAGGGACCTCAAGAGATCATCAGGTCCAACCCCCCTGCCAGAGCAGGATCACTTAGGGTAGTCTGCACAGGAATGCATCCAGGTGGGTTTTGAAAGTCTCCAGAGACTCCACAACCCCCTGGGGAGCCTGTTCCAGTGCTCTGTCACCCTCACTGGAAAGAAGTTTATCCTCATGTTGAGGTGAAATCTTCTGTGTTCAAGTTTGAACCCATTGTTCCTTGTCTTATTACTGTGAACCACCCAAAAGAGCCACTTGACACCCACTCCTCAGATATTTATAGACATTGATCAGATCCCCTCTCAGTCTTCTGAAGACTAAATAGCTCCAGGGATCTCAGTCTCTCTTCATAGGGGAGATGCTCAAGTCCCCTAAGCATCCTCGTGGCTCTCGGACTGCGTTACTTGTGTGGCAGGCCTTGCTACAGTGCCACAATAAATATTATGTCTGCAAAATGAATTTACATCTGCAAACAATCTTCTGATCTAGACACACCCTCAGCCTGCCATGAGGCTGAACAGCTGAAGTGTGTTGGCTTTGCTGGAAGAGCAGATTGTTGAAGCTGATGTTGATAAACAAGAAAAGAAAAAAGGATTCAAGTTTTATTGGAAATACAGAACAGAATGTACACCAAAACCAGACTGGTATACGTTCAACTTGATATTAGTACTGGTCACACAAACAGAAGGCAAAAATTCCTGCATACTGAAACCCTTCTCATGTAATGTTTTTAATGAATTGACTTGCCAAGAATCAGAAAAGTAAATTACAATATCTCAGATAACTTACTGCCTGCATGAGGCATTCAGAAGGTACAAGTTGTTTACTTTGGTTTGCTCATAAAATATTAAGTGTTAATTAGTGTTAGTGCTGATATTTAGTACTTAAAAAATTATATACAGCATTTGAACGTAAAATTAATGTGGTAGGGATTAGGTCTTAAGATGTTTACATGTGTATGTATTACATAAATGTGCATAGAGTTGTGTTTTCAGAGGAAGAATTTTGGTGATATTAACTGATCCTGTTAGTGCTGGAAAGAGCTTCATTTAGTAATAATGATTTATGATAAGAATAAGATCAAAAGCCACTGCTTATGTAATGTGTTTACACTTCCACTTCTAGCTGTGTTCTCTCCATCTTAGGCATTTATCAATAGAGGGATGAGAGAATTGGTGGCTTTTTTTAATTCCTAATATAACTTTGGCTTGGAGTTGGAATGTATTTTTTACATGCTTTGGGTCTAGTTTTAATCTTTTGCTAAAATCCTGGAAAAATCAGAGTTTTGTGACTTACATGGGAAAATGGGAACCAAGTATTCTTGCTGTTTGGCCTGGGTTTGTTTTCAGTTGTATTAAGACAATGAAATTTCTCTCTTGCTATACCAAATAATTTTAAAAGGAAAATACTGAGGTTTTTTTATGTCTTTCTCAAATAACGGGTTCAGAGCAAAAACATTCATTCATTCCATTTCATAATTGCATCCCCTTCCCAGAAGGATGAGCCTGCAGTTGAAGCTGGACATGGTTCCTTGAAAAGTGGCTGGAAGTCAGTTGTGTCTGAGAATTAAGTGTGCACTTAACTCCTCATAGCACAAGCACTAACAAATCAAGGCTTAGCTAAATAAAATAAACAGTAGTAATACAAAATAGCTTGTAAAATCAGTATTCTAGATGTAGTGATACATAATCATGCATTTGATGCTTAACTATTTCTACAAATTAGGAATCTATACTAGCTTCAAAATTACTATGGAGTTGATCTGGTAGTAGTAAGTTGCACTCTTTTGGCATTCATTTATATGAAGAGTTTAGGTTTGTGGTAGGTATGTGAGGGGAGTAACTGAAACCGCAATGTCAGCTCTATAGCTGTGTAATTAAACATTGCATCTTGTATTAATTATGTTGAGTTTTAGGTGAGCTGACTGTAGCTTGCAGGTATACAAATGATGATGGCTTAATGTAGTTGAGTGAAATGATGCTGGCTTAATTTGCTTTAAGTTAACACTAAGTTTAGATGAATGTCAGTTTTTCTTCTTGATTCAAAACACCTGACTTGATTTTTCCCTAATGAATGAAATTATTGCTGTACGAGGGTAGTTCTGTTTCTCTGAGCTGACATCTACTGAAATCTTATTTACTTACCACTAAAAATGTTCATTCAGCTTTGCTGTTAATTATCTTGTCACATTTCCTTGTAAAGAAAAAGCAGAACAAGTCTTGGTCTGAAGCTGTTAGTAACGAAGACACTTGCAGTCATATTATGCTGTCTATCGACGTTGCGTTAAAATGGGAAGCTGGTGTTACAAAAATTACTCTTGTGAGTACAGCTGATTAAAATTTATATATTTCAATGAAAAATATGTTGTGTGAAAAATATAAAATATATATATACATACACACACTCTTAGCTTATTTTAAAAACAAAATAATAGAAGGAGATTTAACACATCTTTGAAAAGTTGCACTTGCTCTGTTTCTTGGTACACTGAGCCTAAGTAGGAATTGCTCTCATTTTCCAGGAACCAAATTTTTAAGGAAGATTTAATGAAACTAGGCTTTGAGAAGTTCTATTTCTAAACATAACTTTCCTTTGCATGCAACTTCATCCAGTCCACTGTTGAAGGTCAGCTAAAAAAAATTTTGGTTTGTTTTTAAAAAACGGGATTGGAATGAAGACATTTTTCTTCTGTAGCTTGCACAAAGTATGTTCTGTGCTGATGCGAAAGAAAATGTAGACTGTTCTGGGTACTGGTAAAGAATGTGAACAAGCAGTTACTTTTGATTTTACATGTAAAGAATACGTGTTGAAATGAAAGTTGAGAAAATATGTGTGCATATATGTATTTTTTCTTTTTTACACTTCCATTAACAGAAAAGGTCCTGAAAGCGTGGGTGACACTGTAACCACTACATCAAGTGGCTGTGTAGAAGTTGTTACTTTGGAGGAGAGCTGCATTTCAAGGTAGTAACAGGTTCTGTAGGTAGGGCAGATGGAATTAGTAAGGGAGAAGATACAGAGTGTAAACAAAGGAAAAAGAAGGATTTTCTGTTACCATGTTTCAGGTTTGGCATGCGTAAATACATGAGCAGTGGCTAGTAGTATGTCCCTACAGGCAGCGTTCTCAGGCAGTTAAAAGCATTAACATGCTTTGCCAAGAGGATTGGGTTGCCTTCCATCCGTATCTCGTCCATGCTTGTGCGGATGTAGCGGGTGTTGTTGGATTTGCAGAAGGTGTCATCCGTGATCGTAGTGATGTTGTTGTGCTGCAGAACAAAACAAATCTCTGTAAATACACTCAGACATATACACACCCCTGTATATACAACCCCCCTAGAAATGTTGAAACGTTTCGTAACATCAGTTTTATTCCTTTTGCCCTTGCTCTTGTGGGGATTGATTTGTGTGTACCATAGATATGTGTAAATCGAGGCTCTTCAGACCAATCAATGAGGTCATTAGCAGTTTGATGTGATGATTGATGTTTGCTATGTATTGTAGGTCAAAAGATTATTACTGCTTTTGACCTCTTTCTATAGTTGATACAGAGAAAGTAATAAGAAATCAGAGAATCATAGAATGGTTTGGGTTGGAAGCGACCTTAAAGATCATCTAGTTCCAACCCCTCTGCCATGGGCAGGGACACCTTCCACTAGACCAGGTTGCTCAAGGCCTTATCCAACCTGACCTTTGTGATCTTGGAGTAAAGAGCCAGGAAATCCTTATGTGGTAATTAGTTAACCAACCTTTGAACCCCAAATGGTTGTGGCCATATGGATTAGAAGTAAATTGTTTTACTTGGAGGAGCATTAGACTATTGCAGTGTAAACTGTCTTACAAGACAGCAGGTTTGGTTTGGAGTATGCAACTTGTGAAACTCTTCAGAACAGACTGTAAGGAACTACTGCAAAAGTACCTGCAGGTGAAGAATACGCAGGCTGTCTGGTAAGTTAAGGGGAACAGATTCCAGTTGGTTGTGTCCTAAGTAGAGGTAGGCCAAATTTGTCAGCTTCTATGAGAAGGAAAGAGAGAGGATTAATGCTGGTGTTACTTACTTGAGGTTAAGTAACTTGTACCTGTTACAAGGCATCATCATTTTTTTTCCTGACTGCATAAAAAGTGTCCCAAGTGATCTAACACAAAACATTCTTTTGCTGTGAATGTTTAATTCTGTTTAACAACAAACTCATGGAAACAGACCTTCCTTGTTTTGAAAATTTCAATGTCAGTTTATTATTTATGAAACTTGAGACTCCTTTAGAGCTAAACCCTTGTTTATTAGTATTTATGTGGTCTTGAGAACTGTAGTTGAACCATCAATTTTGAACTGACTTTTTCCTTGCATGTCAAGAGAGAAAGAAGTAGGTATGATCTTTCACGGAAACATTGGGCTTTAGTATGAAAGAGATGAGAGAGTGACTGCATGAAGAACTGCTATTCCAAAGTGCCTTAAAAATAACAAAAGCTGGAAAGCTGCTTTGTCACAGTTGTTCTTTAGATTACAAAAATACAGAAAGAGCCATTTATCAGTATACTGCAGAGTCTCGTTACTAATTTCGTTTGCTTTGGTTACTTAAATTATTGTCTTTTACTTACCTTGAAGGCATTTGCTTTGATTCCTCTGCTCTTGATTCTATTTTGATTTGCATTAAATGTTGTTAGTTTGGGAGGTAGAACAGGAAGTTTCATAAGTCGATTTTCAGCAAGAGAAAGTTCTTCCAATAACAGAAGCTTTGAAAAGGCTCCATCTTCTATTTCTTCTATCCTATTTCCACTAAAATCAATTCTTCTCAAGGTGGCTTTACACAAAAGAAATGAAAATTTGAATATTGAATTTATGATATGGCAAGTAAACCGTGTATGGTTGTATATGTTAAATATTACACTGTTGGCTGCACCATCCTGACTGTGGTCTGCAAATGTAAATACTATTAAAATATGAAGTTGGATTTCCAGGTGGTCTTAAATTTTAAAAACAGAATAATGATAAGGAAAGTATTTAATATTCTGGGTTTGGCTGTTGGTTTGCTGTGTGGTGTTTTTTGTTTTGTTTTTTTTTTCCAGAGAGACAATAATGATTTTAGATACATTATCATGTTGTAGAGTGAGACAGCACTGGATGGGATGCAGAGTTAAATTTTATGTACTGATCTGCACTTTCCCTGCATGTATGAGAATGTTAAGATGGATACATGAGCCAAAATGAGTTTCCATATTGTCTTCATAGTTGTTCTTTTAATATAAGCATTGAATTAAGTAATACACATAATTAGGTATAGGGAAGTACCAAATATATCTTTATTTTGGTAATTTTGGCATACTATCAAGGGCCAACAGCTTCAAATATACTATTAAATAAACAGAAATGAAAATATCAATGTTACTTACTAATGTCAGCAAAATCTGAGACTGCTATCCTTTTAATTTTGTTGAACCTTGCATAGAGATAGGCTGTTTCCTTTGGCAGTGGGGGGACAGCTTCAATGTCTATTTCCTCACAGTACACTGATCCACTTAGACACACACACAACAGACAAGTAGGTAAATCTGAAAGCAAATTATTTTGAGTAGATGGTTCAAAGGTGTTCAAGTAACTTAAGCTTGAATATTTACAACAGAATTTCCCCAGCTATCTTTTAAGATTTCCCATTCTTAGATTAAAAATAATAATAAATTCTGTTAACATCAAGATCTGAACAGTTTTAGTGTTCTGAATTTAGAGTTCTCTATTTTTATTGTTGTGCCTAATTTCCCTATGTATATTCTTTGTTCTTATCTAAGCATGTCTTGAAATGCTATTAATTGATTTAATTCAGTTTTGTTGCTTAATTGGCTGAGTCTGAGGATGACAACCACAGCTCTGTGGCCATGTTACATGTCACAGAATCAATAAGGTTGAAAAAGACCTCAAGGATCATTGAGTCCAACCTGTCACCCTAAACCTCATGACTATCTAAACCATGGCACCAAGTGCCACGTCCAATCCCCTCTTGAACACCTCCAGGGATGGTGACTCCACCACCTCCCTGGGCAGCCCATTCCAATGGCCAACCACTCTCTCTGTGAAGAACTTTCTCCTCACCTCCAGCCTAAACCTCCCCTGGCGCAGCTTGAGACTGTGTCCTCTTGTTCTGGTGCTGGTTGCCTGGGAGAAGAGACCAACCCCCTCCTGGCTACAACCTCCCTTCAGGTAGTTGTGGACAGCAATGAGGTCACCCCTGAGCCTCCTCTTCTCCAGGCTAAACAGTCCCATCTCCCTCAGCCTCTCCTCATAGGGCTTGTGCTCAAGGCCTCTCCCCAGCCTCGTTGCCCTTCTCTGGACATGCTCCAGCAATTCAACATCTTTCCTAAACTGAGGGGCCCAGAACTGGACACAGGACTCAAGGTGTGGCCTAACCAGTGCTGTGTACAGGGGTACAATGACCTCCCTGCTCCTGCTGGCCACACTATTCCTGATGCAGGCCAGGATGCCATTGGCTCTCTTGGCCACCTGGGCACACTGCTGGCTCATGTTCAGCTGCTGTCAACCAGCACCCCCAGGTCCCTCTCTGCCTGGCTGCTCTCCAGCCACTCTGACCCCAGCCTGTAGCTCTGCATGGGGTTGTTGTGGCCAAAGTGCAGCACCTGGCACTTGGATTTGTTGAATGCCATCCTGTTGGACTCTGCCCATCTGTCCAGCCTGTCAAGGTCCCTCTGCAGAGCCCTTCTACCTTCTAACAGATCAACACCTGCTCCCAGCTTGGTGTCATCTGCAAATTTACTGATGATGGACTCAATCCCCTCATCCAGATCATCAATAAAGATACTGAACAGGATGGGGGCCAGCACTGATCCCTGTGGGACACCTCTAGTGATTGGCCTCCAGCCTGATGTGGCACAATTCACCACCACTCCTTGGGCATGGCCCTCCAGCCAGTTCCTAACCCAGCACAGAGTGCTCCTGTCCAAGCCATGTCATCTTTAGAACCATTCATTTGAAAAGAGAAATCCGTGCAGGAGGAACATCTGGCAGTGCCCACGTTGCATTGGAGGATTCTTGGCAGGGCCATGTACTCTCTGTGTTACTCCTAGCTGCTTTTTTGTCCAATCCTTTACATACAGACTCCAGCAATGATGATTCTATAAGTACTTTAGGCAGTCTGTTCCATTTTTTTACTGAGGGGTTTCTTATAGCTGCTATTTTAAGTAGTGTGAGAAACTCTGTCTTTTTTTAATGTAGTTTAAGCCCCTTGTGGCACGTCCTATTCCTCACAGACATTAGGAGAGCATTAGTATTTTCTGCTTTGCATTAATCCTGTATGACAGCAATAGGAGAAAACATGTAGTGAATATGGCTTTCAATCCAGTTTTCTCACTGTTGGGATCAGATTTACTGTGTTTTCTATATCGTGAGATTTTTGCTTAGCTTCCCAGCTGCTCTGTCTGTAGTAGGGCACACTGTCATGCTGCTAGGTAGTTTGTTTTCCCCACATGATAAAAGAGGATCTGCTGAAACCAATATTGTGGAAGTAGCCAGTCAATACTGGGAAGCTAACCCAGTATATATAATAATTCTTGTTTTCTTGCAGAAGTGCTGCACAGAATGGTACTGAGATTTTGAATTTAGCTTTCTGACTATAACCACCTGTTAGGCTTTAGTTCTGCCCCACTTGCCTCTTGATTTAGTGTCTTGTTTGTCATATACTGGAGCACAGGAAATGGAAAATGATTGTGAAACGATGTTGTGGCTATTTAAAAGGCAGTAGTGTTTATGCTTGTCTGGGTCTAGGAGCTCCGGGGTTCTAATGGATTTGTTCCACTTTTGATGGGAGCCTGTTGCCAGATGCTATTTGGCAATAACTAACCTTGAGTAAAACTGTGGTAGAGATTGACACTCCGGTGGTCTTGCCTAATCATCTGTTATCTGTGATCTGAGCTTCCAAAAATACACCCAAAATGTGTGTTGTCTTTTCAATGCTCTGTTCAGCAGACAAAAAAAATTTGTTCTTCTCAAGTTTAGAAATTGCCATGGCTTGTTACGAGAAATCTGGACAATATACCTGAGAGCCTGTTGGAAGCATAGGTTGATGAAGAATGTTCCTGATGTGCTTCAACCACTGAGCTCCCTGATCATCAGATGCAAACTGTGAGCATAGCCAGTTTTTTGAAGACATCTGCTTAAGTAATTTAAGCACATTATATTCAATCCCTAATTGGTTAAACTATGGAACTTATTGCTCGGTGTAATTTGTTTTTCTGGGTTATCTTGCCTCATTTAACTTGGATAATCTTGCCTTATTTAACTTGGATATATCTCTACAGCAAACATGACTGAGTAAGTCTGTAAAAATTCATGTGAACTGGAGTTTGTATATTGGGAGTTTACTTGAGGATCCTTTAAATATTTTCAGCCTGCTCCATCAGAAGTTAGAAGACTTTCCATAGGAGATATGACAGATATTCATAAATGAAAAGATTAATTCTGTATCTGTTTTCATCCTCAGTATATTACATATTTATATGGGAATATGTTCTTTTGGATAGCTTAAATGTTACAGCATTCATATAAATTCACTTACTTGTGTCCTTTGTTGGTGGCACATTGCGTTCTCCATCATCCCCTTGCAGTCTTAGAGAAGTGTCAAGAGAAACATTTGTTCCATCCTTTGTATGAGAGCAAGTGTTAGTTGTAAAAACAAACAGCAAGCAAGAAACCACGGAGTATAACAAGCATTGAAATAGCACATCTTTTAGAAATGAGCTTCCTATGACATACTTCCTGATGATGTTTCATTTGCAAGCTGCCATCAGTCATCCAGCATGTAAGAGTATATGCTATCCCTTTTGTACATGAGCTGTTCACTTTGGAAGGCAAGAAGGGAAGGTGGTGCTGCTAAGTGTCCATTAGAAGTTCTTTAGGATGGAACAGTAGACATAAATAGAGAGAAAATGTACACCATGTGATGGGGATGGAAATGTAAGTGATAAGTGTCTGCAAAAAGCTGGAGTTCTGAAGAGAGAAGAAAATGCAAAATTTGGTAGGATTCTTGGAATGTAAGTTGGTTTGGGGGTGGTGGTGGTTGTTTTGTTTTGCCAAACTAATCTCAGTAAAGTAGCTTTGCATTTAAAGTTACTCTGAACTCCCCGCTGAGAGAGACATTGTATCTTCTCAAGTGCAGAACATCTTAGTTTATAAACTTTTTCCTTTCAGGTACTGGGTGAAATTTAGCATTCATTTCTCGTGGCTGCACTTAAGTCTGTTTTAAGACTTGGGCTGCTGACTGAAAGGGCCTTTTGTGATGCAGGAAACGGTAGTTTCAGGTTTCCGCTGAATACTGTAGGAATTTTAGAGAATTCTATACTATTTCTAGCATTATGGTATACAGTGGATTATACTATGATTTGTATATGTAATATTTAAGGGAGTTTTAGATTGACTCTGGCAGTTGTTCTTGGCTAGCATCTTTCATAGTCTCTTTTTTGGTGAGGAATATTTGCAGGACAGAATGCTTTATGGTCTGCATGGCTATTGAAAATACACGGAGAAAAATACATTATTGGGTGTGGAAGATGTTTGTCTTTAAGTGTGCTTAAGGATCAGGCCCTGGCATGAGTATAGTCCCCTCTTGAAGAGAGCTTCTTATACACTGGGAGTGCTCACAAGTCAACTGTGTCTCCCCCAGCCCCACTTCAGGCTTGTAGAACATAGAAGTTCATTTAGAACAGCAATGTGACAGTAACACTGCGTCAGGTTATTTTTTTTATATTAACTTTGTTTTATGTAGTTTTTGGTTGCTTGCGTATGCTTTAGTGTGGGAATTTCTGTGTTCTGCAAAATAAAACCCTCAAGCCTGACATAAAGCCTGAGAAACAAATATCTTGGCCAGCCACTGTCGTTTTGACCCCTTTTTAGCCTATGAATCATCCATCCCTTGGCTCTTCCCTGCATCTGTCTGTGCTGGCTATGCCTCATTTTGCCTCTTGGTTGGGATAGACTGGTTTACTCTAGAAAGAATTTTATACCCAAGTTGGAATGCTGTCAGCAGCAGTTGTAGCATGAAACTTTTGTGTAGTCTAAGAGCTTTCTTGGGTGTAGAGAAGCAGGGAAGGGGGTGGAATGGTGAGCTGAACAGTTAGACTCAAACAGGCAGCAAATCTTACAGAAGGTTTCTGAGGAAATATTTAGCTCCAATAGGCACATTGATGAGGCATGTGAAGACATTGTCCTTGATCGTGGTATCTATGTCAGTAGACACTTCTGTGTACATGGACTTAAAGCAGAACAGCTATGCTCCTGTTGTGGTAATCTGGTTCATAAGGGACATTTTTAATAGGCTTGTTTGTAAGACACATTTGCTGACATAGCATATCTGTACCAGGTCTAGATTTCTAGCACAGGATCCTGCTTGAGGTGTGATCTATGAAAAAATACTCACAAGTCCTTTGCAGAATACAACATGCAACTGATTGGTGCAAGTGGAAAATGTCAACAGCAAATAAACCACAGTACTGTTAAATCTGGAAAATAAACAACAGATGTCCTGTCCTCTCCCTCCAAAAGCCCCAGCAATCTGAACGGCAAATCCCAAACCCCCAAATCCCAGTAGTATAAATAACCAATATATTGGAAGTATTTCCTGGTCAGCTATAAACGTTCCCAGCCATGGAATATCAGTGCAGAAGATTGTTTGGATTATAACCACAGAAAGTTCATTATTTACAGATGTAAGGAGTGCACTGAAACAGTAGGGGCCCACTTACTTAAATTCCACCTGCCACTTGCACTTTACTCCACAGACATGGATTGCCCTTATATATTACATCTAAATCCTCTAAGCACCTCAAAACTTCTGTAAATTTATGGAGTCATCTGTGTAACACACAAAGCTCTATAAAGCTGGTAGTTAATATGCAATGGAATTAATTACTCCAGATGTGAGACAGCGTCTAACTAGATGGTGGTTTTGTTGTGGAAATTAAGATTTCATGTCTTTAAACTTCTGGTATTTTATTCAAGACTGGGGTGGCTATCGTTTCAAATAACAGTCATTGGAATACGTTTTGCTTGGCTGACCTTTTCCTTAGTGGTGAGGTTCACTTCATTTTGTTGATCGCTAACACAAATAGATTTCTTCTGGTACTTTCACTAAAAACCTTTCTCCTAACTGTGTGTTCAAGTGCAGTTCCAGCACAGCACCCTGTGTGTGCAAACACGTAGAAAGGAGTTAAATTTGTCATGCAAGATAGATTTCTGACTGGGCATGTTTGAGGAGGTTGTTGGTATCTATTTCAGTTGCAGTTAACACACAAAATATTCTGGGAGCTAGGTTTTGTGCAACAAATGAATAGAGGATGGTATGTGCATCCCATGGTTTAAACTGGGAACACTGGAACTTGTCTAGATGCATTTGTTGCGCATAAGGAACTAATTTATTATTTTGCAAGGAAAACAAGATGTCATTGGAGAACTGACCTGATGGAAATAATGACTGGCTGCATTCCTAGAATTATCCTGAGCAGAACTGTTGGCTTTCAGGAGACCTCTAGTTTATGGCACTGCCAGTATGGGCTTCAATTAGTCCATGGCATGTCTCTTGGCACTGTTTTCTTGTGGATATAGTCCTTATTGTTGTCGTTACTGAACAGTAGTATGCTCTTAGTAGAATGGTGTTAGTTGTGAATGATGCTATGCCTAACTAGTCAGTTAGCTCTTTCAGTGTTCTTTTAACAATTTACTCAGTTGCCACCTTTTAGTTACTTAAATGGTCTCTTCTTCATGTTTTACTTCATCAGTGTGGCAGATGTCAGATTTAAAACTGCTTCAGACTTTTTTAAAAATATAACTGTAGCTGCTGGTTTTAGTCTAGTAATTGAGCTGTAACTTAAGTAGAAGTAGGAAAATAGAAAAAAAAATCACTTTTGTGTTAACTTTTTAGTATGTGCTGCATTTTTTTTTTAATTATGTCCTGCTCATTTTTTTTCATGTTTATCAGACTAATTTAATGTAACAAGTGCAGTTAATATTACTGAAAACTTCCTTGAACTTATTAATATTTAGTTGTGACTGTGGTGTTGCCATATGTGGTATTTTCCTTGGCAATTAGTCTCGGGACAATCACTGTTGGCTTTTGTTACTGATCACTGTTTATAGTTCATCCTCTTGATGTGTATATCATTTAAGTCCTGTCAGAGGCACTCTGAACAGAGGTGTGAGGTTTTTAACTGTCCCTGCCAGCAGAGTACAAAACTTCATTTCGCCCTTCTCTTGCTACGCCTTCTGCTTGAGTGTTTAGCTGCCATGTGTGGAGTACACGGTGGAAGAAGTTCAGAACTGACCATTTGGGGGTGCTGGTGAGTTCCATGAGGTGCAACTTCTGTTGCTACCATGAAGATTCACAGTGTTAATAACGTTAGGTGACTACTGCAGGGCTGGATGTTCCATAGTATTTCAGGACTGCTAAACTGTTGATCTGCAAAAACCCCAAATAACCTACCCCTGAAAAATCAAGGCAAAAGACTTGTTAGTTTGGTAAGTCAAAAGAGAAACTGTGGTTTATGCTGGCAGGATATAGAAAAAAGCACTGATTTAAATATCCCTTTTATAGAGGAAAAAAAAATCCTAAATAAAAAACCCACGTTGTTTTTAAACAAACTTGCTGTGTTAATACAACTTTGCTCAAACTGTTGAGCTTGTATATTAGTATAGCTCATTCTTGAAGCATTTACAACTGTAGGCACATAACTATAGCAGAGTTAAAAGTTATGGTTTAGTCTGATTTGTGAAAGTCTGTCTTTTGTAGGTTTCTCAAACTGTAGCAAGGGGAATAGTTTTGTGGGTTTAGTAGTGAGTGGCTTTTCCTATGTCTGAAACAATGGGATGTTTTGCTATTATTATAACAGTTATCCATAAACCTTCCATACATGCATGCAGCACCTTATTCATATAATGCTTAGCAGTTAAAATATTAAACTGATAATATAAATACCTTTCTTATATCCTTGGATTGCATTTCATAATCTTGTTGGCTTCCCATGGTAACATCTGTATCATACTCATAGAACTGGAGTGATTCTTGCTGTATAGGTGGTGCTGAATTTACCAAAGGTACAAACACAAACAGAAAAACAGCAGTCTGCAAAGTCTTCATTCTTGCACGAAGCAGTGTCTGTGACTTTCACTGAGCTGGTGAAGATCTGCTCGTGCGTTGACTGTGGAGAATACTTTCTTTGTGACTGGAAATGAAAATGCAGTCCGTCAAAACAATATTTAAAGCCTAGAGGACTAGCTGGCAGGGGTTTCTAACGCATAAGGAGCATGGAACAACTTTTAACTCTTCATATCCTTTAATTAGGCTCTAGCATTCTAAAATCTATTCTTAAATTTCTTAAAGAAAATGAGCAGTAATGAACATTTTCCAGCTAACAAAGAAAACATCTGAACTGCATTTGCTTATTTCCCAGTATGTTACTTTGTTAATAGCAGGAGGGTTTTGTAAAGCATTTTATGAAGTCTTTGACATATGTGTAGCTGAGCTAATTAAGAAGACAGAGGTCCTAATATATTTTTCTAGGATGTCAAAATAATGATTTTCAAACCTAAATGTTCCATAGCAGTAACTTCTCATTGTCTTTACAATTAAAAGTAAATGAGAAAATAGCAATCCCTGAATGTTTTACAGGTTGCACACTTTTCAGGCAGGGGGAGGGCCTCTAAATATCATCTTTAAAACATTTTTAAATACATATGCAATCATTTAAAAAATAAATCTTTACACAGCATTTTTTTCCCTGTTTGCTCTAAGTATTTTACTTGAGCTGTGGCTTAATATTCTTTCAGGAAAAAAAAAGAGGACCACCTACCGTTTTAGCAGATTCCAAGTCCTTCTGTGATTGTCATAAACCCAGATATCCTGATCTATAGGTTAACCTATAGTGGATTGGTAAAAGAGTGAAGTTATGAATCACATCCACATTGTTGAAATGAATCCTCTTAAAGTTTGACAGTCTTAAAAGTGCTTTCCATGGGGTAAAAAATGCTTTGCCAGCATTCTTTCCTAGGGTAAGAGGTAATATCCTGGAGCAGAGGGGTTGTACTTTGAATAACGTTTGTGAAAGTTAAGCTTGTCTGGCTCATCCTACTTTGGATAGGAAAGCCTTCTGCGGTGTGGTGAGGTACTAATTGCTCAGGCTTTTTCTGTACATCACATACTCGTTGTGCAAGCTGGAGGTCTGTAACAATGCATGTGTTATCCATTTTGTTTAATGGTTTAGCTAAGAGACAAAGCAGCTGCTTTCTGAGTGAGCCAGAGGTAGAGCCAAAGCATTCCTATACCGTGTTAGTCACGTTTTATGAGTAATAAAAAGTTGTATATGTTTAGACAAGCTTCCCCTAGGTATGGGAACTTTTCAGTCTGAAGAGTTATGGAAACAAAAAATAATTAATAGGATCTTGTGTGTGAGAGAGATTCTCAGACAATTAGTTCATTGTTCATTGCTCAATGCTTCGTTGAATGACTTGTTAGACAATTTATTGAAAATTGGATTTCATGATAAATGCTTGTTTTGGTTAAAGTTCTCTTCCCTTCTATAGATAACTTATTAAACACTGTCCAGGTGTAGAAGTGTCATCTGCAGCAGTTTTCTGGATTTCTAATGCACTTCTTCCTCCCCCATCCTTTTCCTTAGTATGTGTTTTTGGCAGTCAGTACAAATGAGAGCCAGATGACCAACTTTCAAATTCACAAAGTAGCTTTTTGGGGTCTTTAAAAAGAATGTAGCAATAAAATCTCTTTGGAATATATTCCAATTTCTCTTTCATTTTCCTACTTGCCCTTTTTTCTGGATTGTACTGTCAGCTAGAGCAATGTTGAGGATAAACATTGTACCTATTGGGTTAAGTTTTAAGTGCTGCATGGTTTAAGAGCCAGATGTCTGTAGTAAATCTGCAAATTGGAGAGTAGCTACAGCCATTTGCTCTCAATTTTTTTTCCCAGTTTATAATCAGTTAGCACTTTCTGAACTCATTAAGACTTCATAAAAATGATTTTAGCTTAGCTCATAGGCAGATTAAACCATGTCATAGTTTAGACTTGGGCCTTGCTCAGTGGTGGTGGTTTTGATTTATGTATGTCAATTAAAAGTAAAGGGTAAAGGGAAGAGGCTCAATAATGGAAACTGGATTCTGAAGCATGCTGATTGCTATTGTGCTGGGACAGTACAAGCAACAGATGATCTGAAGTGTCTAGGTTTGTGGCAGTTTAGGCTGGGTGCCCCCTGCCACTGCTACATGAGATACACCTCTGGTGTCCTGGGTGCCCACCCAGAGGGGTGGACACAGGAAATGGCGTATTTCTACCCATAAATCCTGTGCCCTATAAGGCCATCTGCAGAGTCATTCTCTTCCTCTTTCTTCCCTCTGCTCCCATGGGAGATGTCCTCTCTTATCGGGTAATGCCGGGGGAGTATCCTCAAGGCCTCTTAGGCCTGTCTAGGCCTAATGCCAGGAGGAGAATGGAGGGGGGGCAGTCTCAGACCTGGCCAGCCTGAGACTTGCCTAGCAGTAGGAGGGGGGGGGGAAGGAAGAGCCCTGAGGGGTTGGGTAGACCCTCAGGTGGGAGGAAGGGAGGACTGGGAAGCTTTTGGGAATCCTGTGAGGGGATTCTGTATGCTTTAGGATGTTTTTTTCCACTATGCTTTGTAGTTTGTAGTTTTCTGTAGCTTCACCAATTCGTTTTTCCATTTTAACTTTTTCCACCACTCTCCAATCCGTTTGTGAGTGTCATTCTTTTGTCCCTTTCGGGGCAAGAGATGTTCTGGCTGGCCTCAAACCAGCACAAGGTTGTAAAGGTGTGTTCTGCTACAGTGCATAGAAACTTTGAGTCTGAAGTACTCTGTGTGATAGAAGGGGAGATTTGCTGACGGAGGGACAGAAGAGCTGCAGTGTCAAGACCATCTCACCATCCCTTGTGGTTTCATGCACGTTTCAGAAGTCATGACATCAGCTCTGCTTTGCAGCTGCCACCCTCTCACTAAACATCCAGGTTAAAATTTCATCTGGTCCTGCAGCATCCAATTTTTTCCAGTGCTTTAGTGTAATCAAAGGATAAATGTTCTGAGACAAGTATTAAGTACAGAAGCTGAAAGCATGTTATAACAAAGATATGTAATATTTTATATCCAGATGAAAATTTATTTGATAGGTACTGAAATCCAATGTACCCGAAGTATCTTGAGCATAGCTTTAGTTTTTCCTTATGTGATAATTTTTAAAATTGAGGGAAAATTACTGCATACGTGAGGCCTTGAACATTTAGGAAGTCTTCATGCAAGAAAACTTACTTGCTTTCATCTGCAAAAGAGGTTTTGTAGCATTAGATGACTTTAATAACAGCTTCTGCAGAAAACATTGTCAAAAGTCTGTGGTCATCAGGTTCAGAAGATTCTAGTCGTGCACTTACCACAAAAAACTTGTGTAATGTGTGTGCTTACTGCTGTTATCCAAGCACTTGCAAGAAACTCATGAATACTTGTAAATACATTTGCATTCATTGCTTTGGCATTATGCCATCAAGGTTTACCTTACAGTTCAGTTTTTCTGTTACTTTAAACTGTCAGTGCCAAATAAAGTAGCAGTCCTGTCCCCTGTTTCATCTGCTTGTCATCCTTTGTGCCAGAAAGAAGAAAAATTACCAGCTAAGAATTTTAGAGAGAAATTGGTTCTGTGTGATCATCTAACAGATGCTCATAGCAGCAGAAGGAAGGGGTGGGTACCAGTGGCTGCAAACAACAAAGGGGTAGTATTGCTTCTTTCAGCAACAGTACTGCTTTATTCCTGCTCAAAATGAGCTAAAATAACCACAATGTCCAGATCATCTGAAATGAAAAATGTGGTTCATGTTCATTGACAGCATGGAAGCTAAAGGAAGTGGTTGCCCTGGCAAGCAGAGTATGCTTTCTAGGCATTGGTACAGCTTCCATGTATGATGCTTAAGTGTCTGTTGCTTGGACTCCAGATACAATGATCTGTGTTCTTAAAAGGTGGTTTCTTTTCTGAACACCTAAACAAGCTCTGTTGTTAACTAACTGAACTCCAGTCTTTGAGGAGGGCCTTGATAACGTGTTTATGGTATGCTTTCTGGTCTTTCAGATGTGCTGCTTTTTTTTTTTTGTCTGTTGTGTCTCATTTTCACTGACTGATTTCCCCACAAAATACTTTCACCTGAAATGCTAGACATTTGAAATGACTTCTTTACTAGCTGTGTTGAAATAGAATCCTGGCTTAAATTTGACTGATAGTCACTTCCCTAGAAATTTGTAAGGGTGTGAAATGTAGCAGAAGGTGTAAATGAACTATAAAAATTCTTTACCTCTAGTAGACGGAGTCCAAGTCAATCTAACAAGGGAATCCTGCTCTCTGGTTTCTGCTTTCAAAAAACCTTTAGGGGAAAAGGGTTTCATGCAGAATAAGCGTCAAATTTGCTCCTCAGTGTTGCCTTGTGTTAGATTAGACAATGAAGAATAAAAAGAGGGGAAAAGAGAAGTTGGATGAGTATAGATGGTAGAGGTAGGAAAGGTATGGAGGAGCAAGACAAATTAGGGTAACTGTCCAGACTATGTTTTGCTGACTGAATCTTCTATATCATCTGGGGTAGAATCTGGTATTTAGTACTCTTTATAGGTCAAGAGCAGGTAAAGCAAAAATCAAGCTGAAAATATCCTAGAGGGATTATTTGATCTGGTTGATGTCCACCTCTGTCTATCTATCTTGTACTTGAAGTGGCCTCCTGTATTCTGCCCTACTCAGAGCTTTGGTATGACTAGTTAATTTCTGTTCTCACCGTTCCACTAGCACTTCAAAAGGCATATCAAAAAAGAAGCACAAGTTTTCCTTAAGAGCTAATCATACAGGTGCATACTGCAGAAGCTGCCACAAGCAGCTCTTGTCTTGTTTGTTGCCAGAGAAAATGAACCTATTTAAATGGAGGTCCGTTTTTTTTCCTGTGGGTTTCAGCAAAAAGCAGGTCTCCTAGGTGCTAGCATTTTAATGACGTGTTCACCCTGTCACTTTAGCACTTTAAATTTAATCCTTACTAGTTTAGTACAAAAATGATAGGAGAGAGCTTTTAGCATGGCTTTGAAATGCTCTAATATCCTTTATGATAGAGAGCTGACGGCTGCTCACTGATAATCCTCAATGTGAGGCACATGTCTTGCTCCTGGTTAACTTCTGCAAGGCCACTGAAGAACTGACTGGCTTGAAAAGAGACAGATAACCAGGGGGGATAGCCTTTCCTCTCTGCAAGGCTGGTTGGAAATTACTTCTGGGTGCCTGTAGGTGTTTTGTGGAAGCAGGAACTGGCACTGCCTATATAGAGACTTGTGAATGTGTGATGGCAGGAAAAAGAGGGAAGGAGAACAATAAAAAAAAAGTTTTAAAAAAGAGGCCCTTATCTTTGGGGCATGTGGATTAAGAGCAGAGTTTATGAGGCAGCGCCAGGGAGAGTTCTGCAAGGTTACTGTCAAGATAATCCTTATGAAATAAACCAAAACTGAGGGGAGTTAAAATTTTTCTAAATACTCAGGTTTGTTCTATATTTAGGCAAAGAAAGTGTACTATTGTAGCTGCTTAAAGCCCTTGGCTTTCATTGTGTCCTAGTCTCTAAAGGACAGTACTGACAAGTTGTGTTCCTGGGTTTTATTGGTTTTGAGGAAAGAAATACAGATTATTGCTTAACTTACTTATGCCTGATGAACACTGGGAGAGAATCACTTACACAAAGTGTTCAAAAGTTAGTGTTTTCTCTTGGGGGAGGAATGGCTGTGACAATGAGATGGGGACGAATGAGGAAAGCTCTTAAGGATTTCTAGGCATTTATAGACCTAGACATGATGCTGGATTTTCTGTTGTACATGAGTGTTCTGTGTGGAGGTGACAAGTTCAACATTCCTGAGCGTATCTTTTGCAGGAACTGTGATTAAAGACTTTTACGGTGTTGACCAGATGCTCTGCATTGGAATAATTATAGTATGAAAGGGTTTACAGAGTAAAAGGTAGTTACTGAACTAGCCTGGTATACTAAATTATCTTCAAGCAGTGAAACATAGATTGACTGTTAAAGAGAATGAAGAAATGAAATGGTGTTTAAACTGAACCCCATCTTTTTACTGTCTTCTTTTTTAACCTGAAATAAATAACAGAAGTATTCTTGTGTTCTCTACATCATTTCATTTTTCTAAAATGCAGGCCTTTTCTGCTTGCCTGTCGTTTTGGTCTCCCTGATTATACTGCTGCAAGTATGTGTGATAAGAAACTTTTCTGTAAGTCCTGTGTCTTCCTGTGCTTTTTGTGGAGATCCTGGTACAGGAGTGTAAAAATAGCTTTAAGGCAGTTCAATGTTTGTGCTTATGCTGGGGCTGGATCCATTCTGGGAACAAAAAGCCAGAGTATCCAAAAGGGAGGATGCAGTCTCTTGGATTGTTCTTGAACAATGCACTGATACTGGGCTGAAGGTGATACAGTAGAAGACTTGTTGGGTAGTATTAAGCACAGTATATTCCAGTTCAGCATCTTTGATGGGTGGAGGAGGGTTGGAAGGCAGTATTAAATATAAAAGAAATGGTCATATTGTCTAGAGGGAAAACGTAGAACATTCCTAAAGATTCAGAATGATCAAAAAGTACTGGAGATTAAATAGTTGTGTAAACACCTCCGGTGTGTTTATGAAAAGCTGCAATGGTTTCCAAGGCTCAGTGAATTAGATTGAGTTTAGGTCACTATTAGGGCTACCAGCTGCAAAATAAACACAGCTGAAAAATGACCCAATGGTTCTCTGAAGTTGTCTGAACATCCTTCCATATGTTTTGAATTCATTACCAGCATTTTTTAAAGATGAAAACATTACCTTTATTCCTTGCATTTCTGGAAAAGAAATAGACTCCTTTTATCAATTACAGTGTTATAAATGAGTAAAGCACGTCTGAAAAGTCATACACAACAGTAAAGAGAAATCAAATTGTGATTAACAAATGCACCTGGTGACTAAAATACTACTTCTGTCTGCTGTTCTTGATGTTATTCATATAATTTGCTTTATTCTCTGTGTTTACAGCTAATCTTCATATTGATCTCTTTTCCCAAGGAAAGCTTGTTGTTTTTCTTCTCTGTAGATGGTGAATTTATGCAATGATTAATGGGACTCTGGTATTATTTTCCTTTTAAACTAGTTAGGTTGTTAGAAATGTAGATTTTGGACAAAATAATTTAAAATATTGTATGATAAAGGCTTCTCTTTGTGCAGTTGCATAACATCCAATGAAGTATATGCAATTTGCTTTATAGCTGAAAAATTCATGCTCTTGTAGAATATATATGTTCTTATTTGGTGTCTTTTGGATAGGAAATTCCTATGGTTATTGCTTGCAATGATGAAATTGGGAAACAAAGAAGGAAATTGAATCATATTGCAACTGGAATGTTAATATGTTAAAAAGTTAGAAAACTCGAAACGTGAACCATCTGTTTTCTGTATAAAGGAGTTTCTCTCCTAATCCATGTAACTTTTACTATTGGAATAGTGAAGTAAGTATCTCAGGAAGTAAGTCTTGTCAGTATTAAATACCATCAACAACAGAAAATGGAAAAAGGCAAAATACCTCCCCACTGTTTGGAGGCTAAGGAAAATATGTAGACAGTTGTATTAATCTGCTGTTAGTTCTCTTCCTTTGTTTTGATTTTTACAATAACCTCTTGTGGTAGAGGTTTTATGAAAAACCATGTCAGTTCAGCTTTAATTTTGTGCATTAGAGTCATAACTGAGTGTTGTCCAGAAATGTGAGGCTTTTCCTCCATAGGTTCGCACAGATATCAAAATGTTCTGTGATGTGCTCATACTAATAATGCTAATTATTCTGCATTCTGCATAATGCTGATAGTATTTAGCTTAGAGTTCAAGAATGTTCCACCCTTGTTTACACAGATAAGACTTGGAGAACATGCTTTTTTTCATAATAGTTTGTTCAAAGCTGAAGGCAGAACTGAGATTCCAGTTCTCTCAGTTGCTGTGTTTCTGCTTATATTTCTGATAGAGAAAGAAATTTTTTTGATAACCCCAGTTTACTGCACCTTGATTCGTATCACAGCACTCTCTTAAGTACAAGGACTTCTTTTTGGGTGTGCCAAACCAGAATATGTGTATCCAGGGGTGCACTTGATGTGCTGCAGCTGCTCATGGGTTTTAATACTGGCTAGGGCTAGCCTGAGGTAAAGCTCCTCTCCCTCAGAAAGCAGAGGCTGGGTCTCATGGCCTCATCACAAGTATTTTGCTCTACGGATTCACCCTAGTGCTTCACCTGAACTGCTAATGCAGACACGGTGTTGTAAACTAGACCAGGTTTTGCTTCTGTTTGCTGACTACTGTAAATAAATGAATGAAGCTGGTTTATGTTTGGTTCTTAGCTTGTATATCCATTTCTGGCTTAAAAATACTATATAATATTCTGATAGATACTATATAATACTCTGATAAAAAATACCAGAGTAAACATGAAGCAAATGTGTTGATACTCAAATCTATGTGGTTATGTAGTGGTATAATTTGGTTTATACACAGCTCCACATGACTAGGCTGCTCTGTGTGCCTGAATCAGTATGGGTGTGTGTCTGCCACAGAACCCTGACACATGGAACATTGTAGACGTGCTGTTTCCAAATTCAATGAGCTAGAATATCCTTTGGTTTATAACCATAGTCAATAGACCTTATGAAAATGTTTGTATTCAAATATATCAAAGCAATAAGCACATTCTAATAGTGAAGAGTAAGACCAGCACGTTGCCACATTAAGGATAGTGAGAGCATAGAACCTGGTGTGGAATTCAAAATCAAGTTCAGTGTACAATATACTGTCTCCAACAGGCCATAAACAGGTGGGAAGACTGAGAACAAGCATGTGTGATTCTTGTTTCAGCCTGTCTCTGAGTATCTTCCATTCCTTAGCTATTCTCAGCTCAGCACTTTTCTACCTACTGTGCTTTGTCTGGTTGACAGCATATGATGCATCTTTTCCAAGAAATACAATTACTTATGCAGTCTTCCCTTGGAGCCACATATAAAACTGCTGCTGCATTCACTGTGTTGTCAGGCATGCAGTTCAATGAGCTGATTATTCCAAACTTGTGTTTGTCTAGTTTGTCCTGGTATGTTCTAGCTTTTATCTAATAGCTCCTTGCTGATCTACTGGAGCAGTTGATCCCTGGACCAAAGCTGTGCTGTCTGTGCAACTCAAGATTTTGTGGGTAACTCCCATATCTCCCCTTAGCCGTCTGTTTTTTGAACTGGTGATTTCTAGCCTGCTTAGTGCTGTCTAAATAGAAGCCATGCCTCACATTTGACATCACCACCTTTCTCTAATACTTTTCTAATGATGCCATATGTGGAGATGATAGCTCCCTGAAAAGCTGGGAAAACAAAAGCATGTTTAATGTTTGGGACAGCCACAGATTTATAGTGGCATCATGAGGCCTTCTGTTTTCTTTAACTCTCTAGTTACTCTGTTTGTTTGAGTTTCCTTTTTAATGCTACTGGTCATTAAGCCAGTGTTTCCTCTGAACTGCCTTTTGTTACATCTAAGTCTCGCTCCCGGGTGGTGGTGGTTGGGTTGTGCTTCAGTAGTTTTTATCTGAAGCTAGTATCATCTTTTCCATGGCTGTCACTTTCCATCTAACAATGTGTTGAATTTCATTGGCTGCTATATCATATTGAGGTCCTTTGCAGTCACTCTTCACTGACACTTACCAGTCTTTGTTGTCATCTTGCTTCTTAGCCTATTTATCTAACTTTTGCAAGTACATTAAGTTGTGTAAATTGTGTGGGAAGATTCCTCCACAGCAGAAACTGACAGTTTATTCTTATACTGTTTCTTATACTTTATTTGATTTTGTCAATGCTCTCACCTTTGTGGCAGCTTAATTTCCTTAAAAATATTTCAGAAATTTTTGTAAGTTATTTGGACCAGCATCTTCATTTTTCATATCCTTCATGATTCCTTCAGAGAACTCCAAAAAGATTTGCAAGGCAAAAATACCATGACTTTTACAGAAGCCATGCCAAGTCTTTGCAGAGAAAATTGTTTGTCTAAGTATCCGTTAATTCTGTGCTTTATTGGAACTTTTCTATTACACACTTCAGGTTTAGCAAGTCTTTAGTGCCTGAGCTTCACTTGAAGCTTTTGTCAAGGATGGGATGGGATTTGCCACAGATGAGATACAATGATAACTCAATGAAAAGTGAGTTGTGATGGTTCTGCTTGTAATACAGTTCCTGTGTCCCATCTGGAAGAATTTAATGAGATAACCCCCAAATCTTCAGTAATTATCAGTTTGACTTATATTTAATCTTCGAGAAATGTATATAACTAGTTGCTATGAAGACCATGTATTGAATTCTGCTTCAAAGCTAAGCTTTGCTTCATAGATGCTTTTAAACCCTAGAAAGTTTGTGATAAGATATAATACTTGTAGTGTGTTTAAATAATGTTCTTTTCTAAAGCTGAGCAAGCCTTTCAAAAAAGCCTTTATTTAGACTGGCATTTTGTACACTATTCACTTAGTCTGAAATGAAAAGTTACAAAGATTCCCTAAGGTTAATATGGCACATGTTTATATTAATAAAACTATAAAGTTACATATTTGTATTTAAATTTGTCTATGATGTACATGAGTTTTTGATAAGAGTATTAGCTAGCTAATTGGTACCAGTTATACAAAGGGATAGTCTAAATTAATAATTAAAAAGGCCAAAATGCTACTATGTTACCTGTTCTACTTGATGAACAATTCTGATAAAAAGATTACATTTTTAGTTGTCTTCTAAAGTAATATGGACTAAAGCATAAGTGAAATGTACATACTAGTGTTTCAGTTGTATTAATGCACATCTTTTCCCCTATGTACTAATACCTTTGGCCAAAGGTCATCTATTGCCTATATTACTAATGAGCTAAAATCTCCTTTGAAAGAGCTGTGCTAGCTGAGGTACAAGCTGAGAAATAAATATTGTAATACCCCTTCACAGGACACTGCAAAGCTAACACAAGGAAGCTTTGAAATCCAAAGTTTGTGACTTTCCTGTCTAATCATAAATTGCAAGAAGAAACATCTGTGTTTCTGGAAGATGTGGTGGAACCTTGTGAAAGTACTTTTGCTCTAGTGCATCTTATTTTTTTTACTGCTCTCAGTTGTAAGGTGTAGAGCTAGGTGGTCTCAGCCTTTTCTGCTTGTCCCTATTGAGAATAGCATTGCTTTGTATGACAGTCGTTTGGCAAGGTGGGTCACTTCAGAATACAAAAGCTTTTTCAGGTCTATGTTCTTTCAACTTAGACTATCCACCCAAGGATGAGTCCATCATCAACCCAGGTGCTGAGGGGAAATTTTCAAACATACCAGGTCATATATCAAACTCCTAGCACTGGAATGAGAACTGTTTCACCCCTAGTATGATGGTTTTCACTGCATGAATAAGAGGCAGTTTACCTACACTAAAATCCAGTTTATAAATATATCTTAAATATCCCAAACTATCCAACTGCTGTAAAATGGATACGAATACCCCACAACTAAGGCAGTTTTGTGAATACTAATTGTCATTACTTCACTAAAAGTAAGGGTGAAAGTAGTTGTCTTCTGCTTCATGATCTTCTTCAGTTTCATGGTCAGGTGTTTCATGATTGGCTTCAGCTTCTTCAAATTCTTCTGGTGTTAAAAATCGTCGGAACACTGCTGTTCTTAGCTGAGTTGACTTGTTGACCTTTTGTTCCCCATAGTAAATGGTTCGGATGTGGGGGAAGCAGAAGAATGCATAGGTGCTTAGTGGAACTGTGAGCTTGTTTTGGTCCACCCGTATATAGGTTAGTTGGTTGATGTTCATTGGTTCAATATGTGGACACATCAAAGTAACGTTTATGACTGGAAGAGAAAGGAAAACGTTAATTAAAATACAGGAAATAGTTGCAGTTAAGACCTATTCCAAAAGTGAAACTTTGTGTTTTGAAATTCAGAAGGGAAAACTGTGCTGCACAGCATGAGTATAATCCATCACTGTGTGTTAAACCAGTTCTAAATGATTGTGATAATGGTTCTGGGACTTGCCAAGTATAAGTTTATGGGGTAAAGTTAAAAATAAGTATAACTGCTAGTACAATTTGTAAGGACCGTTTTATGGGACAGGAATATTTTCATCATTCCTTTTCTCTGTATGTTTTTATCAATTGTCTAATCAGAAGCAATTTTCAAAAAGTTTTTAGCTTGGTGTATGGGAAACTGGTGTTAAATTTTACAGAAAATAGCAAATTCAGGGGTAAGGTGCAAAAATAAAATCTTTTCCAATTTCACCAGTCTGATGTGAACAGGGGATGTGATAACACTGCACCAAAAGGACAGGATGATGTCCTTTCTGCACTGTAAGCTGATCAGAAGCTACATGGCTGCCTTTGCTCCAGAGTGCATGAACTCTTGGGTTAGTGCCATGTTAGCTGATTAGTTCACAGCACCAAAAGGCCAAGCTCACCTCTCTGGTGAGGAGAGACATGAGGAGGACATCAGTGTGCCTCTTGAACTATGGGCAGATTTGGATGACTGCTGGATCGTGGTTTATACATGACCTAACCAAGAAGCTGTAAGGTGGCAGGTCCTCAAAACCATGGACACAACAAAAGAGGTGTTTCTGCCATTTTTTGGATGTGGGCTAAAAATTCTCAATTCTGGATAGTAAGCAAGGTATGCCAAACTCAACCCCCTCCCACAGCCAGTGCCAAAACCCACTAGGAGTTTTGCTTGTAAAGAATTGCAACCATCTACGTACCTTCAATGTCGTTGTCTTGGATATACAAATGCTGCAGACTTCTTGGAATATAGAATACTTGTTTTAATTTGTTATGTCCAAGATTAAGTTCTAGAAGGTTGGGTAGATTAAAGGTGTTGCATGGGATGTTCTGCAGGTTATTGTGAGACATTCTTAGAGCAATGATTTTTGGAAGTCTGCTGAAATAGTTTTCTGGAATATAAGAAATGGAGTTATTTTCAAGAGAGAGATGCATAAGTGATGAGGGTAGATCAGGAGGCATAATCTGGAATCTGTTGTTGCATAAGTTGAGCTGCATTAAATTTTTGAGGTTTGAAAAGGGTTTTCCTTTGAGTACTGAGTCATCAAGTGAGTTATTGCAAAGGTCAAGCATGGTTATGTTGGGTAATTCTTCCAGGGCATTTGCAGATAACTGAGAAATCTTGTTGGAACCAAGGAGGAGTCTCTCTAGAGAGCTGGGGAGTGGGAATGGAAATTCTTCCAATTCATTATATTGTAAATGAAGTTGCACTAAGTTCAAAAGTTTGGCAAAAACACCACTGTCAATCATATGAAATTTAATTTTGTTGTGATTGAGGTTAATTTCTCTTAGGAAGGTAGCATTAGTGAATGGTCCTGCAGGCACAGCTTCAATGTCGTTGTTTTGCAGATAAAGTTGTTGGACGTGATTAGGGATATTTGGTATTGTCTTCAGTTTACGATGATCACAGTACATTGATAACGGAAAAGCTGGTGGACAGAAGCATTCTTTGGCACACTCAACTGGAAAGGGAAAGGGAGGACCTTCAGGTTGTGTATTTGGATTAAAATAATAAGGATGTTGATGATCTGGCTCATCATATTCATCCTCAAAATCGTAGTCTTCATATTGACAAAAGACCATGGCAGCACAGAGGAGGTGAATGATTAATAACTGGCTCAGAATCCCCATCTTTAAACTTATATCATATATCCTGTTGATGAGAAGGAAAAATTGGTTTATTAGCTAGTCATCATATAAATCACATTAAAAGTTTCCTTTTTAAGAAGCAGCAGTACAAGGTAAATGAAAAAAAAAAGGGGGGCGGGGGGAGTTTGCCAACAGTGTCAGTGATATTAGCAAACACAAGTTTTGTTCTGTATCTTTCAAGAAATCAATCATAAACAAATATACCAAGTAAATATAAGGTTTCTTGTCTGATTTGAAAAAAGGAGCAGCTTTCTACCTATATCATACCTGTTGCAGAAGGATACCATATCACTTGGGAGTAGGGAAAAAAAATCCTCCATTACAGAGCAGTTGCAAAAGGACTTTGTGGTGAAGTGTAATCTGAGGTTTGTGTTGGACGTTTGAGGTGTTGCACTCTTTCCACTGTAATGGGTTAAACATCAGCCTCACAAGTCAGTTTTAAATCAGTGGGAATGGAATTCCTGAGCAACATTTATTTCTCAGTGCTTTGCAAACACATAAGCAGCCTTATTCATCTCTGTCAAGATGAAATATGTTTTTGCAAATGTATTAGTTGTTCTTACTGTGAATTTGCACTGCACAAATGGTACATGGTCAGTATCACAGAATCACGTAGTCCAGCCTGATGCTCCAAGTGTTTCCATCTCCAACAGCAAATTAGATCAACCCAGGCTTTGTCTGGATGAGCTTTGAAAATCTTCAAGGGTAGAATTCCAGCCTCTCTCTAAACAACCCAGGTTAGTGCTGTTCTACACTCCTTGTCAAGAAATTTGCTAGTTTCGCTGAGCACCTGAGCTGTGGCTTGTGTCTTATTTTTCTTGTTCTTAAGCAGTTATTTTTATTGAAAATATATATCCTTGTTTCTAGCAATAGATTACTTTGAAACAGTGCATTTTATGTAAAATAGAAATTCATATGGCATTGGTGATAATATGTCCTGTGGCACTTTGGGGTTGTTTTTTTTGGTTTTTTTTTACATTTTTTACAAAACGTGGACAACATAATACAGTGCATTAATGATGATTAAAACCTAGTTTTTCTACTTCATTTAATCAATACAATTCAACCATTGCATACTGCACATTGTGTAAAACCCTTACTGATAAAAAGTTTTCTTGATTATCTTCCTTCCTAATTTACATTAGAAGTACCCTTCTAAGGTGAAACACTCATGTTGTGGAAGATAAACAATTATACCTGTAAAATTTTGATGCTCAAAGGCATTTTTAGACCACTTTATGCAGTGAGAGCAGCTCTGTTATTTGGCAGAATTGGTTATGAATCACATCAAGCTATTCGACTTAATCACCAGTTCAGCATTGCAGGTCAAAGCACATTAGTCATGGAAAATGCTAAGAGGGTTTGCTCACTATAGTATGGGAACCTTCAGGCAGAGGAAAACATATCCCTAGGATTTTAGTAATGAAATTCTTGTTTGTTAATCAGAGAACTCTCCTTTTTTCCCCTGATGCTCTTAATGTTTAAAAAAAATGTTTACCAATCAGTAACAAAGGAGGTGAGAGTTACTTCCTATGCTTCATAGTGGTGATTGATTGCCTAATGCACGATGCATTCTTCAAATTGAGTGAGAAAGATGTCTGACCTAGTCTAAGTAAATAGCAGAAATACATTTACACAGAGAGCAACCTTGCACCACAAGCAATGTATAAATGCACTATGCTGATAAACCTTGCAGGCACCTGCTGGGATGAGAAGCAGTACTGTGCTTCAGGAGAAATGAATTGCCTTCTCAGTGTATATTGGAAGAATACCCTATCACCATGTTTCTAACTTCTAGTCAGACCTGATAGTGTCTAACTATATAAAATCTCTTTCTAAACCTTATGACTTGATTCTGGCTTTTCTGAACAATCTGCTCCCATTCTTGGTTTCCTTTTGATTCCTGTTGCTTCCTCTCCATTTAAGTCTGGAATTTTAGCTTCACTTTCTGGTTTTATTCTCTCAGCACTTCTCCTAGGTGTCACAAAATTCCAATTAATAGTTTTTGTTCTCAGTGCCACAGTAGTCCTTATAAACCAGGGGGAACAACTCGTGATAGTCCTGCTCAGTTTGAGGAAAAAGTTTACTTAGGCCTTTATGCAATTGATTTGCTGTGCAGACAATGTGAAGAGAGCTATCATCACTTCAGACAGAATGATAAGTAATAGGCACCAAAGTCTCTTTCTGGAAAGAGAGTAGCTGGTATCTGAGGAGATTACTCTTTTGTTATACCCTGGCTGTAGCTGAGTGCATTTTGGTAGACCACGACCTGTCCTGCCAGGCTTGCAGGTCATGTCTCAAAGCACCAAGATACTAACGCTTCTTCACCCAATATTAACCTTTAGAGCAAGGAATCATGTCAGGTGAAACTTGATAATGGCAAACACAGGTCAGATGCACTCAGCATGATAAACTGCATGCTTAGAAAACTGAAAGAAAACAGAAAATCCTAAAAGCTTAATTCCCTACCTTCTGTAGTAAACTCAGAGCTCAGTAACTAGTTGTAAGCAGTTTGCTAACTGAAAGCTAGAAGTTACATAGTGTGCATCACTCACTCTTAACTGCAAAAGGAACACAATCATGTCGGTTTATTCCTGCTTACCAAGAGAACTTACTCGTTGAAACTCTGTGAAGCTCCAGTTGTAGAGGGCAGCAAGTTATTGTGCTGGAGAAATCATCTGAGAAATAGCCTAACACAGCTGGAGGAATAAAAGATCTCCCTAAGCCATATTTTGTGGTGAGGAGCCTTGTGGGAAGGCAAAGCAAAATAATAGCCTTAGCCTTTCTTCTCATTTGCCATGAGAAAGAAAGGAAGGAAAAAAAAAAAGGCTTGTGCCACATCATCAGTCACTGTAGATGCTGTGTCATAAGTCTGTGAAGTGCTTTTTCCTTTTGTTAAAATCAATTCAAAAGTATCTGCAAGATTCTTTCAGTGTTACCATTCAGTTCGCATTAAAATAAAACTGAGAAAGACCTCAAAAAAAAAAAAAAAAAACAACCCCAAAAAGATTTCAGAGGTCGTTGATTCACAGTGTGGTTTGAACTACAGAGGTTCAGTTATGTGAAAGATTTGTTCTCTGGAGGATAAAGTTAAGAAGCAGTAAGAAATTAACCTTATCAAGATTGAGGAAGAGCATGTGCTATAGAGAAGCTCTTTTGAATATCTGCCATTTTATACTTTTTTCCCTTCCACAACCCATGTTTTGTGTTTTCTTCCCCAAAGCAGTTGTGCCCTGCATTGCTGTGGGTGTGCTGATGTACTTCTTGGTGTCATTTTGAAGTTGTACTTCAGGAATAGTCTCTTCCCATGTAATACATTCTATGGTTAAATGTTCAACATGCATTTCCTAATTTGTATAGAAACAGCGTAAATCTTCCTATGGGAAGGACAAGTACACCATGAGATATCAGCTGTATTACTGAAAAAAAACCCAAACACAGCTTTTAAGAGAGAGGAGAAAAAAGAAAGGCATGGTTTGGTTTTGCTGCTGTGTGGTATTTAAGTTTTGGTATATGCAAAAAATAAATGGAGAAAAAGGACCTTTTTGTTGTCTAGATGCAATTCTAGATAAGTATATGATTTATCAGAAGCAATTATGCTATTGGTTTGGTAAAAGAATTAAATTATTTCCAAATCTATTCACAATGAATTTGGTTCTTAAAAAGGCAGAAGTGCCTTTGAGGTGTCATAATTGAGGAAATAAAGGAGTAGTAAGTGTTACTTTTTAGTCTTTGAGCTTCCTGAAGCTGATGGCTTGCTTGACCTTTCAAAGTTTCCTTTGTAACACTGAGGACAAGAACATCGTCTACAAAGATAAGTCTTATGTGATTCTGACATTTGGGAAAAGTACCAGAAATTATAAGCAAAAATAATAATGTGGGAGTTGGCAATATTGGAACTAAAATAAAGCAATTATGTGTTTATGTAGAGAACACAGAACGTAAGGGAGGGATTTAAAGAGTGAAATTAAAACACAAAGTTTTATTAACAGTACTGTAAGTAGTTAAATAGCTACATTGTACCACTAAACACAATTAATTCTAAATAACAAAAGCAGTTGATTTTTGAAATAGAGTATTTTCATAATAATGAGTGAAAAAAACCAACACACCAAGTTTGTTGTGATTGTTAGTAAAATATTTGCCACTGCAAAATTTGAGAGTTTTGAAGAACAAGACAAAGAAAAAGGTACAGATTTTTGGTGGTTGCATTATATAATGATTCTAAGTAAAGCATGTTAAAAAATTACAACTATTTTTATCTTCAGATAAAAGTTGGACTCAATGAGAATTTTTGTTTCATACCTGATACTCTTCTGTTTTCCACTACTGATTGAGTCCCAAATCCTCTTAAGCTATCAGGAGTCTTAACTGTCTCATGATGCATTTAGAAATCCATGGAAGCAGAGCAGAAGAGTGTCCTTTGGAGAAACTGTAGCAGAGCTCTTGGTGATGCAGATCTATCCATGGGATATATTCAAACTCTCTTCCCTTTTTGTTGCATGAGCTGTCTTGGATATAAACAAGTCTGTGATCTTGGTCAAGTTGTGTGGTTTGATCTTCTCTTACTTTTGGTTAGAGGTTTAGTAGGAATTTCCTAACAAGGAGGTTAATGAGAGGTCTGAATTTAACATCATTCATGTAAGACTTCTTGTTTCAAAAGCTGTGACAAATCGAAGTTTCAAAAATGTTTTGCATTTTATAAAACAATGCTTCATGAGGACTTGTTGAATTAGTAAGTTTTTCTCATTATTTTACTTATGTAGGAGTGATGCAAAGCAAGGTCTTTATCCAAGTAGGAGTCAGGGTTGGCTTGAAGCTGGTTCATTTTATTAAGCCAAACTTGGATGAATCCTTCTTGTAAATAAAAATATTTGGAATTTTACCATCTTTTATCAACTGTGTTCAACTCCTGAGACTTGTTAGCTTTTTCTCCTTTGGTTCTGAAATGAAGGCTTAAGAAAGAAGACTGCTGTAGTATTTGGTGACTTGAGGCTTGTTAGCTAGCTGATTAACAGTACATTTAAATGATTTGAAATTTCTGCATTTTAGCCCAAATATGCATAAAATAAGTAGAGAAGAAAACCAGTGGCACTAAGGTGAATGGGACTGGCCCTGATATAAGAATGAATGAATTATGCAGCTTGGAGTTTTCTTTATATTCATAATTCTCCTATAAAAGATTCTTGGGTTTCTTTGTGTTTCTCTACAGCTTTTAATTATCCATACAAAGCATAGAGACAGGAAAACAAAAGTGCACATTGATGGGGATTAAAGGAATTCAGATCAAGTTGTGTAAATCAGAACTGAGATGTCCTGAAAGTATGACTTCAGCTGGAGTCAGGCCTTCCTATTAGACGTCTGAAGAAAGACCTCAAGCTCAGAATTTTAAAATCCTGAGTTGAGACTTCTGAAAGAATTGTGTTTTAGAAAGGAATTGGTGATTTTAGTTTGTTACTGCACAGTAAAAAAAGAGAATGTGCAATCAAATATAATGAGGAAGTTTGAAAGTTGTAATTTAGTTCCTCATAAAGCTTGTGGGTTCCTGCAGTATGAAACAGCCTTAGGCATGTATCATCTAGCCTGGGCTGCACTTCAGACTGTAGGCACAGAAAACCTTCACATCTGCATTCTTAGGTATTAACTGGCAGTCTACAAACACTGTCAGCTTACCACCTACAGCCTTTAGGACTGTCATATGTGATCTGAACAGCACTTATGCTTGTCATCAACAGAAGTAACTTATCATCAAGACTGTAGTGGCTGCTGCATTGATTTATTCAGTGCCACAACTTTGTCTGAAAATTCAGATACTGAAGTGTAGAGCCCTCAGCAAATCAAGGTAATGAATTGCTTGATCTTGCCAAGCCTCCAGCTCAGCCAGAGCACTAAGTTGTTAGTAGGTCTTACAGACTTCTTGTTATTCTACTTTTCAGTGGAAAATTCTAGGAGCATGTTCCAGTGTGAACGAGCATTTGTAGTGGTGGAAAAGTGGGCATCAAGTCATATCAACAATCCTGCAGAGCTGAGACAAGGTTCAGCCTGTTTAAAAAAGGAGAGGAAGATGGAGCTGTGCCATGCATGAGGCTTACCTCTGGCCTGAACCTTATTGTGTGGTCTCTGTTTATTTCTCATGTAGCAGGATGAAAACTCTGACAACACTCATCTTAGGCAGCCAGTTTTATATGTGTGGCTTTGTTTTGCTAGGAGCTACCAGGAAGAACGTATTGAGCAGCTGAAAACAGCTGAATTTACAAAAGGTATATTTGAAAAATAATTCCTAAGATGATCATAGTATATGACAGGTGTCTGGAATTTCAGTAATAAACATTGTTAATAGAACTGAAAGAACAAAGAGTGTTTTGTAATGGAGGAAAGTGCAAAAGGTAATATAGCTGAATGTGGATTTGCAGAGATCCTTGAACAGACCCAATCCAACCTGGAAAGTCCAAATACAGTAGGGCCCTTGTTACTTGTCCCTGTTGCCTGTGTAAAAGTTTATTCAGTATTATTTGAGATAGTTTAAAACAACACTCCTTTTATATTTACTGGGTTTTAAAAAAAAGTAGTATGTTTTCAGTTCTTTAGCAGCTTAGGCACAACTTAAAAAACGAAAACCAAAATCTGAGGACTTTTTCATGTGAAGTTGACTAGAAACTTGCTGCTTATTAGTAGAGCATTGCAAGCATTCACTTTAACTATATGACTTCATTCCTTGAGTCTGTTCTGAAGCAGGCGCTTCTACTCATTTGTTTCAAACAGGTCTGCTAACCTCAATGCCCTAAGCTGATAGATAACTAAGAGTGTGAATTTTACTGTATCTTCATAATTTATATTAGTACTTCATGCATTATTTTGTTCATTCATAGCAATGAACTAATTGCATTTTTGTTAAAATAACTAGATGTGCCTGCAGCTTCAGATCGTTCCCATGTTTGTGTCGAGTCTGCAAATCATATGTTTATAGCCAAAGCTTTCTCTTCTTCAGGCACTTTCAGGCAAAGGATAAGGAATAGTTGTCTAGTTATCTGCCAAAGAATTCCTGAATGGTCATGCATAGGAAAATGTTTTGCATTAGCAGAAATTTTCCTCTTGTACGTGATGGAAAGTGCTTCCCATTTGCTCTTTTGAGTGTATTTAAGAGTCAAGGTCCTTATTTGTTTTTATGGTGACTACAGACTGTGTTTCTTTTCATGGTAGATGTATTTATTTTAACATTTCCAAAGCAAGAGATAATAACTATCTTGCTTTGTGGTGCAGAGGATTTTGCCAGGCAGCCTCTCAGCTCTCTCCAGTAGTGTGGAAACTGGAGATCATCCTTAAACTTGTTCTGAATTTTTATTATCCCTCTTTCTTCTGCAGAAAAAATCCTCTCAGTTTAGAACACGACCTTGTCATGCTGATATCACAGCCAACATTACATATGGCCTGCAGTCCTTTTTTCTGCAGTCACAATCTGACTTGGGAACTTTCATGGGAACACCAAGTATTTACTACACATCATTCATCTGTATCCTGGCATATTCTTTTACAAGGAAAGATATCATCTCTGCACCCTTTATTTCCTTCACTTGCTCCCTATTTTTATCTTAATTTTGCTTGGATTTTCTTTAAATAATACTGGTTTGGAAAAGATACTTGTCCGTTCACCTGTATTCTTGCCTGACGTAAAATTAACGTGTCATTTGACTTATGGCAAGTAATCAAATTGAAGTGTTTCTCTACTGTTTGAATTTGAGAGTCACATCTGCTTCTTGGCAGAGCAGAGACAGGGTCTCAGAGTTGTTTTATCCAAGTGCTGTGGCAGGAAGTCTTCTGTTTGTTCAATCCTTAGCCATTCTGAGACTCTTGAAAGGCATTGTGGCTGCTTCTGGTGAGGACTTGAACACGACTCACACTTAAACAACATTGATGTTAGAGGTCATTTCCTTAGGGAGGATGAGTTGTCCAAGGTATTAGTTGCAGATCTTCTGTGGTAATCAAGCAGGTGTCCTTATGTCTGAACCTGACTCTTGCCTTCTCCTGTAAGTTTTTGAGTGTGAAGGTAATGTCTGCAACTATTCGTAGTTGAAATAGAAACATCCATAATACCTTCATTTTAAATAAAAGAGAAAAAAAAAAAATCTGTTTTAGAAGATGGCACAGAACTGGTCTCTTGAGTGATTACATTGAACTCTATCCGAACTGAGCCAATAGTAGTAGCTGCCTGTTAAAAATGTTAATGTTCTATAAGGTGACAAAACAGCTGTCCAGAGCTCCCTTCACATCTTTTCCAGTTTCTGGGCTTATTGCTGAAACCCCTCAGTATGTCTGTGTGTTACAAAAGCAGTCACAGAGAGGTGGGTGGTGTGATTTTTTAGCTGGTGATGGGTGAGCTAGGTACTAGATTTACCCAGTGTAATGTTTGAGAGAAAGGTACTCTAGAAAGACCAAAAAGTTACTTTATGAAGCAACTGCACATCGAACAGATGTGTTTTCCATGCTCACATTTTCTCCTCTTCTCAGGTTCCTGTACATTCTGATTTTGGGAGGGAACTGTTGAAGTGGGAAGCATGTGTTACCCTTTCTGTTGTAAGAGCATAAGCAGCAGCAGTGTGCATCTGTAACACACACGGGCACTGCTGAGACAAAGGAGTCAGGAAACACTGCCTTACCTAGGTAAGCTCTGGTGGAACATGCTCAAGGAGAACATCTCCAAGATTTTTAGTTAGTGTGGTAAGAAACCTTTTAATTTGTTTACTGTTCACTCTGTTTATGGCTTTATCTTAAATAATGATACAGATTTTTTTATAAAGAGTAACTGTTTCCCACCCCCAATCTGTTAGATGGAAGCCATGAGAGAAATGTTGAGGACTGGTTTCATATCAGACTTAGTTTTTACTTTTCTGAAATAACAGATTGTGAGTTTGACTTACAGAAATTCAATCTGAATGCGCTTTGTTTAGGTTCAAACAGCAGTAATAATTGCTCCAGGAAGACATTTCAGGAAGAATTTTACCAAAATACTGAAGGATTATAGTACTAATGTGTAATTTCCTATAGATTTCACTTGGCTTTTGGGTTCAAGAGGATGAGATACTGGCATTTTGACCTTGTACTAGCTTAACAGGGTTGTGTTCTGAAAAGTTCAGTGCTTTATTGTACAGGTAAATGGGCATTAACTGTGATCTTCAATGAATGACAAAAAAAGAAATCGTTTGCCATATTGCTTAAGGAAGTGTTTTATGGAGCCTCTCTATGATAATGGAGGTTTGAACTATGTCTTTTGCATGGCATCACACAAGACTTCATCTTTGTATCAAATGTGCCTGTTTTACAGGCCACTATGTAGAAGCATAACTTGTCAGGTAGAACATAAAATCATTATCTTTGTTACTCAGTTTACATAGATATTTTCATGGAACATAGCTTCTAAAACTACTCTGTTTTTTTTTCAACTCACAATGTATTATATGAAGATTTTGCTGGCTGCTATTATATAGCTAGTGAATACAGGACCAAGTATTGTACTGCTGTATTGACATTAATTTACTCTGGCTTTCTATGTTAGTAATTTTATAAATGGAGTTTAATAAATATTTTTTGTTCTGTGAAATTTGGTATTTGGGGAAACAGAAAATATTGGAAATAACAATTTACAGGAGAATAATGTGTAAATGGAAATAGTATGCATTAGCTTACAATGTGAATGAAAAAGATGCATTTGAGAAAGTTAAGCTTTCATAAAAGCATTAATTTCTATCTGTTAAACAATAAGTGGTTTTGAGCAAGTCACAGCATCGCTGCTGAAGCAATAAGTCAACATTTGCTTTTCACTGTTCTTGGAGCCTACTAGCCTACTATATCACTTCCTGAAGCTGAGCATCAGCTTAATACAGGAGGGGCTTCTGCACTTTCTTCATGCTATAAAAACTGGGTCCTCTGGCTGACCCATGAGTAACTTACTCAATCTGTTCCTTGTTTGAGCTTGTAGAATAGAAAGAAGATAGAAGCTAGAGCTGACAGAAGAAAACAGTGATGTCTGGATGTTCTTCTTGGTGGTCTAAATATAAGATATATATGTAGGTAAAATAATACCCTTTAGAATGGAAGGCCAGCTTTCCACAAATGAGAAAGGAAGGAGTTAAGGTGTTCTGTGAAGAGTGTTTCTGTAATGAAAATATTTTCCTAGGTCTTTGTATCTAAAAAGCACTTGGAAATAATACGGGCTGAACAAGTATGAGGCAAGTGCATGATTGTGTCAGTAACTTGCTCCCTCTCTGTCTCTCAGGAAATTTTTACATCTTTTGGCAGCCAGCCAACTAGAGATTTTTTTTTTCCCCCCCCAATGCTTAGCTTTCTTCTGAATAAAAGAATGTAACTCCTTTAAAGTTACTGCAAATGTAAGTGTGAAGAGAGCATTTTAATTTCAGCATTGCTGCTCTCGACTCTGATAGAAACCTTTGTGTAGGTGATGGATAGTGCCTGTGTAATGCATCAGTATGAAGCAGGCTGCACAAGATGCAAAGATGTTGTGTATGCATTTTGGCTACTCTAATTCATCCAAGCTTCTAAATTTACTGCCTATGCACAGCGAGTTTGTGGCACCTCTTAGCTGTGTGTGGAAATTGATCTCTAAGGTTCCTTCCAACCCAATCCCTTCTGTGATTCTGTGAAATGTGTGGGATTCTCATCAAAACTACATCCACTGTGCCGCTGTTACAGAGATCTCACGCTCTCCAAGTTTCTCCTGGACAAAAATTTGAGACAGAAGTGTTCATGCATAGAAAAAGCTGGCTGTAGGGTATTCCCACTGCAGCCATAGCAGCACAATGGTTAAATCCAGAATTGTGTTCTTGACTTCTGTAGAATGTTCATATTTTATATGAAAAACTGCAACAAGTCTGTCTGTTGGCAGCATGCTATGTTAAGCTAATCTTTTATTGGCTGAAGCAAGCTTTGAGAAACAGCCCAACTTGGTTCAAAATATTGATTAGTTTTGGAAATACCCTAAATACCATGAAAGCCTTTCTCTTTGTTTTATATTTAACACTGTCTCCGAACTCACGTGATTCACTGAGTGTGCAGGGTAAATCTGACATTTATCTCACCAGATCATTTTAGGCAGTGGTATGTGATACGTGGCGTTTGGAATTCAAGTCAGATTTTCATTTACTCCAGGGCTTTTCCATATGTTTCCTATTAGCAGCTTTGTTCTCAAACCTCTAGTCTCCCCAGAAAGGAGAGGGGGGAAAAAAAAAAAAGAAGAAACAATCTTAAATTCTAGACAGAGGGAAGGAGAAAAAAAATTTGACTTCAGATCATGATTTCATTATTTTTTGCTTACCATTACTTTTGTTGTCATCCTGGCATTAAATTGTGATCAAAATACAATGGAAATATCTGTGAGGCCTTTTGTCTGTGTTTCTGGACAAATAGTGCAATATTTTAACCAGTAATCTACTCGTAAGAATGTGAAATATTGAGCAGTGATGTTTGGTGGTATTCCCAATATTTTCATGTGAATTTTGTTCCTTCCTTTGAAAACTTTCAAAATTAAGACTACTTGGTTTTGGTAGTTTTTACTGGGAAGTCTTCTCAAGTTGCTTCAGCAGATTGCAGTGAATGCAACTTACTTGTAGCATTATTAATGGTAACTATCAAAATATTAGCTAGAAGCCTAAGCTTTAGAAGATGTAACTTTAGATTAAACTTAAGCTTGAAAAGAAACTTCATAAGATTAGTCAATAGCCAGCTGGGGTTGAGTTAGTATGGTACGGAACAGAAATTGCTTGTCAGGACCCAGGTAAATGTTTTTTGAAATCATGTTAAATGATTTTAAATTTCCTAACAGTGAGGTTATCTCAGACTTCATAAGCATAACCTGGTTTAGGTAGGTGAACTATTTTACCACTTTACCAAACCAGTATGAATGTTTAAAACTTGCATATCTTAATTTATAGATTTTTATTTTTCCTTATGGTCTAGTCCTGGGCATTTGCCTCACTTTTGGGAAATGCTGGTACAAGAATTCTTGATGGGACAATTGCTGATGTGAAACTCTCTGGAAGTTTCTGCAATGGATAGAATAGCTAAACATGCATCTCTTGATTTCTGAAGGAAAGGGAACTTTGTTGTTGTCACTTGTTTCACCCAATACCTTTTCTTCCTCATTGCTAATTACAGACAAATCTGACCCAGGGTAGAGGGGAATATGTAGATACGTTCTACAAACTTGTGAAATATAACATCTGGGTAGGGGAAAGTGCTCCAAAGAGGTACTTCAGCTACAAAAAAAAGAGGCAGTTATAAATTCTCCTTCGCAGAAGCAGCAGCCAAATGGTAAGATGACACAGATGTTGACTAACCCCTTGGCATCCTTTTAGCTCTGTCACTTGGCAGCCACAATAGGCGGTAGCCATGGGAGGCAGCTGTAGGAGAAAATGCTGAGGTTTGGTGCAAGGTCGAAAGAAGCTGGAAAAACACAAGAGTTGTAAGGCTCAAATCCATAGGAATCCAGCCTTCTGTAGCTTCCTTGTTCATGGAGTAACTTAGTGACAGCAACACTGGCAATGGAGATTTGTCCTTATCCTTCTGATGCAGCCCAGGATACTGTTAGTCGTTTTGTAACAAAGGCATGTTGCTGGCTCACGTTCACCTTGTCCACCAGGACCGCCAGGTCCTTTCCTGCAAAGCTGATTTCCACCTAGTCTAGCGTTTACTGACGTGAGGTTATTCCGTGCTGGCTGGAGGTCTTGGCTCTTTGACAAAGCACATGAGGGTCCTTTTGGCCCATTTCTCCAGCCTCTCTGGCATGTCAGATGCCCTTCTTAGTTCTGTGTCATCAGTTAACTTGCTGAGGTTACTCTGCCCTATCAGCCAGATCATCAGTGAAGATACTGAACAGAACTGGAGCCAGTATTGACCCTTGGGGTGCACCACTACTTACTGGCCTCCAACTAGGATTCAGGAGATCACTGCCCTCTGCTCACTGTCATCCAGCCATCCACCTCACTGTCTGCTCATCCAGCCCATACCTCCTTGTGCTTTTATGATTTTACAACTGTCTTTACCCGAGCCCAGTCAGTGATATGCAGGTAGCTGTGCTCTTTCTCTCCTTTTGTCTTTCCAAACACTTCTGATTATAGTATACTCTTTCAGCTGGTTTGCCAGATACGCTGAATTCCTGTGGGGGTTTATGTAAATTGATAGCAGGGCAGATGAGGAAGATACTACTGGTACTAGGAAAAAAAAAAAGAAAAATCAACACTTCTTTACCTTGTTTAGCAGCAAAAGAAAGCACCTAGATGATCTGTGGGTTTCATACACTAGTCTGTAGAAAACCGAGTAGTTGATTCTGAGCCCATACTTCTAAACTGAATATATTGCTGTGAAAGAAATAAAGGAAATAAAAAAGATACTGTATTGGGACTAATATCATTCAGGCTATGAGATAGAATGAGATTCTGTGATAGGAGACTGAGGGTTGCATGTTGCAGGTGTCTTTACAAATCTGTTCTTCATTAGGTGTCTTGCTTGCAGAACAAACGTCTAAAACTGAAATGGTTTGATCTTTCAAAATTTTTGTTTTATTTGACTTTTCAATATAGATATAAAAGAAATCCTGGTTTATTTTATTTAAAATAATGTTGCATTAACATTTTTTTATTCTTTAAACTTTTAGCATCTTATGAAGTTTGTTACTTGTTTGCTGATGTCCTGTAACTTCTGTATTAATATTTGTATTGCTGTGTTTTATGTACTGCATTGAGTAGGTTGATACTGGGGAACCAGGCAGGGAGCAGACTCCTACTGATGAGGTTGTTTCATCCTTTAGCAAATTAATGGTGTAGAGCAGGGCATCGAACTCGGTCTTTAGAAGTACTCAAATAGGCTACTTTGCTTAATCAGTATTTGTGAGGTTTACTGGGCTGTTACTGTGCAGTAACTCACTGTTACTTATGCTGTTAAATTACTTTTCCTTCTAATGGTAACAGGCTGCCATCCTCTGGTGGAATCTGTTAACTGTCTGGTAGGGACCTGACAGATTTTCAGTGGAGAGAAAGCTGTTACAGCTTGGAAAGCTTAGATGAAATGAATTTTTTTTTTTTTTTAATTAGAGGAATGTAGTTACTAGTGCAAGGTATAAGTAGTAAGAGATGACTCTTAGAAAGATTTATATCAAATCCTTCTTTCTCCCTCTTTCCCGTTTTCATAATATCAGTGGAAAACGTAAAGGTGAAGTTGAGTTCTCAACAATTTTTCTCCCATCTGCTGATACTGAACTGCCATGTTTTGTGGAAAGATGGTGGCACACCAATGAGTTATCATTAGTCAGCTGTTACTCTGTTAATTTCATTGCTGTCCATATTCGGAAATCACTGCTCATTTTATATTAATGTCTGTCTGCTGTTGTGACATCCGCTTGGGTTTGTGTTAAAGTTTGTTGCAGGGGGTTAGTTCAACTGGCCTGCTATGCTCTGTAGAGGTGCAGGTTAACAAAAAAGGAAGCAGAAGTTGTTCTATGCATGTTCAGTTGTCTTGACCATGGCAGGTGCAGCATTCCTGTTGTCCATCCCATAAACTTCAATAAGACACTTTCTCTGTTCTGTTTCCTTTTACTCCCTGCTGCTAAATTAGTGTAGAATAATGTACTGCATTATGCTGTGAGTTTCTTCATGCAGAATCTGAATCAGCTTTTATATTTATCATTGCTGAATTGGTGTAAGCACAACAGTGTGAGTGTTTAATACATTTAAACTAGTACATACAAATGTAATGATTTTTTTTTTATTATCAGTTCCATTCTTTTTGCTAGCATTGTACTTGCTCTTCGTTGTGCATTCAACTGAAGGTTTGATTAAGTCCACCTTAACCCTCCCCTACCTTGAGGTGAAAATTGTTAACTTAGTTTTCTACAGAGTAGATTAAAAAAATTGGAAATTTTCCTTCCATGTTTCATTCTTAACCTTCTTTAGGACTGACTGATTTGCTGTTATATCGCTACTTGACCACTCTTTTCCACTGGAAGTCCCTCAGATATTTTTTGGCTATTGTTTACCCTCTGCTTATCTACAGATTTTCCTACTTCATCCTTTATTTGCTCTTCCTCTGTCTTTTCAATAGTAAACTTTATAAGTAGTGAACCTTTTCTGGAACATTAAGGACTTGAACTTTTTATCTGTTATTGCATAAGAATGGGCATTTACTTAAAATCTCCACTTTCTTCTTGGACAGTTGTTACTGATAGTGCTTTGTCTCTCTGGTGTGGGGTTTATGGGCTGTGTATGGTAGGATAAGGCCTGTTGTTAAGTGAAGGTTGGCACTTCCCAAAGGGTATGACCGTGCACTTGAGCTGTGCCATGAAGTAATAGCTGCTCCTGCTTGACTATGAGTGTAAAGATTTTGTGAGATGATCTATTCCAGGGTAAATGGCTAATCCATGTAGTGGGTTCTTCATGTAGCAAGTTTCATTCTTGCTTTCTTACTTCTGTTCATGATTTTTCCAAGGTTCTTCAGCGTTCCACATAAATCTCATAGAGGTGGCTTGAAGAGCTGGCTGTTTCCCTCTGTAACCTTCTCAGATTTATTACTGCTGGATTTAAAGTGTACCATGCAGAGAGGCTCAGACTGTGTCTTTGCTGGGAATGCAGAGTTGCAATAAAAGCTGGTTGGCATTCCTTGTGTGAGCTGTACAGCAACAGTTCTGTGTTTCTTGAGTGTAGCAATTCATTCCTTGGTGGAAATGTCAGCTGAAGGTATTGCCTTTTTTTATATACACATTCTCTTCTACCACAGGTCTACATCTAAAGATCATAGCTCTTCATGTGTGATGACACAGCTATAGCTAAAGAAGCCTGTGCTATAAACTAGATAACGAGCATATTCTTTGTCAGTTAAATTACTGTTTTCAGTACTGATCGCTGCTTTCCTCGTGTTACGTGTGAGAAAATGCACTCCTTAGAAACATCAAGAACCAGGAATGGAAAGATGCTTTGTGGTCTGCAGATTTGTTCTGGGGTTTGTGATGTTTTGTTTGATGGGGTTTGTTGGGGTTTTGTTTGTTTTTCATTTGTTCCTTTGGTAGTGTTTTTTGGTTTTGTGGCTGGTTTGTTTGTTTTCTGCTTTGAAGTGTTTTACAGAATTGCTGTTTGCAAAACCTATTCTTCAGTAAAAGCCCACCCTGGCCCACTCTCCTTCCTCTGCCCCCTCTACCCCTGTGGTTTTTGGTCTCAACAGCGTAGTGGTTCTAATGAAGTATTAAATACAAGACAGGCAGATGAAAATAAAATCAGATATTTGACTTGATATTTATTGCTTAGTGTATTTAGGGAGGTGGGTTAAACACTGAGAGACTGGAAATTTCTTGATATCTACTGCTAGTCTGTGTTGTTTCTCTTAACTGCTTCAAATAAAGTGTTGAATTTTTACTTTTATGAAGAACCACAGTGAGAAATGATGCACAAGATATACTGACTCGATGATCTTGGAGTTCTTTTCCAACTAAAACAGTTCTCTGGTTCTATGATTTGGGACAAGGAACAACAGAGAGACTATCTGGGGAAGAATCAGAAAGATGTTTAATTGTAATTTCTGAATGTTTTGACATGGCCTATCATATAATCAAGTGTACAAATGCAAGTATTCTTTAAGCTTATTTAATTTATTTTGAATCCCAATAGCAAATATACACTAAATAGATACATAAAATATCCATTTTATACAGTACTTGCAGTAATGAGTGTTCTGTGTGCTGACCTAGGTAAGATGTCAGGGCACTTGAGTTCCAGCTGTCTGCTTGCGTTCAGCAATTTTCAGGTAATTAATGAGGGATTCTTAACCCGTGTGAAGTCAAAATATAGAAGAGGAAAAAATTGCATGAAAAACATGATTACAGTTGTTATAGATAAAAGAAAATAGTTGTGCTGGTCTAAAGGGAGTTTAATAATCTTTCCTATTAAGCTTGAAGCATACGATAAATCTTGAGTCCTACTTTTTAATGTTCAGACTGCATCAAGTTATATTGATAGCAAAAGGTTGAAGGACTTTTCCCTCTGAAAGTTGCAAGAAAAGATACCCAAACTTTTTCAAGAGGTTTTGTGTGTGTTAGTTCTTGATATTGGATTGGATAGATTGGATATTAGAGGAAACTTCTTCACTGAGAGGCTTCTCAAACTCTGGATCAGGCTTCTCTTGGGGTCATGATTGAATCCCCATCCCTGGAGGTGTTTTAAAAAGTAAGGGATGTGGTGCTGTGGGACATGGTTTAGCACCAGACTTGGTACAGTCAGAGAATGGTTGGACTCAATATTTAAATCTCTTCCAACGGAAATGATTCTGTGCTTCTAAGGTATGAAACCTGCCTTTATCTCACTCGATAGATTATAAAAGTATGTTGTAGTTTAGAGACAGGACCTTGCACTATTGTACCTTTTTATTGCACCTTTGCTGATTATCAAAATAGGCTCAAGGAGTTGCCCTTCAAGTCTGATAATTATGGGGGTTTTGCAACTTTCCTTACAACACTTTTTGGCAGAGAAAAAGGTCCTTACTATGGAAAAAGTCACTTCCACTTGTTTTTTAGAATTTACTTGAAAGAAAGAATATGTTAAAACTGTGATTTAAGTAAAGAATTTAACATCTATAATAGGAAACATCAAATATAGTTTCCAGTTCAGTTTCCAAGAGTCCTTCTGTAAGTTATAAAAGCATTTGTTTAAATTATTCAAATGTAGGTTGAACATTGTCACATAATACAACTGATATTATTAACACACTGTTTCTAATTAATTATTCTCAAAATAGCAAATGCTTTGTAAACTGGTTGAGTTGTGTAAAATTGGCATTTTTCTGCAAATTTCAAGTATTGTAGAAGTGATTTTGATGAGTTGCTTTTTGACATGACCAACTTGGGTATCACTTGAGGAAGTTTCCAAGTTGCACACTGTTTCTAGCTAAAATGCAACGGAAAGTTGAAGGCTGAACCTCCCAGTACTTTACAGGATTATTGAAGAGGCTTATGCCGCTGTATAATGCCTTCTTCTTTCTCCTTCCTGTTGGACAGAAATCATTCACTCCCAGTTTGGCAATATGATTAGAATGAAGGAAGACCACCTGCAGCAATAAGGAACAGGAAAACATAACAGTTAATATGTAAATTGGTAAATATCTAAACACTCATTGCATGTAGATATCTGAGGTTTGTTGACAGATCAGTTGGATGCAAACCTTAATATTAACAGTAATTAAACATTTGTGTTAAATCTTTAAAAAAAGTCTTATTCTTGCCACAGTCTCTCCCACAAGAAATGTTATATGATGTTTTCTTGGTGTGTGGTCAGAATGATTGGACTCTTTTCTTACAGAAGAATTTCCCTATAATGCAGTTCTGTGTTCTCATATAGGCAGAAGTATGATGATGCCATATTTTATTCTTACAAAATCCAAATTTTCAGTGATTTAGTAAATTTCAAAAGTAGTCTCTGGAAAAGTCGATACTGAGAGATTTGTCACTATGGTTATAAGAACAGATCAGTCTCATGCTGATGTATCTTAATTGGAGGGGAGGACTTTATGATAATAGAGTTTAGAATTTTCTAAGTAATGCATGTTGACAAAAGAGTTCTATTTTTTATCGAATTTCCCTTACATTGTTAGTCACTGGTTTGATTTTTGGAGTTGGGTTGGGTTTTAGGAAATACATATATCTCAGAAGATTTTCCTTTAATTGAAAGTCAAATGAGAAGTGGAAAGATGTGAAATTCAGAGGTAGAAGTTGTTACCAGATGGCTTAGTGTGTGCTCTGTCATCTGTGTAGTCCTGCCTGTTTCTCTAAGCTTTTTTCTGCTCAGTGTCCAAAGGGATATCCCACCTTGTAAAACATATGACTTCCATTGCTGTGTTTCCAAAGCATTTTATTGTGTAATTTGTCTAGTTCTAATTTGTCTAAGTTTAATTTGTAAAACCTCATCAACAATTTACTTTGGTTTTAAGACTTCTCAGCATGGAAATGGAAATATTTCCACTCTGGCTTGCTATTAGGGGAACCATAGGAAATCTGTTGACAAACTTTCTGGAGATGTTTTGTGGATGCATAATTTCCTTTTCCATTCTTTTTTTTTTTTCTGGGAAGAAGTCCTGTTGTTTCATCTGTTTTATATCTTTAAGTACATAATATGATTTTATGTTTTTCTAGTGTGACAGTGATGTCAAAATATATGTGACAGTTAATTATGCCTTTTAGTTATGTCCTAATTGGTATGGCAGTGTGAAAGTCAGCACATAACTACCAGAGCTTTCTGTTAAGTTTAGTATATGACCTGCAGGTATTTCAGTTCAGGTAATCCAGGAGGAACTTTCTTGAGCTTGTTTCTTTCAAGATGGATTTCACGTATACTTGGTATGTTGGAAAAACTTCCATTTTCCACATCTTTGATTTTGTTATTCCCAAGACCTAGCCTAGAAATAGAACAAGAAGCATTTAATTAAAGACTGACTGAGATTCACAATAAAATACTGCTGACTTTTTTTTTTTTAAGATTGAAATAAACAGGATTAGACATAGGGGGGAAAAAAGAGGGGAAGGATGATGAAATCTTATGTCTGATAAATGTAATCAGATGCTGGTCTTAACATATAGTCTATTGCAAACTCTAGGCAAGACTTGTAATAACAAGGGTAATGTGTAGGTGGCTTTGGGTTTAAAGTTTGGCCTTATTTACAGAAATTCGAACTGAAACACTTAAAATTGTTAATTCTCTCTTCTCTAACAAGAGAAGATCCTGCCAGGTCAGACCTTTTATCCAATCCAAGCATTTTGCATAGCAATGGTACCTTTGAAGATCTTTGTAGCGGTTAAAATCTTCAAGTTCAATTGCTGTGATCTTATTGTCGTCTAAGTGAAGTTCTAGCAGACTGGAGGGCAAGTCTGATGAAAAACAAATGCACAGTATAAGGAAAAAGAAGTCCCAACTATTTTCGTTGGAATATTTATAACGTTCCAAACAGTTTCTTTGTGTTTAGGATTGGGCAAAGAGTCTAGGGAAGGGGGTTGTCTGCATCAAAGGAATGGATGTTAGGTACAAGTGTGCTACTTTGAAAAAACAAAAATCAACATAATCTGGTTTAAAATAGTGGTTACAAAAAATGAAGAAGTGTGTATGCTAATGTTAAGATTTCAAGAATTCCAAAATCTGGTGTGATTTTGTCAGCTTTCTTTACAATGGCTTTCATGTGCTTTCCCTTAACCTGGCAAAGGTGTAAATTGTGTTATGTGCATTTATCTATCAGCTGGTAGTTAAAATCCTACTCTTGTGGAACCTGTGGCAGTTTTTTTTTTTTTTGTAGATATGTATTTCCTTCTAAAGGATGTTACAGTATTCCTATTACAGTTATTTGATTCTTCCAGGTGTCATGTGGGAGGAAAGCTTTCAGAATTCACTAAGCTGCTACACAGAATGTTTTCTTGTGTGGTACCAAATAGTCCAAATTCAGAATGGTCAGTGTATAGACCAGGAGATGGAGGATCTCTTCTACAGTATCCTATTAGTGAAGGCAGAGAAAGCTAGTGACAAGTTTGAATTTACAATTTGCTGATCTTAGGTCCAGTTTTACTCACATCTGTCTAGATGGCACCCTGATACCAAGCAAGACAACCACATCTCTGTTACTGCTATAGCTTAGGAGAGCACCTCTCCCATTGCCATTGATGTTTGTTGTAGCATTACAATACTGGAGAGAAGTGGTCTGCTTTGCAGTCTCTCTGGGTGCCAGTTGACATGACTTTTTGAGGTTTGGTTTTGGCCTTTTTTTCCACTTCACATTCCAGTACACAGCTCTACCAGTTGCTGCTTGTTGTCTGAGTTTCAGTAAAGGGAAACCATCCATCTTTAGATTTTAAACCGCATGTTGCATTATTTAAAAACTCGAGTTTGCGTCATTATAACATTTGTAGATAGAAGGTTTCCATTTGTGTTGAATGTGTGCACCATGAAATCCTGTGTTTGATGTGGTTATGTGTTTGATACCACATACTAGACCTCATGCTATGATATCCCTATGATAAAGACAAAATCTGAATGACCTTGTATATGTTTTTTGGTGATAAGTTCTAGGAGATGGTACTATGATGAATTTTATCTTTTTGTCTGCTGGAGAATGCTGCCATAGAAAGCCAGCTAGTTTCTGATATTAAAATTACATTAACAGTTGGAATGAGTCGGTTTTGTTTCTTGTGGTATTTTTTTACACTTTTGCATATTTATCTGTCTGCAAGAAGAGATTAAGTTTAATAAGAAATAAGTTCTTTATGTGAATGAGCCAGGAACAATTATCATGGGGGCCAACATTTAGTTTCCCTGTAAATTAACAAATGATAAAACATATGCTTTGTTCGCTGTTTTTTCTCTTAACTGCTAGTTAAAATCTTGAGAGTTTGCTTAAATACTGAGGTAACTTAGAGACAGTGCAGGTAGAATGTCATACTGAGTTCCTCTATGCTGCTTTTTTGTGTGGAGGTGAGCAATTTGTTAATTTCTTATTACATCCAAATCAGAAGCTAATTGTTTTATATGAAGGAGTGTGATTCCATTTTGTGGTATGTTGTGTTGAGTTTCATTACAATGTTCAATTTCACTTAGCAAAACTCCATCCAAAGATGTATCAAATGCTATGCTGAGTTTTGCACTAAGGTGGTTATATTGCTGGGTGTATCTGAGCTACAGTCACTAGAGACATTCAAAATTACAGTTAAGCATTTGGGTGTTTAATTTTCAATTCATAAAATAAATAGGAATAGGAATTCTGTATCCCTTATGGCCCAGATCAAATCTCAGGGGGTTTATCCTTTGTAAGGATTTTAAAAGGCTGTTGTGAAAGATTATAATTTTCTTCCTCTTGTTTCTAATGAGAAGGTTCTTTGGATGAGTGTGGGAGGAATGGGCTGCCTGGTGGGGAGAAGGCAGGAGATGGGGCTGGGGAGCAACCCTGTGCGTTCATGCACACCTCTGAGGCATGGAATTGTATACTAAGTGCAAAAGGAAATGAGGCAGGGGGTGGTTTGATAGAAATGAACAAGGCAAGTCAGAATTGATTTATGTTTTGATAGTCATCTAGATGTTAAAGCATTTTATTTAGGAACATAGTGGTATAGGTAAAAGAGAAAAAATAAAGCAAAAAATAGAAAAAGTAAAGCAAAGCATACCTTTAGGAATTGAAGTTAGTTTAGCTTCTGCAATTCTTATGTGATAGATATTTACTCCTTCAAAAGCCCCTGGCTCTATTCCGTCATTGTCAAGAGGATTTGCACTCATTTCTGTCCAAGAGAAACAAACAAACAAGAGTACTTGTGGCATAGGAATTTTCTCTATGTTAGATTAGGTTATAAATAGCTGATTTTGATTTTTATGATTTCTGATGGTCGAAGCCTTAATTAGTGTTTAGCTTTTATTACCTATTCTGAGGGGTGGAAATTACAGCTGTCAGGAATTAAAGGCTATCTAATTTGGATTGGAGGGTTAGCAGAAATGGGACCTATGTCACCCAACTTCACACTGGGGAAATTTTTGAATGATAGTTACATATAGTATGGTACAGTTGTGACAGAGACATTTTTTCCTGGATCGGACTTACCTAAAACATGGAGAGACTTCATTCCTTTAAATGCATCCTTGTGGATTTTCTTAACCTTATTAGCATGAATTCGGAGCTCTGTTAAAGTGTTTGGTAGGTTTGTTGGGATCTCAGTTAGCTGGTTATGGGACAGATACAGTCGTCGCAGCCTCTTTGTCGATTGAAATGCTTTTGGATGGATCTTGGTGATTTTATTGTTGTTCAGAGCCAGTGCCTAGGAGATATGGGGAAGAGAAAGAAAATGTCTTCATATGGGACCATTATGAATATGACTTTTAAGTAATGAATTCGATATATAATTTAACAATTAAGAATTTTAACAATTTTATATTTCCATCATACCAAACTTCAGCACTTAGTATGTATTTTGGGGCATTTCAATTGATAGTGAAAACCAAAAAAACCATGTGGAAGCTGAACATCAACTAAAAGGTAGAGAAGAAGTAGTCAGAGCTGACAAGGTTCTAGTGGATAATGAGAAGAACTGGCAAAACGGTGTTGGGTTATTTTGTGGGATTGTATGGGGGTTATATTCTTTCGTTGTTGTTGTTCCTTAATGCAAAGAAAATCTCAAAACTCAGATTTTCATCTTTTATTTCTGCAAAATGCTGCAAAATACAAGTCAGAATTTTAATCTGAATTTCTTAAAAGTTAATGTCTGTATATGACTGATACACAGACATGCATTTATAACTAATTTGCTGTAACTTCTCAACTCCCGTGAATTTAAATCTCTCTCTCCTGTACAGTACACTAATATTTTTGGGTGACAGTTTTTGTTCATGATTGCCATGTGTTACCAGAGAATTGGTGGCAGTATGCTATGGACAACAAAATATTACTTAATCTGAAATTATGTTGCATGTCAAAACATATTTTTGCATTTCCATACCTAGACTATTCATTTTTGTTCTTTGTTAAATTCTTTGAGCTGTTGTTAAGTCATCTGCTCTCTGGAATTGTCAAAAAAAAAAAAACAAACCACAGATCAAACCAGAACTAATCTTTTTTTCCCAGAAAAAAAAAAAAAGAGGCTATCTTAAGAAAATAAACAGGAAATGCTCCTTCTTAATCCAAGTGGCCAGCTGTGTCTTCGCTAAGTAGACCAAACTGTGTAAAGTAAACTTGCTTTCAGTGCAAATTCTGTTAGGTCTTGCCACAAATTAAATGATGAGAAAAATGAGAGCAGCTGAAAGCTTTCAGTTATCACATAATGAAGTGGTGACTGAATAGTGTGATGGTTGCTGATTTATTCCAGCAGCTTCCTTAGCCACTAGGGGTTAGTTTCTGTAAGGTCTTCTATACTTAATATAAAGCAGTTTGTTTGTTTAGCCCTAATTCCCTGGTAAGGCCATTCTGTGCCCAAAACTGAGATGCTTCAGTGGAATTGGAAACACTTCATTGTAAACAGTGAGTTTATATGGTTCCTATTCCTTCTATCCTAGCTTAACCTATAATGATTAATAAGCTCATTCATAAACACTTAGATTTGGTAAGTTTTCAGTTCTTACTCAGAAACCAAGTATGACTGAAAAAGGATTTGTTTTTTATTAGTCTGCATGTGTTCCATGTCTTTCTAACATGGAACAGAAAGTCAGTTTGCTGTAACTTGTGGAACAGGTTTGTCAATTTTGGTATGAAAAACTTGAAATTGTCAAGATTTTTTGGTACTGGATCTAGAATGACATCTTGTGGACATAAGTATTCCAAACCAGATTTCATCTACCTTTCTAGACCTCTGGGACTCTCTTGTTTTCTTTCATTATGAAAAATGATTGCTGTGTATCATAAATATCCAGATTTATCCATTGCCAGCAATACTTATTTTAGAAACTGTATGTGTGTACTTGAGTGTGTTAGGGAAGGCCTTTAAGATCTTCAAGTCCAACCATTCTCTAACTCTATGAAGTCTGATGCTAAACCATGTCCCTGCATCTTTTAAACACCTCCAGGAATGGGGATTCAACCACTTCCCTGGGGAGCTTGTTTACGTTTGAAAACCCTTTCAGTGAAGAAGTTTCTTCTTTTGTCCAAACTAAACCTTACTTGTTGCAACTTGATGTCATTTCTTCTAGTCCTATCACTTGTAACTAAGGAGAAGAGACCAACACCCAGTAGTAGTAAAGCACCTGACTTGTTCAGGAAGTCAGTGTCGGTCTGGTTTCTGCTCAGGTCAGTTGGATTTGCAACACTAGCTTCACTGGTGTATGTGTTAGCTGCGTGCTGTGTGCTTTTGTCAACACCCTCAGAAAACAATGCTGTCGTTTTCCTGTGGGATTAAGTTTTTCCTCCTACTTTACAGACAGGCAAATAAAAAAGGAACACTTGTGTTTAAAGTGGAAGAAATGTTTCTGTCTGTGCTAAGGACTGAAGAAATCTTTTTGGTGAGACTCATATGGCTGTTTTCTAGGCACTGTGGAAAGAAAGTAGCATAGGTCATACAACTCAAAAGAAAGTTGCCATGGGAGCAGTCAAATATGCAGACATGAGACTGTATTTTTGTGGATACTATTGGAGAAGAAAAATACAATCTTTTAAAATAATCAAAATACTTCAGATTGCTAAATAAGATTTCAGACTTGGAAAAGAGCAAGCTTACGTAGAGTGATGTGAGTCCTCGGAGATCATTTTCCTTGACCTCTTTAATTTTGTTGTTCTGAAGGTCAATCATACGAGTATCTGGTGGGATGTTGCGAGGTATTGATGTCAAACCTATTTAAGTATGTGACACAAACAGAAACATTATGTACCTGTATATAAATCCAATGAGATTAACTGCAAAACACGGTAAGTTTGTTTATATTTACGATGGGAGAGGAAACACAAACAGCCGTAAGGCAAAGGATAGAAGGGAATATTGGATGGGAGGAACTAGTTATGTAAGGCAAAAATGTGTGGGTGCTTCCTCTTCTTGAGGAGGAACTGCTTCTGCCCCAGCCGTGAAAAGCTTTGGTGGGGTGCTCATTGCAGGTTCTTTGCACCTGTGAAATAAGTAACCTCAGAGCACTGATTATTCTGCAGGGAAACTGCCTAAATCCCTAGCTCAAGAAGTCCTCTGAGCATCTGGAGCTGTGTTTCCGGACTGAGAGACAGGACTGTTGTAGTGGCTTTGAGAGGTTTCTCTTCAGTGCTTGCATGCTCCTTTCTATCTCTCTACTGCCATATCCATTGTACTGGCGAAGTCTCCCGTATGACCATACGGTCAATGTCCAGGCTGAGAAATATATGCTTGGTAAGAATGGACAAAGGAGGTCTTGCATCTGCCAGCACTTAATTACTAGTTGTATAACTCCCCCAATCCAGTTAATTATTCAGTGACAAAACCACTTAGGTTCATGCCATCTGAGATCCTGAATCAGCAAAGAGACTAGCAAGGGGTAGCAATTTTCTTTTCATTGGAAATGCTGATTCATCAAATGTTAAACATTGGTCCAAGTTATTAACAATCATTCCGTAATTAATAGGTTACAATAATTTAAAGATGAAGTCTATAAGTAGGGTTTTTTTTCTTATGTGTGAACTGAAGTAAACCAGTTTGCAAGCTGTAGTTAAGACGCAATAACCATGTGTTATTGCTGCTAGCAAAATCACAGCGTGCTTTGAGTTGGAAAGGACAAAAGTTAATTGTGATTCCTTAATAATGACACATTCTAAACAAAGCCAGCAATTTGTTTATTGGGTCAGCGTTTGTATGACATGAGGAGTCTCAGGTTAAGTTTAGCTGTGATGAGAAGAAATGTCATTGTCACTGTGCTGGTGGCAGGAGGCTATTCCTTTGATTACCTTGAATCATGTGAAAACTTCAAGGAACACTAATTCAAACTGACTCAATTAATAATAAATTCACTAGGACTATTGTGTTTCTGTAGCAGTGACAGTAGCAGATCTGCCTTCAGTTAAAATGTTGTTACCAGTGATCTGCACTTTAATGGAAGTTAAGCTGAGCAAATAGTTAGTATTCTACTTATGCACTTGCATTGAACTTCCTTGTGGTTTATTTATGGCCTCTTTTTCCTTTGTTTTGTTTTCTTGTCATTTGACCTGTTGGTTTGTAGTTGTGAATGAAGTACTTCTTTAGCCAGAGTCTTGGTTAAGGCAGAGGACTAGTACAGCAAACTTTTTTTGCTCCTCTCTTTGCATATAACTTCATGCAAGTAAAAGAAACAGGAGAAAGTGTAATATAAGATGTAAATATAAGCGTTCTCACATTGTGTGATTTTTCTCTGAATGAATAAAAATCTGTGCAGATTATTACATACTTAGTAACCCAAATCAGTATTCAGTTAAATAGTTCTACAGTTGTTACCTTTTCCCAATGCCTTTCCATTCTGTGTTGTTGTTGACAGAAGTTACTGCTTATAGAGGGTGGCTATAGCAGCTTTTCAGTTTTCTAAACTGATGCACATGAACTAGGAAAACATTTATGGTGTAAAAAGTGATGTAACAACTTAGATGCTGGACACGAATTAGATAGGGATTGCAAGCCAAACCTCAAATATGTAAGCTTCTTTTGAAACCAGTTAGGACAGGAATACGCAACTGTGTGAAATTTATGGAGCTGAAGGATTCATTTTCAAAAGGCAAATCCTCCAAAGTGAAGATCAAATACACAAATTCATTCTTACCTAGGTCAGAGCAATGAACAACTCTCATATAGCACTGACATCCAAAGGGGCACATTGGGAACAGATCAAAAGGCATTAGTGGTATAACTGGTTCAGTGGTTGGAAAGAGAGAATTGTCATCATCGTCATCATCTTCTTCCATGTCTTGGAGCATCATATTCTTTAATGTAAAATATGAAGGACCACTCAAAGGTTTGGCAGAGCACAAAGCCAGGAAGAGGAGGAGCGTATATTCTTTCATATCTTCTTAATCAGGGTAGCCAGGCTTGAGAGGAAAATAAACCAACAAACAAGCCAAACATAAGAATCATGAATGTGAAATAGCCAAGACAGGCATTGAACTACTTACTTTACTCACTGCTACATCTGTGGTCATGAAAAATGTTCTGTTAGGAATACTAAGGCTTAAATAGTATATGAAGGACTAAGATAAAACACTTGCAGGTTGTGAATATTGAAATCAGTCAGTTTGCTTATATCCAGAAAAGAGCTGGAAGCCAGTACTTCTGTGTGCATATTTTTTTCAATCAACATTTCTTTTCAGCCAAGCTTTGTGTCCTATGTCACAGCTGAAAGGAGCTCAGAATGCACCATGCTTGAAATCAATGCCAGAAACCCCATCAGTTTTCCAGGTTCCCTGTAACATGATGGTATCTTTCCTGTGTAACGAAAGTCCCTCCCGTTTGCAAGACGGAATGATGTCAGATCAGGTAGGGCCCCTTCAAAGCAGAAAACCCCATGTGAAGTAGCTACAGCTATTTTTTCCTGATGTTATTGAGAAGAAAACACAAGTTACAAAGTACTTAAAAATTAGATTTGTCTTTAGAAAAATATGACAGACTGTCTTCTTCCAGTTTTTCTTTCAGTTTTATTCTGTTTCTCTGAGTTCTTATTTTGCCGGATTTCTTTTAACTGCACCTGACTGGGAAAACCGGGATTCCAATCCTACAGTATCCTGTGTTACCTGAGTAATGATGCTCCATAGTTCCAAACCCTTAGATATCTGTTGCATACTCTGTTTTAATACTAAAGGTGATTTTAATGACCAAATACTTCTGTAAAACTTGACACCAGGGAAACCGCAGGTAGGAAGAATTGTCACAGGATGTTTGGCAGCTCTGTGAGAAAAGATTGTACATCTACTGTCAACTCTGCATTGTTCCCCTCGGAAGCCCAATTCCAGAAGTCATTTGGATCCTACAGCAGCATGCTCTGCAATCCAAGAGGGGCTGGTGTAAATTTTATTATCCATATCCTGTTTATAAAAACATTTCTATTCAAACGATCATAGTTCTTTTTAGGGAAGTACTAAACGGATGCCAGTTCTTGTTTGATCACCTAATTAAATGCTTGATGATCTGCTTATAGCTGAAAAATGTCTTTATTGTCACTGGTCCTCAGTCACAGGAAAAGGGCACTGATTTGTGCAAGGATGTCAACTCAATCTATTGAGAACTCTGAAGTTTTGTTTGTGTTACTTTTTTCTCTACAAGCGGGTTTTGATCTTTCTTGTATATGGTTCTTAGCATTGAAGCGCTGGATGTTGCGTACATTGCTCCCATATGTTGGATGCACATACAATAGTTCTGAGGTATGTACTAGGCATTGTAACTATGTGTTTCAGGGTGGAGAAAAAAAGGAAAAAAGCCAACAGTATTTCAGTTACTTAAAACTCACTTTTGAAAGACTTCAACTCCAACAATTTCCTTCCCACCAAGTGTGTCTGAAAACAGAAGCACAATATACATTGATCTTGCAGGTATGCAGCATGTAACTCTAAGTGTAGCCTGATTCTGTGATTTATTTAATCTCCCAGTTGTATGCTCTTCGGAGTAGTGTGTGTATCTTTCACTGATATAACAATCTCTTTAAAGAATCTTCACACACTTTCCCCATCTGCTTTTCTTTGTGTTCAAAACAATGTACCATGTTCTTAGGCAGAATGCTGCAGTTGTCCTTGCAATCCTATACAATGTGTTCTCTTGAAAGAGTCTTTGAATACAAACAGTGCTGGGAACAAGATGTGGAACTTTCCTTTGACTGGAGACAATTGTGGTCATGTCTGGCTGCAAGCCTTTGGAATATTTGGCACTTTCTATCATCTATTTCAGCTTCAGGAAAAGTCTAACTATTCAATACTTCAGTCATAGCATGAATTAAGAGAAGAGGAACTCTCCTTGGACAAGTGTTTTAATGGCTGGGTTTTCACAGAAGGGCACTCAGGCTGGTCTTCTTCCCCTGACAACTTAGATATTAAGTGTTAATTTAATGCAATTTCTGTGTGTATCTTGTCTTGTGCCACCTAGTTTCCAAGTCCCTGCTGTCTTCTATTTGTGATAGACCCTGGATATATAGCTTTACTGTATCTAAAAGATCTTTCATGTACATTCCTAAAATGCTCTACTGGATCTGGTGCTAGGAAGCTGTCTTATGCAACAGGCTAAAACTCCGTTTCCACACTTGCACCTGTAGCAAATGGGTTGCGTATTTCCTCTCGTATTCATAAAATTAATTATGATTTCAAATTATGGAAAGGTTAGGGCTGTGATGGGAGTAAGGGCCAATTTGAACTCCTGGAAAACAAAAGTTGTTCACAAACAGTCCTAGAAACATAGTGTTGAAATATGTCACTGATGACATATATTAGCCCTGTGTATTAAGTCTCTTGAAGACAAGTCCCTTTACAGAAGGAAGCCTGAGTTGTGAGACAATGTTTTTAATTTTTATTTTTAGGAAAGAGAAAAAGCCCTTACTTCATCTTCCCACTTTGCCATTAGGAAATCCTTATTGATGATTGGTTTTGTAGTTAGGGGTGGTTTTGAGTTTCCAAGTAAAAAGATGTTGATATTCTTCTGTAGAAATGCTCTGACTCTGCAGCTCATCTCAAAGAACTTAGACAAACTTTCTGCATGTTTAAGCTTCAAGAGTAACAGAACTGAAAAAGAAATGAAAGCCTAAACTCCAAGATACAAGTGGTCTTTCTGGAAGCCCTTTAATTATTTTATCATGAGAATTTTATGAAATACTTAAATTCTTTAAGAAAGCACACAAGTAGAGATGTACTAATGGTCCACTGCTGCCACTTGAGGCTGGTTCTGCACACAGGTAAACCCTTTCAGTGCTCTCATGTCAGCTTTTCCACTCAGGTTGTTCACTAAGCTGTCTGGATTCGCTAAACCAGCATGAATCTAATGAGAGCAAGGGAAAAAACCCCAACACATTCTTTCTGGGTGAACAAACTGAATGAGTCTGAGTATCAGAGCCAGCACAAAGGGATGGGTGGGACAGGCTGCTTTGGGGGGACGGAATGTTCAATGGAAAGGGAGGGAAGGAGAAGTGGGACAGACTTTGTTGACATACACAAGCTGCTAGACAGGCTCAGGTGTATTATTGGATAATACCCTGAACAGATAGACAGTTGCTTGGACAAAGTCTGCCTTTGCCCACTCTCATTTTTACGGACTGAAATATTGAAGATGATTTTGATAAAGTGTAGCAAATTCCAGAGGGCTCCCATCCTTCTCCAGTATACTTTCTTTATAGCAGTCCCATTTCCCCCTCAGTAGAAAAAGCACCTGAACAGCACCTTTTTGCTGGAACACTTGCCACCCCAAATGGAGCCAACCAACTGTAGAACGTACACTTCACATGCAGAGATGCTCTAAGCCTGACTTTCCTTCCTGAAGTAGGTAACAATCCCCAAATCACTGTAGTGAATGTTTGGAATGTACCCTCACCAATATGGGATCTTTATCAAAACTCGTATTGCCAACCAGCATGTGGCAGATGGGAACTTGTAATGCTATTTATGTAGGATCATACTTATCATATCTAACTAGAATCATACAATCATAGAATCAGTCAGGGTTGGAAGGGACCACAAGGATCATCTAGATCTAACGCCCCTTCCATGAAATGCAAGTGATGTCTGATGTGTTAGTATGAATGAAACCTTTTAGAGATTGCATGGGAAATTCCCACATAAGAGTGCAATGAAAACTCTCAACATGAATTATGGAATGCAATCTGCTTTCTGAGAGGACAGAAGTAACGATAGTATGGGCAGCATGTGTTCAAAAAGCTGGATGCCTTGCCAGTTGTATATGGTCTCTTATCTCACCAGTTATGACACTGAAGGAGTTAACAAGTAAAGTTTTAAGACTTGAAAAGACTGCGAATTATATTTAAACTCACTTCTTTACCGGTGTACAGAGCAAATTTCCAATGGCATTGTTTCTGGAAAGGAAATGTGTAAATAACACAGTGGTGGTCTTTGCGGAGGCAAACAATAATCCTCATGTTCATTTAAAAACAAATCATTACACTGTGACCAGATTTTGTCCAAAGAAAGGCAAGACCATAAACTGTTTTGAAAGATGTATTTAAAAATAGTTCTGCTTCTATTAGTCATTGTCCCATTCCAGAAATAAAAGGAGTTTAACTCCTTGTCTACTCTGTTGATAAACTCAAATTGCTTGACACATGCAGTCTGTAAGATGACTGAAGAAATTATTTTTCTCTGGAGAAACAGTCCAATATGCAAATTCTGCAGTATGATACTGAACAGCACATATATGAAAGAATTTGTTTAGAGAATACCTGCTTTTTGTGGAGAACTGCTTGACTCGTCTGTGCTACTGAATATGATCTATGAGTATTTTTAGATTGTAGCTCATATGCAGTTTACTCTTTCATGTGTCATTTTTAATTACTTTGATACCTAGGTAAAACCATCTTGAATACCAAATTAAAGAAATTAAGACTGAGTTCTAACTATAAGAACTCCTTTAATTGTGGGATAAATGGTTACAGGTTGTAATAAATGAGGAATTTTATTGTCAATTAAGTCTTTCTGACTGTTTTTTAATAGTTAAATAAGCTTTTTTCTTCTTTGCAGCTCAGCTGTAGTAAATAACAGAATTATTTCAGCTGCAAAGTAAATTTTCGAATGCTCCATAAAAAGAAGTGGTACTTCTAACTTCAAATTACCTGACATCAGTAATCTGCACGTAGTGACCAACAACCTGTTGCTTAATTCTTTGTTGTAATTTATGACAGAATAGGCATTCAAATTTGGACATACCTTGCACACTGGGTAGTTCTTCTGGAAGCACTGTGATAATCCACCTGAGAACTTTATATCCACTTATTTCATACTTGGGGAAAAAAAAAAAAGAAAAAGAAAAAAGGGGGAAAAAAGATAAAAATGAAGTTAGGCTGAGTTTTCTGAAATGGAAATTAAATACAAAGAAAAATTCCACTTCCAAACTTCTTGATCCTCCTGGCACCGTGGGTGATACCAGAGTAAAATGCTGCTTCAGATTAGCCCATCTTAGTACTGAAGAATGATATTAAGACGACTTGTTACCACTCATATGTTTTTCATCACTGCTTGTATTAGAGCCAAAACTTCTGGCTTAACTCTAGACGTCTAGTGGAAGGCTTTGTAAAACCTGTAGTTTAATAATAGTTGACATCAGGCCATTGGAAGTACAGTGAGGTCCATTTCAGGTCATTCCTACTGTGGAATCACCCTTATTTATGATTCCGTTAGCCATTTTTCTTTAAAAGGTGTGACTTGAATAAAAATATCAAACCTTAGCCAGTGGCAGAGTAAACCAATAGCCTATAGCCATCAGCATGTTGCCAAACCTTCTAAGGTTATTAAAAACAGAGCTTTGTTGTGTAGTTAGGTATAAATTCTACCTGTTGTGTTCAGTAAACAGCTCTCTGGCTAGGGGAGATAGCTCAGGTATGTAAAATATAGATGATTAAATGTCAGTGCAGATCAGATTTTTATTAATCAGTATAGTTCATTTGTTTCTCTCATGTATAAGAAATAAAGCATATCTTTTATTTAAACAGATAATATTTGCAATATTCTGTGCTAAGGATTGAAGAGCTGAAAATAAACTCTGAGAGTTTGCCCTGTCACATAGTTTGTACTAACATGCACATCACAATATTTAGAAAGTCAGTTATTGTTTGTTTACTTCTTGTGTGCTGCTTGTTTATGTGTGCTTCAGAAATATAGGGCTGAGTTTACCTAAAGCAATTTCACAGCCAGTGTAGCAATTCTTGGGTTTAAATTTACAATACATTGGATCCATCCAGTTCTGTGCATGTCTGACTGCATCTGTTCCTTTAATTAGCTCCTTGAGTCTGCTCTTGCTGTGGAAAAATAGCCTGGAAATTTTATTTGTTGTTGTTTTTGTTGTTGGGGTTATTTTAATAGATGTGTAATGTGGTGCTGTTTGCACAATGGCAGTTTAAGTTGCATAATAGTTATTTTGTCAACTGTTATTTTCTCAAGGAAAAAAGAGATCCTATGCCAAAAGTGAAAGCTTTGGTGCTATCATATCAAACAAGATAATGCTTGTGTGACCTGCTACATTGTTTCTGTACTTGCTCCAGTTCCAGTAGCAGAAAAGAAAATGGTGATAAGCAGTCTCCCTATCACTTTTCCCAAGGAATGAAATTACAGTTTCAAAAGCAGTCACATTTCCACATAAAAAATGTGAAAGATGATTCTCAGCTTTTTTGAAATCTCAAATTGCACAGATCTGTGTTCTCCTGCCTGTGTTTAGAAACTGAAGCCTCCTAAGCAAACACTCCCCTGTGTTTTGAATAGCTTGGTTTGGATGCATTTACTTGAGCAAAATATTTTTAAACAGCCATTTAATACTAACCTCCAACACTTTCTTGGCTCTTCAGCAGAAGACAGCAGGGCTTGAGGGTTGTGATATAAATGTACTGGGTTCTGCTTTTTCACTTCTCCTTTCAGCAGTGAAGTGTTGAGTCAGCAGTTTCAGCAGAGCTTGGCTTTGCAGCAGTGCTCCTTGTTCCTGATGTTTAGCAGCATCTCTGGTTTGGATAAATACTTTTTAAAAATATTATATTCTCTTTTTAATTGATTGTGGTGGTAGAAACACCTCCTGTGTGTACAAAGTTTGTGGATTTAGCCATATTACATAATGAAGCTGATGTGTAGAGTGGTAGCATCTGGGGAAAATGTAACGACCACACCTTAGAAGGAACTACCTGTGTGTTTTGCACAGTGAATAGTATTGATCTGGTAGAAATAAATATTGCTTACATTGGCATGCTGTTGTAATGAAACTGGTTAATAGCTCAAGGCAGAGGTTTAGTGCTTTGTTTGCAAATACAATTTGATTTGAAAATAAAACATCCAGAAGTCACTTCTTCAGGTCTTTTAACTAACGGACTGAACTTTAGATGTTAGCTGTTGAGAACAATACTACAAACTAAAATAAGGCATTGGCTCTCGATCCAGTTTATGAACCGGTTCTTTTAAACATTTCCAGCATATTTCCAGTTTGCTAAGAATTAACTACTACTGCAGAATTCCTCTTCAGAATCGCTGTTTCCAGTATACATTAATTTTTGGCTCGAAAGTCTTTTCATGAGCCAGCACAGCAGGGCAGCTGTTGAGTTCTGAATGAAAGCTGGAATGTGCAGAGGAGTGAACTGATGCTAGGTGCTTGTTTCTCTCACTTCTAAGGGCAAGACTTCAGTGTCCTCATGTCGAATGTGGCAGCTGTTCAAAGGCTGAAGTGGTGCCTTCTGAAGCAGGATCAAATTCTGCTTTCTTGGCTGTGTTGTCCAGCAGTTAATTTGAGGTGATGTGGCTGAAGATGCTATTAAAAGCAAAAATGAAGCTATCTTATTGCATCTACTCTTTCATTAATCGTGAGATTTCATTTAAAAATAGCCTGCTAGAAAAATGTGATGTCACAATTGTTTAATCCATAATGCTGGGGTCTTAATGAAGAGACTCAAATAGAAAGTAGTCTGAGGGTATTTCCCTCACAAGCAACTGTCTGTATGTTTTCCTATGAAACATTTACATGTTTAAATCATGAAAAGATTATACAAGTTCGAACTGTTTGCTCAGACCTTTTCAGTTATTTCTCGTTCCACCACTGAAAGAGTTGGTTGAGTATTAGAATTCTATCTTGCCTTAAAATACATGTGTTACCTTTATGAGTAGCAGAAATTAATTTCTGAGGCAAAGGACAGGGGTATATCCAGCACTTTGTGGTTCAGAATAGTTTATCACTATGGTGAAATACACAAAGGGGAAAAAAATCCCCTTTTAATTACATTTTATATGTAACATTATCACACCAGAGATATAAAAGGCTATCTTGATTTCTTTATTGAAAATTACTGTATTTGTTTTACTTTGTGCCTGAGCAAGCAAGCATATGCTGCTATATGTGGCTAATGCTTACATTGCAATCTCTTTCTTGTCAGCTGGTTTTGTATACATGTGTTATTGTAAGGCAAACTAAAGCACTCTTTCATTTTCTAGCACTGTTTATAAATGTGGTTTACATAACGTGATGAGCCTAACATCAACTGCACAACTGTGTCTTGGAGACTGCCCATCACATTTTAATACCATGACATATTCATTTCGTGCTCACAAGCAGTCCATGTGGAGCATAGTTACATATTTTGGTTTTAGCTAAGTTTTGGCTCCACTCAAGCTAGCTGAGTATAGAAAAACTGGTTTTTAGCTTCTGTAGTTCATCTTGATTCTTCAGTATTTATATGTAAATATATAAAAGCATTATTTATTATCATGCAATATTCAACTTCTGCTTAAGAGATACACACTTGTTTTGTGTCATTTGGCAGCTGATGTAGAAACTGCCACAAAATATACTGTTTCATTTTGCTGTCCAAGCTTTGAGTCTCAGGAGTTTATTAGCAACATAGCAGTATTGAAGGGCAATTCTTAGCTTACAGAACATGCACAAAAAAGTTATAAAGTGTGCATGTATCCATATGTTTCTCAGTCTTACCAGCTCTTTTCTGCATATGGTGATCTGGAGCGAGGGAGGCAAAGTAGTAACCTGGGAAAGACAGCTTACTTTTCACCCTTGCAGGTAGTTCGTGTTGCCTTAGAGAGGAAGTTCACCTTGTTCTGCATTAGGCTGCAGATCAGTATAAGTTTCTCTGTGTAGGAGTGCCAGTTTAAGAAGTTCACAGCTAGCTCATTGCACCTTGACGCCCATCTCCTTGGTCCTGAAAAAGGTTTGTGCACTCATCATGAAGCCGTTCTGCCTGTAAAATGGCCTGTTTGATGAATGAAGGTCTTGAAATAGTTTTGATTTCTGTATGTATCAATCCTTAGTCTTGCTTTTGTGGCTACTTACAAGTCCAGATAATATTACATGGCATTTTTATGGAATATGGGTATTTATCTGCCTTAGAGACATTGGAAACACCAGACATTCTTTCATGGAAAAGCAAACAGTAGTTAAAATGAAAAGCTCTACAACCATTGCCAAACTACTGAATCACTCCAACAATAAGTTCTGAAGGAAAATGTTCTGGTTTGGAATACAAGCTTGACTGAGCACATTTCCTCATGGACTATCAAACACTCCGCCAAAGTTTAACAATTAAAAAAACCAAACCCAACAAACCACAAAATCCACACACACCAAAATAAACACCAGCATCTGATCACCTGCAAATGTTGGTTTATTATTCTCCCTTTATTTTAGCAAATAGTTTGAATAGTATGGAAATGCAAATGAATTCATTTTCTAATGCACAACCTTTTCCTAGCTTGTCAGACCATAGAGACATTAAAAGTGTTAACTGTCATTGTAGTTTTAAGAATAAAGAAACATGTCCTTTGCGTTCCACAACAAATAAAATCAAGTGTCCAAAGTGTCATAGACTGCAAAAAAAAATTAATTTAATTTGGTAGTATGGTATTTCCTAACTTTACTTATCAACAAAACTAATTTATATTACACTAGAAATTCAAAGATCCAGAGGATGACTTGGACTCTGTTTGTGATAGGCTGTTATAATATAGTGAATGACTACACTTTGCACTTGTGTGTAATGAAGAACGTGGATTTAAAAAAATGTTTTCTTGTTCTTTGAGCATATACTGTTTGTAGATGGAAACAGTCACAATATTTCCAGGGAGATGGCCAAGCTACATTTGTTTGCAAGTTTTTTTACTTTGGAATAGTCAAAATGAAAGCTTTCAGAAACATTACTAATAAAAAGAAGGAATTTGTCTCAGTGAAGAAGTGCTTTCCCTGCCATATTAATTAACCCAGCCTGTGTTCTCTGATGTCTGTTTTGTTCCAGGGAGCTTTGTGGGAGGGTCCCATTTGTGTCTCATCAACACAGTTACAGCAACTCTGTCATGCAAAGTTTGGTCTGGAAAAGTGTGCTTTAATTGTCTAACCACTGCAGTTATGACTTTAATGTTATTTTTTCATAAGTATGCTATTATTAAATCGTAAATATAATGAAATCTTTGTGATATAATCTATATTTATTTTTTCCAAGTTAACACTTAAGAAAAAAGACAACTAAATTTGCTTTACTTTTTAATATATCATTAAGTGTTTTGCTGATTTTTTTAACAGTGGTTCTTTCCCCATTTCATCTGTAGGGAAGCCACAAGTATATGCATAATTAGAAAAGAAACGTAATGAAATGTAAATGAGGGCAACTGCATTATTTGCTATAACCTAGCAGATGGAATAACTATGCTGTTCTGTGTTTTCATCAAGGAAAATATGTTGAGGTTCTGCAGCTGTTCATACTAGTTGTGCTTTCATATTAAAAAATAAAACTTGTGAGCATAAAACAACAAACACATTCCTGACATAATTCCCTCTGTGGGTATGTGGTATTCAGAAAACTGAGTCTCCTGTGGCTGTGAACAAAGATGATTCCTTTGGTTTAGGCAGCAAAGACTCTGGGTGGTTGAACCTAGGCATGAGCTCAGGTGCCATTGCAAACACAGCCATGTGTGGTAGGTGTTACAGCAGAGCTGGTAAAAGAAAGAAATCAGAAGACAAAAACTTGCTGCAAGGCCACGTAGAAACTAGCATAGAAGTTGGAATTGTCTGGCAGATTTCCTAATATACTGTTTTCCAAGGCGCTTGTTTGGAAATATAGGAATGCATTAGTTTAGCTGTTCTCTTGCCTGGATGGTTTTCCACTGCTTTTTATCATAGAAAGAAATTCTCTGGATAATAAAAGTTACTTTTACCGCTCGGTGGAAATAGTTATGTAAATTGAAAGAAAACATATATCATAATTGCATAGTAACTTGTGGTATGGAAAATGAGATCTTTTTTCTAGAACAATTTGTAAAGCAGAGGCTATTATTTTCTTCTTGAATGCTTATGTTACACAAAGGGTAATTTTCTCTTGGCTGGCTCACAGCAGTATGAAGTAGCTTTGAGTTTAGAAAGTAAGCTAACCTACCTATGTCTAACTTTTATTTTGTTACAGGAGTGAAGTACAGCTTTGCTAATTAGTATATGATTCATGCTGCAGCATGATAATTTCTTTGTGTTTTATAATTAATCTAAGTGATGCATGTCTTCTCACATAAAACTATGGAGTGTTCTTTGCTCAGAAGATTGGAGAAAATTTAATTCAACTAAGAAAGAGAATTGATCAATATTTCTTTTATTTAAGGTTTTACCAAAGACTATAAAAATAGCCTTCAAAATACAGAATGTGTGTAATAGAGGTCTGTTTGAACTCATATATGATTAAGAAAGAAAGGGAATAATTGATTAAAATTTTAAAACTAGGTTAACATAAAAGAAATGAGTGGGTGACAGGGTCAAGCCATAAGGAGGTACTTGACAAAACATAGTTCAGCTGTGGAAATGTGCAGGAAAGTATAGTAGATTTTAATGTTTTATGTAGACTCAAAATGTAATTGGTCTAATTGAAAGAGGAAAAGTCTTGCTTCCTGAGCTCTTTGTTATGAGAGCCAAACTGTGCTGGGAAAAAATGGAGAAGAATTCTTCTGGAAGACTGGTCATGAATAAGTTTTACTGAAGAAATTCAGCACTGTCTTCCCCTAGAAGTGAGCAAGCCATATGTGTTTATAAAGAGTAGTCATTTAAAAAGGGATATGAACCGTGAAATATGAAGGCACACGATTCCTAACGGTAAAGGTTTTAAAGGAACGGAATGCTTGATGCCAGAGGATAAAATGTAGTGGGCATAGGAGCTTTCAGGTTTTGGGAGAAGTTGCTGTGAAAAAATTAGGTCAATTTTAATCCTTTAAAAATATCCTAGTATTACATAATTCACTGAGAAGATTCTTGACTTGGTTGATAGTGTTGTTGAATATCTAATATTTCCACAGCTGTGTTGAGTATTACTCCTTTGAGAAAAATAGCTGTCTTGTGGAAAAAACAAGTCAGCTCTTGTATATTCTCCCTAGGAATTGCTGTCATATGAAGAGTTCCCACAGAGAAACATGAATTTCTTTCATTATTACTGCATGAAACCTACGGTTTTCTGTATATATACTGATAATGCTGCACACTTGGAGTGAAAGTTCTATCTGAATTAACAGAACTGCTTCAAAGTACTCTGTAGGAAAGACTAGGTTATTAGCTGGTCTGAAGGACTCAGTTTATCAGAGGTATGTTAACATAAATAGCAGCCTAAATGGGAAGCTATGACTAACATGTTTGCACTCAGTAGTTGTGTAGAGATCTGTGTTTTTTATGAAGTATTAAATGCAAAAGAAGTGGAAATTCTACTAAAATACTGTAATTGTTTACTCAGTGGCTGCAGGCACTTCCTTACATAACAGATTATTGAAGAAGAAAATAAAAGGTAAATTTTTTTGAGATGAACTTTTTAAATAAGGCAACTGTTAGTGCTTTAATTTATTTAGTCCTGGGTGGCTCAAGCAGACAGGAAGAATCTTGTTGTGGGGAAGTCACTCAACTCTTCACTGTTTGTTTGCTTGTAGAGATTACAGTGAATGTCTGTGTCCATTCTGGTTGGCAAACTAGTAGGACTGGATTTGAAGCATGAGGCAAGACCATCACTGACTTTTAGCATTAATGAGAATAGTGAATAGCTAAGCTTTTGTAACTCCCAAACTCCCTTGTAATTCCCAAGCCCAGCACAACAGTTTCTGGACCTTAATGATAAATAAGCAATATGCAGGCATTTCCCCTAATTGTCTGCTCCTGAAACCCAGTGTAGTTCTGTGTATTTTTATCATTCCATAGAAAAGGAATTAATGTTTATAAAGGAAGCTGCAATCTAAGGGAAGAGAGAAGATCTTTATTTTTTCTGGAGATTAACATGGTATTCCAATTACTTGTAGTACACAATATTACCCAAGCTTTGAAGTCAATGCCCAAAGTAAACCTTGTTGTAGAGCTCCCAGATGAAAATATGAAAATAAGTGGAAATTACTACTTCTGTAATTCCCAGCTATAGGCATCAATGAAAAACAGACCTTTGTGAAATACAGATTGAACTTTATATCTAGTTTTAGTGAGTGGCTGAAATAAGCTGCATGAGCTTGTGTAATAGCACTCAGCTACTGGGCAATGAGAGAATGTAAAGTTGTCATCATCTCTCTGGCCCACCTCCCCATTCAAATGAGATTGCCCTGTCCTTTATATCTCGTACTATATTCTGGAAAATCCAATTCATTGGTGAGAAATTTTCATAGACATGACTACAGAGAGGAGGCAGTGGTGCATTGCTCCAAGGAACTTCATAGCAATGACCAGATTGTGAATTGGGAAACTTTATTAACTGTGTTCACAGGCTGATAAAGTCTGTAAGTCCTTAATGGAAATGTGCAAAATGATGTTCAGCAGCAATTAGGCAGGGCTGTGTGCAAAGTACATAAAAGCATAGGAACAGCTGGGCTGGATCAGATCAGAGCCCATCTAGTCCAATTCTCTGTCTTGAACAGGTGCCAAAAATAGTTCCACAGGGAAAGGGTATTGCTCTTTATGGAGTTCCTTTGCTTTTAGTTGCCTTGAAGTAAAATAAAGCTGTGGATTTAAGACAGCTTAAAATTTTGAGATTCACCTTAGGACAATTTGGCTTTCTTTATGCCATTCCTTTTAAGACTGATCAAGCGTTATCCTGCTTAGATAAGGAGACTTAATGTGTGGCAAAGTATCACAAACAGGTTTATGGTGTGACCAAAAATGTTTTATGCAGTACTCAGCCCTTATAAGTTCTTTCAGGGACACACAATGGTTCATGAATGTTTTCCCAGAGGTAATTTAATGATGTCATAACTGTTGCAGCTTGTTCTTTTTACATCGTGTATAATGGAAGACGGTTCTGAGAAGTTCTGTTTGATATTCTCTGTTCTACACTGAAAAGGCTCAACCAGTGTTAAGTCTTTACCAGTCTATTCTGATGAAATTTTGATGTGGAACAGTGTGTCTTAGCAAGAAACATTACATATGGAATGAGACTTTGTAGCTTGGATACTGGGAATATTAAAGCAATGCATTTCCATTGAGTTTCATCATACCAGTTGTCACAAAATTGTGTAAATTATGCTTCCTAGCATTTGAATATAGCTGCCTGATGCCTGAATTGGTATAAACCTTTTGAGTAATACAGTAATTTATTAGGCAAATAAAAAGCTCAATTCATTTTGATTGCATGATCATTTCCTAATGTGGAAAAGGAGCTCTGTTTAATACATTTTAGGGTTTTGCAAGTGATGTCTTCACCACTTTTAGATGGAAAAAACATTCCAACATTTTTCCACAATATTTTGGGCCTTGTAACTGTACAGAAGTTGTTGACATCGTTAAATCAGAGCTCTTATTTCACATGTCTGCTGGTTTTTTCCCCCCATTTAAAATAGTTTTCAGTGTGCTAAGAGAAGTAAAATTAAAGCCTTTCCCCTTGAAATAGAGAGTTTGGGATTTAACGGTAACTAACTATAATAGAAGGGTACAGTTACTAAATAAGAATAGCAGTAGGGATCTCTCTCTTTTTTTGTTCATTAGAAAACAGGAATGTATGTCTATAGAGCTAAGTCAAACATATTATCATGAACTAGTCTATCTGGGTGGCTATTTTTACCTTTCACTTGTCAGGAGGACAGTAAGGCTGTTACGCAGGGTTGCCTCCAGATGAGTGTAGGTTACATGGTTCACTGTTGCTTCTGCTGCACTAAATCTTTAAATTCTTTAAACCAGAAGTAAGTCTCTTTAAAAACATGCACTCTTTCCAAAGCAGACTTCACTGATGTGCTTTGCGACCTTGGACCTTCTACAGGGTGATCATTCTGACCCTTTTAAATGGTTATTTCACCTGAGTTTTGGTCTCCTAAAACTCGTTAGATAACTTTAGCAAGGAGCCCTTTGTTGGCTGTTTCAGGCTGTAAATCCAAAGAGCATATACACAGCTCTCTGGTTTTAAGCACCTGTGCTTCCAAATAAGAAGTGATTTTTGAAGCTTACTTATGGTAGCTTCAGACTTATAGAGCACCAGATATTGTATTGGTCTAGAAACTTCTGATCTGCTGACTTCTGTTCTGAGAACTGCTTCATAAAGCAAGTTACCAGAATTATTGTGTAAAATTATTGGTAGTAGTTTCTCATGTCTGATATTTTGCTGCCTGTAGTCTTGTGTACTCTGAAAATTGTATACGTTAGAATATAAACATAGTACTTGAAGGCGTTTTCTCATGAGAATTTCAACTAGTTGATGTTTGTGTTCCTGTACTGCAGAAATGGTAAACTGTTTATTGTGTTACCATGATGTGACTGCTTTTAAAGTTATCACTTGAGAGAGGTCTTTGATTACTTTCAGTGGAAGAGTAACCAAATAGTTGGTAGAGAAATGATAAAATGCTGCTTCTCAGTTCTGATTTCCTTTTTGTCGTGGAATGCACAGGGGGGTTGCGATAAGTTGAAGCATGGTGCATGTTTCAGAACTGAAATTCAGAAATGGCATCAGCTGCTCTCTGTAGCATTATGCAAGAGAGAATTCATTCTCTTGTTTTGGGCCACTAGAAAGCTGGTGGTCAAACCCCAAGCTCGCTCTTGGGGCAGAGTTGGGTGATTTGTACCTTTTGGCATTAAGGAATCTCGATTCTTTATTGAATTGAAATGGAAAACAGAGAAGAATAAATACTGTAAGTTCTAAACGTTGAGGTTGTCAGAGGTTGTAAAAGTCTCACCACATGGGAATTAAACTACTCGGACTTTGGGAAGCATTTGATGCATTTGTATTTCTGAGAGTTTTTTTTAAAGAAATGTCTTTCACCTTATCTCAGAGGAAACATATTGTCTCTAATCATTGCTTCAAATTCAGAAAGCTACCTAAGCTTCCATGGGGCCAACTGTATTTGGTTTTGCAGTTTTTGTCTCGCCAGAAGTGTATATCCCTGTGCACAAAACAACACTAAAGACAGATTCTAAAGCTCTGTCATCACAAGTGTGTCTAATGGCTATTGCAGGGTTTGGGCTGTACTATTTTATCCAACTAGTAAGGGATAATATTTCAGTAGCACTGTATTCCATTTTCAGTCTAATTGCTTTCTTGAAGTGTATTAATTTGTAACATAAGCCTGTAAAATTGATTATTTACTCAAATATCTTTTTGAGAATGCCCAGTTACTATAGGATTTCTACTGAACTCTTATCCTCCTGGTGGCCAAAGATTCTGAATCTGTTCCCCTGTTTGTTTTGCCCAAGGATGGTCAGGTCATTTCCCTATGCTTTACTGTCACAAGCTGTAAACCGATGATAATCTCATTTTCTTTGTCTAGAAAATTCTTTGAGGCTCAGTGTTCAGTGGGATTTTTTTTCTCTTCCAATGTAGCTGGTAATTTTGAAGCGTGAACAGATTTAAACTGCTAACATTTGACATATGGAACTGTTAGCCAAGTTTAATTGCCCGTATATTGCTTAAGTAAGTAAGCATCCGTGTGTTGCATACTCTTCATCCCTTGGCTTCTTTCTCCTTCTTAGTCTTCTGCCTCTACTACTGTTGTGTTCAGATTCCAAAACATTTTTCCTTCAGTCTCTGCTTCACTACTGTGATGTTATATTTGCACTGTAACTGTACTTGATGTCATGTTACGTTATTGAGTGTTGCTTGTAGGAAGCACTTATCAGGCAAGCTTAATGCTCATTTTATGACTAAGGGAAAATCCTAGACAAATGACTTGCATAAAGTTCTGTTTTATGATATCTTAGAAGTGAAAAGGCTTGTATTAGAGAAAAAAAAGTATGTTAAAGATTGCAATCAATTTTTAGTCTGCTGCATTTTAGCAAAATTTAGCAAATCCAGTGGATGTGTTCTTGTGGGTCTTTTAAGTCTGTTTTGCTAAGAAGTGTTCTATTTGAGAAAACACTACATGGTCTTTTGCTTAAACTTATTATAAGAAAGCACAAAATGGTATAATATTGCAGCTTCTTTAGCTTCTTGAGTCAATTTATTCAGCAATAGACTAGAATAATTCATTTTAATAATTTAGAGCTTTAATTCCTCAAAACACTCAGTTGGGATCTTAATGGTATGTCACAAAGACAAAGGATTATTAGCCAAAGTGAAAGGAAGGAAGGAATCAAATGTTCAGTTTGAAATCAAACCACCCAAACCCCAACACTGTATGTAACAACTCAGCCTGTTGGTTTCACCTTTCTTTACCAAACCAAGGTAGTCACCAGTGTATAACTTATGACTATACTTCACCAACCAAAGTATTCAAAGCAATCTTTTTATGGAAATGTGCATATTTTAGGATTGTTTTTTACACAAAGTACATTCTCTTTTAACTCACTGGAGATGATGTACCATTGTACCTTGCAGGAAATTGTTTAAGAGTGAACTTTGAGACTGCCCAATGAGATTTATTTTTTTATGATGATTGCATATGAACTCAAGTGTTCATATATGCTGTTTATTTGTTTCTCTATCATGATTGCATAGCTTCAGAGAAAACTCAAGTGCTCATATATACTGTCTGTTTCTTTCTTTCTCATGGTTGTATAGCTTCAGAGAAAACAACTCAAGTGTTCATAGCTACTATCTATAATATGCTCAAAATGATGTTTGGAGACACTTTACTGGTAAACACTGATCAGGATGCTTGTGCTGATTGTGTGACATCTGTTGGTAGTAGATTGGGAAATGCTCAGTGAAACCTTCACTGCCGGAGTGAGGCAGTGAAGTTACAGTTCAGAATTTAATGTAGGTTCTTAGAAGCGTTTCTAGTGTGCAGTTGCTTACAGCTTTTATAATGCCTTTAAAAAGTTCAATCCCTGTGTTACGCCATTTCATCCTTTGTTCTGAGCTGTTCTGATGAGGAAATAATTAGGCAGCATACCTATAATGCTGAAGAAAACACTACATATTTTCTTTCTGCCTCACAGAATAGCCCAGGGGAAAGTGGAAAGTATTTGTGAGAAAAATAACGACTTGCCAGTGATCTGTAATCCTTTCCTACCATCCGCCTACTCTTTCAAGAGAGGACTAAAGAACACAAAAAAAGATGAAAGATGCTAGAACTACTTTTCATTTTTACTGAAATGATTGGAAAAATTATTGCAATTGTTCTTGAAAATAAAAATACTGCGTACTTGCATCAAATGTTTGGCCACTTTAGTGAAAGAAAATAATATGAAAGCCTGAAGTGGAATATTAAAAAGGCTTCTTCAAGAGACTGAACTCCTTTCTAGGGAAACAGAGCACTGTTTGTAAACATTACTGCATACCTAAGGAGATAGTCATTGCAAGGGTATTGCTGAAACTGTTTTATCACCCTGAAGTGGTCATTTACTATCTAGAAGCTTTCAATGAACCAGTAACTGAGTATTTTATGCTTTTAACAAAGTCTTATCAGTCCCCTAAATGGGCAACATGACCCTGATCCTATATAGTATAAAAACTTGGTAAAGTAACTCATGGGACCTATCACTCACTGAGTTTAAAAACAAAATAAGATTGAAACAGTTCAGTAAACTTTGCTTAAAAGTTTATTATATACAAAACTCAATTGTTCCTTCCTCTAGCTCCTTGTAGTCAAACACAGAATCTGGTGAGTTTTTAGGATCTCCTGTCTAAAGCAAACAATTTTTTAAAAAAAAATTTCCTTTTTTTATTTTCCCCCCAAAAAATTGTTTTTGCAAACAATTTGATGCTTGCACTGGAACGTCCCCAGCTGAAGGACTTTTATTTGTATAATATTGAAAAGTTGATGTCATCCATTGAAGTGTTTAAAATTCACTGAATCAAATGAAACAGGACCAAGCTGAGGTTATCACAATAGATCAGAGGTTGGAAGGGACCTCAAAAGACCATTGGGTCCAACCCCCCTGCCAGAGCATGTGGCCCTTTTCTAAAACCCAATCCTGTGGAGGTGTGTGTGGAGACACAGTGGTGTTTAGGGAAAATTTCTGTCAGTAGAAATAAAAACCTAGGGCATAATCTTGTGCATAAATGTACATTTAATATTTTTATAATGAAATGATATTTAAAAATTACACTACTATCTTACTTCAGTGTATCATATACTGTATCTTATTCATACTAGTAAGAAGGGTTTAGATCAGAAATAAGCAGATCTATTAGTAACAGAGAATAAATAAACCTGTGTTTCTAGAGGGAGGGGGTTGCAATGTGAGAGTTAGGTGTTTATTTGGTCTTCTGTGGTTTAAGAATAACACTGCAGTAGGACCTTATGCATGAGAATGCATGTGGTGAGAGCTGCCTTGTATTGATGTAGTTGTTTTCAAGGTGAACGTGTTCCAAGCGTGACTCTTCGTTTTCCTCCTCTTCACTGTTGTCATGAGCATCATCATCACTGATGTGAGCCCTGCAGATGCGCTCTGGAGGGACCGTCCTGTGACATTGTGAGAGGAATTGTATGTTAATTACTCAGGATAACTCAGAACTTCCTACTCATTTTAGAGATGGTATCTATTTAGTCATTTGGGAATGTTCGCTTCATCAGTACATTACATTTTCTCAATAATTTATTCATTGAGGATTTTTACAAGTCGTTCTTTTACAAATTCTCTCCTTGCATTGTTTTCTGATATCATAGTTTTCCTGAGGGAAGTATTACCATGTGCTGCTGAACGAAAACTCCGTCTAACACACATTAATATCCTCTGTTTACCATTCTTTTGCTTAGTAAACAGAAAAGAGGAACTAGAGAGCATGCCTGACTTCACAGCTGGGGCTGGCTGAAACCTGTGGAAAGGCCACTTCAAGTGGTCAGCAGCAGCCTATGACTCCTTTCAGTTACTCTGTCACCAGTCTGGGCTGGGGCCAAAGTACAAAAAGAGCTGGTACTTTGCTGTGCCTATCATACTGTAGTGGCCCAAGCACTACTACATATTGATTTCCTGGAGAGAGCTGGTGCTCTGCACCTTTGTGAGCATTTTCAAGAACTCAAAGGAGGAGTGAAATCTAGCTTTTCTTCTATTGTACACAGATACACTTCTGTAGAAAGTTCAGGATTTGGCTGCTCCTTCAGAATTCTTTCAAAAATATTTATTTAACAGTAAAAAGTTCTTAAAGCATACCTTGTGACATTTGTCATTAATGTAACAGAGCGCATGGAAATTACCTTATTTTATTATTGTTCAGTCTTAGGAAACGTAATTTTCTCATTTCATCAATTCCAAATGGTACAGACTTTAAGTCATTGTGATCCAAAAACAGCTCTCTCAGAGAGTTATATGCTCCAAAAAAAGATACTGGATCTATTCCATCATCAGTGAGTTTGTTAAAGGACAGGTAGAGGTACTCCAACCCTGGCTTCATGTGACCAAACACATATCCTGGAATTCTTTCAATCTGATTTCCTATAAGTACCAGATGTAGTAAAGATTTTGGCAGGTAGGAGGGAACATGGTATAACTTGTTGAAAGAGAGGTCAATTGATTCCAAGTTCCTGCATTAAAGAAGGAAAAGAAAAACAAGCAACAAAGGGATGAAATATTGTAGCATCCTGCCTTGTTTATGCTGCTTTCTGGACAAAATAGTGCTTAATGTGATTACTTGGAAACTGAATGCAAAGGGAAATTTGTTTGTGTTAATGGAACAGAGTGCATTTTCTGGAACATAGTCATGCATAATTACTCTCAGAATAAGAAGAACTGAAATCATTAATTATCAATCAAGCCCAATGATTCTGTTGATGGGAAAAAATCTCCAATAATAATGAGTGCAGAGAAAAGGTTGAATGGGGAAACTCAAGGGACTAATCTGTAATGGACAAGCATTGCTGAGTTGCAGTTAACGAGTTACATGGGAAAACATATAAGAAGCTTGGGACTTCAGTGGTTATCCCATTGCCAGGAGTTTCTAAATGTTGTTCTAAGCCGCATTTGAAGTGGAATTGTTTTCTGAATGGCTCCTTTAGAATCATTCTAGTGTGCTTTATTTCCAGAGGGAGGCTGGGAGTGAATGTTGTTCTTTTCAAATGAAGCTGTTTACAAGTCTAGAATTCAGCCAATGGGCCAGGAGCTGATGGTTATGACAAGGTACCTGCATGGCTGAGCAAATAATTTACCAGAAAAATTAAAAGCAGGTAGTGTCTTTTGTTGGTGGTTTTTTTTTTTTCATTCCCATTTTTTACTCTGCTTACAGTATAGAATCAGAGAGTGGTTGGAGTTGGAAGGGACTTTCAAGGTCATCTAGTTCCAACCCTGCTGCCATGGGTAAGGACAGCTTCTGCTAGACCAGGCTTCGTCCAGTCTGTCCTTGAACACTTTCAGACTCAGAGTCTTCACAAATTCTTCAGACAACCTGTTCCAGTGCCTTACCCACCCTTGTAGTGAAGAATTTCTTCGTAATGGCTAATCTAAATCTACCCTCTTTCACTTAAAACTGCTACTCCTCATCCTATCACCACACTCCCTGATGAAAAGTCCCCATCCTATAGGCCCCATTACTCTTACTCAGTGTGGCTGCACAATCTTCCCTTCATTTTATTTACTTCTATAATTTTTAATCCAAAATAAATTAAGGCTAAGACAATATTCCATTATTTTTCAATTACCTGTGAGATATTTAAATATTAATACCAAGTTATATATTATGTAATTATATGGAATACTGATGATAATTAATGTTCATTTTGTGACTGAACATACAGAAAAAAATATTTGTGTTATAATGGTACAGATCTGAGGTGTAAGTTCCTTTTGTTTGAAAGCTGACTAAATATTTTCTAGGTTATGCAATTTAAACAAAGGAAATTAAGACAAATTAGCTAAGAAAACCCACCAAACCTAAGATAACTACCATTTCAAGTTGAGAGTAAAGAAATCCAAATATTTATTTCATTATCTGACTCATTAATGACAGAGAAAAATAATTGCATTTTAAATTATTTGTACTTACTCTTGGTTTATCCAAGCCAAAGGTGCTATTCTGTGCTCTTCTAACTTGTTATGCTTTAGCACAATGACATTTATGTTTCTTGTATGGTTAAAGCAAATTTCTGATACTTCTTCAATTTGATTATTTTCCAGGTATAATTCCTGTAAGTGCATTTGAAAAGAAAATCTGTGAAAGCAAAATATGCTGTTTGTTCCCATTGCAAATTCAAAATGTAGCTGTCAACTGTCCTCTATATGACCTGATCCATTTGTTAACTTAAGAATCTGAGTCAGAGTCAGTTTGTAGCTGTAGTGTGACTGTCAGGAACACAATTATTCAAAGCAATTGTTTTGTTTTCCCATTTGTGAGAGTACAAACTGCTTTTGAAAGATCAGATAGAAGAATTGTGCCTTTTGTCTTGCTTAAAGACATACAGTGCAGGAGTCTATCATGTGGGAAAGATGACTGACAAAAAGTTGTGGGTGTGTTTTTTTGTCTTGGAAAGCTATTAGTGAGAAAAATATTATCTTGCTTTCTTAGTATTTTTGCTGGGTACTTGTGAGCTTTGAAACTTTCAAATATGTAGGAATTTTACAACGCTTAATGTTGTGAGTCTGCATCCTGTTACAACTGACTTGTAATGTAGGATAAATACAGCGTGAAATAAGAATGGAGCAGTGACTAAAATATGTGTAGGACCTGGAATAGAATTTAGAGCCTGTAGAGGAAGGCTTTAGGAAAAGAGAAAAAAGGTAGAATCATTTTGGTTGGAAAAGACCTTTAAGATCATAGAGTCCAACCATTATCTAACTCTACCAAAGCTGGTACTAAAGCATGTCCCTTAGCCCCAAATCTCTGCCTCTTTTAAACACCTTCAGGCATAGGGGATTACTTGAATTATTTTGGGAAGCGACTTTGTAGCCTGAAAGTCATTGTGAATTTATTAAGTGTTGGTTTAAAATTAGATGTTCCCAGAGTATACTAAGTGTAGAAAAACTTGCCAGGTGTCCCTTATTCTAATAAGAAGGGAAGAAGTGAAAAAAAGAAAAAACATAACATGAGTGAATGGGTAGTGGAAAACTTTAGGCTGAAGTAAGGTTGCAGGCAGGAGCTGTAGAAGAAGCTAATGTTGCAGAAAAGATACAGCTGGGTTTGCTAGATTTTTTTGTTTGTTGGTTTTGGTTTGGTTTGTTTGTTTTTTCCTTCCTTGCATTTCAGATTATGGAAGACCTTGAGCTTAAAAAGAAATAAATACAAGTACACCATAATGAGAAAGAGCAAAAGGAAAGATAGAATGAAGAAAGATGGTGGAAGTAATAGATAGCATGAAATATTTTTGAAGATTGAGGTAAGCAGATAATGGAACTAGGCAGATTTATAAAGGAGGAAGAAAATACCTTCTAGATAGCATCCCTGGAAAAAAAACAAAAACAAAAAACCACAAACAAACCATTGCAACAAACCACATTCACATGGGAAACTATGAAAAGAAGAAATTCCTTGATTAAAAATCAAGTAATGAGAAAACTTTTCAGGGAAAAGAAATAAACTTCCCCTTCAAGCTGAAGTCAAATCCACCTCAAATGAGGTGGATTTCAGCAAAGGTTTGGAAAACCAGAGAAATTGAGACAGGGCCAAAAAAAGGGAAGAGAATGGTTAGATGTAGGCGTCAAAAAAGTATTTCTCTGTCTTTCACACCAGACAATCTTTGTCCTTTAATCTTCTCTTACAAGTTTTCTAGATCTTATTGTTCTTGTTGCTGTCTTTTGAACTTCACTCTGTGGTAACCCAAAGTTCACAATGTTTTTGTGCTCTAAGACATTATTTGTTAGGAGTGTTGTGTGAATGATGTGTAACTGAACCCACAGAAGTTGCAGGCTGCCCTATTTTGAGAGACAGCACTAGATAGGTACAGACTGAAAAGATACCTTTTGGGATGGAGTTGGTGTATTAGTCAATTTCTAGAAATAATTATTTAGGAACAAAAAAATCAGTTGAAATTTAATTCTACCTGATAGTAATAAGGCAGTAAATGAAGAAAAAAAAGAAAGATGGCGATGTCTGGGAAAATGAAGCTTTTTTTTGTCTGGTGTTTGGTTGGTTGTTCTTTGTTTTTTACTTTTTGATTGATTGTTTGTTGGTTATTGTTTTGTTTTGTTTTTTTTACCTCAAGAGTGACAGGAAGACCTTGTGGGATAATTCTAAACTTATTTCTTCCCAGTCTCAAATAAGAGAGACTTTTCAAAGGGTAGAAGGCCAAAGGACTGACATTTGCTTCACTGAGTTTATTTCCTTCTAATTCCAGGGTGACCAAGTTCTTTAAACCTAGGGAGAAAAAGATGGAATTTCTGTTAGTTAATGCCTGCTCATATCTTGTTAAAAATGCATACTTAATAGTTAACTATTATCTTAAACATTCCTCGGTTTGGTTCACGGAATGAAGAATTGCAGTGAAAGGATGTTCATTTGTTATCTCATAGTCATAGAATTTGAGTGTTTATTAGTTTGTACAACTTGAAATATTGATCAGAGATTTATTTCATAGAATTTAGAGCTTTCACTCCCTCTTAGAGTGAAAAAGAAGGCAGCTGTAAGACTTGTGCTATCCTTTGGGCCTTATTACCTCATGGTTATGTGCAGATGATGTTTGGAGTACTCTGTGTCGACCTCTGCACATTTGCCCAGTGATGTCCATGGGTCTCCAGTTACTTAATTGGTAACAGGTTCGTGTTGCTCTACGTTGGGCTCATGTCTTCCCCTGCCTTGTCAACCACCTACTTACTATACTGTGTTGAGATTACACTGTTCCTTCTCATCAGCCCTCCCAATGCAGGTCACAGAAGAAACCAGTGTGGATCAGTGCATGTGAGCAGGAAATAAGTATTTCATAATAATTTCCTAGTTCACAAATAATCCAAATAATTTTTTCTCTTTACAGAAGCTTGGTATAGCTCCTCCTATCAGTGCAGTCTGATCATTTTATACTTAAAGCAGCCCTTGGCCTCAGTTTTCTTTATCTTAAACAAGCACTTATTTCACTGCATAGTGAGTTGTATCACCAAACTGATCCAGTTTCAATGGGGACCCATATGGCAGGAGAGGCAAGGTAGCAAAAAAGTCAAATTATTATCTTTAAATTTTTCTCTCCTTTTACATTTAGCTTGGCTTAAAATGATCATGGTTAACTATGTTCTACTTTAAACTCCCACTACGTTCTATCTGATTTTTCACATACATCAAATTCTGTTCACTTTTATGCAATTTAAAAAATAATTAATATCATTTCACCACACAAAGTAATCAGGATATGAGTTGGAAGAGTAGGTATCTTCAACATATTTCAAATCCACCTCTCCTTAGTCACCTTAAATATAAACTTTGGCAGAGTAGCAATTACATAAGGGGAAAAGTAACTTTAAAATTTGTCATACAAATCTTTCAGGTTTTGTTGCCTTTTGAAAACGTAGCATTTATAAGCTAGCAGTTATTTTTTCTGATTATATCAAACCAGCTGCGTTTAACTGAACATTCTGCTTTTCAAATTGATTTTCATCTTTTCATATGATCAGTATTGGTTTTCTAAATACCTTGTAAGCCATCTTCATCAATGGCATGAAGGTGGTTGTCATTTATTTTTATTTCCTCCAAAGCTGATGGCAGTCCAGAGGGAATATGTGCCAGCATGTTCCCATCCAAATACAAACGTTTTAGCTTTTTCAGGAGCTTAATCATAGGGAAGAAGAAGAGAAAGGTTATAAAGGTGTTAAATATATGATTAAACATACAGTGTTTATCATAGAATGTTAGGGGTTAGAAGGGACCTTGGATGATCATCTAGTCTAAGCCCCCTGCCAGAGCAGGATCACCTGGAGTAGGTCACACAGGGTAACATTTTCTTAAACACAAAGGCTTTGAAGATTTTCAGCAGCAGTACACTAGTATTCAGTGTTTTGAATTGCAAAGCAGGTTTGTCAGTCTAATGAATCCATTTCTTTATGCTAAATATTGACAGAGATGCCAGTTAATGTTATGTGTACCACAAAGAGCTTGACTGAGCACATCAACTTTCCACATGACCACCCTGCAGCTATCCAGTCATGAATATTTTTGTTACTACTGCTGTCCTTGAGTCATGTAGGTATTGCCCTACCACACTGCTGCAGTATTTAGGAGTTCAAAGCACACACCTTTATAGATTGCATTTATACTCTTCATGTGTGAACGAAGTGATGGTTTTCTGTAGCTCAACAAATTTACTTTACTCAAGCATAAAAACAACAACTTTTTCAGTGGCTTAAGATTTTTGTGGCTTCACCATCTTAAAAAAAATTGGTCTGAAAAATCATCATAGCTTAATTTTGATAAATGCACCTCAGTAATCATGCAGTAGTCAGCATTTCTTAAAACAGTGGATCCACTGAAGCCTTCTTTCCTCCAGTATTGTCTCAACTGCCTGCTGTGCTGTAAGCCTCACCAAAATTTATTTCATGGTTGAGATACCTTTCTGGTCTGTCTTTTCCATGCACTTTGGTTTCAGAGGAGTTGTAGGAACTGAAGTACTTTGAAATCAGTCACAGCTGTTCGTGTTACATGCAGGGAGATGGTATACAAGAAAACTGCACGTGGCAGGAAACAAAATTTAAAACACACTGTGGTAATTTGGTTAGTTGTTCATATGCTTTTTGTATTCATATTGCCTGTGTGTACTTGCTGCATGAGAAAGTAGTATGCAGAGGGACTTGAACAGCCTGTTACCATGTAATGCCCCTTGCAAAAAAAAGACTTAGTACAGAAAGATTCTTGGACTATTTTATGAGCAATCTCTTCTTTTAGTAGCAGTAGCAATGCTTGCAAGTGTCTCGTTAAAGACAGTCATCAGTAAGCATACAGCTGATTACATGAACTGCTCTGAAGTGGATTTTTATTGAAGGCCTGGCAAAGGCAGGTCTTTTGGGGAATCCAAGAGCATAAGCTTTACAGAGCTCATGTAGTGAGAAAGATGATGCATTAAATTTATGAATGTTGAGCCTGAGTATGCCAGCTGATGTTCACAGAATGTGCACCCTTCAGTTCTGAAATCTCAGCTGGTGAAATATCAGAAAGTTGTCTCTCTCTTTTTGCTTACCATTTAATACTTAGCAAATGTCAATAACAAACCTCTAGATATTTGTGGTAATTGAGATTTGTTGAAATAGCCAGGCTTCAGTGTATTGTAATTATACAATGGTTACTCAGAATAGGGGCAGGCTGCTTTAGATTCTGTCCTCCTTTTGCTAGGACAGAATCCCTGGCCAGCCATTGGCTGCAGGCTGGATTTTGAAGTCATTTTGGAGTTTGGAGCCAGCCAGGGCAGCTCATCCCAGCTGGCTACAGGTGGATCCCTGACAATGAACATAACTTTAAGTATAAAGGGGAAAGCTTGCTGAGAACAGGGAGCTTCCTTCTTGGGTTCCTACTCTGGCTCATCTTGACCTTGCTTCTCTTCCTTCTCTTCCTCCCAAGGACTGCCTTCCCATTTAGTGTGACCACTGTACCTTTGCTGGGCTGAGTATAACTTTATATACTATATGTTGATATTGGTATTAGTTTGGCAGTTTCATTAAATCCATTTTCACTTGAACCCATGGGTCTTCTCCCCTTTTCCTAGTTCCTCTTCTCTGCTGAGGAGAGGTGGTTGGGTGATAGAGCAACTGCTATAGCTTAGTCCCAGGTATGAGCTAGATGTAGACAGATTCTTAGACCAAAAAGCAGGAAAAACTTTAAGCAATAATTAGTCATAGGACAGTAGAAAATTAGAAAATTTCAGCTTTCTTACTTTGAATGCTTGTGGACCTATGCCAGGAGAGGTAATATTATTTTTACTCAGATCAATCCATTCCAAATTAGGTATCCCATTGAATGCTTCATCTGAGATAGTGGTGATACTATTTCCTAGGACAGAATTGAAGAATATAGTTGGAGTTATGCATTACAGAAAGCATCTGTATTGTGCATGAAAATATATTACAAAAATAGTTGTATTATGTACTGTAGTCATGCGTAGATATATTCATATCAGTATTTAAACACTAGGAAGCAGATCTAACATTTTTTATTTGGTTTAGAGGCATAGCTGTAAAATTCATTCCAATACAGTTCTATGACAAGCAATGACAAAGTATTAACATTACTGTTGACTGCATAGGAGAAGGGATAATGCTACTTCATGAGAAAAACCCTGCAATGTGAACCCATTCTTTACCTGTAAGGTCTAGGCTTGTTAGATCTAGATCTGAGATTGGCGGTATTTGTGTCAGTTTGGCATTAATACAGCTTACTGTGCTGTCTGAGGTGGAGCATCCAGATGGCAAAGGAGGAGGTTCTATGGGTGGAACAGGAATTGGGAAGTGAGATGGCATTCTGAAAGGGCCGTCATCTTCATCACTTTCATCTTGGATTTCTTCTTCTGCTGCTCTGTTCTTTGTGATAGGCTTCTTTTCTCTGTGGTAAGCTTTATGCTTCTGTCGATTCTTTTTCCCTTTCCTTTTTCTTTTCTTTTCATCCTTCTTATGACTCTCTTTCTCTTTAATCTCTACAACTTCTGCTTCAAGCAGTTCATCTTTAAGCAGTTCATCTTTTTCAGTTTGAGTATGTGCTGATGACAAGACATTGGTGTTGTCGAGGACATTGGATTCTGGAGAATCACCAGAAAACTCACTTACGTCATCCAGTGGAATAATGCTTGAATCCAAAGTGGAGGCTAAGCAGAGGCAATGAGAGCAACAAAAAAAAAAAAGCTGTCTAAATAACAGGATATGAAACTAAAGTTTTAGCAACTATTGTTCCACTCATATAGTAAAATATTGTAACTACAGAAGAATAGTATTGCCCTTAGAATATGGTTTGAAAGAATGAAAATATGGTCTTAAATTGCGGCTTGACCAAGGAGATATACTATGGCTGCAAAATGATTGAGCCAAACATACAGGACAGTTTGCATATGTGTTGATTCATTGCACCTCCAGAAAAAAAGAGGGGAAAAAATAAATATACATCTCATGAGCTTTCTTTTTGTGTTGATAGACATGTCTAAAGAGGAAAAAGAATGTGTCTGGGAGTGGAAGGAAGGTATTTTGAATAGCATTCACGCAGGCTAAGTTCTGTTTTGCCGTGCAAAGGATTGCCAGGCGTAGAGATGGCTGTAGGTAGGGAGTTCACCTGGGAAATGTCATAACTCTATCACTAGCATAGAAACACAAATCAAATCAGAGGGAGTGTGATTATTTCAATCATCCTGACTTCTAGCACTACAGTGAATTTCTGTGATGTCTTTACTCCATGCATTTCTGTACACACAGAGAAGGCTAAATTATGTTTTTATACTAAGAGGAAGTTCAGTTCAGTACTTTGCAGACTTAGGGTGTTAGGAGTGGGGGAAGGAAAGCACAGGTCATCTTTATCTCCTCCATTCCTTTTCTTTTTTTAAGATAGTGATCTCACATTTTTTATGGAGAAGCAGCAAGATTGTTGTTCTGGTGTTCCTCTTGTGAGTTGCCCTTCTTCTCTTGATTTACACAAAATAGCTACATGGCTTTTATACTAACAAAGGTTTGCCAGTCTGTAAACTATATGTTTGTTAGATATGTCTAATCCATTAATAACAGCTGGTAGTTATTGGTTGATCCTTTGTAAATGGAAGTGGGATATGGAATGTAACCATACATTTGTTCTTCATACATTTACCAAAATTTTGTAAAGGTAGTTGGAAAGAAGCAGAAGTGGGGAAAAAATGAATGTGATTATCTCTACTATTCCATACATAACATCTTTTCTTGAAATACTGTATCAAACTCATCCATCAGCCAGTGTACTCCAAGAAACTTAATTCAGCTTGGGTAGAAATTATCAAGACCTGCTCTTATCTTGTAATTCAGAACTTGTTTTCTCTGTAAGAGCATAGTGTGTATCTTGTAATACTTGATGTCACTAAATGTCTTTAGGCTAGCTTTTGCAGGAGATATTTTTAAAGCATTAGAGGTATTATGGTGTACTGTACCAGTATCAGAGCAGACTGGGCAGCATTCTCCTGCAGGTATAATGGTTTTGGGACATTTCAGAGTGTGGCACATGGTTGTATCACATATCACTTCTCCTTTTGAACAGAGACAGGTAACGCATGGCTTGGGAGACCAGACTGCTTTATCATACATAATCATCCCATTAGCTGTGCAGTGCCCCATCTTCCCTAAGAAAAGAAAACAGAGAAATGGAGTTAAAGAACTTAAACTGAAATAAATCAAACAGTGTTTATTTAAGGCTTTGGAAAGACGCACTACTATTTTATTTTCCTTTTGAAAATCTGTAAAATACATGCTGTTTGAACTATCTTATCCTTATTCCTTGTTTTTTCAGAGGAATTTTTTCTTGAGCTTATCCATAGTCTGTGATCGCTGTTTAGTTCTTGACCTTTCAGCTGTGCAGGCAGTTGAGGGGGAGGTCCGCAGTTAATGTGTACATAGCTGTTACCTGCCTGTAGGTTCTCTGTCCCTCTAGATGTCTGTTCCCTGTGTTTCATGCAGCTGTCAGAATAGCTCATTTCTCCTCTTCCTAGTCAGCTGATGAGGACTGTCACCAGCTTTATCTTTGGGAAAAGCTCTTGAATTATTCAAGTTCAGAGATATTCCTCAAATGGGGAAATATAATCTAGATGGTGAGTTTCTGAGGGTCTTCTGCATGGCATCTCCTCTTTCCTCTACATCCTTAGAAATGGAAACCAGAAATCACAGATTTCAGTCAAAGCTGTGCCTAGATGCAGCTGAGAAAGAAGCAAAAGGTCTCTGTAGCACGTAAAGAAATCATGCAGAGCTTGAGAATATTTTTCCAGACACCCTTCTGTTTCTCTTTTGTGCATTAGGTGTCTTTTCTAATGTCTTGCACATTAAATGAGAAAGTTTTATTAAGGTTCTCTGGAATTGGGAGGATAACAACATTCATTTCATAGCAACTGTTCATGGACTTGATGGGAGTAAAATCCATTCTGTAATGGCTGCTGAGATGGCAAACATCTCCCCTTCCCTGTAACTTGTTTTATTGGGAAAAAACCCTCTTTGCTAGAGAAGTAGCAAGCTTGAACAACCTGTGCTAATAAATACCTTGTCTCCAAAGTTTCTGGACATGAGTCTACAAAAATTTTCAGCAAGAAATGCAGAAGAGATTTATTTTGTAAGCTATACTTGGATATTCAGTAGGCAAGTTGTTTGGGACGCTATTCCAACTGTCGCTTTCCTTCCAGTCATGGATCCTACCTTAACAAAAGTTTCCCTGGGCAGGTCTGATCCAGACTCCAGGATAAACATTGCACTTTACCATGATGCATTTTTTTTTTGGTCTTTTGAGAGAAGGGAAGCCAAGGTTGAGATTCTTTTCCCTTTTTTGAGCAAACCTCTGAATCTAGTGAGAATCTGTGCTCCCCTACACACCTTCCTCTTTCTAATTAATGTAAAAATGCATTGCTGAAGCATTTGTTACAAGTAACTTCGTACTTTCCTGCTTATAAATTTAAAACAAACAAAAAATCCCCGCTTTCCCATTTGGTTTGTCTTCCTGCTTCAGATGAAGACTGTCTAATACAGTGGAAAAAGCTTACTTCAACTGAATTTGCATTCAGGAGGATTTAATTTGTGCTATATTGTCTTTGGAGGCATTGTTTGAAGGGTTTGTTTTTCCCATACCCCACCCTGGGCCGTTCTTAGTTGTTCAATTTTAAAGGGAATAATATTCAGGATAGTCTCTAAATATCCATATAGTAAATATTTGGTTTGAAACATCTCTGGAATAAATATCTGACTCAAAATCAGGCAGTTTGCCAAGTCCTTTAAGGCAGTCTTACTCCCATCTTCATAACAAGGATATTCTTTGTCCTTCTTTTTAATGACTCTTGGCTACAAACCTGTTATCTACAATTAATATTAATCATTAAGATCATCCTGTCTGGATGGTACTCTACACTCTTTATATTTTGAAAAGTACTGTTTTGATTTAAGTGACTCTTAAAATGGAAAAGAGGAAAAATTAATCTTTTTTAACAGTTGCATTTTGTTTTTTTTCAAAGTTCCAGGATCTCTCTGCATCATTTCAGCCACATAAAGTTGTGCTCTAATCAACTCAAGCCATGTTAACTGAAGGAGGAGATGAGTTAGCACACACCAAAGTGTTAGCTGGCTGTCAGTCTCTTGTCATTCTACCCAGGTATTGGTAATCCAGATGGATTCTGACTTGTGGCTTTCTGGCAAGCACATAAAAACCAGAATATTTCTTTTAAATAATCTCCAAAGGAAACACAAAAAGAACACTACACTTTCTCATATTAAACAATAAAATGCCAGCTGTTCCAGAGGAACATACCTGGCTTGAGATGGAAATTCTTGTGTGCTTCCTTAAATTCTCTATTTTGTTTTAGTTACGGGCTGAATCTGAACTTGGTACAAATTTAGTCTGATTAAGCATGAAAACATGGATTATCAGGCCTTGGCTTCTGCAGATTCTTTAACAAATTATCTCATTTTCTACATACATGAGAGTTACTTAAAAAGAAAGGATAACCGTGTACACTCAAAGGCAAAGAGGTAACCTTTCATTGCATTGCAGAACTGCTCTTTGCACTCTGGAATAAACAACCCCTCTGAAACAGAGTAAGGACTGTTCTGAGATGCTCCTTAGCTTCAATATGGTGATACAAGCAGGAAGAAGTGAGGTTTAAGAGAGATTAGAAATAGCATACCTCCGATTCTGCACTGCTTAATGGGCAGTCTGCGATGGACAGATGTCTGAAAACTGTTGTGGTGATCTGTTTGATTTCTTTTAAATGGTCCCCTGTGATTTTATGTATGGGGGAAGGAGATCTGTCTAGATACTGTTTAACTTCTACTTAGCTGCATTAGTTTTCATCTTGCATATGATATCTGCAAATAGGGTTTTTTGGGTACTAACAGTAAAATAAGTAGCTGGAAGAAGGAAAATTAAGCTGCTTCTGTTGTTAATTATCTTATCAATCGTTATTAATAATTATTAATAATGGTGTTCTATTATTTAACGGGATCTGTTCTTTCCAAATCTGACATTAACTTGAAAAAATTTTGAACTTTAAAAGCTAGACTAAAAAAAAAATACCTTGTGGTTGAAGTCTTTGGCAGAAGAGCACAGCACTTTTAACCTTTGGAAATATGGTGTAAATTCAGCATGGAGTTCCAAATAAAATTAGTTCAGTGGCTTTAGCTCAGCTTTTGGATGTGAGTCCAGATAGAAAAGAAACAAGGGGGGCAGGGAGGGGGAGAACTAGGCATTATTTCAGCATGACTGATGGTGTCTGACAGGGAGGCTGGAATATCTTACATTGATGCGATTTATGTGGCATTTTCCTCTGTTTCATTTAAAAAATATTTTTAAATTAAAGGTTTGACATTAATAATGTGTATTATAAGAGTAATGTTGTGGTACACACTAGAAATGCTGTAGTCAAGAGTTCTTTCTAGTTTCCCCACTCAAACCTCTTACTTCAAATCAAATGTTTTTAAATGATTCAGCCTTTCTGAAAATAAGGACTCACAACCAACAGAATTTGTGACTAAAATGTATTTTGCCATTTAAGTTGAGACCTATTAAGCTAGTGATCGTATCTTTTGTGTGACAGACTGAAAAGTTTTACTTTTTGCTTATAAAAATAGATTATAATCCTTTTATGTAGGACAATGGCAATCAGGATATTCTCTTTTTTTTTTTTTAATAGCATTCAAAATATAGCATAGGATGATTTTACTCAGTGTGTGATTTTTGTCTTGGTGCTGGCCTGGAAGTATCTTTGCCTTTGTATTTATTAGCTATTGAGTGGACAGGACCCTGTATTGGTTCCTCGCAATTCCAACCTTTGAACTTTCTGTGAAAAGAAATGATGTGTTTTAACATCTCAGTGTTTTTCAGTTGGTTAATAATTGGAGTTTCAAAATTGGATAATCCTGAGAGTAATAATCAGAATTTCTTCTCTTCAGAACGGATGCCTATTTTTAGACACGTTTTGAATCTTAATTTCCCATTTGTGACATTGAATGTAAAATCACAAGCATTCTAGAGAAGAGTTCTTTCTCCCTTAAGTGCACCAAGGAGACACCCAAAAACTGTTGGTTCTCAATCTCTGCCTAGTCTTGCATCTTTGAGCAGATTGTAGAGAGGCCTGTTACAATTACCATGGCAGGTTTCAGGAGGGATCAAATAAATTATGCTTTTTGTTTGTTTCTGAAGAAATCAAATCCTCTTCGCTATTTCTCCTTCAAACACTACAAAATGCATATTAATGTTACAATGTGAGAACCTTCAGATCACCAAAATGTCAAGTTTTATGTAAATCATGCTATTGAACTTCTTAGGTAAGTATTCCAGGTTCTCAGTGTAGATGGCACATAAGAGTGATCTGGTGTTGAGTGAGTGGATTTTCTCTTAGCTTAGTTTTTTCCATCATAAAGTTCATGTTTGTAAGGTAAGTTTCACACTGCAGCTGTTACCATGTTATTAATTTAGTTACGAAGTAGAGAATTATTCCCACAATATTGCACGTAGACATAGCTTCATGTTTTTAAAAAATGCAACAACAACAAAAGTAGAACTTAAACCAGTTTTAAGTAGCACTGGTATTATTCGTGTTAGAGCCTCAGAGAAAAGTGCATTGACTTAGGAGATATATCGGGCAAGAAAGTCTTCCAGATGGCATTAACTTGCTACACATTTGAAGTTATGAAAATATCCCAACCAAAAATTGTATTGGTTAAGATGAAATAAAAATCCCCCCCCCCCCCCCAAAATGCAGAAAATATTACTGCTACCTGGCAAAGTGGAGTTCTCTGTAAGACTTCATCTTAGACAATTTACAAGCTTCATATGCTAACCACAAAATTCTAATAAAAGGTGGCAAAAGTGGGTTAGCTAACAGGTAACTGAGTTTTATTTCAGTGTGTGTTGCAAGTAGAACTAAAATAAAGCTTTTGTGAGTTTACATGTTTCATTTGAAATCAAAAGAAATATTGACCCACTCCGAGTAGCAGAGGGGCTGTATTCTTACCTGGTAAGACGCTGTAACTAGATTCCTGTCCCCCCAAACCTATGAGGGACTCAAATACTCCCATAACGCTATCATCAGTGTTAATAAGAGGTATGCTGGGTACTGCAGCCACAGGAGCTGGAGGCTTAATGCTTGGCTGTTGTGGGGACCTTTGCCCTGCTGAGGAGCTCCTCAATCCTCTGTTGCGCATTCTCCTCCTTTGCCTTCTCTGGTGGGGACTCGTTTCATTTTGAGAAAAGTCAATGCACAGAGAGACAAGCAGGAAATAATAGACTAATGATGTAGCCTGCATGGTTTTGTGTGCCTCAAAGTATCCTGGAATGGGGGGGGGGGGGGGGGGGAGAAAAAGGAAGAAAATTAGATACCTAGAGAGTTTTTAAGATTGTGTCAGTCATGTAGTGTGCTTTTCAAAGCAGGTGGACCAATAAATGTTTGGTCAATATGACCAAGCTGCTCCTTGGAAAGAAATTGCCTGATGAGAGTTCAAGTAAGCAATTGTAGTTTAGTGATTATCTGTCCTTAGGGCAATAGTCATATTCAGATAGGTGCTAGCTTTGAATCTGGGTTTCTTTTAGTTTGCTTTAGTTTAAACGTGCAGTGCCACCAAACATTTGTAGCTTAGTAATTGTTATTGCTTCCCCCAAGGGAGTTCTTGAGAGCTGTAAAGTGTTTCTTCACTTACATTTTTTTCCAGGTTGTTGTAACTTCTGTTTGTGAGGATGACAAAGGAACACAAAAATGGTCAATTCATTTCTGATGTGCTGTCCCAAATGCTTTTGGTTTGTCATAATCTCCATAGATTAAAAGAGATGTTGCCTTTGCTTCCATTTCTAGCCATCCACCTTTTTAACAGAACCCTTTTAGTTCTATAGTAGAGAAGACTTGTTTAGGGCAAGAAGTTGCTATTTGTGACATCCCACATCTGTTTTTCTAGAGGAAGTGTTTAAGTGTAGCTACTCTCAAAAAGATTGATCTATAATGAGTTGTGCTCTAAATTTACTTTCTAAGAAATTAAAAATTACTATAGAGCTTGAGCCGCCTTCTGCTTCTGACAAAAGAATTACATTAACTGTCACCAATAGGTGGCATTCCAAAACAGAGCAGTCAGGATCGAGCACTATGCATAGAAAACATATCCAGCAATGGCTATACCAATCTGGAAAGAAGGCTGTGCCTGACCAAGGTCAGTAATGCTTTGTCATAGCTCTGTTGGCAAAACTCTTTCAAAAAGGAAACACTCTTGTCCTGTGGCCTATTTTAGCTGAGACAGCAGACACTAGCATTGTTCTGATGTTGAGAATTGGTGAAGAACTTGAGACCTCTAGCTCTTAATCTTCATGTCCAAGGCAAGACTTAGAGCATGTCCATGGTTTTTCTTTTAGGAAGTCTTGAGGGGATTAAATAAATACCATTCATCAGCTGGCTTTTTTTGTAGTCTCTCCCTTTGAAGTTAGTCTTATTACAGTTACTTATAGTGTATAAATACAGGACAGTGTTTCAGGGATGTGAACTGTGCTTTTACCTGGATCAGGGGAGTTTTTAAGTTTGTGCATATTGGTATTTTCTGATTTATCAATAGGTCTGGATTTTGGTACAAGTTGCCTAATTTTTGTTTACCAGAAGGCATGTGACTGCATGTTTTTTTTGTGCTTTCCATGGCATAAATCTCCCTTTTTTTTTAAAAATTGTGTTTCAAAACTGTAAGTTGGCAGTAAATAAGCTTACAACAGTTAGGTTTTATTTCTTTTTAAATATTGTAGCTGGTGTTCAACTATGTTAATTGAAAAATACTATGTTATTTGCAGAATTTTGTTAAGCTAAACTTATGTATGTATTTCCATACATAGAGAATCTGAGATGTCTCCCATGAATCCACATAATGTCTGATGTAATTGCAGAGTTCTGAAATTAATCCAGGCTTTAGTTTACTGCTTTCCACCTGTTAGATAGCAGTAATTCCAGATGCTCTACAGGCTTTATAGTGGCCTTTTCTTTATAGCAATTACTGCTACTTAACAGATCAAATAGATGCAGAAGCTTGTGCTCTGCATTGATGCTGTCAGTTCTTTTCCAGAAAGTGCTTGTTTCTTAGAACCTCAGCTTGCAGGACAAATGACCCAATGTTATTTGTTTCTAGCTTAGCTTCATGGCAATGACTGGTTAGAAAATGGCAGAGTAAGCTTCCGTTGCTCAAGTTTGAATGAAACATACAAAGAGCCCTTAGGAAAAAGTGAATATACAACAAAAAGTCTTGAATGTGTGAATTCGTTCTGTTGAGTTAGTGACATCTTAATTATGGTCACATTTATATTAGTATACTTTATAATAACACCATAGCTGTGTCATTACAATGCTGCTGCATTATCTTGGTGCTTTTTTTGACATTTAACCATTTCCTCCTTGCCCAGAGGCATATAATGGCATGAGTGAAATACTTTTCCATTCCCTATGGTTGTCTTTCTGAAAGTCAGGAGGTAATATAGGCTGAATTATATTACATCTGCCGTATGAACAATGCCACAGGGGGTTGCTCTTCAACATCAAGTAAAACTCTATACTAAATCAAATGATTTTCAAGTGAAACATTTTTCATGAAATACTTGTTAATTGTGATTTTAAAAGAAAAATAAAAATGAAACCAAACCAGAAAAACACTCCCCTCAAATAATATCTCTATAAACTAATCTTGTTCATATATATGTGTTTAAACGCTATGTTTTCACACCAAGTTAACTCTTCAGTACTGAAAGCTTAATGCTGCTACTTTGAACCAAATGGTGTTCCTTGCATGCAAAATGCTAAGCTACACTTCTGAGTTTCTTTCCTTGGTTTACTTAAGTGTTGCCTCTCGTTTTAAGGCCCATATCGTGAATGTCATACATGAAAAAGGCCTCACATGCATTGGGCCTTTACTGCCCATGAGTAGAATCCTCAGCTTATCTATCAGAAAGTTACATTTATTATAGTGCCAGACAACTTTTGTTTTGGGGAAAATTCAACATATTCAGTTTAAACAACCTTTGTAATAAATGTCCACATACCCAAATAAATTATAGAGAATTAATATAATGAAATTATACTAATTGTGTGTTGCCAGATACTCTCAACATGGCTGCATTGCTGTACATTTTTTAATTTTACTCAGAAATGTTCAGATCATGCATAGTATGTGGAAGGGTCTTTATTACCTTCACTTTTAGCATGCAATGTGTTCAGAACTTTGTAGCTTTCAAAACGTTTAGCTTCAGTAAGTTCACTATCTGTCATTTTGCTATTATGGTAAAGGAAATGGTTAATTTTTAAAGTAGTGACCCTTCAGAAACACCAGAGCATCAAAATTTATTAAATAATCTCTCTTTATCTGTTCAGGCTGCATTCAAACATGTTTCTAAGATGTCATGCCCATTTCTCACGACACGCACGGGTTAAAGTGATTTGCCAAGATTTTTCACATGCTGCTCTTTAAATTTATTTCCGAGAAACAAGTTACGTTTAACCATCCCCACAAAATTAATTACACTTGCAGTTAGTTTAAGCTTGAAGTACGTGGCAAACATTCATCCCAAACAAAAAGCAGATCAACTGGTATTGCATAGTCTATCTAGCAAAGCATTCATGTTGTAGTATGCTAAATACAGCTTATGTTATTTCATACATATTTGCAAAGTTAGCAAGTCGTTTAAGCCATTCAACACCACGCTTTAAGCAGTAATTTAAAATGTAAAACATTTTACCTTGTAATCTAACCTAACAGCAGATTCTGCTTGGTGTCATTTAGTCTCCAGCTGCAAATGAAACAAATTCACAGTGATATCTTTAAAACAAACAGAGAAACAGAAGAGATTGTTGAAAAATGTTAGATGATTCCTTAGTTAAGTCTGAAATAGCTTCTTTCCCTGGGGACAAAGAGCTGCTCTGTTCTGTGTGCAGAGAATCAGCTAATACTGTTACTCGCAGAACTAAAAACCTCTCTTAAGGAAAATGAAAAGCAGCACAATATCTTCGGTCCGTAGGCTGACAAGGCACAGCTGGAAATTCTCTTTCAGTACTTAAAAGCTGTGTAAGGAAAATGAAGTGTTTTCAAAAGACATGAAAAAAAAATGTATTTTATTCAGTTTTGGTTTATGTATTTAGATATTTAGCTTTCAGGTGGCATGACTTTAATGTATCTATGTTATTTTAGAGAGAATACATTTTGGCAGGGGTGACCTTAACGTAAAAACCTCTGTGAAAATCAAAGCTACTTTCTTTAGTTCCTATTTTATTCAGTTCACTCCTGCCCTTACAGCCTATAATCAATAAGCAGCAAACCTTTTTGTTCAAGTCTGAGCATGGAAAAATTTCCTTTGTCTACTTAAACAGCAATGATTTCACCATAAGTTGTAGCTTCTGTATGGAAAATAAAATGACCTAAGCATTTTCCCCTCATTTTTTTGTAAGGCTAATTACATCCTGAAACATGATCCCAAAGCAAAGCTCTGCAGAAGCTGCAGTGAAGTTAGTAATCTAAATATGAGAACTGAGTTGGGGGGAAGGGAGGGAATAATGGAACCTTACCACAAGTCCTTTGTGTGCCAGCAGAGCCTATTCCTTCAGCCCCAGCTTCAGTTTCAGTAGTGTTGGTGTTGGATGAGTGGATGAGTCTGCTTAGCTTCAGAAATGACAAATTTACCTGGTAGATGGAAACATCTGAGTTCTTCTGACATTAGAATTTTGTTGTTTGCTTGAATTCATACTCTGAGGAATGTTCAGACAGATAGTCATGGACTGGTATAACCATTGAGTTAACCATAATTGTTAGCCGGTGTGTGGTGGAAAGATACTGGGAAAACATATATTGTCCCTTAAAATAGTCAGTCAGTTTCTACTGAGCTTCACTTTGCAAAGTCAAAAGAAGAAATATTCAACTTCTGTAGTTCATCTGGAGCTGTTTAAAAAGAGTGGACACAGTTTTACTTAATAAATGGAGCTAGCATCTTCAGTACCTGTGCTAAAAGCATTGCTTTGGAAAGGCTGACTCAAACAACAGGGCAACATTTCTTCTAGCATAAGTGGGGTAAAGAATAGCTAATTAGACCATCTCTCATGCTTGTATATGCCAGGTAAAAGACTTCATGTATTTAAATGATGGTATATTTATTAGACACACAAGTGACACCATTCACTTCACTATATGTTTAAATGCAGTTTTGTATGCTTCTGATCTCTGTCTCAGGACCATCTTCTGATAGTACTCAGGCACACATGCCAGAAAGCCTGCCTAGCTAAGACACAAGAGGTGTATCTTGCAAGCCTTTGCTCCTGTGAAGCTCTGGTTTAATGCATCTGCTTTGGATGCGGAATCTCAGGTCACTGAATTCTAGTAAACCCTTAAAGCTGGCCCTTGTGTCATCTCTGTTTTCTGAAAGGCCAACATCTTCCAGCAGCTTTCCAGAACTGAGTGGAACCCTGTCTTGTCTTCTGTACAAGATCCTACATCCTCTAAGCAGACTGTAGGATTTCTGAAGGTGTTGTTGAATACAGACTTCTCTAAAACAGATACTTTAGCATGAGCAGTGAAGCACCAAGGCTTGTTCATGTTAAGGATCCAGGCTGCTCTATTCATCTATTACTTGTGTATTCCTGTTCTGTGTTCTGCACAGAAAGCAATTCTGGTAAGCAAATAATGTTGCTGCTTCTAATGTGTGAGTAGAAGTCCTGGGGGGCATTGCGGTTCTGGTGGTATCCATGTGTAGCCTTCCTTGTGGCCACCTTTAACCCACTGCTGTCCTTTAATATGCATGTCATAGTGAAATTTCTCATATATATATATATATATCAGGTGCCATCTGTCATTTTTGTTATGCTGAAGTTAAAATATCCAAGCAAAAACCTATTGTGCTAAACAAGTCATCTAGTTTCTTTTTCTGCTTTAATTCTCTGCTTACCTGACCTAAGAACATGGCTTAATGCTCTTAGTAGTACCTGCCATTAGTATGAAGCTCTTGCTTATATCTTCTCAACTTTTGAAATAAACTGAGGGATCTGCAGAGACATAGCTCCCTCTTGAACATGACATTATGCTTTCCTGCAATGAACAGTTATGTTTGTAGGAGCTGTTAAAGAGAGTGACCCATGTTTATCTGGTATCTGGAGGGTTTGAGGGTTTTAGTTAGTAATAGTAATACCTGAAAACTGACATCATCTGCTGCCTTCCACTAAGGTTTAGAAGTATAGAAGACCAAAAAAAATTAAATAATGGTTTAATATTATGTACATTCAAATCTTCCATGCAGCCTTGCCTGTCATAATAACTGAAGGTAAAACACAGTCTGTCCAGCTAACAAGCCAGACTAGGATAGTCTTGCAAGTGATTTCAGACACAGGCAGCTAAGGTAATTTCTGTTGGAGGGAGAAACACTGCAGTATCCTCAGGGATCTAACATTTACTGTGTTTATGTGAATAATTCACTCTGCCAGCACAGCAAGTTGCCAATATCTGCTGCAGCTGTCAGTGCTGTTATGCCCATCTAGCCCATAGCCATGAGTGGTGCAGTATGAATGTCCTTGTCTGTTCAGATGCCCTAGTGCAGAATTGTCTCCTTTAGAGTAAAGAGCAGTGACTGATCATGAAAATAACTTTTTTGTGTTTCACGTCTCGCAGCAAACTGTCCCCAGAGCAGTGTTGCTTACTGTCTTCAGCAAGAGTCGTAGGATGTGTGAAGTGATTGTGGAAGCCTGGAGACTCTGACATGGTTTCTTCATAAATCTTAAACTGATCTCTTTTCCTGCCATGAGGATGATTAGGGGATTAGAGCACCTCTCTGAAGAGGAGAGGCTGAGAGACCTGTAGCTCTTTAGCCTGGAAAAGACTGAGAAAGGGATCTTACCAGTGCATATAAATATCTGAAGGGTGGAGGTCATGAGGATGAGGCTGGTCTTTTCTTAGTGATGGCTAGGGATAGGCCAAGGGGCAACAGATAAAAACTAGGATGCAGGAGGTTTCATTTCAACTGAAGGAGAATCTTTCTTTCTGTGAGGGTGTTGGAGCAGGCTGTCCAGTGTCTCCTTGTGGTGGTTTGAAACTGTCTTTTTAATTTTTCCTTGCAAAGTTCAGAACAGAGAAAGTGAAAGAATGTAAATAAGTCACTATTGGGTGTAAGAAAGCAAAATAACGATTGTTCTAAACACTTCCATTGGATAGATAGAAATGTTTAAGAACTATTACCCAAAACAAAGTAGGCACTCTGCACATTCTGCGTTCGGCAGTGGGGGCAGTTGCTGGGCTGTCTGGTTGCTGTTTCTTCTTCTCTTCTGGCTGAAGATAACACACTGACCTTGGCAGCTAAGTTAACAACTTTCTGCTCTAACTAACTCTGCTTCTCTGTCCAGGGGGGTCTGGGGGGGGAAGCTCCTGGGAGAGGGAGGCCCCTTTGGGAGGGTCCCCTTGGGGGGAAGCAAAGGGAGCTTGGTTGTGCTTTTCTGTTGATTGTATATATTTGTAAGTGTTGTGAATTTTGTATATTTGTACATATTCATTGCATTTCATCTGCTTGTAAATACAGCTTTTCATTTGCTTCCAGACTGGGCTAGCCTGGTTATTGTCGGTGGGGGGGAATTTCAGCTCACACCGACACACTCCTTCTCTGGAGACTTTCAAAGCCCACCTTGACCTTATGATCATGGGTAACCTGATCTAGGCAACATTCATTAGTGGCAGGGCTGGACTAGATGATCACCAGAGGTTCTTTCCAACCCCTGCCATTCTATGATTCTTAGAGCTTGCTATTTGTAGAGGGATGAGGCTTTACTGAAGTTACCCAGGGGAAATTATTCAAGGAAATCTTCAGTGAAAAAAGCAGAGTTAGAATGTAGGTTGGCATCAGGCTTGTTTATAGTGGTTTCAAGATTTTTATGACAGCTCTGACTGTACCCATTAGATGACAACCAATACTGGAAAGAGGCTTTTAAGCAATTCAATACAGTTGATATAAATTTGTTTTCTGTTTCGCCCTCAGATCATCTTCTTTTCAAACACTTGATCTAAGTCTCAATTCTGTGAACATAAAGGATCCCACTAGTTAAGGCAGATGGGGTTTTCTGATCTGTTGCCACACGAAGTAGAAATGAAATAAAGAATGAGAATCTTTTAAAACCTAGGGAAGTGAATAAGAGCAAGTGTGCTTTTTAAACTATCATGTGAGTGTACCTTATCTCCATACTGTGAAGCAGCCAAGTTCTGGCAACAGTAGGATATTTTCTTCTATCCCAGCAGAACCTGTTGACCTCAGTGGGCAGTGTAACTATAGCCTTGGATTTCTTTAGTGTCAGTGTTCCTGGCACAGGATGAATTGAAGCACAGACTTCAGGTGAAACACGTATTCAAGAGGTCCCAACAGAGATTTAGTTCTGGAGCTGCATACAACATTGATAACATATTGCTATCCTCTGTGTCTGTATGTTTGCAGTCATTTCCTCAGCTAACGTGTACTTGTGATATCTACTTCTCTACCACAAGGTAATACAAGAATATTTATGAACTAGAGAACAGTATGTTGTATTATTATGGAATTACTTCCAAAGTGAGTGGCAATCTTTCTTTTTTGCCACTGTTTTTTATTCATCCTCTAAGCATAGCTTTCTACGTTGCTTCTCCACATCAAATTCTAACTTCTCTGAATTACCTGAAGGCATCAGTAGCCTCTTTTCCTTTCACAGCAAGAAGTATTAGTGTACAATAGCACTATTGTTATTTTTCTTTTTTGTCAATTTTTCTTCTTTCTGCAGGAATGAATGTTGGAAGGAGAAACATGTTCACTGCTGTTGCTCTGTTCTAAATCTCAGAGAAGGGGTAAAATTAGCATATAAGTAAATATAATAGAATCTGTGATGCTGAAAACGACTTACAGATTTTCAAATCATGTCTTAAAGGCCACTTAAAAGCATGGAGCATGCTGAAGCAGACAGTGAACAATATCTGTTTCTCAATTGTCTTGAAAATGCCTGAAGTGTAGTACTTCAGCCACTTAAAGAAAGCCAACAAGCTGAAAGGAGGACATCTTAACAGAGGAAAAAAAAATAAGGGGGGGCCAAATAAAATAAACATTTTGAAGAAAAGTTAAGAAGTCAAACATCTAGGACTGGTCAGTATAAAAGTGGAAATTTGAGAGAACAATCTATGAGTATAGGAAAAGGAACTGAAGTAGCTTCATGATCACAGCTGATGGAGACAATGAAAGCTCAGTTCTACATCATACCTTTTAAAACTGTAATCTTTTGTCTGTGTAATGGTCAAATAAGACATATGAATAGAAGAGGAATAGCCTTCCCTGAGCTAGGGTATAACCTATGTTATCAGGGTAGAGGAAGAAACACATTTATTTTAGACAGCTGCTGATAATTTGCAGTATTGCTTACATTACCTTCTTAAATTACTGCGTGGGTGCACTCAGGAGTTCATGTAGGTCATCTAGTCCAACCTGCTGCCCAAAGCAGGGTGAAGATTTGATTCAGACCAGGTTTTTTGTTCAGTTTCTTTTGGGAATCATAAAGGACAGAGCATACACAACTGGTCTTGTCTGTCAATTCCAATGCCTAACTGCCATTCAGAAAGGCATCTTTCTCATCCTCCCAATGATGCACCTCCATGAAGAGCTGTGCTTTGTATTCTGGTTAATATTGCAAAGCTACTTGAGAATTTCCCAGGCAGAACCAGTTTCTTGTTTCTATTAATAGTCAGCAAACTCTAAGGAATTTGGAAGTAGTTCAGAAGGGTATATAGTATGCTTGGTTATAAAACATGATCGAAGATGGCTTTTAGTTAGGCTTTAAAAGAAAAATAAAATCAATACTGCTTCAAAGGGATGCACATAACTTTTTTTTTTGTTTCCATATTCTGTGTATTCCAAACAAGAGTTAGAGTAAAGGCAATGTGTTTTCATGCAGCTTTGCTGGCTCTTTCATTGACTGCTCTTGGCTCTGAACTTAGAGTCAGGATTATTTGTAGGGCTGACTCCTAGCTAGTGATGAGTTGCCAAGTTATGCTGGTTCGGACAGCCTATGCAGCAGCCATGCAGTATAAGTTTTGGAGATCTCTTTTCCCCTTCCCATGATTTGGGAGTAAAACAGAGAAAATGACTGAAAAGATACCAGTTGTATAAGTGGAGAGCATCAGCATCTCCTTATTTTTGAAGCAAGTGATGACAGACCATTTCTGTAATTTGTACAAAAAAGCCCAGAATGATAGGCCTTGTGGGCTTATGGATTCTGAGAATTTGAGCTTTTGTGGAACTTGTGCATTTGGAATAAGTTTATAGAGTCTTATCTTTGTGGACATTAATTCTAGGGTGCCTCTGAACAGTCCCAATCACATTATTTGGCTTACCTTATGTTCCTATATTCCTTTTCCTCCCATTTTTCCCTCATAAACTCCTTTCTCAGGCACTTCAAAATAATACAACCTGCCAAGTTTTATAGCTTCCCTCTTGACCCAGTTTTGAAGACTTTAGACCTTTGTTTAATAATTACAATATGGTTGTCCTGTCAATTTTTCCTTTGAGCAGCAAGGGGAAACTTGGTACTTACCTCTCCCCCTTTTTATCTGCAGTGTTCTGCCTTTTCATGTTGCAGTTTGATTAGTGACAGAACAGGTCAGGGTGAGTCCTCTGCATATAGGCTTCTCTTCTGTTATCTCTGGTGTCCTGAAATCCTTCATGGTATCTTCTAAGAAGTGCCACAGGTGAGCAGTAGCCACATGAGTGCATACCTTAGCATACAGTTTATAAATTTCCTTATCTGGGGGAAGAAACCCCACAGCTCTGCACACTGTCACCTGTTACCATGTCTCACCTGGTACCAAGAAAGGAGTACATTCTGTAGCTTGCAATGTTCCAGTCATCTTTACTTTTAATGGCTTTCTCTCACATTATGATTAATACACATTTCCTCATGCCTCCTGTTCTGCTGTGCTATTTAGGGAAGGGCTTTGGAGCCATTCTCTCCAGCTGATAAAAATATTATTTGTGTGAGTCAAAACCCACATCCGAGTACAGGAATTTAAAGCTATTTCTGTTTTGTTCAAGAATCTGAAAGAAAATAGTACTGAAGGTGACAGCAGCATTCTTTTTAACCTTTCAAATACAGAATGCAATGATTTTTTTTAATTGCTTTATTCTTAGTTGTCATAATGAATCTTTACAGTTGACTGGTTTTGGTCAGAAAAAAAGATGGAACCCTAAACTTTCAGATTTCTGATGTGTTAGGATTTTTTTTTTTTAAATATAACACAGCAGTTTATAGTTGGTAAAAAAAAAATGCAATGGGGGAAAAAAAATAAATTTATGACTGTTAAAGTCAGCACAAAACATGAGAAGGGGAATTTGGGATTGGCAGTACACTGCACTTCTAAAAGCCTATAGCAGTTACTGCATTCCTCCTTGTAATCAGCGGTCACCAATATCCTTAAGGGAAAAAAAAAAACCACAAGAGAAGGAAAAAATGATGCTTGAAACCTTAAGAGATATTAAAACCACATTTTCCTCACGTACTTAAAAACGTTAACAATACATTGCAAAAGGTGTTGAGTACTTCTGTATGTAGGAATAAAGCTAAATTTGCAATATGAGCTGTTTGTAGCTAGGATCTGTTTACATTAAAAAGCTGGCTTTTCAGCTGTAACTGCATCCCACTTCCAGTTCTTTTCTGGAGTGAGTGGAATATATCAAATATTCAGGAGTATTAACTTTCTCCAGACACTAATTATTGCCACAACTCAATGCCTCTTGCTTATGTTTCTGTCCAACCGCACAGCACAATTTTAAGACCAGGCTGGATGAGGCTTTGAGCAGCCTGGTCTGGCAGGAGGTGTCCCTGCCCATGGCAGGGGGGCTGGAACTAGATGATTTTTAAGGTCCCTTTCAACTCAGGCCATTCTAAGATTCTGTGAGTTTTTGAGGTTTGTTTTTCTCACTTTGTATATATTTAAAAAAACAAAAAACCCCACCACCAAAACCGATGAACAAACAAATGAGAGTAGTTTATAAACCCTTCCTTCAGCAGCTACCTGATATTTGCAGCCAAGGTGTTTCACACCCTGCCTCTAACTGTGCATCACTGAGGAAGTTGAGTAGAATTTGTATTATTTCATTGTCTGGAGCCTGTTCTCTGTGGTGTTCCAAGCCAGCTGTCCACCTAGCTTGACTAAGTATAACTTTAAAACCCTGGTGGTTGTATGTAAATACGTAGATTTTTCACTGTCCTTTCAAATAGTATCATTTCTCTTTTCAGGTTCAAATGTTGACAGTTTTTTTCAGCTATTTGCTGACATCTATTTTTCCAAAATAATCATCTTAGCAATTGAGCATCTCTTTGTGTCTGAAAAAGCTCAACCAGCTTGGTTTGGGGTTTGGTTTTTCTCATGTGCCAGTATAGAGTATTGTTACCCATCTGTATAATGTTGAGGTTTCTAACCTTTTCCCCGAGATAATCATATTTTGCAGCATAAAGACATCCAAGGGAGTAATTTAATTTATTTTTGACCTTGCCATAATTCACATAATATCTTTAATTTCTATTGTACGCAGATTTTGTATATACTGAAGACTATTTGTAAAAATACTTTTGCAGTCCTCTAAGTTTGTAGTCTTGGGTCTTCACTTTTGACAAGTAGCCGTTGAATTATGGGAATATAAATCTCTAATGTTTTCAGGCATTTTAAGCTCTTCTGTTGTGGGGAAAGTCCATCACATTACTAATATCATTCTGATAAATTTAAAGTTCTCCTTTCAATTCTTGTTTCTCAAAAATACCCACCAAGAGATCTTTTCAGTTTATTTCTTTCATAAAGATCTTTTTCTTCTGTAAACTATGAAGAATTCAGAATGCTGGTCAAAGGAGGGTGTTGAAGGTCATAGCAACCTGAGGAGTTGCTAAGATTCTAGCAGACGGAAGTTCCCTATAGGCTTTCATTCATTCACTGCCATTGCTTCTTAAGTATGGTTCTATGTTCTTCAGTAGGCATCCACATCATACCTGAACAGTGTTTCCCTGAAACCATTTAAATACAATTGGACTAAAAGTAATATCTAGGTGGAAAACTTTGTATTTTAAATCTAGAAAATCAATATGACTTTGTCTGTAATGAAAACAGGTTGTATAGACTATAGCAAAAATAAGAGTATGTAATTGTTCTAATGGTCTTTGCCCATTTGTTTCCAAAACCAGGATTTGCTTTCCATTTACTTAGCTGTGCTTGGTTGCACTTTCCCCATATGCAGGCAAAATGGCAGGAAAGTGTCCACAGGGAACACTCTGTATTTATAAAATGTCACTTGCACTTTTTTAGAACTTCTTTTGTGTGCTATTGGCATCTAAACTGTGTCAGCACTGAAATAAAAATCATCATAGTAATAATTAATACTTGATCTTACAGATAAAAATGTTGGTTTGAGATTTCATCTGGTCTGTGTTGCTGGGTTCCTGTGGCTTTCTGCTTACATCACTTGTGTTTGTTGCCTGAGATGTTTTCACGTTGGTTTTAGTATTAAGTAGAAAACAGTAACAAGATGCCTGGCCTCTGAGAGACTGTCTCAGAAAGGAGATGTAAACTGAGGACACAAATATTTTGAAGCTTTTTAGTCAAAAAGAAGGATTTGTTGGCAGCTGGAGCAAGAAGATACTTTGAGGAAAATAACCAAGCTTTGCTTGCGGTTTCCTTTTAAATCTGAAGATTAGTTGTCTTTGCCTGTAGATTCTTACTTCCCCCCATTACAAACAGTGGCACCAAATGGTTTGTTTGGGTGGATCGGTAGACAATGGAAAAAATTACTTGTGTACTGCACAATTGCTGTACTACCAGTGAGAGTTTGAAAGGGAAGAATGGCAGAGATACCTGGGTATGATGTGTATGTACACATATCTAATTTCTTAAATTAATACTTAGTACCATATTGGGGGGTGGTATGTACAACATTTCTAAAGATCTATAATTCCATAGTGTATCAAATGTAGGATCGAGTTCAAGCTGAAAATACCTCATGAAGGGATTATTTATACTAGCTTTATGATCCATTATGTGGCCAAATCTGTGCAAATTTTGAGTTACATATTTCCTGAAACTCCAGCACAGTTCCCTTTGTGTCATTGTGGTGAGGGAAATGCTCAAACCGCTAAATCTTCCGTTTTAACAGGATCTGTTACTCTGGGTGACTCTGTGTCATGTATAAACATGTCTGGTTGAAGGAGTGCCTTAATAGTGTTTGGGTTTTCTCCAGAGCTCAGAAAGAATTTGCTGGTTTACCTCCTTACTGAAATTTCAATCTGTTCTTCGTGTTCCCTTTCCTTTCTTCACTGGAGAACTCATCAGATGACTGCAGGACAAGTTAAAGCTCTTTATGGAACACCAAGTTTTCTTTTCATGATACAGGACAATGAGGAGAAGCTTGCAGCTAAGGAGGACACTGGTGAGACAGCATCAGGAGGTTCCCTCTTTATTGGTCGTTACTGTTGTATCAACTCCTCCGATCTAGAGAGTCTCCAAGCATAACTTAGGTCTTGTCCTGTGTCTGAATGGGGCACACACCCAGCATGGGGCTTCTTGTTTCAAAACCAACAGTTTTTTCTTTTGGAAAATGGCAATCAGTCTAAACATGAACCACTTCAGAACTGAGATCTCGTTTAATTGCAGTAGCAGGAACATCAGAAGTTTTCTTAGTGTTGTATCCAAAAACTCCCCGTGTCTGGATGGTGGCTTTCAGATAGATACCAGTCAGTGTTCTTACCCAGAGCTTCTCTCTTCATAAAGGTGTTATGTCTTTTGACATGACTGCTTAGAGACCAACTCCATATGGATGTTGAGCAGAGTTTTTGCCCTAAGAGTGCTTGTCTTTAGCCAGTTTTAGTGCTCAACTGTTTTGACAAGCACTTGAGCTATTCTTTCATTTTGCTCTCTGTCTGCAGCAGCTGTTTGAGTGAAACAGCCATGGGAGGAGATGAGCTCTTCAGTGGCAGGGTCAGGCTTTTCTGTCTGTAGACTGTCTCTAGACTGCTACTGGTTTTGTGGCTGTGCTGTTAGTCATAGAGACAGAACTAAAGCTGCTTTCCAGTCTGACACACCACAGCACAATCACCCAAGCAGTTCTGCTGGCAGAGGAGGGGGAAACAGCTAGATTTGGAGAGAAAATGGAAGAAGGCAGGGAGGATGAGATTAGCTGACCCTGGTTACTTGATTTATGAAACCATATGTTGAAACAATGCATCCCTGTGCAGAAGTAACCTGAGAGATAGTTATCTGTTCCGCCAGAAACTGACTGAAACAACTTACTTCTTTTTACCTTAAACAAGAAGATTCCAGCTCCTAGTGAGTTAAAGGGAGTTTGATTTGAATCATCTGATGTTCTCTTCAGTAGCTTTTAAACATAGAATCATAGAATTGTTTTAGTCAGAAGAGACCTTTGTGATCACTGAGCCCAACCATTTTCTAACTCTACCATGTCTGGTGCTAAGCTATGTGCCTCTGCACCACATCTCTGTGTCTCTTAAACACCTTCAGGGATGGATTATAAAAGAGGCTATGGTCTATCTTCAATGTCCTGACCTGACTCAGCAGTTTCATATTATCCTATTTATCTTCACTTTGTACCTGGAGTGAGCTGTACTCTGTACAGACCTGTCCCCACTCCTGCTTCATCCCTGCCCTGGGCGGATTGGTGACCTGTTACAGTTTGTGTTTGGGTAGCATTTAAATGTCTGCATTGACACAGGGCCACTATGGCCTAGACATGACTTGCTCAAGAGCTTTTTCACAGCTTTCTGGCACATATTGGCCACAACCTGTCTAACCAGTTAGTTCCAATCTATGTTATTGTGACAGTAGTTTCTGTTTTTTCAAAACTTGTTACGCTTTATAAAAATCTTTGAGGCTCCTTTCCTTGACGTTCTGTTTGAAGTGGAGTGCTTTTTATTAATAGTTTTTTTTCTTGTGTGTATGTAATTTAACTGCTTTCTTCAGCTTCCATAGTCTAAAGACTTTTGAAAAGCATGGAAGTGTATTCCACACATTGCATACCAGTTCAGTCTGAGGTTATCCTGCCTTGTTATTTTACTAGTTGTGATTTTAATATGGCATCATTGTCCATATGATATAAATATTAGAGCAGGAGAGTTTTGCAAAACATTTGTCTCAAAGAATAATGATTCTATGGTTATGATATACCACATGTGTAACAAAGGTACCCTGTCAACTGTATTTCCTGTGATGAAGTGAGATTTTACTCCATCACCTACTGGTTTAAACTTTAAGTAATTCTGTTTATTACTGCAATTACTGTAGAGTAAAACTAATGAGTGTAAAAGGAACCAGTTAATAGGTATTCTACATGTGAAGAGCCTTTTCTGTTTCAGCTGAAAGAGTGGAGTGTTAAAATACATACATTAATTTTCAGAAAACAGTTCATCTAAAGTCTTGAAGTTGTTTATTATTTTATTCATAATTCACAAAGGGGAAGACTGAGCCTTGTGGTTAAAGCAGCAACTCTTAGCCAAGGCAAAACCTGGTTTTCTCATGAAATTGAGTTAGGCAAGCAGAAAAAACAATTTACTTATCTTCTGGGCTGTAAAATGAAATAATTATTTTTAATATCTGTACTTTATTCTTAAGGGAGTAAGTATTCACCTGCAACAGAGAGCTGGTACTTTGAACACTAATTTGATGCAGCCATCTACGGTAATGCTCCAGTGTATTGCCTGTGATAATGCACTGTAAGCTTGTTCCCAGCAGCACAGCTGTACAGAGTATTAGAGTAAGGGTAGTGTTTGTTTGGTCCTGCAAGCATGCATGGACTTGAAGTTTCAATAATCAAGACAGACAAATGGGAAGAAATGGCAACTGTTGTCATCAGTTTATCTACAGAACAAAATGGGGATATAATTGCATCCAGCACTAAATTTTTATCATTAGCTTAAAGAAGGTTATCAGGACTAACAACAATAGTGAAAATACATGAAAAGATGCAGCATTTAAACTCATTGAATCATAGAATGGCTTGAATTGGAAGAGACCTTAAAGATCATCTAGTTCCAAGAGCAGGGACACCACACACTAGACCAGATTGCTCACAGCCTCATCCATCCTGGTCTTAAACACTTCCAAGGATGAGGTGTTCACAGCTTCTTTGGGCAACCTGTTCCAGTGTTTCACCACTCTCATGGTAAAGAACTTCTTCCTAATGTCTGATGTAAATCTACCCTGCTCTAGTTTAAAATCATTGCCCCTTGTCCTATCAGCACAGGCCCTTACAAAAAGTCCCTCCCCAGCTTTCACGTAGCCCCCTTCAGCTACTGGAAGGCCACTATAGACTCATTGGGAAAGGTTCTCTTTTCCTTTACATACTACACTGGGAAGACAGGATCATTGTGTGTGATGCTTATACTATATTTTTGGAGTAAGCATTGATATTTAATTCTTTATTTGGTTTGGGTTTTGGGGAGGTTTTTTGTTGGGTTGGGGTTTTTATTTTTCATATATTTCATGGCCCTTACTTGTATTACACAATGTGATGATCTTGTCAGAAGTGTTTGCTGGTTTTGTTTCAGAGAGTTGGGAGATATTACAAGGTCCATTCCATTGATCATTGAATATTGTGACATCTTTGTCTCATAGAAAGTAGCAGGAAGGATACTAGGAGCTAAGGAGGATTGAATTGTTAGGCTCAGTAATTCTGAATTCATAGAGTGACAGGATAGGTTAGAAATGAGAAATGTGATTTGGGGGTTAAGAGCTGTGGAGCTATCACTTGAATTATTTTAAAGAGGCATAAATTCATATGCAGTCTAGACAATGCTGCTTTTGCACTGGCAGGGGCAGCTGCAAGTAAATGCTAATGCAAGAGCTGAGTCCAAAACAGAGAGGGGGAAAAAATAGAAAAAGCCAAAGATGGAGAATATGCTGGAGGCCTCAAATGTTAATGTGCAGTGTGTGGTGGAGGAGTCATCCAGAGGTCTTTCTACAGTGGAAAAAATGAATATCGAAGTAACTCAGAGCTACTTTTTAAATAAGATTCTAGTACATGTTTTTTTCTCAAACTTCTCCTACCTAACAACAGGACTATCTGTGTACACCTTGCAGATCTGCTGTGAGGCTCAGCTTGGGTTTGGAAAGCCAGCCTTTGAGTGTTACATCCTTGTCTTTCTGTACAAGCCAGGGTTAACTACAGGTTGAAGTTAGAGGAATGCAAAATCTTCCTTTCATTTGTTGCTTTAATTTCCTTTTTCTTGAACTAATTTTACTCATCTGTCCATTACTATCAAACTCCCCGATCTTACTCTTTGCTCACTTCTACTTGCCCCTTTTGCCTTTTTAATCCTTTTTCCTTTTCTCCTTTTTGCTATTGTTGCTTCCCTCCCTTTTGTTCTCCATGTAGGTAGAATAAAATCAGACATTGCATTTTTGGTGTTTCCTGTATGACTTGATGTTGCTTGTCCTGTTAATGTAGTACCTCAATAATATACCTTATAGAATATAATCTGTAATATACCTTATAGATATCTTAATTACTGCCTGAATTAGGATGCTGGAGGTGTCTGCACTGTTGCTTGTGTTTAAATGGTATGATAAAATCTTTTAAAATATTGGTCTCACTTTGTGTGGAAACTTGAAATGATGAGTACTCAGTCTATGGCATTTATTAATTGAATTAGTAACCAATCATACGCTTATGCCATTAGGAGCTGATCTGTGTAGGCCAGCAGGTCAAAGCCTGAAGGGTGTGGCCCTTTCACTGAGCTATAGAATAAAGAGAAATGCTCTGACATCAGCTCTAGCTTCTTAAATTGACTCTACCAATAACCCAGAAGACTGGGGCATGGGCAAGGAGAAGGGTCACCAGAACGATCAGGGGACTTGAGCATCTGTGTTGTGAGAAGAGGCTGAGATACATGGAGCTCTTTAGCCTGGAAAAGACTGAGAGGGGATCTTATAAATGCATATAAATATCTGAGGGGTGGAAGTCATGAGAATGGGGCTGGTCTCTTCTCAGTGGTGGCCAGTTATAGGACAAGGGACAGTGGGTACAAACTAGAACACAGGAGGTTTCACACGAACGTATGAAGAAACTTCTTTACTGTGAGGGTGACAGAGCAGTGCAGCAGGCTGCCCAGAGAAGTTGTGGAATTTGCTTCTCTGCAGAGATTCCAAACCCATGTGGACGCATTCCTGGGCAACCTGCTCTGGGTGAACCTGCTTTAGCAGGGGGGTTGAGCTAGGTGATCTCCAGAGGTTCCTTCCAACTCCTACTATTCTATGATCACTGAACATGCTGTTTTGACTCCATACTGCGCGTTGCTATAATACCCCATGCGTTACTGACTTAGTCCTTTTGCAAAGCACACTGAATTCCAACAGTCCTGAGTCACTCCACAGCCTAGATCCATGATCTGGAGTCACCAGTAGCTCTGGCTAAACTGTGGCATTTCGCCATTTGTCCGTGTGGAAAACAGTTGGTAGCTGTGGGGAGAGTTTGGGGAGAACATTGGGATGAGCACAGGCAGGACTGGAGGGCTGATGCTCCCCCATATCCATGCTTGAGGCTGCTGAGCTGGGGGTGATCATCTTGTTAGTATACAACTGTGAAAGGAAGGCTTTAAACTTACACTGGGTTTATGTGCATGAGTCTTTGTGCATGAGTCTTTGTGTACTTTACTTCCTTCAAGCTTTAAACACAAGAGAATTAAGCTGATTGAAAACTCAAGAACAAAGAGGAAGTCAAGCTGTAATATTAACTAATTCTCTTTCAACTGGACTTCTACAAGAATCAAATGTGTTGTTATCAGCAGCGGTTTGAATTGTTTGTGCAATGCCAGCCATTTAAATTCAAATTAAATGCCTCAGGGCTGCACTGGAAGTGAATTACTGGCAGCTGAAGTTAGTATTGCTATTACTGCTCTGTATTGTAGCACTACCTAGCAATAAAACAAATATTTATACACAGACATCACTGTACATTCTTGGTGACTGCAACTTTGGCATTTAAAAGCCAAATAAGCTGGAGCATGATAATATGTTTTTGCTTGGCAGCTGGATATGATTTCTCCTGGTGGATACGCTAAAGAATTCTCACCACTGCCCTAAATTCTTTTGTACTGGGCAATATACAAATATTTGTCTCAAAGCCTTCCTTAGATGATTTAGGCTGTAGTATACTGCAGAGTCAAAGAGTGAATGAAGTGTTACAGTTTCTCTGTGTAATGATAGTTCTTTATTGTTTCTTCTGTTTTATTTGGGGGTTTTGCTGTTTGCTTATTGAAGTAATTTAGAAGATCAGAGTTTGTGGGTGTTTGACCATTTTTACCAGCCTCTTATTTATCAGTGGATTGACAACTCTACACCCTAAAACATACAATAATTATAATATTTATAAATAGGTTTGTGTAGTGTAAATATCATCTTGGGGCTTCTCAAGAATATTCCCTCTGTCACTCTTGTTTATACCAAGGATGTGTTTGATAAACTAAAATATTGTGCTTTTGACAGCCAGGTTTTAATAACTGTATTTGGGGATTACATGAAAGAAATTCTGTGGCTTCAAAGCTTTTCAGGGTCTTTTCAATTGGACTGGCTCTTTCTCCTGTTGATAGCAAAAGGCACGTTGGCATTTCATGTTAATATTTATTTTCATGTGAGCAGACTGTGTGAGGGAATCAGTGTTAGTAACCAGACAAATGTAAACTGTTAGGTGGCTTTTGTTGTTGTTGTTGAATGTCCTAAAGGTAATGCTTTGTAGAACCATTTCAAAGAGCATGCCTTGTGGCAAAGATCTCAACATATCTACTGAATATGTTTTTATAGAAAGCGTCCCTTTTCACCTAATGTAGGTTACAGGATCATAGAGCATTAGAGGTTGGAAAGGACCTCTAGAGATCATTGGGTCCACCCTCTTGCCAAAAGCAGGATCTCCCAGGGTAGTCTGCACAGGAATGCATTCAGGTGGGTTTTGGATGTGTCCAGAGGAGGAGCCTGTTCCAGTGCTCTGTCACCCTCATTGTAAAGAAGTTTCTCCTCATGCTGAGATGAAATCTTCTATGTTCCAGTTTGTATCCATTGTTCCTTGTCTTACTACTGAACACCAATGAGAAGAGCTTGGCCCCCTCCACTTGACACCCACCCCTCAGATATTTATCGGCGTTGATGAGATCCCCTCTCAGTCGTCTCTTCTCCAGACTAAACAGCCCCAGGGCTCTCAGTCTCTCTTCATAGGGGAGGTGCTCAAAGTCCCCTAAGCACCCTTGTGGCTTTCCAATGGAGAGCCTCAAGATGTTTAACCTTTTTCTGATGCTCAGGAACAAGAATATATAGCACAGTGTTATTTGTGAAAATGAGCACTGGCTTGTATGAGAGTGAGTTTTGCATACATATCTGCATGTGTTTAGGGGAACATCTAGTCCTTATGGCATAATATATAATACACTAATATTAGTGCACTACATGCAGTAGGGAATTATGCTGGGGGCAGTCATTCAGCCACTGTGTCAAATCTGGGTGGAACAAAAAGGGACCACAGCTTTCCTCTTGAATGCAAGTCGGCAAGATGATTTTGTGCAAAGGAGGATTGCTTCTTTGCCACTGGTGTCCTGTCAAGATCACAGCACAGCTGCTGCTTTCTGAAGATAACAAGGTGATAGTACAAGCATTTTTTGAGAGCTACTCATTGATCAAAACCCTCTCTACTGTTGGACAGTTTGCTCTAATTGATCTCTTACACAGCTTGTATCTCTTTGTAACAAATGAAAACTGGTATTTGAGGTGTTCCAGGTGGGTCTAAGGACACACATGCCTTTATCAGGTAAGGGAAATGTTTGCCCATGTAGAAGGGAGTAGAGTAACTCTCCAGAGTCATTCAGAAAGGCTGTTGTCTAAGCTTTATTTGAGCAAGATTCCAAATGTCTTTCTTATGCTTGATCTATTAACTGGCAGTCAGTGTTAATAAGTAATAATATCTGAAGTTTACTTGATTCTTTTATTCTATCCTCTACTGCATGCCATCCATCTTGCTTTGAGTTTCTCTCAGCAGAGTCTGTAGTACAAAAACACTTGGAGGTAAGATGAATGTGCTGATGCCATACAACAACTGGTAGTGGACATTTTGAATATATTGTATTTAAGGTAATTACTGACTGGTTACTTGAGCTGACTCTCTGGCTAACTAACAAAGTCAGGGGAAAAATTCTCTCATCCAGATACCTGATCTTCCTGGGGATAGCACACATCAAAGAACTCCAGGTACTGCCCCAATGGGAAACTGTTCTCCTAGATGTTAGAAGGTAGTGGGTTTTATTGATTAACAGTAGTTGACTTACTCTTGTCCTGAACTCTGCACTTTTATCTTCCACTTTATCCATAGTCATGATGAAATAACCCAAACAGTAAGTTATCAACAGAAGATTAATCATTTGTGTGAAAACTTCTTAGTCCTGCTTTTAAAAAGTAGATGCTTAACACTGACCTTATTTAGATGAAGTAGTTCTTCATTATGTCCTATGACACAATACTTGGGGGGGGGGAGAAAAACCTAACACAGCTTCAGAGCCAACACATTAACTAAATTCAGATGCTTTTATTTATGTTTAAAATGTGCTGTCTGGGCAAGCCTGATAATGTAAACTTCACAAAAAGCAAGTTGGATCACACTCGATAATCAACTTTTGTGGTATTTCAAATCCAAGTTGCTTTATGCAATCCTGAAAGCTTTTACTAAGCTATCAACAAGACAGCATCTTCTATACAGAAAGATGTTTAAAGATCTATGAAGTAAATTGTTTCTGTTTTAATGGAAGAAAACACAAACTCAGTCTAATTTCTCTCCTAAAAATGCCTGCCTTCTGGTCTACTTCTTTCAGATTGTTGAAAATTTGGCTTATGATTATTTCTTCCCCAATCGTTCATTCTTCTTGTTGTTCTGTAATGTGGTATCTTCTTTCCTTTCATAATTTTCTTATCTCTGTACTGTTCTTGACTGCTTAGTATCTCTGCTGATTTACTGTGGATTTTCACCAAAAAAGCCCCAAACTGCAGCATTAATGCTCTCCCACAACAATCAAATCAATTGGTAAATCTTGACCTTGAAGCTGTGCAGATAATTCTGCAGAGGTTGGCTCTAAAGCCCTCTTAGCACAAGTTAAATGAAATAACAAATAAGATTTAAAATGTTCGTCTAGGAAAACGGGCTTATTTAATCTTAAAAAGGCAAAGAGAAAGCCAGAGCTAATACAGAGGAAATGATTCTTCAGTTTAAATGGCTAGTCAAGTAATACCTGATACAGGAGTGAGCAATGAGAAGTGTGCTGCCCCTGAGTAGAAGGCAGCAAGCTTGTTCTCTGCATGTTCTTAGACTGATAGCAAGTCTAGCAGACTTGTTTCCAGGAGGAGGAGAGGATTTTGAGAGCCATGCAAGCAGCCCCAGGTGATGCATCTGACAGGACTGCATTGCAGTTGGTCTGGTAGCAGCAGAAGCATTCCTGGTTTCTGGGCTCTTTTCTAGCCTCTTGCCCATGGCCCACTGTAATTTTTGGGTGTCTGTGTCCAAGAGAGCAGCACTGAGAGGCGAAGGTCGTTTTGGAACCTAGGGATAGTGAGGGGAGTCCAGTTTCTGAAGGCAGAAAGAGCAAACCTTCACATCTCTTCAGCTGCTCTGGAGGAGCATGTTCTGTTTTCCAGTGTGCTGTTTTACTACAGAAATAGACACAGAATAAAGAACCTTGGTGCTGTTACTATTAGAAACATTGGTTTGTAAAAGTGCTTAGGGGTATAATTTTTCACAAATGGGTGGAAATCTTTTGCCTTGACAACTTTAAAGAGAAATAATGGAGAGAAGACTCTTCTCTTCTCCAGCAAGAAAAAACATCTGCAACTTCTGCCTTCACTGAGTGTTCATTATGTGCCCTTTCCTGTTCCTTCCAAGGCTTCATTTTCATTTAATTCTATTTTTCCTCACGTTTTCAAAATAAACCTCTAGTCTGTATTTAATTTATTCCCTGTCTACTGTAATTAAGTTGCAGATAAACATATGGTTGCCATATGACAAAGTGATATCAAAGGAAATACTTCCTAAGAGACACAGGAGTGAGCATATTCAGGCCTGGGTAATGGTGGTTTAGCTCTTCAGAGTATAGTAAAGTAAGAGTCACACAGGGAGTAGTGACAAACTGAATCATCTCTAAAGCATGAAAAATAATGTGAAAGAAGGCAAATTAATGACAATGGAAATAGAGCAGGGGGCAAAAAAGAGACACTGTAATCAACCCAAGATATAAAGGGACAAAAAGAACATAACAAATAAACTTTATTGGCAGCTTGCTCCTGCTACAGGGGTTTGGGGCTGCAAGGAGCAAGGCTTCCTCCCAGCTGGCTTCAGGTATTAGTGTGGAGCATTGACTTAACCTTAAGTCTTGGTGAAGTGATTTGTAACTCCTGACTTACAGATCCCATCCACTAAAACATGCAGATCTGCAGAGCCCAAACTAGGGGGTTCTAGAGCAAATTTCATTCAAGTACCCAGCTGTAAGTGTATGACTGAAGGAAACCAAGTGTCCTGAGCTTGGGAGGAAAGAGGGACAAAGAGCTACTAGACACAGTCCAGTGGAGGCTGCAAATATGCTGAGGGAACTGACAACAACTCTGTGAGGAGGAAAGGCTGAAAAACCTGGGGCTGTTTAGCCTGGAGAAGAGCAGCCTGAGAGGGGATCTGCTCAAAGCTCAGCAAAGGGTAAAGGGTGTGGGGCAAGAGGATAGGGCCAGACTCTCTTCAGTGGTGCCCAGTGACAAGACAAGGGACAATGAGCTCAAACTAGAACACAGGAAGTTCCAGTTGAACGTAGAGAAAAAACTTCATTGCTGTGTGCATGCCAGAGCCTTGGACCTGGCTGCCCAGAGAGGTTTTGGAGTCTCCTTCTCTGAAGAGAGTCCAAACCTGCTTGGGCATGATCCTGAGCAACCTATTCTGGGTGTCCCTGCTTTAGCAGGGGAGCTGGACTGGATGATCTCCAGAGGTCCCTTCCAACCTCAACCACCATACTGGGATTCTGTGAAATGTTGGTAAACACCTTCTGCAAAGCTTTTCCCTGTCCAGGTTGGCATTCGTGCTGTCATTCCTCAAGGCTGCCCCCGAAATCCTCCTTTCCTCAGCTCAAAAGGAAATGTGCAGGTTGGTGGTGTCACTGGTGCTCTTAGTTTGAAAAGAAGGGAACTGAGCAGTGTGTGAGAGGCAATAGGACTGGCACAGGACAGAACTGCTTTTTCATCAGGCACTTCTCTTTGCAAACTCATTCTCTGGTTCTAATGACACTTGTAGTTTGCTTAACAGATCACAGCAGGACTGTTTTACTTGAGTAAAATGCTTTCTTGGATGGGAAGATGGAAGATGAGTTTATTCTGAGGCATAATTATGAGTGGTAAAGTTTCATAAATCCATTTTGCAAATACAGTGTTTGTGTACTGTGTAATTTAGTGGAAGGGAAAATTGCATTCTCTTTTCTTGGGTTCAGTTCCTTTAATTGCACAAAATGAGAAACTTCGTGGTGACTTTTGAGATCCTTTATGTTTTGAACTTTCAGTGTGCCATTCTTTAAATACTTGAAGATATAATTCTAGGCCTTGTAAGCACTTTTAACCATTTTCAGTGTAGACATTGACAAAATATAACATGCAGGAAGACATTTATAAAATATTTCTCTTTTATAATTCTCTATATTATTGGTTAGAAACAGGTTTGGTCCATTTTGCTCCTGCAGTAGTAGACAAGACAGCTGATTTTATAGGTAGAATTCATTACATATCTCCATTCTTTCAAGTTGATATTTATGCTTGTCCAAAAAGCAAAGCATGCTGCCATTTTCCTGAGCACCTGATGATCTGATGAAATTTGACTTCTGGTGTGCTAATAATGTCTGTGGCTTTACACTATAACTGAGATGTAGGTAAACACAGTGTTTCCTGAAAATGTTGCCATACTTTGCTCTAATTTAAATTACTGACCTTAGGTTACAACATTGTTGTCTCTCAGGCAGAGACCAAACTGCCTTCATCTTCACAAAGCCCCATGAAGTGGTGATGCAGAAGCTAAATGTACACCACACTTGAGCACTGTGCTGCTAGAGCATGTGGGTTTGGACACACAACTGCATTTGGTGCTGGGACTTCAGCAATACCTGTTTCCTAGCAAGCACATGAAATCAGAGAGCCACAGAATGCTTTGGGTTGGAAGGGACACCTTCACCTAGTCCAGCCCCCCTGCAGTGGCATATTCTAAAGGCTCCAGGCTTTTCCTGTTGAAAAAGACAAGAAGTCTCAAAAAAAAAAAAAAAGGGCAACTTTGAGGCAAAATCTTTCTCAAAGCCATAGCTATTTTACACACATTCATCTGTCTCCATAACAGGCTTTTGTTTCATCCTCATGTTCAGATTTGAGTGCATATCACTTTAGACAGAGCTGCTTCTGCCCAGTCAGGCAGTGAAGAGGAAGGAAAGAACCAAAAATAGGATGAGTTTCTCTTTGGCTACTCATTTCTCAATTGCATGGCATTGGCAGACTGTTCCAGCTCACCTGTTGAAATCTGAGGGGCATGTTGGTATGAAGAAAGGTGAATTTCTTGGACAGATTGACTTAGGGCTTGCCACTGTGCTTTAAAAAGATCAATAAAGTATAAACCTTTGCTGTATTTTCATGTTGGTGACAGCTGTCTTACAGGATAAAATACTGTAGTTCATTAAAAGGCATTAACAAATGTATTGTCCAATATCTAAAAGCAAAACTCATCAGAGAAATTTAATTACATTTCTAGAAAGACAATTGAAAACATGAGTGTGATGTTCAGTTTGACACGTGGAACGTGGCTTGTGAGTGAGGATCTGGGTTATGGGTTTGTGAGTGAGTTCTGGGCATAATTAGCACCAAATACTTTATCAGTGTGCTTAAGGACAGATGCTTTTAAGAGCACATCTCCTAAACAGAGCTGTAATTATCTGGGCTAGCAGAAGGCTTAGTAAAAGTAGAAATGCAAACTAATTTCCAAAAACATAATTTCTGCACCGGTTTTCATTTGACAGCCTGGTGACTGTTGGTTTTAAGCACCTGAGGCACTTGATCATGGTAATAGTAAAAACATTCTTTTGTTTGTTCTCAGAGCTGGGCTTCTGGAGCTGACAAATCAGACTGGGGCTGAAACTAGTGGATGAGGCTGTTGGAAAGCAGGGCTACTCCAACTTCCTCTCACTGGGAGAGCGTTGAGGCAGTGCCCTGGGATGGCTCTGCTCTTGGTGGGTTCTTCAGGAACTGACCTGAATTTTTGCAGCTGGTAGCAGGCTGGTGTCTGTGGGTTTGACTGGATAATGCTCCTGGAATTTAACCATGTTATTGGTATTCTACAGTACCTCGGATTTGCATCATTTTTGTATAAGTGGTGTTTGAACTCCTGAAGTTACATTGATGTTGTTATTTAAGGCCTTGATGCTCCCACCATGTCTGTGACTGCAGCGAATGATGCTGAGGCCTTAGCTGAGCAAACCATATGCATACATCACCCCAACCCAGAGCACAAATGGAGTATCTTTGGTAGATTTAGAAGTCACAGCTATGAGGGGACTCAGCAGCACAATTTGCTTAGCACTCAGTCTGTGCAGTCCTCTGACAGAATGCCAAGTTCAAAACTAGAAGCAAGTGTGAACTATTGTCCCACCTAAGAGCAGAGAGCTTATTTACTTGCTAAGTGGGATAGAAGCAAATCTGTCTTCTTCCACTATAGCTTCTGCCATTCCAGCTTTGTTTTGCTTTCTTAGCCATGGCTCTTAAGCTGAGTAACTTGAAACATTTTTCCTTAGAAGAGTTCTGGGATGCAGAAGACTGCAGTGTGACTTTAAACAGCTGAAAAAGAATAGATTTTGTTTAAAAATAGTTTCTCCCAGTGTCCTCACTGGAGTGAGTCTGTGTGGAATCTGTCAGGCTGTGCGCTCCATCCCCATGGCTGTCCCCCTGCGATTTGAGACTTTCTGTTTTGGACAAAAGTTCCCATAAGACTTCCCTGCTTGGACTCCTGAAGGAGCTGGAAAAACGATTTCCGCCCAAAAGTAATAACAGCATGGGCTTTTGGTTTTGATCATAAACTGACATTTAAAAGTCATCTGAGGAAAGAAATTTCTTGATTGAAGTCAGGTTTTGCTTAATGCAGTTGTAGCTGATCTTTCCCATCTGGTGTCGTGCTACTTGGTGTGATCTCTTTCAGTTGCCTGGTGTCCACTTTACAAGATCCCTTAAGAGTTGCTGACTTTCCCAAGGGACCTTCCAGGGAGTCAGGTCTTTCTGTTACCCAGCTTATTGCTTGGCTTTTCCCTGGGAAAACCTTGGGAAAGTTGCATTGCAGAGAGTGTGAGGTGCTAATGGGGTACCCAGAGTGTATCTGGAATTGCAGTTGTGCTGGGAGTGAGGCAGCTTAGCCATGCTGCATGTCTGGTGTGCCAGTTATTGTATTTCATATATGGAATATAAAAGGTAAATTATGTGATGACTGCATTTCCTAGGGCTTATTCCCTAAGGATTGTCACTATTGAACATTGCTTGGTTACTCATGCAGTAGTTTTTTCTTCTGCAGCTTCTGCTGCGTGATCACTCTCACAGAGCTGCCCTGAGGTGAAATGGGAAGCCACCTCCATACGTGGCTCTGGGTGAGGTACAGCTCCATGCTGCTGCTGTGACTTCAGTGGAAGCACGTAATGTGCCTGAGAGAGCTATTTGTGTTTTGGCTTTTTGTGTGTTTTGTGGATTGCTAAGATATGATCTTTCCTGCTAAGAAGTTGGATTTCCCACCTCCCCCCCCAATCTTATGAATCTCCCACAAGATCAGATTCTCACAGCATGCGGATGGATTGCCAAACCTCTGGCATTTATTTATGGCAGGGAATAACAGCTTCCCATGTGCAGAACTCGCCACCGCACACACTCAGGTACAAGGACACTTGAAATGGGAAACAGGAAATGAAACACACTGAGATTTCCATGAGATACCTCTGGCTCCTGTACAACACAAACCCCCACTGACTGGTTGGGGGTAGTTGCATCAATTATGGCAACTATAGAGCAACTCCCAAACACTTCATGGGTGCGTTTTTGAAAGTTGAACCTCTTTTCTCTATTTCCCCTGATCTGTTTTATCTTGTGATTCCCAAAGGGCTCAGTATGGGTGGGTAAAGATTAAAACATGACATGGTGTTCAGCTGTGGTACACTGGGGATCTCCTGTAAACAAGGAGCTTAAGAGTTGACTTCGTCAGATAAAAACTAATCCTAAAAGTCTAGGATTTGTAACCTGGAGTAAAGAAAGCACCAAATTCTCTGAGCCCTGTGGTGCCCAGACAAATGAAAGCACATAATTAGTATCAAAGACTTGGGTTATTGAGAAGGAAAGCCTAAAAAACTTGGGAGCAGAATTCCAGAGGGAGTAAAGCTGAGAAAGGATCCCTGTTCTGCTGGACAAGTGACCTTAGATCAGCCACGTTTTCATGCTGTGACTTCCATGCATGTTGCTGCCCCTTTTGTGTCTTTGTCCTCAGGACAGATTGTGGCCTTTGTGTCCCTGGTAAATACAGCCCTAGATACTGTGTAGAAATTAAAACTGGCAAATTCCAAGTGTTTTATGTCATTTGGCCTTCCGCACAAACCCCCTTCAGTTTGTCATAAATTCCTACAGCAGAGCAAGGTCACATCTGGTAGCCATCCCAGCCTGCCAGATGAGGCACAATCCCATAGAGCGCAGCTCATTTTCTCCGGCGCTTCTCCAAGCGCAGCTCCGCAGCCCTGTTCCGTGAGGCACGATGCCTGTCCCGGCCACGCCGCGCTCGCTGGGCTCCCACAGGCTTCTCACACCTTATAGACTGCCAGGTTTGGAACAGGGCTTTGTATCCAGGGCAGAGAGCAGAGCAAGCAGCAGCACTCAAGTCCTCATGGCAACAGGCCCCCTCTAGATTGTGTTTGGTGCTGCTGTAGCACACAGGAGCTGTGCAGTGTCTCAATGTGCGTGTGGCTCCTCTGAGTAACCTTTTGCTTTACGTACTGCTTAACTTGTAAGGAAAGGAGCCATACAGTGCTGCTCTGCTGCTTTCCTTTACCTGTTTTTAAAATAGTGATAGCAAAAGTTAGGAGTCTTGGATAATTCCAGCTATCCACGTGGAGCCCCTAAAATATGCACTAACCAAGTAATGGAACCATGCTCCATCTTGGCACCTTAATAATTGCAGATGGCTCTAATTCCCAGTAACATGCAAGTTCAGTAGCTCTGTCATGTTTCTGTTGTCCCATGATATCCTGATCCTAGTGCTTTTTTTCGTATTTCATTGCCTTAAAAGCACAGCTTGGAGTTGGTGATCCAGTGTCTCAAAAGGAGCAGCTAAACAGGGTGTGCTAGCAGGGTTATTCAAATTGAGGAGGGATGTGTGTGAAATGGTGATGTGTGACAATGTGCTATTAAATCAACAGAAGTCAGTTAAAAAGCACTCTGTCAAGGTTTTCCAGCTCTTGCACAAGGACTTCTAAGACCTGTTTGTACAGGTGCACAGTACTACTTTTCTCCCTGAGGTGACCCAGTTTAAGTATCTCTTGATATCACATCAATGATACTAAAAATCCCAAAGCACCAAAACAGTAAAAGTACCCACAAATGTCAAACAATTAGTATTGTTACTCTTATTAACTACTAAAAATACAAGCCATAAGTGGTGGCATATTAAAATCCACTACCACCAGAAACTACAAGGTAGAGAAAGTCGCTAGAAACCACCTTGTCTACTTGTGATTTTTTTTCTGACCTAATTTAAACTCGCTTATTTACAGGGCAAGTATCCTGCTGTTGTGACCCTTCCAGAAGGACTGCAGGGAGATTATATCATCCTGAGGAATCCCAAACTTTCTGAGTGAGTCAAAAATTACATTTCTTGATTGATTGCAGAGAAAAGATTGTGAGATGTGGTGTCAACAATCTATGTAGAATTGGTCTGCTTGAATATTAAAGTCACTCCTTGCTTTAGAATGCCACTGAACACAGCGATTAGATGGTGTGATACATTTTAGGGCCATAACCACACATTAAAAACACTAGGAGGAAAAAAAAAATAAATACAGGCAGAGGCCATGTACATGTGGCCTGCTTAGCTAGGTCAGTCAGTTGTGTTGCTGCCGTGTGTACCCATTCTTCTACAGAGCTAGGTGGGAAACCAGAAGGGGTTGTTGCAGGCTTTGAATTGGCATTTTAAAGAAAAATTTATTGGTGTCTTGGTTTTGAAAGTGTCTGAGTTTAGGAATGTGAGCTGTGTCCTCCCTTGCTCATATCAGCAAACGTCAGATTTTCTGTCTGCAATACACGACCAGAGCAAGAGGCAGGGCAGCTGCAGGGACCAGCATCCCTTGTGCTGCAGCAGGATGGGCCACCAGCAGCTGACCCTCTGAGATAAGGCATTTCCTACCCCTGCCCTGAAGGAGGAGCTTTCCCTTCCCACAGGCAGAGGCCACTGGGGCATCCTGGCAGGTCCAGCTCGTAACTTTCTCTGTGGCTGGAAGTGTTTTGGTCTACTTGCCCTGAGAGAATGGAAAGAAAATTGCAGTTACCACAGTACCAAAAGCAACTGTAGCTGTATTTTTCCATTGTTGTAGAAGGAAATCAGTTATGTGGAAGGGATCATTTCAGTGACATTTGTTATTATTACTCTACCACACATGCTGGATTTGTTTGGCCTCCCTGCTAGACATGTTCTGGCAGGTTTGGGGTTTTAAACTGCATTAAAATAGATGTCTGAAGTTTCACAGAAGACAATGTAATTACCGCTGTCAGGAATGCCGTAAGGGGGCAAGAAAAGTAGCTATTTTGTGAAGGAATCAGACCGTTCCCTTCTCCTAATTTACATGGAAACAACTGGAAATAAAGCATAGCTTCCTCCTTCATATTTGTCTGTGGAGCTAGCAAATAAGCCATAATAGCCAGAGCTGCTCTTTAAATTGAATGCTTCAGCTCCAGGTTGCTGAGATCAATTGTTGTCAGACCATCAAAGCTAGAAAATAAACTGCTTCGTTTTACAGTTTTCCTTCCCCTTGTCAGTTCCCAGTTCCATTCCACATTCCCTCTCATCCACAATCATGAAATACCAGAATTTAATCATTTCAGTGGGTTGGTAGGAAATGCACTTGCTTATTAATTTGCTGGCTTTGCCCAGAACAAGCTGGGCATGAATTCTCATGGGATTTTTAACAGTGAAGTGGCAAAAGGCTGAGAAGTCATCCTTAAAGGGAACTTTCAGTTGTGATTAGTCAAATCTCCCCCTCCAAGTGATTTGCTAGTGTGCAGACCCAGGACTGGACTAGGAAAGCCTTCCTTTCGGTAAGGCAGGCTCCTAGAAGCAAGGCCTGGGGGGTACACAAAATGCAGAAAAGCAGACAAGAGGTTCTAAAGCAGCAAATCTACAAGTAATCACTACGTACTTGAGCAGAAAAATGCTTTCCTTGCAGGAGCCAACTGCTCAGTTGTTCACTCCATGTGCTGTAGTCACCTTCTCCCCTCCCAAAGCTGGAAATAATCATTAGCCTCATACACCAACAAAAACTCTTAAAAAGAGTAATTATTATTATTATTATTACTACTAATTTTTACAGATGCAGGCATCTAGGCCTTGAGTGTTTATCCTTGTGTGTTAGTCTAAAAGCCATGAGCACTCTCAGGGTGGACCTTATTCCAAACCCAGAACATCAGTTTATGCAAAAGCTTCTCCTGAAACTAGTTCTCATCCTGTATCCAATGCATGGCACCTGACCCAGGTGTAGGTAGTATGCCAGGGGTGAGGAAAGGGGATGCTATCTCTTTACCACTACTCCATGAAAACTTACCATTCATGAGACAGACAAGTACAGGGCAGGGGGTGCAGGGGGCAGAATCCTTGAGACTGAAAACATGAAGCTTGTTGTTTAAAGAGCACAATGAGTGTGAAGCCCAAACACTGTCCTTGGTGCTTTGAAGAAACCTTCTAGAGAGTTGCTTTGTTAACACTTCTCTGACTCTTCTGTGCCCAATACAGGTTTGAACTGATGGTCGTTTGGAAGATACATCTGGATGAAGAAGGGAGAACTACACCTGTTCTGGACCTTCTGACTAAAGTACCACAACAAGGTAAGGTCGGTCACTACAGGGACACAAGGAAAATATTTTTCAGTGTGAGGGTAATGGAACATTGGAACAGGCTGCCCAGGGAGGTTATGGAGTCTCCTACTCTGGAGATATTCAAAACCCACATGGATGCATTCCTGTGGGATCTGGTATAGGTGATCCTGCTCTGGCAGGCGGATCTTTCAAGGTCCCTTCCAGCTCCTAACCTTCTGTGATTCAAGCAGAACGCCTCTCCCCTTTTCATCTCTTTAGATAAAATAGAAACACGCCTTGCTGGGCCCAGCCAGGCGAAGGCATTGCTCCTGTATAGTTTAAAAGTGATTACAAATAGCTTTGTCCTCCTCTCCTGAGCAGCAGGTAGCTGTTTTTACCCCTGACAGCAGCATTGCAGCTGTTGGTGCCAATCAGGGTCATCATTACACTTCTCTTGCAGTCTCAGAGCAGAACATGGGAAGTGTTGAAGATGCCCCCAGCCGCTTCCGAAGCCTCCTGGGTCTCTTTGGGATTGAGACAGCCATCGAGAACCTGATCAAAGTGGTTGACTCAGAACAACAAACACCACCAGCCTGACTGACAGCAGGTAGCAATTCCAAAAGTAGTTTTAATTAAGATATTGTGTTACACAGTCTATAATTTTATTGAATATAAACATTAAGTTATTTTCCATTTAGAAACCATACTCATAAAACATGCTATCTGTACAATTATGGCACGTTATATATAAATTGTCATGACAGGAAAATAAATACAGCCATTTAAATACAAAAATGCCAAATAAAATAGTTACATGTACAGAGTGATTTCATTATAAATTTTATCTTTCTGAATCATTAATGTACCAGAGTGGTTTATCTTCTTAACATTTTCTAGGTCCCTGGAAAGTGTTAAAAGATCATGCACTGTCAAAATCAAGTCCATAAAAATCCATTTCACAGCTCTATAAAAGTACAGTGATATTAAAATAACAAGTCAGAGACTCCCGGAACAAAGCGTTCTGTTTTTTCTCATTAAATTAGGGTGGAAGGAGACAATCTGATGATTTTCAAGACATACTATGCTAAAAATAAAAGGGGGGAGGGGGTGGTTAACTGTATGAAGGAACTTTTTTCCTCAATGTAAGTGTTGAGTAGAAACAGCACTAAAGAGAGGACCACCACACTTCTGTAGAGGGAGATGGACCAGTTAACTACTGCACACTGCAGCACCTCCTTTGGATTTCCTACTCCTAAGGGAAAGTTCTGGTAGGTAACATGTTACAAAGCATCACATTTCATACCTTCATCCCTGAAGAAATCAAGCAGACAAGCCAGCTGTCTTGTCATCTTCCTTCCCTCAGAGGTACCATTAAGTCAGCTGTGAACTTTCAGCAAGTTTCAGAAGAGTTCCTGCCCTGCCCTAGCCCTCACAAACACCGCTTTATGGAGACAGACTGATACAGCTGTAAGTCACATCCTTCTCAGGTAGGGAGCAATCCCTGAAATCAAGGGGGCAAAACCACAAACTGTGGACTCTTGAGTAGAATTAAAAGGCTTAAAGTTCAGGGCTGCTGTAACCAAACAAGCAGCACACCTGCCTGCTGTGTAAGTTATCAAAACCATTTTATGGCAATGGTGAAATAGGTGGAGAAACCAAGAGCTAAAGCAACAGTATAATACTGTAATTTGAATAACCCACTACCTGATCACCAGAATGGTTGTCCTATTGCTCTGGTAGGTCAGGAAAAACTGATAGCTGAGACTGGCTTCTAGCAGAATCTACAGCTGAGCAATGCCACAGGTCAAGTCTGCATGAACCCCAACTTTGTAATAAAGGATCTTGTTGGGTGTAAGGCAGGATAACTTCAAGTTTGGAATTCAGTAGACAGGCAAAATTGTTACTTTTTCCACTGGCATCTTACTGGTTTAGCTAGTTTTGTCTAACCTTTAGGTTTTTTTCATCTTCAGCTCCTTCTCCCATGAAAATGAAACTGTTTAGTCACAGGTAAGCTTCTATTTGCATGAAATATGTGTCAAGTTACAGCATGAAAACCTTCCACCTGTGGAGAGTCCTTCTTCCTCCCTTGTCCAACAGATGGAGGATGTCTGGATTTAAAACCAGCTCTCTCCTGAGGTGTTCTTTGCAAAGAAGGGGTTGTTACCATGTCACTTGCCAGCTTCCTGCACTGATGTAGCATCCTGTTTGGATGGGAGCAGCCCAGGCCACTATCCCAGCAAGGCAGCTGTGACCTGCAGGTGGATCCAAGAGCTGCCAACACTGGGCCCTGTCCACAGCACACGGTGTGAGTGGTATTACTCTGTGGTTCATGTTTGTTCCTTGAGTGGTGCCAGTCTACAGCGCTTCCTGGTTGTGCTGTTTGAATTTTAGGTAAAAGGAAAATTCCAACATTACACAGCTCCTAATATAAATACATAATTAAAATGCTAACACAGATTCCTTTAAGACCATCAGGAGTGAGCAAACCAGTGCCCAGGTAACAGCAGCTCACTGCAGCTTGAATAGCATCTCTGCACAGGCTGGGGTGTGTAATCCCCAGCAGTATGGGAAAAGCACTTGTAGGTTTTGTCACACCACCCTCAGTCTATTTCCTCAGGCTCCAGCTGGGGCTCTCCCTTGAGGATGGCTTTTACTGCAGCATGGCAGAAGGCTTCAGCTGTTCCCATGCATCTTACAAACCTGTGGAAGTGATGCAGGCTTAGCTTCAGTGATCATCCTGAGGAGTGAGCCCCTGCAGCTTCACAAAATCAGGTACCGTCACCTTCTTTGTGTCACTTAGAAACGAGCCTGAAAGCAGCTGCTGACGACATGCAGTATGTGGGACATCATAATGCCACTGCCTGACACAGTCTGAAAGACCCGAAATCATCTGAAAAACTCAGAATATATTATTCTTGTAGCTCAGCTTCACTTAGGTAAGAGCGAGCTGTGGTTTCACCTTCAATAGCAGCATATCACATACAGAAAAGACCAGTATGTCAGAGGAGTTGAGCCAAGCTGTCACGTGAAAACCTGAAAGATCTTCACCTTTAACCTTTCCACTTAGTTCCAGAAGCTCTAGATAGATAGGAAGTCATCACATAGAACTTCTGGAGGCAGTCTGGTGTTTTTGATCTTATATGTTAGTACTTGAAAGTGTCCTGCAGTGACACGGCCCTGCCACACACTTGAGTGGACTTAATGCTAAAGGTATATATTGGTTTTATCATAGCATTCCCTCTTCCTAGTAGGCATGAGTGAGACTCAAAGCACACGCTCCAAGGCAATTCTCTTGTTAGTAACTAGGCTTTCTACGTTAGTGCAATACTTCAGATACCTTTAATTCTGTGCTCTCTCACTTATAAGGAAGTAGTTTTTCAGTATTCATTTGATCTCTCCTCTAGTTCCAAGGTATGGCACATGCTCTGCTCTGTCCTATTGAATACATTCATTAAGGTTATATAGTGAATGTGTGTTTTAGTGCTATTCCATGTCTCTGAGAAGGCATACCCATTAGAAATCATTTCTTAAAGCAAAAACATTCACAGCTGAAAAATGCACTGAACACAATAGAAAAAAAAATAAAATCACCATAATTGTATTCCATTAATCTTTCACTTCCTAATGTATCTGAATAAAAATAACCTTAAGGAAACAGTTACACTTTATGGAGAACTAATGTGCAGTCTTCATTCTCCTTGAAGAGACTGGACATAACTGGGTCATCTTTGGCCTGTACATTCTTCAAATAATAGTTTACTATCTTGCCGTCAAGTTTGTACTGATGAGGAATGCTTTCATATGGTTTGAGATCGAGGTCCAGCACAGAGACAGAAAAGGTGAATCTTGATTTGGACGTTAGTACCACAGGTCTTTGCTCAGAGCTGGAAAACAAAACCGCATTGCAGAGCTGAGCACTGAACGTTTTTCCTTTGTGCATCCCAGATCCCCTTGCAGAGTGATGCCTGTGTTTATCTTAGAACTTTCACAGGAACCCAAGAAAACAAACTTCAGCTAAGTTAGCACATTTAGGGAACTACAGCTCCACCTTAATCAGTTTAAAGTGAACTTGCTGGTACCTCTTCCAGTCCTTTTCTTTTCAGCTTCCACACAAGCTTAAGCCAAAACATTACTCAGTTGCTGTCTCTTTTGCATTTACTAAGTCTGATCAGCTTCTAGATGCTGTGCATACAGACCAGCAGCCTTAGTAACTAGCAGCAGCAGAAAGAATCACTGCAGCTCCTGTTCAGGTTCAAGGCCATACAGATTTAGTGTCAGAACTAGTGTCCCAGCACACTGAAGGACGGAGGACTTGTTACTAAATTAACCATTGCACAAGTCATCATCAACATTTCACTCAAGCACTGCAGGGCAAACACAAAACACTGTTCTCTAGAAGTGACAAGGCTTTGGTAAAGCAAACTGCCCTAACACAGGAGCAGACCTACTGCTGATCGAGTCAGAATGAAGACTATTGATGCAAAGCCTCCTTCCTTACAGCAAAAGATGTCATCTCTTGATTACTGCCTTATATTTATTCTAACTAGGCAGTTAAAGGCAACTCATCTTGAAAAGTCTCTCCTATGAGGACACCAAGGCAAAAAGAAAATTTACCTAGTTAAAACCATGCACCAATCAGACCTATCCTCTGTGAAATGTCAAGAAGGAAATAAATATCAAACCTTAACCTCTTTTATCAACTTAAAACTCTTTGGAAACAGACATCTGTCCTAAACATCTTAAATCAGAGCTCTACCTTGCTAATATTTTAACAGCCAAATACTTGGACACCCCACAACCACTTTTAGGATGTTACTTGAATTGACTGAACCATGCAAACACATCTTCAACTTCTAACTGAGCAGGCATCACTAAAAAGCAGGTTTGTCTCTCACCATTCATCTTGTAGGCAGGGGGAAAGGGCAATCATGATGGAGCAGTCTTTAGCAGTCATTGCTATTCGGTACTGCTGCACCTGTGCAACAGAAACAACATTAAAAGTGTTCTCTTGTATTTGCATTTCCCCTCAGTGAAGCTCTACAAAAGGTTACAGCACAGTCAGTATGTCCCTGTTGGTGGTACTTTAAGAGCTGGAAATTCTCCAACAGATGGCTAGCAGGAGGGAGTGATTTTACAGCATCCTCTATAAGAATTGTGTTTATTTTCTACAGATGCTTTTCTTGAAGGCCCAAAAGAGCCCCACCCCACGCAAATACTTTCCTCAGTCTAGAAAGGAGAGAAAAATAAAGCTGGTTCTTTCAAGAGCTGATGCTGAACACATCTGGTAATTGTATCTGCTCTAGCTTCACACTAGCACAATAAAGAACATGACCCACACAGCCCTCCGCCAGCCAGCAGAGATGCTAAGGGGCTGTCCCCCCATTTCCACCAGAGAGGTGCTTACTGACAGAGCGGATCAGCTTCAGCAACAGGCACAGGACAAGTGCTCAGTACCTTGGTGAGTGCAGAGGCTACTGTGCCGTCATCTTCAGCTGACAGGTCCAGCAGCTTCTCATAGAACGCCTCGTTGTAAGGGCCATCGATCTGCAGCGTGCTTCTAAACAAACATTAAAAGAAGATTTACAGGCAGCCAAGATGCTGACCAGATTTCAGTCAAGTCTTTCTTCAGCAAGCCCAGCTACTCAGATTAGAGCAAACCAACAACAGCAGACAGTTAATACTCAGAGCTCTAACACCATGCCTAGTCCCTGTGACCCCTGCACCACTCAATATTTGCTGCTGCTTAGGCTGTGGATTTTTCAGGATGAGTCATTCTGAATCCACTGCCACCTCTCTGTCATTACAAGAACAGGATTTTTTTTTTTTTGCAAGATGGGTAAGTTTCAAAATGTGTAACTGTGGAGAAGCTCCCAGAAGTCTTGCTGAACACACAGTGGGTATAACATAAATTTCTCTGACAGGCTCCTTCTGTCATAATCTGTCATTCATCTGTCAAGTTGGGGTTCATGCAGATGAAGACAGAATATGATGACAGATGTCATGATGTGTGCTTTGTCCAGCCTCTTCCTTTCCCATGTTAAACACCTGAACTCCCACTGAAAAGCCAGAGAGCACACCAGGAGGGCTTGCAGGGTACAAACATCCCACAGGTGGACTAGTACATTTTCATATTATTTGTTTGATGTATAAAGCCAGTCACCCAGCAGGTGGCTTAAGCAGAGCTGAAGGGCCAACCCATTGCCCATAAAATAACTCTTCAGCTCTAAGGGCTGTCCCAAGAGCTGAGGAGCAGCAGCAGTGACTTCTGGCAAGTGAAGCCAGAGTGCCCTCGTGTGAGCAGCAGCAGAACTACAACCACCTCACAGCCTGCGAAGGCAGGAGCCATCCAAGGTGAGGCTTTCTGTAGCCATTATTATTACAAATAATAAGCTTCACTTGAGACCACATGTAGCAGCTTGCAACACCTAGTAATTTCTTCACCAGGCAAGAATTACCAGAAGATAAAGATTCCAGTGCCTGAACTATGATTTTATCCCTCAAGCTGTGGGTTGCAGTCTGGCATCTGGAGCTCCTTCTCTCCACACAAGAAGGTGGGGCTGGATAACAGCATGGTCACACCTCTACGATCCTGCAGGCCCAGGATGGACTGCTGCTGAAAAGGGCAGGTTGTAGGCTGACCAACTTGAGAATGACTGTAAAAACCTCCTTACTACTGCAGACACAGCCCTAGCCCTGCAGGTAACTCAGGGCAGGAGAACCCTACCATCCATTTTACTCTATTCTTCGCAAATATACAATGGGACATTTTCCTGTCTTCCCCTATTGTGAACTTCCCATAATCACTACTTAAAAAGCCATGTCAAAATGACTGCCATCAAAACTTTTAACAAAAAAAACTCTATTTTTATGGTATTTGAAATTTCAAGTTAGACATTCAGAATATGCAATACCATGCAGGAAGGTTGCAGACAACATAATAATAGAGTCTGCCTACAGCCAGTGTTGCCTGCATACCTATGTAACAAGAATGAAAACGCATCAAGCCTTACCTCTCTTCTGGAAACTCCTCCAAGTACTGTTCCACTCTGCTGTACAAAGGATAGAGTCCTTCAATATCCAGCATGTCAAGCATCTGAGCCTGAAGGGTTTTATAAAGGAGACAACCCCTCGGTAAGCCAGAGCTTTCCAATTTATGTTTACCTAGAAGAAAATGTATTTTCAAGTAAGGCAGACATCAGTGTCCTCTTTGCTTCATTTTGCCATTATATGTGCTTGTTCACAAAGCAAATCCAAATACTCTTTAGGCCAGTCATGGAGGGGGGAACAAACCAAAACACTTCTGTGTCAGGTTCATGTACTAACCTGCACATTGAAACAGCACATATATGACTGCAGAGCAAAACACCTGCTATAAACCCCAGAAGTTATTGAAAAACAAGCCAAACAAAACCCCACCACAACCCACCAAAAGAAAAGAGCCATTTGCACTGCAAGCTACTTGTTTGAGTCTGTAAGGTTCATTTTTCGTATGAGTTTGAAGCCACCAAAACTCCCTGTGAACAATATGAACTGCTGGCAGAAAGTTATTTGGCATTTCAGCTCCAGGCCCTTTTTACTATCTATTTCATTTGTATTTGCTATCACTGCTGCAAGACAGCTACTTCTCCACAAAATGCAGCAAAACCAACCAGCAAGGAACAAGACCTTCCTCAAAGGCAGAGTAAAAAACGTGCTGCTTCTGTAACTGGCATTAATGGCAGCATCTGGAATAATTAAGAGCTTATGCAGTGAGAAATTAACATGATTGACAGTTTCCCAATGCTCACTTCCCATCTCTTCCCTGCAGTGTTTGTACCTGTCTCTCTAGCAGTAGGAAAAAAAAAAAAACAACCAAAATGAGCCTAGCTTGTGAAGGCTGCCAGGAGGAGCAGGGAAAGGAACAGGTATCACCTAGCACACCAACCAAAGCAGCCACACCTCATCACCCACTACTGAACATTTCCAACCCTGTGATAGTTAGTTACCACCTCAGACTGATATTTTCCTCCATTCTTCCTCCAGCACCTTCTGAATTTATTTTAGCCCTCTCAGTAGGTACAGTGCTAAAAGTGCTCAGTACAAGGTCATATTAAAAACAATTACTGAGCAGTTATGCAGCTCCAAACTCATTTTCTTAGATGTCACAGACTGCCTTGTTTCTGTTCTCACAGGGGCAGTAAAGAGCAAACAGGAGGCAAAAGATCCAAATCATTAGATGTTAACAGTTAATTACTGACAGCATTCAAGAAATATTATTTCTTACCATTTCTTACTAGCTCCTTATTAAAAGCACTTGCTTCACAGTAGCTTCTTCCTTGTGAAATAGGAACTGTCTTCATATCACCTGCCCTGCAGGCTTCAGTACTACTTAGTAGAGCCATAGTTATAACATGGATGAGCTCTTTGACAATTGTCCTTGTGCAGTGGGGCCCACTGACCAACCCATTGGAAGGGAAGAAGAAGGGTTTTAAGTGACGAGCAAGTTCGTTCCAGTCACAGACACTGTCCTGGTCATCTTTACAGCCATAAATTAGTTCCCCATTCTGCAAATGGTTGGGGAAAAAAAAAAAAAAAAGTATTGAGGCACTTCATGAAAGCCAGGTATTTGTACTGAGTTAACCAAAGCATAAATTTAGTTTTTTAAGTCACATAGCACAGAGAAGTGTTCTAAGTCTGTGTACAAACACTGTCCCAGTCCCTCACACGCTTGTCCTCTTAATCAGATACCACAGGTACCAATCTTTGAATTAGGACCAAAAAGTCCATTTAAATGTACTGCTACTTTCCCAGCCTAATCACCTGTAAATAATCAGAACCACAGAAGTTAATTGATCCTTGGCACATTTTCCTATCACTTTTTTCCAAATACTATTGATAGTGGAAAAACACCATGTGAACAACCTTCTTTAAAGGCCAGACTGAAAAAAGGAGGGCTACAAAGAAGGACAGAAAAGGTCTGACAACTCCCTGTACTAACAGAAAAGTAGGACAGTTGATTAAGTAATTCAAATGGTTTAATACTGGAAATAAATTGTAAAGAACCTTATTTCCTGGAATTAATCTGAAAACCTGCATAAGCCATCAACTTCTGCTGTATGATTTTCCTACACGAATGCCACAAAGCAGGTGACTTTTCCCTTCCTCAGTGAGGCATGCTCTGCCTTTGGCCTGCCTCAACACTCTTAACAGCAGTTTGAAAACAATACTTGCAGCAACATGCAAAGTTTTCCAACTTCTTCCTCCTGAATTTCAAAGCTTTAGTCATCTTTAAAAGTTCTATTCTATTAGCTGCTCCTGAGCAATTCTTTCAGACTAACTAGTTCTGGGAAATTAACACTTACCCATCCTGACTTGAAAACCTAACTAACAATTTTCCCACTTTCTTCTTTTGGTGGGGTCCAACAGTGATGGTGCTGATTAGGCTGGTTTGAGGCAGGATCTTGAGTGTTCAGATGATGACGTCAAATTGTTTAAAAGCCAAGGCAAAAAAAGGCAAGCAGAGATATTTGATTGTTTACCTTAAATATTTTCAAGTTGTTCTGTGGCTCCTGTAATAAGCTCTTCAAAGCAAAGTGCATTCTCTGTTTATTTCTAGGGAAAGAAAAAGAAATACATTGAAGAATGTTTTGTCACAGTCTTTAGCTGTTTACACCTGTGCCTGGAGGGCTCTGGCATCTCAGCTAGACACCTGAAATCAACACACCCACTAAGCCTGTTACTCACACTGAAGTCACTGCAAAGACAAAGGGACTGTGCCCAGTTAAACTTGAAATCTGAAAGAGCTAAACAGTTCTGTGGTTAGTATCACGTACCAGAAGGCACTGGAACATTAACAAGCAACTCTGATCCCTGAAATAGGTGTAAGCAAGTACAGAGCCCCAGAAATACTCACTGTGAAAGTCAGACAAGCTGGCACTGATGATCCTTAACACTACAGTGAAAACCAAAGTAAGCTAAGAAAGAAATTGTAATACAGATTTTCTTGGCAAAGAGAGACAAGTCAGAGTTCCTTACCCTGAGAAGAGATCCAGCGGGCAGTATTTACTTGGTCGCTTCCATTTGCCGTTCGCTACCTGTGGAGAGGCACCACTGTTAATCGCTCCTGCAGGAACCACTCTCAGCTACTTCAACAGTCAGATCTGTGGCACTAACATCCTGTCCTCAGAACTCCCATGACATTGAAAGCCCTTGGAATGAGGGATTCCTGACTACTGTGGCTCTACCTAATCATATTTATCTCAAGTCAGTCCAATCACATCCACAGACGTAACACATGTGAAGTTCCAGTGAGGCACACACCACCATTTCAGACACCATCCAACAAACTCCCTGTGTGTTACACGTCGCTGTGAGTTACAGAACACCACCAGGCACTTGGTGAGCTGGACTTGAAAGGAGCTTTGACATCAGAGTTTACCCCACCAACAGCGTTAACAGTCCTCAAAGACTAACATTGTGTGTGTCTGCTTCCAGCTTCCCACAGAACTCGTTCTGTCCCTCACCAAACAGATTCACACCCAGAGACTCAGATGTGTATCCTCCTCCTATCTTTAGTCATATCGGAGGTCTAAGCAAGTTTCAACAGCCGAGCAGAGCTGGAATGGCAAATGCAGCACAGTACAGTGGAAGGAAAGCCCTGTGGCTTAAGAATGCTCACCTTTAGGTGCTGATGCATACAGTAACGACACACCTTGTGCTTTATCTCCTGTGAAACATGGCTGGAAAAAGGAATGAAGCCACACTTTGGCTAAAACAAACAGACAAAGATTATAAATATACATGTATTTCTTTAGAGAAATAGAAGGGTGCACAATATGTAAATCTCGCCAGTTAAAGGAATATTAAACCAAAAAAGAGTCAATGGCAAACACTTAAACCACTGTATATTATTGCCAATTATTTTAGAGTTCTCACTTAAGAAATATGGATACACTAAACTGCTGTGGCCTACAAAAAAAGCCTAGTAATACCTGGGAAATGTCCAGCTTTCCAGAGATCAGGAATTGGTAGAAGGAGGGGAATATTTCATATCCTATGGGTCACAGTGAAAGCAGTGAGCTCTGCCCTATCCCACTGCTGGATTCCTTGCTCTGTCAGTCTCTTCTTAAATACAAACAAAGCCCCAAGGACCTTCCCCTTCGTTAGTACCTTGATCTCGATGCAGAGGATGGGCCGGTGCTCCACGAAACGATAGGTCTGCAGCCTGGTGAGATTAGGAAGGCACATTGCATAGCCACTAAGAGTGTCCATGTCTTTGTCACAGCGAGACTCTGGAGGAAACAAGAAAATGAGGTGTGTGGACATCTCTTTTACTGTGTAGTTACCTTCATCACCAGCTGAGGGGGTGGGAAAAAAAAAAAAACAACACAAAACTTGGAGGGTACAGTTCTCCCAGCTTTAGCCAATTAGGCACCTGCAGAACTCTGCCCTCCATGACCAAACCAGTGTTCAGTCTCCCTTAAGGCTGCCTCAGGCATACAGAGCCTGCAAGAGCTGCCCTGAACCCCAGCTCCTAGCTCAGTCCAAGAGCAGGGCCAGTGAGAGGCCTGAAACATGTCAACTACCATAGTCAGGCTCCATACTCTTTGTCAGATGTGACCTCACGTTTGCTTAACTACATCTGCACTAACTGCCACCCCCTGGTCTAGTCAACAGGAACCTGTGACAGCTGGCAGGAATATCATAAACTACTCAGAAGCTCAGGAGAAAGTGTAAATCTGAACAGCACCTGCAAGTGGTTCCACTCTACCCCTCAGTCTATGTATTTCCCTCGTAGCCCCTCCAGTGCTTACATCAGAACACAAATAGGTGAAAAGGAACATAGAAGGAACAGAAGTTAGCTTCCCCTCCTCACAAGCTCTGAACTCAGAACATGATTTTCCTCTTTTAAAAATAGCTTTTTTTAATATAATCCTGAGAAGAACTGAAGTAGCAAAAGGGTTTCGGACTACGATTAAGAGGCATTAGGTAGATAAAGCCTTAAAATAACCTCCCTCCACCACACACCCTTTGGGACACAGAAAGACCTGTGAAATTTTCATTCAAATTTAAAAAGAACATACACCCCTAGATTTTCAAGTGTTAAGAGCCATGCAGAGTACACCTGTTCCATTATAGCCAATTGCTAAGAAAAATGTCCATTCTGAAAAATGTACTGCAACAGTAAAACAAAAGATCGCACCGACTGCAGCCTGCCATTATATGCTATTCCTCACTAGGTGAAAAGGAAGAAGCCTTCTTTCTCCAGCAGAGTACCAGGGTTTGATTTCTTTTCCTATACTTAAGCAAAAGTACATCTATGCAGCTGCAAGCACTTGCCAAATCAGACAGACCCAGCAATCACAGAATCTTAGGGGCTGGAAGGGACCTCAAAAGTCCAACCCCCTGCCAGAGCAGGACCACCTAGAACAGATCACACAGGAAGGCATCCAGGTGGGTTTTGAGTATCTCCAGAGAGGGAGACTCCACAACACCCCTGGGCAACCTGTTCCAGTGTTCTGAAGTATTAGACAAGTGCCTTCCTAAGCTAGGCCTATGTGAAAGGTATTACTAAGAAACCCTTTCCTCCAGGCTTAACAAAATTCCTGTTAAAAGCGAAGAGTAAAATTTCCTGTTGTAGAGCACTGGGGCAGCTCCTCACAACTGTATGGCTCCAAACTGCAGAAGAGTAGATTTAGATTGGATGTTAGGGAACAAGTTCTTTACCATGAGAGTAGTGGAACACTGGAAGAGGTTGCCCAAGGAGGTAATTGAGGCCCCATCCCTGCAGATATTCAAGGCCCAACAGGGCTCTGGGCAGCCTGATCTAGTTGAGGATTTCCCTGCTGACTGCAGAGGGGGGTTGGACTAGATGACCTCTGGAGATCCCTTCCAAACCAGACCATTCTATGATTCTATATGTTCCTCTGTAAAGGAGGAACAGGAGCTGCAGACACAGAAAACTGAACTTTATAAACTAAAACTAAGTTCTGTCCTTTACTTTTACCTGAGTATTACTGACACTACTTGTTTTCATGATAGTTTCTGGCACTATGGAACTGCTTCTCCAAAAGGTGAGGACAAGTCAAAAACAGAGAGCATCCTGTGCTCACTGTATGTAAATTAGTTCCACTTTCTCCTGGCCCAAAGGCAACAGTACTTTGCTTTAATGACATTTCTCTTCATGGAGCTTTGCCAAAGCAGGAGTTTCTGGCTGTTCTCAAGAACATTTAAGAACACAAGATGAGCACACCATGAGGGACACCTTCTCTTCACCCATTTTAGAGCTTACACCTCACTGAACACAGAGCCATACACAAAGAGCAATGCACCCAAGCACTGCTAAGAGTAACGACACCAAGTTCTGCAGTGCCTCACTTCCCGCTCATGCGTCACAGATTGCTAAACCTTGGCACTCTTGCACGTTCCAAAAGGTTTCACAAGGTCAGCTCACCCTCAGCTCCTGCACTTGGTGCCTCCAATCCCCATCTCGTACAACGTACTGGCATTTCACTGATGGGCAGGGAGCCCAGAGCATCATGTTGGAGAAGCAGCACAGCCCCTTTGTCCCAGAGAAAGTCACTGAAGGCAGCACAGCCTGCAGTGCTGCAGCCCCTTGCAATGAGATGGTAGCTATCAGGAGAGAGACCTGAAAAGCTGGAACTTGAGTCCTGTGAGTCATCAGATGAAAGATGCTTAGCCCCAGGTGAAATACTAAGGCTGAAAACAAGACAGTTTCAGAAACTCCACACCAAATTATCTTCCAAAGCTCTGCTCCATGGGCCAAGAGGAGAAACTGATGGAATTTAAAAAATTATTTCAGGACACATCTTCCACCCCTCTCAGTGACCTTTGTAAGGGACTTCCCAGCAAGCTGAAAGCTTATTCAACAGTTAACAAGCACAGACTTACAGAGAATTCCTTTCCCCAGTTTGATCAAACTAATCTCAGATGCCAGTTTTAATTCTACATAGCCATTTTTTCACATCCAATTTTCAGCTTGTCATTGTCTAAACATTTACAGTTTTCTCATATTCCAAGTTGTTATGGGTTCTATTTTAGCATAAAGAAAGGCAATTTACAGCTTGAGGAAGGCCTCCTCTTAAATGCCATTCCTGGCACTTACCTGGCCTCTCTGGCTGAACTTTTAAACAGAGCTGTCTTACAAAGTCTAAAGGCAGTTGAATAATTTCCTGTTCAAGAAAAAAAAGAAAATATATTTCAACACAAAAATTAATGCCCAGTTTGGGGGTCTCCAAATGGAATACCAAATTTCAGTGGGTGTTAACAACAGTACTGCAAAGTACATGGTCAGCAGCTGCTTCCTCCCATTACCCACCTGTACCTGCAGTCACATGCAACAGTTATTCCACTATGAAAACCAAGAACTCATTTCAAGCCATGAGAAAGAGCATTTGCAGTGCCAGCTTAATGTGCATAAAGAAACCTGTATCACTTTTCACAAATTAAAACGTCCCATGTCTCACATCCCACCCTTCCAAGGCAGATTTGTTGTGCAACTCAAGTTCCAGGAGATGCTACTTTTCCCTCAAGTATCTGATGATCAGTTAACTAGAGCTGGCTGCCCTGAAGACCAGGGGAAAGGTTACTCTGACTGCACAGAAACCCAGACACTTCACATGAAGCAAATTTCTCCCCTTGCTTTGCAGTTAGTCTAAATATATCTCTCTCCCACACCTCTCACCTTATGCAGGGCAAAGAAATGACCACTCAGTAGTAGCTTGAAAGAGCTCAAAGCACAGAGTGCAATTTGGTCACCTCATCAGGCACAGAGCAGGCTCTTTGTTCTCACCCAAACACTTCTGTGTATCTTGCTCAGGAACATTTGCAAACCCTGCTAATTCCTTTTATTGGCATTCAGTATTCCCCAAAACACTTTGCTGCTTACAGTGCAGGAGCCATTTATTTGAAGAATAAAATATTTACCCCGTGATGCACATAGTTCTCCCCAAAGAACTGCTTCATGACATGTTTTCCAAAGTCTACGATGTTCTGCAGATGGTGTAGTATTTCCTCTGAAGTCTGGAAGAAAGAAAGATGGTGATTTAACTATGAAATAATGGTAGCACTCAAGAATACATACACATACCAGGCAATGTTAGCAAAGTAGCTTAACTGCTGTATTCAGTTTGGTAGGTCAATGCACCTTGAAATTAAACAGGCCCATGAATCCTGTGCTGCACTTGTCTCCCTGCTGCTGCCTGAGAGGCTGGGACAGCCAGGAAAATGGTCAGGAGAGATGATTCTTAAGTGTCAGGGGGAAAAGGACAGAGAAAAATGAGAAAAGTGGAGGCGGGGAAGATTACTCTGTCTCTGACCATTACAGCTGAAAAGAGATGCACAGCACACCTGACCAACAGCAAAGAGCAGGAGAGGCTTTCAGTGTTTTATGTTTGGAGACTGGGAACAGAACAGCCACAAAAGCTGGGCCACATTACAAGTCTCTGCACAACCAGGTACAGGATTTGCCACCTGTCCCAAATCCTGCCCCAGCCAATGAAAAATCTTACTAACATGTCATCTTCCATTAGTTTTGGGCTATGTGTCCAAAAGGAAACACTGAAGTTCCACTACAAGACAAAGAAGTCAAGCTAGATAGAAAGGATGCGAGCTCAGCACAGCCTGGCTCTGACAGGCTTCTGCTGACTGAAGAGGTAACAGAGAAGCTTTACAAAGGCATTACTCTGTTCCCAGCACTCCAGCACACTCTGGTTCTCTGCACAGTGTTTTATTGTTAGGATAGACAATCTCTCAGCTCCTGTGCCCTTTTTGTAACACACAAAGCTTTTCTGGAAAAGCACCACTTTGCCTACCACTGTACAACACTGAAACATACAGATTTGCTCTTGGGATTGAGGAACAGTAGAGGAACAGAAAATGCAATGCTCCTGTCCAAGTTAGAAAAATCAAGAGAGGAAAAACAGCATGTGCAGAAAAGAAAAAGCAATAGAGTAAGAGAAAATAAAATACTAGGAGGAGAACACTCAGGTAATGACAAAGTGTAGAGAAAGAAGGAAGTACTATCCCACACAAATTAAACATGTTTAGAGATAAAAGGAGACTGTCACTAACCAGGGGGGTGGAGCATCTTGCCTAAGGGGACATGCTTAGAGATTTGGGACTGTTCAGCATGGAGATAAGCAGGCTCCAGGGAGACCTTAGAGCAGCCTTCCAGTACCTGAAATGGGCCTACAAGAAAGCTAGAGAGGGACTTTTTACCAGACTTGTAACAACAGGACAAGAGGGAATGGATTGAAGCTTAAAGGGAGTAAATTTAGACTGGATTATTAGGAAGTAATTCTTGACAGTAAGGGTGGTAAGACACTGGAACAGGTTGCTCAAGGAGGTCATGGATGCCCCCTCCCTGGAGGTGTTCAAGGCCAGGTTGGATCAGGCCTTGATCAACCTGGTCTAGTGGAAGGTGTCCCTGTCCATGGCAGGGGGGTTGGAACTGGATGATCTTTAAGGTCCCTTGCAACCCAAACTGTTCTGTGATTCTATGACACCAGGGAAAGCTCACAAACAACTAACAGACTACTGGAGCAACACCTTCCAACACTAAAAGGCACTGAGGTGAAAAGCTTTTGAAGGCCCCATTGTTACTGCCAGTTCACTTAGCAAAACACTCAAACTCACCACATAGCTTTAATACAATAAAAAGAGAAGGAAAAAACCAAAACAAAGTCATTCAAGCAGAAGACTCAAACACTAAAATCAGCAATGTGCAGTTCAAATCATTCCACGAGCACTGACACTTGACACTCTGCTCAATGCAAGCCCCAGTGTTACTTTATTATGAGTATTTTTCTTTAGAGCACTGAGTTGCAACAATCACCATTTGCAGTAACAGCACCTTGTTTAACTCCTAGATTACCCAGTCCCAAATCCATAACCAGGTGGTGTGAATACAAAGCAGCATGCAGACGTCTTTACCTTTGCCAGAGGAGTTAAGCACAAGAGACTGAGATACACCTGAATTTCACTGTGCCTCTTACTAGAAAATGCTGTGTTTCAGCTGCTGCTTTCCAAGCTGTTTTCACTGGATGAGCTATAGATAAATAACACTTTCTATCCAAACTCATCCTGCACTAGTCAGGAATACAAATTACACCTATATAAACATTTCCTCCTCTACAGCTCTCATGTTGCTACATCCAAGTATGTCCCAAAACTGACTCTCCAGGACATGTTTACAGATCTGAAGACAAAATATTTATTCTGTTCTGCTCTGAGAAAAACTGATCCTTTAAAAAAAGAAAAAAAAAAAATCACCAGAATAACTAAATCTTTTCAAATTACATAATCTTTCATTTGGAGGGCAAAGCAGGAATTGTGTATCACAAAGTCCACACAACCACAATATGAAGCAAATGCAGAACGCTGGAGCTGGCCATGAGCCAGGTCTCCTCAAAAGGCAACACTAGTGTTCGTAACAGGAGAGTCTTCTCTGGCATGCAGTCACCAGCCTGGAGCACTAACTCAAAGACACTGTTTAAAGCATGTTCAGAAGCAGCTCTACCACTAGTAGCCTTTCTGCTGTCACAGGAGTAGGAGAGAAGAGTGTCTGTCTCAGGCAACTCTGAATGACAGTTCTGCTATCAGTTTCTAAAAAGCAAACTCTTGGTGCTTCACCAGGCTACAGCCCACAGGAATACCTAGTGCCACCCACCTCTGTGCTTGGCAGGATTCTGAGCAATCTCACCAACCAACCAGTCAAGAACCTGACCAGCCTTCTTCAAGCACTAACAGAAGGCCAGGAGATTCTTCTCCTTGTATTTCACTATCCCAATCCAACAAACTAAACACATGTCAAAGCAGTCCACAGAAGCATTATCAACTTCAGTGCTGTGGTGGGTAACCAAAATAGTCACTTCCTTGGCTTCCTTTGCAATGTGGTCAGCTTTTTTAAAAACAATTACTATGCAACAAGCTCTAGGGACTTAAAAAAGGAGCAAAAGAGATGGGACTTAGTGTTTTGTTTTGTTTTCTTAAATAAATATCAATGGCTATTTTATATATATATTGCTATATATATATATAGCAATGGCTTTTTACTTACATTTGTGTTCTAATTCTGCCCTGCTCTATTAGAAATTGAGATAGGTAATGCTTTCCTTTCTTCTGATCCACTGGGTTCTTCCCTGTTCCCTTAACAACTCTAAACATTTTTATCTTGGATTACTACAGAAGTACCAGCTACATGGGTTGAAATCCTGCCACTATGAGCAGATCCAAAACTTAACTCGAATTACACTTCAGTGGTAGCAGCCTTTCAACAGCAGCAGCAAGGCCAAGCAACTTGGATGTAACACTGTGCTGATGGGGGCTTACCTTCCTCTATTCTGATCTACTTCAGCACCTCTCCTCTTCTGTCCCTTGTTATAGTGGATGCATTTTGCTTTGCATTCATCCTCCTGACTTAAAGCAAAACAACATTCCTACATGTTTAATATTCACATTCATCCTTGTTTCTTTTTTCTCAAATTAAGGTACAGCTCATTACAGCCATAACCCTTCTGTATTTCCTTCTCATCGCAACAGTCTGCCACTGAACCTTACAAAGCCACAGTTCAGACACTGCTGCAACTCAAGCTATTCCTTCTACCTCTCAGGTACCTGAAGACTACTTGTTATGTGGAGGAAATGGCAGAATTTTAACCTTCTGCCTCTTGGGCTCTCTTTTATTTTCCCTTGGAGCACCATGCGCACACTTCACTTGTACCCTCCACCTTTCATTCTTGCCCATTTTTTGTCCCCGTTAAAGCAAATCTAAGGTAACTTGCTTCAGTTCCTTCTCCAGCAGAAAACCACCTGCCTCCGTCTGTGACACTGGTGACTGTGCCCCACCATGCTCTTTCTCAACAGACAGGACACTGAAATCATTCTCTGACAAAGGCTATCTTCAGGAGTAGTTCATATCATTGTCCAAATTCCACAGCTTTTCAGCTGCTGAAAAGGTAGTCAACAGCAAACCTTTATCATGACACCAGTGCTGTACTATTCCTGTTCTGTCCCACCTAGCAAGAGTCAGTAAAACTGTCCTTTCTTCCTTAGCATCCTATGTTGAAGGGCAACATTAACACTTTCTCTTGCCACAGCTCTCTTCTCAGACAGATGGACATTCCACTGAAGCCTGACAATATGTCCCAAACAAAGGGCTTGGTATCAGCAGTCACAGAATCTGAGTTACATAAGAGGACATCAAATTTCCTCCTGTTGCCAAGACTCCTGAAACACAGGCACATTTCAAAACCTGTCCTTGTTCTTACCCCTGTCAGTCACAGTTCTTTCATGGGTTTCCTGTTTCTCCTCAGATTTGTTATTGGCTTACCTGGGGGCTTTTAGCAACAGCTCATGTGGACTCTTACCTTGTTCTGGTTTGGGGCGGACTTCAAAAACCGCAGCACCACACAGCGCTGGAGAAAGATAAGAAAGAAAATGGTTTAATTAGCATTTAAGTACTAGCTTAAGAACAACACAATTGTCTGATTCCCCAGTCTACCTCATTTGAGAAACTAAGAACAAAAAAAAAAAAAGAAAACTAAGCCTCTTAGATGGTTACTTCACTCAGCTTGAAATCAAATACATCAGTGTCTGTTCCCAGACTGACCATCACTGTAGCTTGGCAGCCACTCTGCACTCCCAGTCACACGTGTAGCAGGGGACATACTGCCTCAGCTTATAGCACTGCTCTGAAAACCTGCTAAAACACTGTCAAACACACACAGGAAAACACCCTCTCATCTTCACACCTGGCTTGGGGGAGGTGGGAAGGTAGGGAAAGAAAGATGCACTTAGTTAACATCCGCTTACAGTATCAGCACAATGCTACAAAATATTAGGGAGGCACTTGTCAGTTACCAGCAGCAGCTAGGCAGCTCTGTTTATAAGCACTAAAACCTCTGAACTCCCAAAACATGTTACAAGGGGACAAATAGAGCAGGTTTCCAAACACTTTAAAAAAAAGACCCCTAATCGTTGTCCTGTTTACAATTTCTATCCAATTTTGTAACAACTCATCAACCTTCATGTTTTCAAATAAATAAAAGCTGAGGATGTTTTTAGAGTTCAGATAAAAGTATTTTGTAGCTGCTGTAAATTAGGTCTTCCTCCTTAAGCCTATTAAGAGAATATCTGCCATCACAGAAGTCACCTGAAATATCTTTCTCTCAAAATCTGCCCAAAATTAACCAGCACCCTTGATAAATAGACTTTTTATAATTTAAAAAAAAAAAAATCAAATTTTGCCACGGTGTTGAGGAACCTGCAGCCTTACTTGGCAAGGTAGCACACAGCCCCTGCCTCAGATTAGTCAGTCTAAATATCTGATCCTCAAGATATTCACTCTCACTGAGGTACTTCAGCCTATTCAGGCAAGATGTGGATAAAAACCACTGGGCACCACAGTAGGCAAACAGCTGTTTTCTGGAGTTACTCCTTAGTCACTCACCATCTCCATCTGGCCCTTTCTTAGACACACCAAAACCAATTCCATTGTTCTTAAAGCACTAACAAAACAGTACAATGCTCAGGCTCCCTAACAAAGATAAAGCAGATAAAACGTCAGTTAGCTTTGATTCCATGAACCCAAAGTGTTTTTCCCTTCCAAATTAGTGGCCATTAAAAAATCCTCCCACAGCATGACAGCACCAGCAACATTCCGTAGTTCAGGGCTGAAAGCTGGCTCTGGACAGTGCTGAGTGGGAGAGAGCTGTAGTTAGCTTTAATAGCTAGAGAAAAACAAAAGAGATACCAATATGTAATCCAAAATACCAACAAAACAAGACTGGAATTCAGACACTGCCACTGAAAGAGCTAAAATATCTGAAGCTAGTGTAAGTCGCAGTTCCCCACACCTGGGAAATGCTCTCAGGTAAAACACTTTTTTGAGTCAACTTATCCTGTATGATTAAAGTCACAACATTAATAGATGAGGGGAGAGCAATTGATGTCATTGACCTGGACCTGAGCAAAGCCTTCCACACTGTCCCACACCACATCCTGGTCTCCAAACTGGTGACACATGGGTTTGATGGGTGGACCACAAGATGGATAAAGAACTGCCTTGATGGCTGCACCCAAAGAGTGGCTGTCAATGGTTCCATGTCCCAGTGGAGGCCAGGGACAAGTGGAGTCCCTCAGGGATCAGTCCTGGGACCAGTCTTGTTCAACATCTTGGTCAGTGCCATGGACAGAGGCATTGAGTGCACCCTCAGCAGGTTTGCTGATGACACCGAGCTGTGTGGTGCAGCAGACAGCTGGAGGGAAGGGATCCATCCAGAGGGACCTGGACAGGCTGAGAGGTGGGCACAAGCCAACCTCAGGAGGTTCAACAAGACCAAGTGCAGGGCCCTGCATCTGGGTCAAGGCAATCCCAAGCACAAATACAGGCTGGGCAGTGACTGGCTGGAAAGCAGCCCTGAAGAACAGGACTTGGGGGTGCTGGGGGATGAGAAGCTCAACATGAGCTGTCAGTGTGCACTTGCAGCCCAGAAAGCCAACCAGATCCTGGGCTGCATCAAGAGAAGTGTGGCCAGCAGGTCAAGGGAGGTGATTCTCCCCCTCTACTCAGCTCTGGTGAGACCCCACCTGGAGTACTGCATCCAGTTCTGGAGCCCCTATTACAAGAGGGATATGGACATGCTGGAAGGTGCCCAGAGAAGGGCCACCAGGATGATCAGAGGGCTGGAGCACCTCTCCTATGAGGACAGACTGAAAGAGTTGGGGCTGTTCAGTCTGGAGAAGAGAAGGCTCCAAGGTGACCTTATTGTGGCCTTCCAGTATCCGAAGGTGGCTACAAGAAAGCTGGGGAGGGACTTTTTAGGATATCAGGTAGTGATAGGACTGGGGGGAATGGAATTAAGCTGGAAGTAGGGATATTCAGGCTGGACGTGAGGAAGAAGTTCTTCCCCATGAGAGTGGTGAGAGCCTGGAATGGGTTGTCCAGGGAGGTGGTTGAGGCCCCATCCCTGGAGGTGTTTAAGGCCAGGCTGGATGAGGCTCTGGCCAGCCTGATGTGGTGTGAGGTGTCCCTGTCCACGGCAGGGGGGTTGGAACTGGATGATCCTTGTGGTCCCTTCCAACCCTGACTGATTCTATGATTCTATAATCCAAGAGCCCAAGTGTCACAACAACAAAGCTGATAAACTGAACACTAATTCCAGTCACTCAGACTGATAGGAGTGTGGGTGACACTTGCTCTTTTTCTCCAGTTATGCCCAACACATGGCTAACAGCTTAGGCCTAGTGAGCCTGTACACTGTGCATACACCATGGGATTTTTACAGTGTTCAATTGTTTGGATCCCCAGCTTTAAACATTGATAAGAAAGAGGATCAGTGACAGAGTGATCTGATCACCACCTCCGATCAGTTCAGAAACCCGATTGTGTAGTATGCCAAGGGTGTTGGAGATACTCATCTATTCATCATTTCCTGGTCACCAAGCTGCCAACCACTGCTCTGGCAAATCTGACTGCTCTCACAAGACTCCCTACGCTATTTGTTCATTACCAAATCATGTCTGAAGATGACACAGAGAAGAGAAGGGTCCAGGGAGACCTTATAGTGGCATTTCAATATTTGAAGGAGACCTACAGGAAGGCTAAGGAGGGGCTGTTTAGAAGGGCTTGTAGCAATAGGACAATGGTTTTAAACTAGAGAAAAGCAGATTTAGACATGAGAAGGAAGTTCTTCACAATTAGGGTGGTGAAATACTGAAAGAGGTTTCCCAGAGATGTGGAGGAGGCCTCATCCCTGGAGACATTCAAACTTCAGGGGTTCTCAGCAACCTGATCAAGTTAATATCCCTGCTCACTGCAAAGGTTCCCTTCCAATCCAGTGCATTCTGTGTTTCTATGATTCTAAGAGGCAGGATGGGAAGAAATGACCAAAACCATGTCTGGCAAAAGAAGAACATATTGTTTGGCTAATGATGGCAAAAGGAAACCGCAGACGACTTCTCAGTGACAGATCCACTACAATTAGTTGGCCCACAACAGTGCCTCTGTGAAGCTATCAGATGGTCAGAGGAAACACCACACAAAAATCCCCCAAACTTCTTCTAGGGGGAAGTTTTCAGCTAGGTGCATCCCTGGGTGCAATCCAAGACACCTTCACACAAATACACTGCCACAGTACAAAGACTAACCCATTAGATGTCAAACATGCCACTGCTTCAGAACCACTGCCACTGAAAATATTGGCCCACACTGCTCACACTATTGCATGACTGATTCACTTGACCCAGAAGGCCAATGCCATTCTGGGCTGTGTTAGAAGGGGTGTTGTCAGTAGGTCAAGAGAGGTTCTCCTCCCCCTCTACTCTGCCCTGGTTAGGCTGCATCTGGAATACTGTGTCCAGTTCTGAGCCCCTCGGTTCAGGAAGGACCTCAGGGAGCTGCTTTAAGGCATCCGGCACAGAGCCACAAAGATGATTAAGAGAGTGGAACATCTTCCTTATGAGGAGAGACTGAGGGAGCTGGAGCTCTTTAGCTTGGAGAGGAGAAGACTGAGAGGTGACCTCATTCATATTTAGAAATAAGTAAAGGGTGAGTTCCAAGAAGATCTCCATCAGACTCTTCTGGATGATGCCCAATGACAGGACAAGGGGCAATGGGTGGAAGTTGAGGCATAGGAAGTTCCATGGAAACAGAAATGGAACAGGCTGCCCAGGGGGCTTGTGGAGTCTCCCTCTCTGGAGATACTCAAGATCCACCTGGATGTGTTCCAGTGTGATCTGCTCTAGCTGATGCTGCTCTGGCAGGGGGGGTTGGACTGGATGAGCTTTCGAGGTCCCTTCCAACCCCTAACATTCTGTGATTCTTTACTTGGAAATCTTGTAGGTGGTTGTTGCCATGAGGGTTTTTGTCAGTTATCTTAAATGCCTTTTTTTTTTTTTTTTATATTTACAGATTGAACATCAAAGCTGTAGCATGCTTGTCCTCAGCACTTTGAGATCAGGATAGAGCAACTACAATCCTAAATTTCCTTCTCCATATGCACTTTTGTAAGCTTTCCACTACTTAACACCACTTCCACTGATGTACTATTACCATCAAAGTGTTTAGCTCACTGGACAAGCAAACCATGGGACAAAAAAAGCCTGAAAAATCAAGCAAAGAAAAAAAAAAAAAAACTATGCATGGAGGGGCAGGCAAGCATAACACATGGAGCATTAAGAGGGTTCACATCTTTTGAAGCAAGTTGAGCTAGAAAAACAAGAATTCAAAGGAAAAGTTCTGTCTACATTTTCTTTAAATCCTGCAGCCCTTTCCCTCCAAGTATGTTGTGTACCTAGTTAGTGACAAAAAAGCCACCAGAATATCAAATGTGACTACTCTTACTCTCCAAGCAAAGAGTAACAAACAGATAACAATCAAGGTTCTTACTGTCCAGGACTATCCTAGGGCTACAATAAAAGACATTTCCAGTTGTTATGGAAAACTCAAACAATAGCAACACGGATACCAGAACTTGTGTCTCTCAAAACACATTCACAGTCGCACAGCTGCTGGGATGATGTAATCAGGAGCCTATGTTCTGGAGGAGTACTATCTCATGCCACAGAATTTTGAGGCTCCAGCCTTAAGCTTATGGTCCCACCAAGAAAAGCAAACACATCTTTAGTACCCTATCATGAAATGTTTGGGTTAAATCATAACTCAAAGGTAATGGTTGCCAACAAGGAGACAAGAAGCTGTGGGACGTGCTGTGAAAACATAAGACACACACACACACTCTTGTCCTAAGGTATCTTGGGAAAAAATAGTTTGCTGGTCTTAGGCACCCAAGAAGGTTCTCTGCAAGAATTTCTCTTCTCGAAAGCAGTTATTACAGCTATTATTTTAATCCCACTCAGTGAAATCCAAAAACAAAGCAATCGTTGGTAGCCAGGCCAAAATATGACTGGCACCAATCCAGGTACTTTGGATTAGACAGTAGCATTATGAAACCAGGATAAAAACTTGAATTTATTGCTTTGCAGCTTGGTGGTTGATACTTTGTATTTTCCAAAAACGTCTTCTAAACTCCACTGTCACCAGATTACACTAGCATGATTACCTCCTGAGCCAGAGACTCTTCACAAGTCAAACACAACTGGGGCAAATCAATAATCTTGATATTCCCCATTAGAGGAAAACCTGGTTTGCATCACAGAGGTTTACTCAGATTTCTGTCTCTTGTTACATTATCAACAAAATCTGTAAGAGCTGTCAGTGAAAGAAATAGGAAAACTTGTCCAAAATTAAGTTGAAATGCTACTAACATTGCTTAGAAGTACAGAAAGGTGTCCATTTTCCTTCTGCTGTTATCACCTCGACTGACATGGGTTTAAAATAAGCTTCTGTAGGAAACTGTAAAGAATTAGCCTGTCCAAACACAAAGCCTGGGAAACATCACTTCAGCTTCTGCTTTTCCAAATAAGCAGGCTCACGTCACTGGTTATTACTCTATCATTACTCTAAACAGCATGTGTTAACTGCTTTTGTCTAGAGGCAAAGCCTTGCTCTAACAGCTAGTTGTACAACTGTCCAGTGTACTAGAAAAGATTCTCATCTAGTTGGTTACCAACTTGTGCTCTTGTATGCAAGACCTACTGGTAGAAACCAAAGCACTTTGGGAACCAAGTTCCAAGTACCAAAAGGAAATCCACTCCTTTGCCCACACCCATCATCTCCCTCACTCCACAAAGTGTCACAAATTGTGGGATCTAAAGACTCAACCAGTATTTTTGTAAGCACTACACACTGTTTTACATCACCAGCCTGTCTACTATACAAGCAGAACAAGAAACCCCACCCTTGTTTTAAAGGTGTCCATATAAAAGTCATGAGCTTTCAATCACAAACATTGGGGGAAACTCTCTCAGACTGGTAACATACAATTAATAATAATTGTAACGTTCCCTACAATTATGACTATACTATTTGTTGCAGTCAATTATACACACCACCACCAACTATTACGTAAGGAGATGATGAGATGAAGTTGACTACTTTTAGAGAGAATGGTGCCCCTAAAGGCTTTTGAATTTCTTTGTAACAGTAAAATCTGATTCTTTAATTCATTCTCTTTTGCCAAGCCTGAAGAGCTGCCAAGAACTTACCAACTCACCAAGTATGCCAAACCTTCTATTAGCACCACTGCAGTTATTCAACAACCTAATCATTGTGGATTTATGACAGCATATAGCAATGACACCTGCAGAAGGTGCTTTCTATCTAAATTTCAATCAAAGGGAGGGAGGGAGTTAAATTACACTGAACTACTATTTGAGCCCTGTTTAACACAGTGATATGCAAATACTAATTAACAACCGTTTCAGTGGTACTAAATGTGAACTACAGAACTCTTTTGCTGACATTAAGCTATTTGTGTGGTATATGTCAACAAAAAATTATTCTGACATTCTTTATTCAAAATTTACATTCCACAACCCCTTCAATTCCAACTCTAGATTGAGGGATTTAAACAGAAGACAGACACCCTTACCATGAGGGTGGTGAGACACTGGAACAGGTTGCCCAGGGAGGTGGTAGAAGCCTCATCCCTGGAAGTTTTTAAGGCCAGGCTGGATGTGGCTCTGAGCAACCTGATCTAGTGTGAGGTGTCCTTGCCCATGGCAGGGGGTTGGGACTAGATGATCTTTGAGGTCCCTTCCAACCCTGACAATTCTATGATTTTCTATTCAGAAAATGCAGTTTCCAGGAGGAAGCCAAATGGAGAGATGTCATCTTCACATCTCAGACAAGACACACAGGAGAGCTCCTTCTGAGAACTAACACCACTCAGTAAAACCATGCTCACCACACTGCCCAAGTGCTTCAGTCAAGTCTTACCTTTATGAAACTCAACACAAGACGTTTTTGAAGGTCTCCTCACCCAGGTTGTCAGTGTGCTGTGCAATGTGGCGAGATGTGGGAGATGAAAACAACCAAGCACTGGAAAACTGCAGCTTTTGAATGAAGTACATATAGCAGTATTGTATGCAAGTGATGTCTTCCAAACTGGTTTGGTTCTGTGAAAGGTGGGCAAGCTCACACAAAACAAAGTGAGGAAAGCTACATTTCCTGCCAGTATGGAGGAAGTTTAGCAATTGCTCACCCAGAGCGCAAGGAAGCATTGAAAAATCGGAACAATACTGTTTTATTTAGCCTAGGAATCCCTTAAAAACAACTTTTTTATTTCTTTACTTGAATAAAGAATTTCTGGCATAACACCTGGCTCGACACCATGCAATTTGCTAAAGCATTACTTAGAAGCAAACACCACTACCAAGCTTGTTTTCTTTAGCACAGAGCTCATGGCTTGCATCAGACTTCAGGTGCTCATTCCACGTTTTTCCCCTGCCTGGTTATGAACTAGGTTCCCACGAGACTTAAGCACCAACTCAGGTTTCACTTTAGAGCTAAGCTTTGTGTAACAACTTTGCAGTATGCAGGTGGTACCAATTTAATGACTGCATCAACCATGAGCGAGAAGGAAACGTTTGCCCTTCAGCTAAGCACCTAATCACAGTACCAGAAATGATATCAAGTGATACACCCACTGGTACTAGGTGGAAACACATACCAGAGAGAGGATAGAATGAATTAACCTATTGATGCCTGGCCCTCAGCACACATTACTGCACTCTGCATTAATGCAGTAGATTTCCCTGCCATCTGTTGAAAACAAGCGAGGAAAAATCTGGTCCTTAACATTTAACAGGGTATCAAATACCTCATCCATCTGTCAAACAGGTGAAAGATACCAATAAGAACAGAAAAACATGTGCTAAGCTTCCTTCCTTTTGCCTGTTCTAAACCTCCACCTACCAGCCACAAACACTTTCTTGCATTGAGCTGCACAGCCAGCTGCTGCTATATTGAGGAAATACAGCACTTCAGAAAAATATTAATAGGGAGGGGAGGTGATACACAGTTAAAACAGTAATGGAGATTAGAAGAAAGTAATACAATAAAGAACAAGTAATAATTCCAAGCATCCTGAACATCTCAGCTAGAAGAAGCCTGAGCAAGTCTTGGGCAACTGTTCAATCAAATGCAGTGTCTGCTCCTTCCCAAGCAAAGCCAGGAGGGCAGAATACAGCTATCTCAGAAGTAACACACTGAGGCAAAGAAAACACTGAAAGGTTGGGAAGGAGGAAATAATCAAAGGAGTGACTAAACCAGGATATTAGACTGACCACTCCTATACAGCTTACAGGTTGGCCAAGTCACATTCACTAGAGTAATGAGCCCACCAGTGCTGTCAGCAGAGGGAAGATCCATGCACAGCATGGAAAAGGCAAAGCACAGCCTTGTGAAATCCACCATCAGTGCACTTAGCAAACTCTTGCAATAGACAAGAAAAATGCCTTTTAGATAACAACTTGATAAACTGCGAAAAGAAATTCAGTTTGAGCTAGCACACACCCCAGTCAGGGCCGGCGGCGGGGGGGAAATCAAGGCTGTCTTTAGTCAAGGCTAACTACCTCCTGAGCTTGCCTACAACACTGGGAATCGTTTTACACATTCGTTGTGTATAGTCTTCAGCAGTCTCAAAAGTCACTCCAAAAAAAAAAAAAGAAAAGAAAAAAATACAAAGAAAGAGGCACAAAATGTGAATTTCCAGAGAAAGCCACCAGAAGACAAGTGTGTTCCAATACTCCACTATCAGCAAATTAAAAATAAACCTCTGAAAAAAGTCTTTTTCAAAAAGTATGGTGTTGCTGCTGCTAGTTAAAGCATCACTGTCGTATCAGAGAATTACACCTAAGGTGTCTCCCATTTCCTTCTGCACACACACTACATTTCACAGAATATTAGGGGCTGGAAGGGACCTCAAAAGATCATCCAGTTCAACCCCTCCGCCAGAGCAGGATCACCTATACTGGATCACACATCCAGGCAGGTCTTGGAGGGAGACTCCACAACCCTCCTGGGTAGCCTGTTTGTGTTCTGTCATCCTCACAGTAAAAAACTTCGTGTTCACATGGAACTTCCTATGCCTCGACTTCTACCCACTGCCCCTTGGCCTGTCATTGGGCATCACTGAACAGAGCCTGGCTCCATCCTCTTGGCACTCACACTTTACATATTTATAAACATTAATGAGGTTACCCCTCAGTCTCCTCCTCTTCAAGCTGAAGAGCCCCAGCTCCCTCAGTCTCTCCTCATAAGGAAGGTGTTCCACTCCCTTAATCATTTTTGTGGCTCTGTGCTGGACTCTCTCTAGTAGCTCCCTGTCCCTCTTGAACTGAGGGGCACGAAAATGGACGTTTTCCCAACTACATCTACAGAATTTAAACTACTAACATGATCAGAAAGTTGCAATTATTGCCTTTCTGCTCTTTCTCCTCGCTGCACTCAGTCCTGCTACCCAGTGCCACCTTCCCTTCCACTTTATGGAAGGTACTACTGAACTGCACTGCATTTAGAGCACCCTTTCAAGTGAAGAAATCTGGTAATGGCACAGAAAAGGAAATTTAACTACACTAGTACAATATGGAATTCATGTCACAACATGGAATTAAAATCCTGTATAGGTGTTGATTCAAGCTGTTGACTTTTCAGGGTGGCAAAAAAAGCTTTGCACAGAACTAATCCCCAGAACTGGAAGCGCTTCCAACTTCTAATTCTTTGTTTATAGTAAAAGCTTTGTAGGTTGCACTCAGGTAGAGTTAGTCTAAATCAGTTAAGACATCTACAGTCACAGTTTTACCAGTTTAGCCAAAGAACCATATACAACCAAATACAAACCCCTCTGCCTTTGTTTTAAGTGACTACAGATGTGTATTTTACTAGCAGTTAACACAAGAAAACATACAATTTCATAGAGGTGACAGAAAGGGTCCCAAATTCCAACTCAAACAGGTGACTGCCTCCTGTTCCTAAAAATTTTATTGCTGCTTACAGTGAGGCAGACATCTCTTCCCCTTGTTTTCCACTGATGACAGACGCTGATTGCATGCTTAGCTTTTCAACTGGGTTTTAGAGCTCCTTGCTGCAGGAAATTTGGGCAGAAACTCCTCTACTTGCTTACAACTTCTAAACAGGTTTGAATAGATAACAAAGGCAATTACAACTAGGAAAGAAGGAACAAAGCAATATATGATATTTAATCATATGACATTTAGTCATCAGTCTGTTTTCTTGTCCTTTTTCTAAGCAGGGAAAGGATGTCCAAGTGCGGGGTTTTGCTAGACAATGGTTAGAGAAGCATCCCCCTGGAGAAACCAGGTCAAAGCAATATCCTACAGCCACAGGGGGGGGGATGGGGAAATAAAAGTATATAGATACAGATATAGACGCTTTAATAGCCCATTAAAGCTGATTCTGGAATTTTGGTTCAACTTGCTCATGTGTAAGTTTTCTCCAGTAAATTCTACAGAATTGGATGCAAACCTCCTACTTGTATTACATCACATAGCCATGGTGGCTCTTGGATTCATCCAGAGTATGATATCCATTAGAAATAAAAATTATCATCATTTTGGAATTAAACAGAAGAATCTCCTAAAGGGTACAAAAATGTTTAAGTTCAAGTGTTACCAAAACTTTGCCTTTGCCTTCCAAAATAAAATTCAAGAAACACAAGTTGCATTTTACCTGTTCTGTCATTTCCTACTGTGACAGAACCAATTCACCTTACTTGGCCATATTTTAAATCAGGGTGATATTCAGATTCAGAGAAGGCCACTGTCAATAAGCTCTTGGAATTATACTCACAATGAACAGCAACTACTTTTTCAGTACTTTTCTCCTACCTGAAGACTCTCCAATACAGGAATTAGCAGCCTGTTCTGTATTTCCTTGAGATCGAGACATTAACTGATAAGATTTATGGAACACTGGATTAATAAAGGAAAAGAACCAAACAGAACTGCACAAAATATCCTTTACAGTCAGAGATCTGAATAATTTCTCAGGAATGACTTGGAAGATTTGGGGGCAATGCTTTACTTACACTAATTTCGAGAGAGCAAAACAGATGCAGCCAACTCCACATAGAAAAACAATGGAAGAACAAACAGGACACACAGGTTTTTAACTTGTACAAAATGCCATCATCAGAAGTGTCTTAAGAAGATTCTCTCAACAAAACAACAATTAACAATCAGCATCACTCCCTTTCTGACAAACGAGGCCAGACAGGAAAGCTGCAGGTAGGTAGTAATTCTGACCATAGGCTTTTCCCTCTTTCAGCAAAGGCCTCAACATACAACATTGTTAATGGTCCTCTCTCAAAGTAAGGTTATTATGACAAAATTTTCCAGTTAAAAAAAAAAATCTGTCATTATTCTTAAAAACTAAACAATCACCAGAAAACTATTTCCTATTGCAAAAGCACCACCAGGGAAAATTACCTAGCCTGATTCAACACACAACACTCCCTTGCAAGTAGAGAGATTTTATTTCAAATAAACAAAATCAAATCCATCTCCCCCACATGCAGAAAGTGTCTTTCCATACACACTTTGAAGCCATCATACTGCAGCTGCCAGGAGAAGCAGCTATAGATACAGTGCAAGCCAAGACTATAGTTAAAATCCAAGATCCCCGCTCTCTCCTAGCAACCTGTGCTCTCTCCAGTCCCCTGCAAAGTCAGAACTAGGCCCAGCAAGGATGCCTGTATCTTCCATCTTTACCCATGTGTCCCAAAGGAAAGGAAAAAAAATGTATCAGTGAAGAGAGAGACACTTACTGCAGACATCAACTTCAGGAATCTTCTGCAAGTCTGATTATTTGACTTGAGCTCCTCACCCAGGCTCCTTAGCTCTGTTTCATCTACCTTCTCCATCTACCCTCCCTCCC